>NC_047036.1:41029084-41648426 GCF_011762595.2 Tursiops truncatus
TGTTTCATCTATACCCTCGCCTACTTCTGTTCTTCTCTGCACCCAACTGATTATTTTGAAATAAATTTCAAGCATAAGAATTCATCCATGAATATCTCAACATATGTCACTGATAGATAAGGGCTCCTTTAAAAAATACACAACCACAATTCCATTATCGCACCTAAAATATCCTAGTAATCAATGCTTCCTTAATTTATGATATATTTAGTAAGTGTTTAAATTTCTTCAATGTCTCTGATTTTATCTTTTTACATTTTGGTAGTTTGAGCCAGAAACCAAACAGGGTCTATACTCCGCAATTGTTTGATAGAGCTCTTAAGACTCACTCCACAGGTTTCCTCCCTCTATTCCTTTTTTCCTTCCTGCCATTTACTTAAGAAACCAACTCATCTGTCCAGTTGAGTTTCCAATAGTCTGGATTCTAATTATTGCATTAAATCACCACAGGTGATTAAATCACACCTCTGTTCCTGTATTTTCTGCAAATTGTTAGTTAGATCCAGAGACTTGATCAGACTCAGGTTCAATGTGGGGGTCAGAATACTTCATAGGTGGCATCGTATACTCCCTCAGGCAGCACATAATGCCTGGTTGTTCCCCTCTTTGTGATGTTAGCAGACACTGAAGAGCACTGCCCAGATCCATTATTTCACTAGGGGCAGAACCTCAAAGTATAAACCATACATTTTAACTAATCACTGAATTTTGCTGTTTTACCTAAAAATTTGGGATGACTTGAAATTAACAAACTGAACAGAAATAGAAAGGATTCTGTTTCTGCTTCTTTTTGTGATTCTACCTGGTTACCCAGGCTGGTAGACTATAGGGGATGTTGCGATTCTCTGAGAGGCACATCTGTCATGGGGCTTGGGGCTGGTGAGGGAAGAATGGTATGGACTTCAGGTGTCCAGGGAAATGAGAATGGTGTTGGTATAGACTTTGTAAAAGTGCTTTAAATCCAAAATGTGTTAACTCCTCCTAAAGGAACAACCTTGCACGAGTATCATCTTGGAATAAATAATGCGTTTAAAGAGGTCTCTCCAAGTTTCCAATCTTCAATGAGAAGCAAACAAAGCAGCCTGAAACCCAGTTGAAATTTACTGCTTCTAACTGGTTAAAACATTCACTGGGTTGTACAGCTTACAGGTGACTCCTGTCTGGGTGTGTGAATTGTGAAATTTTCTTTTACGACAGAGGCTTTTACCGTTAGGTGGAATAAAACACAAGAGACTGCCACTGAAGAAGAATTTTGTTCTTGGAGATTCATCATTTCAAATAGAGATCATTTATTAGACCACCAGACAGAAGCATGAGACGAAGCTGCTCTAGAGAAAAAGATAAAGCCCTTTGAATACAGAAAAGATGAAAAGAACAGTAGGTGATTGAAAGAGTTTGGTTTTGCACTTTGGAAGCAATCTGTGTGCTAGACACATGCTTCGCTGTTGTAGTGGTTAAATAGCAGAAGAAAAGGTGCTAGCTTTACAGAGTTCTATTTAGAAAGACACTAAAGAGAGGTAAAGCCTTTTCGGTGTACGTGTGTGTTAGACTTCTGGTTTTATTAATGGTCTCAAAAGAAACTACACAGCTTTAAAAGGCAATTTTAAATTAGGAGGGCTGAAAACCAGAAATTAGGACCAAGAAAAAATATTGAAAAATCTGGAGATTCAAATTGCAATTTTACTATAAAAATGTTCCCCAAATAGAATAACATTCTCTAGAGCCATAGAAATAACCCGACTCAACCAAAGGCTACAGGAGTGAAAATCCTACAAAGATAGGAACCAAGACTGCTCTGTGCAGTACCGTATCCCAAGCATCTAACACAATGCCTAGGACACAGTAGGTGTTCAACAAACACATACCAAATGCACAAATAAATTAAAAGCCTAAAATTATCAAAACCCAAATTTCCAATTGTGAGATAAACCTGTAAAAAAGACCATGGTAAGTTGAGTCTTGACAAGCTGTCATCTGAAAAATCCTGTTGAAGCAGCTTAATAAAAGTGTTGGGTTGAAACACCCCATGTCTAGAAAGTTGTAAAACAACTGGAGAAGGTCTAGAGCCAAGCCTGACTTGCTCCAGATGACAGAGAAAGACAGCCAGACTTGCCGTTTGCATTCCTGTCTCTGCCTTTTGGTGAGCAGTTTCCGCTCCAACCAAATCTCCTCACTTTTAATTTACTCTATTTATATGTCTAATGATTTAATATCACACCATACTAGTCTGGCCTTCAGGTGTCCTTGACACACATTTTTCTGATTGACCTTTCCATATATTATACATAAACCAGCCAGAAATCATTCATCTCCACATGAGCCTCTCAGGTGAGGATCGTCGTTTCATTTCTCTCTCCAGAAACAGCGCTCCCTCCCCCTCCCCCTCCCCCACCCCCCTGCCCTCGTCTCCCACCTGTGTCTTCCGTAAGCTTGTAAGCTTGTCCAGACGTGGAGGCATCATCAGGCCAGGTCTTCTAGTCATTCCACTGCTTGCAAAGCAATCATTTATACGCATTTGGTGTTTGGTCTGACGTCTTTTTGATGCTGGAGCACCAGCCTTTGTCTCAATGAATCACTTGTCAGCAAAGGTTGCAGCATTCTAGGCTGGATTTCACACCTTCTGGAAGGGTTGCCTGTGATGTAAGTGATCTTAGGCCTTTTTGAAACCACCACTTCCCCCACTTCCCTATATCCCATGAGGAAACAGGGGACTGAGGGAGACCTGGGAACCCGATGCTTATTCAAGTCTTATTTTCATTTGTCAATGTGTACCTTGTCCCTGTGCTTGGAGCCGGGCTTTCCTCTCCGGGGACAATATTGTCAACTCACCTCCACGGTTGGAATGTTGCTGCTAAAAAGAACCAGGATGAACGATCTCTATAGAATATTTTGAGAGCTTCAGAATAAGAGGGAGAGATTTTTGAGCAAAAAAAAGAAGAAAAAAAGAGGAATTCATCATTCTTTGGTAGTTTGCAGATCATTTTTTTTCCCCCAGAGGATCATTTTTTTAAAGTGCAGTTTGATGGCTGTGTCTAAGTCGGTCATAGTTGTGGAAATGTCTACTGGAGCAGTAGGGGGTCAGGAGTCAGACTGGGTTATAAACCAGGCTGATCCCAGCAAGGCATGAAATCGAGGAGTCCCCTTCCTTATTCTCCAGAATGGGCACCAGTGACCTCACAAAGTATATATGGTAAGTGAAGTTGCTCTAAACCACAAAGCCTGAACCATTTCCTTGTAAAAAGTGATTATTCAATAGAACGTCCCATGGAAACTCCCTGCAATCTGAGGGCTTGAACAGAGGATAAAAAAGTGGGGGGGAGCTAAGCCTAAGAACATCTTTGGTGGCCTTTCTAAACCAGGACCCAGTGATCAGAGCCAGCCTCGTGGAGCAGAGATGGAATGCAAGATGGGAACGTAGAGAAAATCTGATAGAAGAATCATGCGCTCTTTCACTCTGTTTTGTTAGGAAAGAAGGATGTATGCTGGAGGGATTTTTCTTGGTGCCTTTTAAACTCTTTGCATTGGTTTTCACAGAAAGCCACTTTATGAAGAGGTCACACATGGATGAATCCCTACGATGGGAAGTCAGAAGTTCCAGCTCCGATGAAACAGAAGGTGGAAGGAAAGTTTTTCATTCAGAGAATATGGGAAAGGGGAGGGGAAACTGATATCCCATCTGAGGCTGCTGGGTCTTTACAGGGATCCTTTTCATGTTCCTAAATCAGTACAAGGCGGGTGGGGCAGGGTGCCAAAACGGGCTCATCAGTCACTCCGTGCATCTGAGCTGGAAAACATTTTAACCCTGAGATGCAAATCATTTAATCATGCTGACTCAGTGGTGACCAAAAGTTGTGAACCCTTGGGATCCAGGAATTCCCAACATGATGTGATAATGCATTTCACAGCATGAACTTCAGATCTCCAGGACCCAGGCTAAGGGAAAGAGATGGCAGGGAATCTACATTCTCCTAAAGTTTTATCCTTCCTTCCAAATGCATTGAAAATGAGGGATCCCCAAGGGCAACTCCCACTTCCCGCCCCCTCCACGTATCTTTTCCTTTCTGTTTGCACCATTAGGTGAAGAGGTTAATGAAAATGCACTCTAAAATTATAAAGACGATAAAGCCAGGCATGAATATTAGGTTTCCACTCGAGTCTGAATATTCCATCTGGACATTATTAAGAAAACCCCATTTGCTTCAAAATCTTACAGTTCTGTCCACATTTGCTTGGATAGGTCTGAGATGCTTAGGAATGTGATAACTGCTAATTACCTACCTTGGAAACAAAACTAGGAATGCAGGTTGCAAGCTTTCCGTGTAGTTAAATAATGTGTCGGGTTAATGTTGCATTTGGACCAAACAAGAGCTGGGATTTGTATTTTTCATCCTTCTATTATGTATTTTTTCCCCTCCCCTTCTTTCTCTTCTTCGTCCATCTATCTTTTAATTTTTCTTTCTCTTTTACGGAATACTCTCATCCTTAAAGATGGACCTATAAATATTGTACACAGCATTTCCTCCTGAGTCACTTAAAAATATTTACTTATTTCCTGAGGGCAACAATCCCCATTGAAGGACATAGTTCATTGCACCAAACAGCCACTCTTAGAAAGTTGCTTTTACAGCAGATATTATAAAATGATGCTTTGATTGAAGGATGACACTTGACATTAACATCTCGACTCTGCTTACCCATTCTGAAGGAATAGCTCCAGTGAAAGTAAATTGCTGCTGAAGACAAACCAACTGGAAAAGACACTTGCGCTTTTCTTCTTTTTTTTTTGTCTCTTAAGGTTTTCACAATGGCTTCAAAGGAAATGTGAATTAATCATTTGTTTTGACCCAAGAGCAGCAGAACTTATTTTGAAGACTTAAACAGGCAACACAAATGTAAACAGAAATCTGGGACTCCCAAATGCTAAAGCTGGAAGGAGTCAGTCTGAAAACATCAATTCTACTCAGCGTTTATTTTCATTTGAAGATAGTGGAAATCATATATAAATCACGGACAATATGAGTTCTTCTTGCCTGGCCATTGTCCACATGAATCTGTTAACCTCTAAGTACAGATACAGAATTTTTTAATAGAAAGACAGGGCAATATGGCAGTTAATTAGCAACTGATACTGTAAACTACAGGAGATACAAAGTTCTGTCATATAAATTAATTGCCATTACAAAAAGGCAACTGCTTGAGCTAAGAAGGTACAAAAACTGATAACTTCCATAAATATAACGAGAAGCTAAGTGAAGAAATACATAACAGACTGTTTTTCCTATATAATATTTGAATATGCAAACTAAGACACCTGTGGCATTTTACAAGTAGGAATACGACAGACACGTTCACCCACCACCCACCCACCCATGTCCGTCCAAGCCCTCTCCCCTCCCCCTACGTGGATTTCCCAAACACGGCAAATTCTAGGGTTACAAGGACAGGATGCCGCACGGAAGCAGCAAGACTGCGAGCTCTGAACTGCTAGACAAAGAAGGAGCCTTATTGACAGTTGTAAAGCATTAGGCGTCAGACAGAAACTTGTCAAAAACAGCTGTTGTTGGGTACTGATTGATAATGTTTTCATTCTGACGGCTGAGACACTGCAGACAGTCGTGGGTCTGAGAAGAAGCCCATCCCTGGAGCACACACGAACACACACGCAGACAACGGGAAGTCATTTAACAGATGTCTTACGAGCACTCAGCCACGGTATCTTAAAAAGATAACATTCTACATTTAATGAACTTGCAGAGAAAGCAATGCCTAATAATCATTTATGTTTCATAGAAGATGAGCACAACAGGACGAAATAAAAGCAGGACTTTTGTAAGTGGTCATCGGAATAAAAGTTTTGTGCTGCTCACGGATTATATAAGGTTGATAATATTCAAGGATGCCGTAGATAAAATTTGAATGTGAATCTTTTTTGATCCACTCCATTAAAAAAAAAGCTTAAAAGAAGTGTTCGATGTTTCAAAGGTAATGATTTCATTAAAATCCACCTACAAGATCAAACCACAAAAGCAAAATTTGAATGACATATACCTTCTGGAGAATTACAAGGTATTACATCACCCTGTAATACAGTGTGAGTGTGGTAGTTGGGAATCAGTCGATGCTACCTAAAAATTGCAAACATGTTTTTATTGCTCAGGTGAAGGGAGCAGTCTTCTATCATTTGGTCACTTGGTATTTTAAGTGGCCCAAAATCTGCAAAATGTGCCAAAGAGTATTTCATCCATTAACCTCAATATCCATAGATTATTCCCGATTTAGAAAAGGTCCAAGGTGCCAAAACTTAGTAAACCTGTACATTTATCTGTATAATTTTATCATTTAAACTAAATGAAAAAAAATTAGTTCCAAAGACTGAACCTAGGCCTTAAAATTATTTATTTGCTGCAGCCCCAGCACATTTTTAAGGGCATACTGAAACCCCTGAAAATAGAGGTTTATAAGAGAAATACTGATAGACCTTAAATTACTGGATGGGACATTAACAGACTCCATTAAACTACATTAGCACTTACTGAATGAATACACAGATGATTCTGCCTTTATTATCTTTGTCAAATCCACGCCAGCTTAAGCCCTAGCCAGTATAAACTATACTTCATTTGGCTGTTTAAAAAATTTTTTATCTCTTATTTTAAAAATTATTTTCTCTATTTCAATCAGACGTAAGATTTTTAGAAAAAGATTTTTAGAAACATGTTACACTGCAGCTCGACTTTACATTGGGTAATTTTTCCATTAAAAAAATATTTGAGGACTTGATGGAATAGTAATCAGCGATGCATGCATTGTGCCTAAATCTCCTCTAACTCTTCTTGAAAACAGAAACAACGTCTTTGCTCTTAAAAGAGGGGATTGAGGGAGAGTTCAGATGTAATTAAAAAAAAAAGAGTAGGCAACTTGTCTAAGTTCTTCCAAGTCAATTTTACTATGGCAGGATACTCGTTTCTGGTAAGGTGATTAATTGAAGTTTTTGGTGCTCATTTTTCTCCTATACGCTGTAAGGCCAGTATACAGAAAACTTAAAAATAAGATAAGATAAAACCCCCTAGAGATCTTGAAAATGATACCCATATTATGGGGGAGCCCTAGTCACACAGTACTCCACCCCAAACCCAGGGTAAATGAGCCGAGGTTCTCGGTCTCCCTGAGTCTTCCATAAGGGATTTGATTTCTGGGAGCCACGAATTCCATCCATTTTAGCACACACTAGAGAAGAGACGCTTAGAACAACAGAAGGAAGAGACATGCGGTGAAGATAATTAGTGGTAAACAGAGAATAAATTCTCTCTCAGTAGTGTATACTTGACGGTAATGCCGATGATAGTTCACCTGATTTACAGAATATTCACTTTAATAGAGAGATGAGAGTCTGAGATAACTGGAAGAAAACAGATACTGAAGCCATTAAAGTCTTGATACCAAAATAAAATTAAACGGAGAAACTAACATGATAGGTTCAAGGCCTTGTGGGAACCCATTTTCTTCACCAAATTTCACATTCTTACAGCTTCATGGTCTTTTTCTTCTAACAAATTTATCAGCTGAGAGAAGCTGTCTTTCAGTGCGTCCATGTCATCCAGCGAGCAGGGCTGCAGAATCCAGCGTTTTCCACGTGCAAGTGGTTCAAGTTCAAAATATTTTTTGACCTTAATTGGGGAGGGGGGGAGAGAAATATGTTATTAATCATCTCGGAATCTTTCTCATACCGAAATTTTGTGAGTAATGAAGTAGGGGGATTTTAAGAAGTTATAGGAACCATGATGGCCGGGACTTGCTAGAATCCCATCCACAGCTGTGGTTATAATGTGGGTTATATGTTGTGACCCAGGAGTGTCTTTTTTAGGGGTGAATGACCCCCTTGCAAGCTACCATTCCATCCATTCACTTAACGGCATGGGAGGTCTGACGAAGTCTAAGAAAGAATTATATGTACTATGGCACGGAGCAAAAACACACTGCAGACACCAAAAAGTTGCAATTCAACCAAAATAACTCTAGCAGAGTAGCTTTCACTACATTACCTTGTTAACTTATTAAATTGGTGACGGCCAATAACATGTACACTACTGATTACACAAGACAATTATTTTGACCATCAAATACACACACAACAACAACAAAAATAATTTAAATAATCCTTTCTCTCATTTAAATACATGTCTCTGGCATGTATTTCTGAGACCTGGGAAGGTGGTTTTCTAAGAAAGAGGATAGAAACCGAGTGTATGTATCTGCATATATAAACTTATATAAATACACGTACATACATAAAGTCTCCTAGCTTTTTTTTTTCTCCCAGTCCTGAATTTTCAGGGAGGGGAAAATCAAGACCTTATAACTGGTATGTAAGGTGGAGCAGTTGCTATCTGAAAAATCTGTTTCATTAATAACAGGTCACAAGTCACCCTTACTGTGTACGAGGCTAGGATACTGACTAATAACATCCAGGATTACCAACTCCTGACTGTGAATAAATATCAAATTATTATGGCTTTCAGAAGTATTGATTTTCTCTCAAAGGGTATGATAAAGTACAAAGTTCACGAAGTTACAAACACACACACACACACATACACACACACAGACACACACTACATCACACAAGAAAAGGACATTGTATTTATAGCCCAGCAGGGTTTACATAACATCAAATACAGTGAGTGGCAACATCAGAAGAGGTATTGTTCAAAGACATTCTTGGTCAATGAACTGTGTTAAATCTCATGTGCCATGGAGAATCCCCAGGCCTTACCTTAGTCAATACCTGACCCAGAAAAAAAAGGTGTCCCAATCTGATGCCACTTCCAAATGTGGTTTCATTTTGCTTTTCTCATCACAAGCACCAGACTACTGTTAACAGCAGAGACACACCATTCAAAGTGGTATTAATATGTGTGTACATTTTTTATGTGAGTAAGAAGATATAAATAACACTAAGTTTTTATGGTAATTTAGGAACCACAAATATGCTAACATTTTACAGTTCAAGTGTGTCCCAGAAGTACTCCTAAAGATGTCTGCAAATTCATAATAAATACCACTCCTGAAAAACAAAAGAAGCCCTTGAGAATGGAAGGACTCTCATTAATTCTGATTCTGAAGAGTAATGGAAAGCTCACCTACAGACCAGAAAATGGGTCCACAATTTCAAGACAATTTTTGGCCAAGGTATTTTACAAATCATGTGGTTAAGAGGATTCCCTCTTATGGAAAATGTAGACTCCATTCTCTTAGTTTCTTTTCTTCAGGGCTCTGAAAATGACTTACTTCAAAAAGAATATGAGATTAGGAACCAAGACGGTGGAGTACAAGGACGTGCTCTCACTCCCTCTTGTGAGAACAGCAGAATCACAACTAGCTACTGGACAATCATTGACAGGAAGACACTGGAACTCACCAAAAAAGACACCCCACATCCAAAGACAAAGGAGAAGCCACAATGAGATGGTAGGAGGGGTGCAATCACAGTAAAGTCAAATCCCATAACTGCTGGGTGGGTGACTCGCAGACTGGAGAACACTTAGACCACAGAAGTCCACCCACTGGAGTGAAAGTTCTGAGCCGCAGGTCAGGTCCCCAACCTGGGGGTCCGGAAACAGGAGGAGGAATTCCTAGAGAATCAGACTTTGAAGGCTAGCGGGATTTGATTGCAGGACTTTGACAGGACTGAGGGAAACAGAGACTCCACTCTTGGAGGGCACACACACAAATAGTGTGTGCATCGGGACACAGGGGAAGGAGCAGTGACACCAGGGGAGACTGAATCAGACCTACCTGCTAGTGTTGGAGGGTCTCCTGCAGAGGTGGGCAGTGGCTGTGGCTCACCATGGGGACAAGGACACTGGGAGCAGAAGTTCTTGGAAGTACTCCTTGGCGTGAGCCCTCCCAGAGTCCGCCATAAGCCCCACCAAAGAGCCCAGGTAGGCTCCAGTGTTGGGTTGCCTCAGGTCAAACAACCAACAGGGAGGGAACGCAGACAAACCCATCAGCAGTCAAGCGGATTAAAGTTTTACTGAGCTCCGCCCACCAGAGTCAGCTCTACCCACCACCACTCCCTCCCATCAGGAAACTTGCACAAGCCTCTTAGATAGCCTCATCCACCAGAGGGCAGGGAGCAGAAGCAAGAAGAACTACAACCCTGCAGGCTGTGGAACAAAAACCACATTCACAGAAAGATAGACAAGATGAAAAGGCAGAGGGCTATGGACCAGATGAAGGAACAAGATAAAACCCCAGAAAAACAACTAAATGAACTGGAGATAGGCAACCTTCCAGAAAAAGAATTCAGAATAATGATAGTGAAGATGATCCAGGACCTCAGAAAAAGAATGGAGGCAAAGGTCGAGAAAACGCAAGAAATGTTTAACAAAGACCTAGAAGAATTAAAGAACAAACAAACAGAGATGAACAATGCAATAACTGAAATGAAAACTAAACTAGAAGGAATCAATAGCAGAATAACTGAGGCAGAAGAACAGATAAGTGACCTGGAAGACAGAGTGGTGGAATTCACTGCTGTGGAACAGAATAAAGAAAAAGAATGAAAAGAAATGAAGACAGCCTAAGAGACCTCTGGGACAACATTAAATGCAACAACATTCTCATTACAGGGGTCCCAGAAGGAGAAAAGAGAGAGAAAGGACACAAGAAAATATTTGAGGAGATTATAGTTGAAAACTTCCCTAACATGGGAAAGGAAATAGCCACCCAAGTCCAGGAAGCGCAGAGGGTACCATACAGGATAAACCCAAAGAGAAACATGCCGAGACAAATTGTAATCAAACTTGCAAAATTTAAGACAAAGAAATTATTGAAAGCAGCAAGGGAAAAATGACAAATAACATACAAGGGAACTCCCATAAGGTTAAAAGCTGATTTCTCAGCAGAAGCTTTACAAGCCAGAAGGGAGTGGCATGATATACTTAAAGTGATGAAAGGGAAGAACCTACGAAAAAGATTATGCTATCCAGCAACGATCTCATTCAGATTTGATGGAGAAATCAAAAGCTTTACAGACAAGCAAAAGTGAAGAGAATTCAGCACCACCAAACCAGGTCTACAACAAATGCTAAAGGAACTTCTCTAAGTGGGAAACACAAGAGAAGAAAAGGACCTACAAAAACAAAACCAAAACAATTAAGAAAATGGTCATAGGAACATACATATCGATAATTACCTTAAATGTGAATGGATTAAATGCTCCAACCAAAAGACACAGGCTTGCTGAATGGATACAGAAACAAGACCCATATATATTCTGTCTACAAGAGACCCACTTCAGACCTAGGGACACATACACACAGAAAGTGAGGGGATGGAAAAAGATATTCCATGAAAATGGAAATCAAAAGAAAGCTGGAGTAGCAATACTCATATCAGATAAAATAGACTTTAAAATAAAGAATGTTACAAGAGACAAGGAAGGACACTATATAATGATCAAGGGATCAATCCAAGAAGAAGATATAACAATTGTAAATATATATGCACCCAACATAGGAGCACCTCAATACATAAGGCAACTGCTAACAGCTATAAAAGGGGTAATTGACACTAACACAATAATAGTGGGGGACTTTAACACCTCACTTACACCAATGGACAGATCATCCAAAATGAAAATAAATAAGGAAACAGAAGCTTTAAATGACACAATAGACCAGATAGATTTAATTGATATTTATAGGACATTCCATCCAAAAACAGCAGATTACACTTTCTTCTCAAGTGAGCATGGAACATTCTCCAGGATAGATCACATCTTGGGTCACAAATCAAGCCTCAGTAAATTTAAGAAAACTGAAATCATATCAAGCATCTTTTCTGACCACAACGCTATGAGATTTGAAATGAATTACAGGGAAAAAAATGTAAAAAACACAAACACATGGAGGCTAAACAATACGTTACTAAATAACTGAGAGATCACTGAAGAAATCAAAGAGGAAATCAAAAAATACCTAGAGACAAATGACAATGAAAACATGATGATCCAAAACCTATGAGATGCAGCAAAAGCAGTTCTAAGAGGGAAGTTTATAGCTATACAAGCCTACCTCAAGAAACAAGAAAAATCTCAAATAAACAATCTAATCTTACACTTAAAGGAACTACAGAAAGAACAACAAACAGAACCCAAAGTTTGTAGAAGGAAAGAAATCATAAAGATCAGAGCAGAAATAAATGAAATAGAAACAAAGAAAACAATAGCAAAGATCAATAAAACTAAAAGCTGGTTCTTTGAGAAGATAAACAAAATTGAGAAACCATTAGCCAGACTCAGCAAGATAAAAGGGAGAGGACTGAAATCAATAAAATTAGAAATCAAAAAGGAGAAGTTACAACAGACACTGCAGAAATACAAAGCATCCTAAGAGACTACTACAAGCAACTCTATGCCAATAAAATGGACAACGTGGAAGAAATGGACAAATTCTTAGAGAGGTATAACCTTTCAAGACTGAACCAGGAAGAAATAGAAAATATGAACAGACTTATAACAAGTAATGAATTTGAAACTGTGATTAAAAATCTTCCAACAAACAAAAGCCCAGGACCAGATGGCTAGACACGTGAATTCTATCAAACATTTAGAGAAGAGCTAACACCCACCCTTCTCATACTTCCAAAAAATTGCAGAGGAAGGAACACGCCCAAACTCATTCTATGAGGCCAACATCACCCTGATATCAAAACAAGACACAGATACTACAAAAAGAAAATTACCAAAATCACTGATGAATATAGATGCAAAAATCCTGAACAAAATACTAGCAAACAGAATCCAACAACACATTAAAAGGATCATCCACCATGATCAAGTGGGATTTATCCCAGGGATGCAAGGATTCTTCAATATACGTAAATCAATCAATGTGATAAACCATATTAACAAACTGAAGAATAATAACCATATGATCATCTCAATAGATGCAGAAAAAGTTTTTGACAAAATTCAACACCCATTTATGATAAAAACTCTCCAGAAAATGGGCATAGAGGGGACCTACCTCAACATGATAAAGGCCATATATGACAAACCCACAGCAAACACCATTCTCAATGGTGAAAAACTGAAAGCATTTCCTCTAAGATCAGGAACAAGACAAGGATGTCCACTCTCACCACTATTATTCAACACAGTTTTGCAAGTCCTAGCCATGGCAATCAGAGAAGAAAAAGAAATAAAAGGAATACAAATTGGAAAAGAAGAAGTAAAACTGTCACTGTTTGCAGATGACATGATACTATACATAGAGAATCCTAAAGATGCCACCAGAAAACTACTAGAGCTAATCAATGAATTTGGTAATGTTGCAGGATACAAAATTAATACACAGAAATCTCTTGCATTCCTATACACTAACGATGAAAAATCTGAAAGAGAGATTAAGGAAACACTCTCATTTACCACTCCAACAAAAAGAATAAAATACCTAGGAATAAACCTACCTGGGGAGACAAAAGACCTGTATGTAGAAAACTATAAGACACTGATGAAAGAAATTAAAGATGATACCAACAGATGGAGAGATATACCATGTTCTTGGATTGGGAGAATCAATATTGTGAAAATGACTATAATACCCAAAGTAATCTACAGCTTCAGTGTAATCCTTATCAAGTTACCAATGGCATGTTTTATGGAACTAGAACAAAAAATTTTAAAATTTGTATGGAGACACAAAAGACCCTGAATAGCCAAAGCAGTCTTGAGGGAAAGATACGGAGCTGGAGGAATCAGACTCCCTAACTTCAGATTATACGACAAAGCTACAGTAATCAAGACAATATGGTACTGGCACAAAAACAGAAACATAGATCAATGGAACAAGATAGAAAGCCCAGAGATAAACCCATGCATGTATGGTCAACTAATTTATGACAAAGGAGGAAAAGATACACAAAGGAGAAAAGACAGTCTCTTCAATATGTGGTGCTGGGCAAATTGTACAGCTACATGTAAAAGAGTGAAATTAGAACACTCCCTAACACCATACACAAAAATAAACTCATAATGGATTAGATACCTAAATGTAAGACCGGACACTCTAAAACTCTTAGAGGAAAACACAGGAAGAACACTCTTTGACATAAATCACAGCAAGATCTTTTTTGATCCACCTCCTATAGTAATGGAAATAAAAACAAAAATAAACAAATGGGACCTAGTGAATCTTCAAAGCTTTTGTACAGCAAAGGAAACCATAAACAAGACAAAAAGACAACCCGCAGAATGGGAGAAAATATTTGCAAACGAATCAACGGACAAAGGATTAATCTCCAAAATATATAAACAGCTCATGCAGCTCAATATTAAAAAAACAAACAACCCAGTCCAAAAATGGGTAGAAGACCTACGTAGACATTTCTCCAAAGAAGACATACCAATGGCGAAGAAGCACACGAAAAGCTGCTCAACATCACTAATTATTAGAGAAATGCAAATCAAAACTACAATGAGGTATCACCTGACACCAGTTAGAATAGGCATCATCAGAAAATCTACAAACAACAAATGCTGGAGAAGGTGTGGAGAAAAGGGAACCCTCTTGCATTGTTGATGGGAATGTAAATTGATACAGCCACTATGGAGAACAGTATGGAGGTTCCTTAGAAAACGAAAAATGGAATTTCCATATGATCCAGCAATCCCACTACTGGGCATATACCCAGAGAAAACCATAATTTAATAAGACATATGCACCCTAATGTTCACTGCAGCACTATTTACAATAGCTAGGTCATGGAAGCAACCTAGATGCCCATCAACAGACAAATGGATAAAGAAGATGTGTTACATATATACAATGGAATATTACTCAGCTATAAAAAGGAACAAAACTGGGTCATTTGTAGAGATGTGGATGGATCTATAGACTGTCATACAGAGTGAAGTAAGTCAGAAAGCGAAAAACAAATATCGTATATTAACGCATACATGTGGAACCTAGAAAAATGGTACAGATGAACCGGTTTGCAGGGCAGAAATTGAGACACAGATGTAGAGAACAAATGTATGGACACCAAGTGGGGAAAGCCGCGGGTGGGGAGGGGGTGGTGGTGTGATGAATTATGCGATTGGGTTTGACATGTATACACTGATGTGTATAAAATTGATAACTAATAAGGACCTGCTGTATAAAAAATAAAATAAAATAAAATTCAAAATTAAAAAAAAATTAATGAAGAATTGATGAGTCAAAAAAATATATATATATGAAATTGCTTGTGCAACGACCAGCACCAAGGACCAACCTTGCCGCGCCAAGAGAGGGGCTGCCAGTCAGTGGACCGAGGGAGCTGTGGGCCAGCAGGGAGAGAGAAGAGCTGGTAGGAGCAACAGGTGGGGATCATGTTTAAATCTACAGCTAGAAGGAGGAGGTGGCTGCTCTAAAGAGTTTAAAATCCGAGATGCTAGTCTCCTTGATTCTGCCACAAAGACAGGTTTCAGATCACGCCACTAAGTGCAAAACTGGGGAAGCCTGTGCTTACCAAACAGTCTGGTATTTGATCAACGATGCCTCCCATCAAGAGTGGACAGCATGTCACATGCAAATCTGGTACACGAAGGAATTTGTACCCTTGTCACATTTTATAACCTCGAATTTAAAAGGACAGCATTTTAAGTATTGCTAATACCTGGGAAGAGGACTAGTGGCAAGAAATCCAATACTATTAAAATAAAGACTAACACAGTAAGTGCATATTACTAACACTACTTCCTCCGAATGGTTTACTTAAAAATTCACAGAATTCATACTAGTAGCAGATTGACAGCTAATTTAAAAACAACGTTAGATGTAAATAATCACAAAATATCATAACTTGTGATATTTTGCAATATGGATTAGTCACAAAAGCACAGTAAGGATTTTAGCCACTCATCAGGTTGGTTACTAGGCAACTGAAAATATAGTCTATGACGTAGGCACACTTGGAAGATAATAAAGATGTCCAAAGGTAGTTATGTTTCAGAAGTTGTTCCTGATGAATATTAAACATGAGAAGGAAATGGAAGCTTCAATTACAGGGTGGTCACCAGATGAAGGAGCCTATTGGTGTTAAGCTGGCAAATACGGCTGGGTAACCTGAGATGTTCACATCTGTAACCTAAGTGGGTACCTAATTCTGCCATATTCACCCTACTGGTATCCAAATGATTCCCCACCACTCTACCTTTATAATATCATTTTAAAAACAAGTTTGGCATTCCAATGATACTCAAGTACAGTAAGTGACTACGTTTGCCGCAAGAACATAGATTTTCATTACCCAGAGTTTTATGTTTCTGAAGCCAAAGAGTACAATACAAGAGAGGAGAAGATGAAGACTTAATGTTCTGCCTTGAACTTTTCTCTTTAGGATAACATTTTTTATTTTGTTTTCTTGTATTAACCTGAAGTTCACATTTTACCGTCTCCCCTCAATTACTACAATAAAAATGACCCACTGTCACACTTGACTTGTCCATGATTGCTTTCTCTGTCTTTCTGTATGCCAATGTATAATTTTAAAGAAAGATGTTTAAGTTTGACTAACATAAATCATATGCTTACATGTGCTTACATAATAACCTTATTATTTTTAAGGTTTAAAAAAAACTGCCTATGATGCAAGGATCTATTTTTTATGATCGACATAATTTTTTAAAGGTTATTTTCTTATCAAGATAAACATTTTAAAAATGATTCAAGAGAAATGAACCCAACTCTTTTGACTGCTTTATCAGCTACTTAAATGTCATGGCTAACTGGAAACTGCTGGAATTAGGAGCTGGTGGTTGTTTCACATTGGCCTCTGGTGGTGGCACTTGGGGGAATGACCTCAGAATACAGCTGCCTGGCAACGTGTGGTCATCGAGCTATTTTCGGGATGGCCACAGAGAGTGGGCATTTGTTAGTGGCCATGGATCCGCCCTAGAAATAGGAAAACAAAGCCACTATAAGTTGCCAACCTATTTTAGCTATGTCATCAGAGCCCTTTCTTCACTCACAAAACGTCTGGGTGATTTGAATTACTGCATTGTTATCCACACATTGCATTTACTGTAAAGTCCTAATATAACAGAGACAAACCGGCACCACCTCATTGCTGATAATGTTTGTAGCAGCTGTTGAACCTGTGAGACATTACATAGCATAGGAGACCCACTCATTGGGTAGGAGATGTCCCTTATGTTTCCTTGAGTAGAGAAGTAACAAAACAATTCTTTCCTACTTACAGGACCCCTAATGGGGTTGTAATGATACTCCCTGTTTTGCCTATCTTGCCCTTACTTAACATTCAAAAATTTTATTTTTAATTTCTGCAAACCTGTTGTGACTACATTTCTAGAAGTCACGTAAATAGTTTCTGAACTGAAATGATAGGTCTTTCCTTTTTAAAAACCTGCAAATCTTATTTTATTTATGACGATAAGCTGCTTGTTTTTTTCTGTTTTTGTTATTAAACCATGTAAGTAGTGTGTGGTCAGAGTTGGCCTCGTTTTCCTTTAAACACTTTTGGGGAGGCGGGTGATAGAATGCTCCACAAGGGGTTACTTAGTGTTTTCATGTTACATAGAGTTGCTTTGTAAGCTCAGATATTTATAAACAGTGCTTTGACCCACATGAATGTGTGGCAAGACATTAAAAAGGGCGTTTGTGACAATTTTCTAGGATGCACGGGACTGTGCTGTGCACCCTAGAACATGTCACCTCTAGTTCTAATGAATGCAATGCCATTAGCACCAACCGGTCACTGCTATAACTAAAAGCACCCTCTCCCCTCACACGTCCAGAATACCATATGTCCAGATCCTGTCCCTGTGGATGCAGGTATCTCTTGAGCCTGTCTGGGGCTATTAGCTTATTTTTGCATACATTCACCACGAGAGATAGAAGCTGGATATTTCTCTCCTCCCCCATCTTCCCCAGATCCCCATCTACACACAACACGTATATTCCCTCTGCAAAAAACTAGCCGATTATAACGGACCTCTCTTAAGCTTGCGGGTGGCTGTGGTGGAGTGAGGATTAGTATAAGCAGTTTCGGAAATCTGCATCCTGAAAGCTGGCTTCCTACAGCTTCATTCATTCAACCACTACCTCTTGAATGAGCCTCGTGAACATGCTCTAATGAGCTACCTGTGCCAGCGCTCCCCTTGCCAGTGCATGGGGTTCCACTGATTTGAGAGAATACTGTAAAACCAAAACAAAACAGAAACAACAGCCGGATGAGGGGACGGTCCTCATCATTTGTGTTTTTTTTTTTTTTTTGGCAGTACGCGGGTCTGTCACTGTTGTGGCCTCTCCCGTTGCGGAGCACAGGCTCCGGACGCGCAGGCTCAGCGGCCATGGCTCACAGGCCCAGCTGCTCCGTGGCATGTAGGATCTTCCCGGACCGGGGCACGAACCCGTGTCCCCTGCATCGGCAGATGGACTCTCAACCACTGTGCCACGAGGGAAGCCCATCATTTGTGTTTTAAGATTACAAGTCCCCACCCTGCTCCTGGTTTCTTAGTGGCCATGAAAGACTGTTCAGTACTGTACAGTTTACAAAAGGCTTTTTCACTCAGAGCACTCTGACTATACTTCAACTGAAAGTAGGAAAAGCAATTGATTCACATGAAGAGGGATATTATTATTTAGAATAATTCTGAAATCATGTAAGTCAATTTGAATAAGAAGTATCTTGGTAGAAGATTGTTAAAAAAAAACAACTTCAGGAATAAAGGCACCTTCTTTCTTCATCTTTTGAGAAGGAATCAGGACTCACGGAGTCTAGGTTGACAACTTCGGCTCCTTCCAATTGACAGTGACAGGTCAACAGATAAGACAGATGGCAGAAACTACAGGGTGAGGATCGTCAACAAAATTCTGAAAGCCAGGAAAAATTGCAGTTGTGGATTTGATGGGTAGAAGGGAAAGCTGGAGGATGATGCAAGAGAACACAACTCAGTTAACTATCTTGAACCCAGTGGATTCGATATGGTTTCCTTGTCATAGCAATGTGTCCACTGCATGGTTTGTACTCTTTAAAGAACTGTATGAATAATGTTCTTTGGGGACAGATTCATATTGGTTCTTAACTCTTTGATAAAAGTATGGTCGGGGGGGGGGAGGGATAAATTAAAAGTTTGGGATTAATAGATACATACTATTATAAAGAAAATACATAGACAACAAGGACCTACTGTATAGCACAGAGAACTATATTTGATATCTTGTAATAACCTATAATGGAAAATAATTTGAAAAAGAATATATAGATATAACTGAATCACTTTGCTGTACACCTGAAACTAACACAACATTGTAAATCAACTGTAGTTCAATTAAAAAAAAAAAAAAAAAGTACCGTCTGGATGATAAATTTACCCCAGGGCTCCAATTAAGAGGATGTTAACTGAGCCTGAATGGACTGTGCAATTTTTTTTTTTTTGCGGTACGCGGGCCTCTCACTGCTGTGGCCTCTCCCGTTGCGGAGCACAGGTTCCAGACGCACAGGCTCAGCGGCCATGGCTCACAGGCCCAGCTACTCCGCGGCATGTGGGATCTTCCCGGACCGGGGCACGAACCCGCGGCCCCTGCATCGGCAGGCGGACTCTCAACCACTGCGCCACCAGGGAAGCCCGGACTGTGCAATTCTGCATGATATTGTCCATGACTGTAGCCGTCCTTGCTCAGTTACACCCTAGCTCCTTACTGTAGTCACTACAGCAGATGCACCTATTGTATTTATATGTCACGCTGTGGGAAAACCTTTGTATTGAAATACTGACTGTGTGCCTTCTCTTTCCAATTCCAGACACAAGGATGTCAAATCATACAGATCGTGCAATTGGCCATGGTTTGGAGTATTTACACCGTGGAAATAGGCAAGAGCAACAAACCAGGACTTTCTCTTTCTAGAGAATTGGCTGTTAAATCCTTACCAGCACATCACTGAGTATATGCATCTTGTATGGATGTTTGCAAAGGGACCCTCTAGCTTAGCTGTCTTCACTGCAGAAGCTCATGGAACAGGCTTCACTTGGTAACCCTCAACAAAGTCAGAGAGAACTTTGCCCATGCCACGGCTCCAGGACGGGGTCCGGAGATAAAGTGCTGGGCGCCATTAAGATTCTTCGGCAGCTTGCTCAAAGAGAGGTTAGTCTAGAGAGAGCTGCACCAGCTGTTCCCCTTTTCACTGTACTGCTTTCAGGATTTTGAAATCCTTAGAAAGGTACTAAATATGTCATTAAAGGCAGAAGTAAATAATACAAGTAAACCCAATTTGCCACAGTTACAAAGACATGACAACACAGAGTAGATATTACCTTTTCACTGAGTACTAATAGGGACCAGAAAATGGCACCTTGATGTTAAGCCATACGTAGTATTACTTTGGGATGTGTATTTATAATGGACGCCTGCTTTCAATATAAAAGTAGTAATATAAAAGTGTAATATAAAAGTGCAGTTCTGATAAGACAGCTTGTTTCTTAAGTGGAGGGCAGCCTGTCTGACCTTGGAATAATTAAAAACCAGACAAATGATTGCAGGTTATGACCTGGGATTGAGCCTCACCCTTATTAGGAGTCTTTCTGCCCAGGCAGTGACCTCTGACGCGTCTAGAACGCTATATGTTGTGACAATAATTATACAGAAACCTAGGCTTCCACTGCACGGGAGGATTTAGCCTGCCCCAGAAGAGCCAAATAAAATGACCCCATTTGCTTTGCTGGTGAGCTTTAGGATCTGAAAAGCACTCCTATTTTTGCTTCATTTGCTAATCTGGAATTACAGAACAAATGATCAATGCACCTATTTTCTCTTTTTGATATACCTGGGTGTGTGTGGGTGGGTTCATTCTCTTAGCCCCAAACCTTGCTTAGCAGACAATCACTGTGAAAAGCACAGACTTAGGTAGGGATGCTTCCTGTTTTCAGGGGGCAGTGAAATAGACCCAGTCTCCCCATTGGCACCCTCCTCTACTCCAGTGATTCCACCCGGCCCGCTGCAGCCTGCAGGGGTGCCTGCACATGGGCCCTGGCTCCAGCTCCTGCTTCCCACCCCAGATGCCTCCATCCACAGGTGCAAAGCAACATCTTTGAAGACCCAGCAGATGTCCTCCTATCACCTCAAGGGGAAGCCTTAATGTTATAGAAGAAACTTTGCAAAGTCGAAGTGACCTTAGTCACAGTAGCCGCTGTTGGTTCCCTCCTCCGCACCACGCCACTATGAATTCCCCGTAAATAAAGTTTTATTGGAACCTAGTCACGCTTATTCACTTATTTATGGCTGCTTTCATGCTACAATGGCGAAACTGAGTCATTGCCACAGAGACAGCGTGTCCTGCAAAGCCTAGAAGAGTTACTATCCGGCCCCTCAGAGAAAAAAAGTTCCCAAGCCCTGGCCTACCACATCCTGCAGCTTCGTGCTTTGTCCAGCAGAGGCACAAGAAGCCCTGGCAGGGGCCTCCGTGTGACCTGGCTCGCCAGCCCTCTTCCTCTCCGCTCTACCTCACACTTCAGGGGGACAGAGAAGTTGGCTTTTCAACCTGGCCAGGCCCCACTTATAATTTCAGATGTTCTCAGTTGTGGTCTAGCAGGCAGAAGGGACATCTCTCAGCAAAGCCCTATTTTTTTCTTCTCTGTGTTCAGCCTGGGTTTCTTTCATGTGGAGACTTCCTAAAGGCCACAGGGACTCCAGGGTACGGGGTAACCTGTCAGTTTGAGGGTTTTGGTGTCCTTAAGGATGGCTTTTAGTGCGCAGAAATACCAGTTATTGTTACTTTGCAGTTTTAAAAGGGATATACAATTTATTAAATTTATAGTATCTGAAACCTAGTTTTTCCTCTAACTATTATATTCAGCTTAAAAATCCTAATACTCTATTTATACATCTGTTAAGTTTTAACAAATACATTCAGGGGGCTGAATATTATTTAGGTCCATTTAAAAACTTAATTAAGTTAACCACTTTAAACATTTCAAAACTCCATTTATAAATTTAATATATTCAACTTTCTTAGACTGTCTTAAGAATCAAAACATCCTGAAGTAGTTAGGAATTATTTATTTTCTAGTAAGAATACTTAAAAATTTCTTCCATTAAATTTATATATTCAATGCCTCTCAAGTTCTGAGATAGTCTAATACTATTTACAAGTTTGAGTAAACACTCATACCTCTCCACATAGGAGGCCAATTCTGATTGCTTACACATTTTAAATTAAATTGTGCCTGCTTTCTTTCACTCAGCATAATGTTTTCAAGGTTCACCATATGCAGCATGTACCAGTACTTCATTCCTTTTTATGGCTGAATAATGTTATATTCTATGGATAGGCTGTATTTTGTTTATTCCAGGTCCATCAGTTGATGGACATTTGAGCTGCTTCTACTTTTTGGCAATTATGAATTCATTTATGTGAGCCATTACTTTCTCTTTAAAACAGACATTATCAATAGTTATTATATAAATGAATGGGTTAAGATAGCCAGACTCATCGGGGATGAAGCACCCCCACAAGTCTAAGGTGAACTCCATTTTCACCCAGATTCACTAGGATCTTCTAGTTTTACTAAAATAACACAGATTTGGGATAATTATTCTCTAATTTTTTTCATATGTATGACTCCTCAGTTCCTTGAAGGCACAAACAATGAAAAAATTATTTTGCATTCTCTAATGTATCCAGTACAATGAAACTATAATGAAAAGGCAACACAATATGTAGTATATTTCATCCCATATTAAAATGTTAGTAAAGGAGAGAAACAGAATATTGGAGAGAAGTTACCACTCTTCACAATTCATTAGGCCAAGGTTTCATATAGGAGGTGGGATTTCATGAACAGTTTTGAAACTATAGGCCTAGCTGATTTAAACTCTATTATATACATATGCAAACAGGCAGCTGCAGTGAATTGTTTTGTAAACAGAAAAGTAAACAGCCTATCATGGAAAACAGAACCACTCAAGAAATCTCAAGACCCATAGGACACTTACGTTTTGAGCTATTCCTTTAACCTGTGTTCAAATAAAGCAACTAATTCTTATCTCAGAGAATGGAAAGCATTGACACATGCAAAAAGAGAAGCACCAGTACCCTTGTCTTTGCATGCAGGTGCAGGCATCGGCCTTTTCAACAACATCTGTAACATAGCCATTAATTACAGAGGCAGCCAGCTTCCAACAGCTCACCACTTTTTCTTTTTTCTCTTCTCTCCTCCCTTTATTCCATTCTTTCAAAACGACATTCATTTTGGATACCAAGCATTTTTAGGGTGTTATACTTGATTCTGTATCTTCCATGTTTGGGATAATACTCAATTATGATTTATTTTTATTTCAAGAAGGCAAATATCAGAAGTAGGAAGGAATCTATCTATGAAAACTTTTCTCCTGGCAAGTGAATATGGTTGTTAAAAAAGTCCTACCTATATGTATGAGAGCTAGTCAAGTATGTACTAGACAGGAAGGAGAGTTAATGAGTGAAAGCCCCAAGCACATCAGAGACAGCCAATTAGCTTGTCTGAAACACAGGCTTGTAAAGCTATCAGTAACTTATAAAATGGTCTGCTACACACGAGTAAAATGTTGTTTAAATGGCTTGCTTAACTAGGTGCATTCACCATGAAATTGATTCTTTTAAGGTTATTTTTTAAACTTAATACTCATTAACTGTGCATATTGAAATGGCTGAGTGGGTGGGAAGAGGGGTAGATATCTTGCTACTGTAAAGTGCATGTTGAAGATATGAATTCCATAGTTTACGAGGTTAAGAGGTATTGGAAAAAAAAAACAACGACAAACAACTCATCCATTACCAACAATTGTGTCTGCCTCAGTAATTGAAATGGATCAACCCAATTAGATTATTCCTCTTCTGCTTTGCTACACACTTAGACGGGGACTGGCAGATGTGCCCCGAGGACCTACCAATCTGAGAATTTATGCTTTTGTGTTACGGAAATGCACTGTTTTCCACCAAAGCCTACGATTCTGCAAAATGGCATGAGAGAAAGAAGACCCCAAGCCTGGTATATTTCAAATCCAACATGTGCCTCCGAGTGAACATCAAATTTCATCCCCCAGAGACTTAACTTTACTAAAACAGTTGAGGGAACTTGATGTTAGCTGACACATGAATGACAATCACTATATTATTTCACACTTCGAATTTGCCTTCAAAAACTCTTGTATATTTTAAAATTGGTTTCTGGCCATGCCTTATACTCGGTTTTTCCTGTTATAGAAGGCTGCATACCTTAAATACACCTCAGTCAATGATCAGACAACCGGGAGGACATGCTTCATTTTTGCAGGGTGTAACTCTTCCTCCTGCTTATTCAATATTGGTACCCTTAATGTGCTTCACCAAACCACTATCAGTTGGCCAACTCAAAGGATTCTCTGACTCAACAAAACATTAGGAAAAATATATTTATATTTACAATGGTTAAAGATACAAAAATCTTTCAAATATAGTTTATATATTCTAGTTTATTTGGCTTTTATAATGGACTATATGTCCCCTATCTCAATGTCACAGTTGTGAGGCATCAGAAAGCAACAGCAGTAGTAACAAATCAAAATCTTAATATATGGAACCCAAGTAAACATGTTTAATATTGGCCCTGTGGTACTACGGCAGCGTGCTGTCCTAACAACGGCAACATTTAGATGTTGGAGCAGATTCAAATTCTTGGGCCTTAAGCAGGAGACAGACAAATACAGCAAGCCACGCATTGCTCAGCCACCCATGCAGGGTGCCAATGGCCCTGTCCAGATGCAGAGATATTCAAGGGATGTTCCTGTCAGCAGTCTGTCCTCTGGCTCCAGCAAGGAGCCACCATGGGAACACTGGGAGGAAAAGGAAAAAGAGGAAGGCGTGGAGAGATGGGGGGAAAGGCAGAAAGAGCTGGCAGCTCCCTCCATCACATATCTGAGCAAGGGGAACAGGTAACAAATGGCCATGTTGTTAGTCACGGGGAGAAAATTTCTCTTCCTGCTGGCAGTATAGTCAGGAGCCTAATATCCTGGCAACTGAGAAGTATGAGCTTGGAAAGAGGCTTGCAGGCGGCCCGAGGAAAGGCAAGCTGAGTGGTAATCTGTCCTGAGGAATTTTAGCCAAAAAACCCCACACAGGACTAGTTGAACTCGGAATAAAGCCTGTGAAAGACAAGTCTGGAGAACATTACAATCAGACATAAAGAGAACACCAGAAATGAAGGTTCAAAAGCCATTGACTGGATTTACCACAGCATTGTTAGTGTGGACTTGGGTCCTAGTTGAGCTCTCCACAGGGTAGAAGAGGCAAGGTGACTATGCCCTGTGGCTCCCGCCCCCCAGGAGAAATTTGGCAACATCTTGAGATGGCATAGTTGGCATCTCACCCAACTATGGGTGGGGTGGGCAAAGGGAGTAGTTGCTACGGGCATCTAGTAGGTAACAGCCAGGGATGCTACCAAACATCCTACAGTGCACAGGACAGCTTCCCCTTCCCCCCAACAAAGAGCTATCTATCCCCAAACGTCAATAATGCTGAGGTGGAAAAACACTACTCTGAACTGACATTTTTAAGGCAAAAATCAAAGAACAAAAGACCTGTTAATGATTCAATCAATGGTTTATCAGCATGAACCATCAGGCTCCCTCCCTGGAATCAGGAGATGTAGCAACTGGATTGGAAAGCTCCCCAGGGAGGAGCATCAAAGGTCCACGGTACGTACTCTCTGTCCTTCCTTCTTGTTCAAAGTAGAAACCACTAGATCTTGGGGACAAGTGAGAGCATCAGATTGGCCTAAAACAAGGGCTGAAAGGAAGCAGCCACATTTCTCTCATTCTACATATTCACTGTTTTGAGTTCTGGGGATAGAAAGGTGCACAGTACAAGTCCCAGACCTCATGGAGCTTACTCAGCAGTGGAAGGAACTGACAGATACCAAGTGAAAATGTAAGGAGCTAAGTAAAGTCAGGTAAAAATAAGTGCCATGACAAAAAAGAAGGCAGGACAGCAATAATAACATCTGCCACATAACTGATCCAAAAGAGGGACTGATGGTGTAATAGGAGTTAAAAATCAAGCAGTCACAGATGAAGACGAATATCTAGCTGGTTTCAAAACAAAATTTCATATAATTACAATTGAAAACTCTCTTGATTAACTTCCACTTAATTGTCTAGGATTAGCCGACTCTTCATCCCACCGATACAAGACAAAGATTAATGCTATCTACACAGTGAACGTCCACACCTGGCCGATATAGCACCAGCTACACCCTTGATGTTCTTGACCGGTAGACTGCTCTCTGGCCTGTCTGCTCATTTTTGCTCCTGAGCTGTCCATAATTCTCATCAAGGCAATCAGATTTGCTATTATCATTAAGTAATGTTATTAAATGTGATACCAATGAATGAAATATGAACTAGAAAAGAGAATTTTTATTTCTATGAAAAACTAAATGGGATCGGTTCAAAGAAATCTATAAAAATACGTCACTAAAAACAAACTGCTGTGGAATTAGACTTAGGTAAGATGACTCTAAAGAATTGGGAGGAGAAGGAGAAGATGGCTCCCCAAGTGTCTTTAACTATGGCTTTCCTTTAAAGAAACAGGAGCTGAAAATCATAGGTAATGGCTGTGTTGCATGCAAGAAATATGATACAGAACTCTAATTAGTGGCCACATACTCAGAGAAAAGACCTTGGCCCAATATCAAACGATGAGTGCCATCTGTATGTTTTAAGTTAAAATAAATTATTTAGGGTATGTATACATTTTACTTTTTAATGCCAAGACACGTTAACCAATTCTAACTGTTCAACGATCAGTTCAGATCAGGCCAGATACGGGGGCTTCTCACTGTACATTTCAAATCGCACTTTTTATTCCGTCTGAATCAAAAACCTTCTCAGAGAGGAAGTCATTAACACCCATTTCAGTCTGAGTGAAGAGTGTTACATAAAATCATATCCACTGTCAGCATCAATATTAGAGTCTATCACCTCAGATTCTCTTGTGAAAGAAAGTAGAGTATAAATAAATAAAATTAAAATAGTCAAATCCATACTCACACACATCCACACCCCTGCAGTCTCCTGTGGAAACAGTCTTATCTGTGAAAGCAAATTATAGTTAAAACTGGATACCTCATTATTAAATACAGTATCCTTAAAAAATAATAAACATTGAGGGTTTGGATCAAGATGGTGCAGTAAGAGGTCGTAGAGTTCATCTCCCCCCATGAACACGTCAAAAATATATCTACATGTGGCACAATTCTTACTGAAAACTAACCAGAAACTGACAGAAGGACTCTGTACAACTAAGGCTGTAAGAATGATATACACGTAATTGGGTAGAAAAGGAAGGAAAGCAATTGGGTTGGGACCTGTGCCTCTGGGAGGGAACTCAGAGGAAAAAAAGATTACATGAGTGGACACCTGCCCTGGGGAGTGAGCCATATTGGGTGCCCTGGGGTCCTATGCAGGGGAGACAAGTCCACTTGGCTTTTTGAGGACCACTGAGACTAACAGAAGGGCTGTGAGAAGCCTAAACTCCACTCCTGAGAAACGTGTGCAGGCTGGCTTGCCCCTGGGGCAGGGCAGAGAGAAGTCTGCTCTAGGATACTGGCTTTCCCACAACTACCTTGCTGTGAGCCCCAGGTCAAGCTGAGCCAACTCTGGCCCCGATCGCTCCATGTCACAGTGTGGCACTGAATCTGGGATGGCCAACACTGGAGAAAAGACTCAACCTTGTTATGCAGAGGCATCTGGGTCTGGGGTGGACCCTGGGTGGTGTGGCAGTGGTCATTGTTGGCACTTACTCGAGCAGTGTCTCAGAAGCCGCCTAGATATCTGATGGCCACTCCACCACAGCTCACTCCCCTATACAGGGCTGAGAGTCCATGTGGGCCCCACCTGCAACCCCACAACAGGGCCTGGACAGCGGAGGCTGGGGGGAGTGGTTGGCTGTGAGGAACACAGGGAACTTGTACCTGAGGCTGCATCTGAGCGGAGCTGCCAGTGCCTGCATAGGCAGTGCATCAGACTTCTGCCTGCAGCTGACGTGAGTCAAGGGCCCGTACGGGCTCCACTTGCTTCAGTACTCCCCTCCTCTGCGGCAAAGGTCCCAGTGTGGGGAGAAGGAAAATACATACGCTTAAAGGAAACAGAACCAGCTTGAGCGTGAAACTCAGGGCTTCTGTTACAGCAACCTGGGATCAAACCCTGGCCCTGTAGGGTGATGATGGCCACTGAGCAGAGGGGAAGTCTTGCCTCATACCTGGCACCAACTCTAGCCCCTCTGTCTCTAGTTTCACCCCGTACCAAGGTGACAGCTGCCAGCACACCCTGAGGAAACACATGACTTGCCTCCATGTCAAATCCAGCTCTCCCATCAAAGGCACTGGGCACATGTAATTGGCATAGAGATGCTCCCACATAAGAACACCCCTTCAAGAATGCAATAGGTAACTGTTTCACCTAAATTCATAGAGACAGAGAAAGTTATGCAAAATGAAAAGGCAGAGGAACTACTCAATTGATAGAGCAAGAGAGAACCCCTGAAAAAAAAAATAAAACAGAAATAAACAATTTACCAGATAAAGAATTCAAAGCATTGGTAATAAAAAATGTTAACTGAATTAGGGAAAAGAATTGATGTATACAGTGAACACTTTAACAAAGAACTATAAAATATAAACAAGACCCATTCAGAAATGAAGAATTCAGTAGCTGAAATAAAAAACACAATAGAAGGAATGAACAGTAGACTGATACAGAAGAACACATAAATGATCTGGAAGACAGAATAATGGAAATCACCCAATTAGAACAGCAAAAAGAAACACAAATTTTAAAATATGAAAGCAATTTAAGAGATCTCTGGGATAACATTAAGCATATCAACATTTGCATTACAGGGATCACAGAAGAAGAAGAGAGAGAATGGGATCAAAAATGTAACTGAGGAAATTATGGCTGAAAACTTCCCAAACCTCAAGAAAGAAAAAGATACCCACCTACAGGAAGCAGAAAGGGTCCCAAACAAGATGAATCCAAACAAACCCACACCAAGGCATACCATAATTAAAATAGAAAAATTTAAAGATAGAGAATTCTAAAAGCAGCAAGAGAAAAAGAGTCATTTACAAGGGAACCCCCATAAGGGTATCAGTTGATTTCTCTGTAGAAACTTTGTAGGCCAGAAGGGAGTGGTATGGTATATTCAAAGTGCTGAAAGGGAAAAACTTGCAACTTAGGATATTCTACCCAGCAAGATTATCATTTACAACACAAGGAGAGATAAAGAACTTCTCAGACAAAAAACAAACAAACAAACAGACCAAAAAACCAAAAAACTAAGAGTTCATCAATACTAACCTTCCCTAAAAGAAATGTTAAAGGGTCTTCTCTAAGTGGAAAAGAAGGAAGAATATAGGAAAGGGAAAATTCCACTAGGAAAGGCAAATATATAGTAAGGACTGAGGATCAACCATTTAAGCCAGTATGAAAACTAAAAGACAAAAAATTGTAAAAGCAACTATAACTACAATACACAGTTAAGAGATATGCATGAAGATGTGAAATATGACATCAAATGTACAAAATGTCAGGGAGGGGAATAAAAATGTAGATCTTCTAAAATGTGTTTGAACTTAAATGACTGCCAGTTTAAAACAAGTAGATATAGTTATAGGTCAACATATATAAACCCACAATAATCACAAATCAAAAACTTACAATAGATACACAGAAACTAAAAAGAAAGGAACACAAGCATACTACTAGAGAAATCATCAAACCACAAAGGAAGAAACAAAAAGAAGAAATGAACAGAGATGAACTAAAAAAACAATTGGAAAACAAGTAATAAAATGGCAATAAGTACATACTTATCAATAATTACTTTAAATGTCAATAGACTAAATGCCACAATCAAAAGACATAGGCTGGCTATTTGGATTAAAAAACATGACTCTTCAATATGCTGCCTACAAGAGACTAATTTGTGTGGCTAAAGACCCACACAAACTGAAAGTAAGGGGATGGAAAATGATACTTCATGCCAATGGAAATGACAAGAAAGTGGGGTTAGCAATACTCATATCAGACAAAATAGACTTTAAAACAAAGGCTATAACAAAAGATAAAGGAGGGCATAAAGAGGTCAATATAAGAACAGGATATTATACTCATGAATATATATGCACCCAATACAAGAGCACCTAAATACATAAAGCAAATACAAACAGACATAAAGGGAGAAATTGACAATAATAAAATAATAGTGGGGAACTTTAACACCTCATTTACCTTGATGGAAAGAATATCCAGACAGAAAATCAAAAAGGCAAGAATGGTTTTAAATGACACAATAGAGCAGTTGGACTTAATAGATATCTACAGGATATTACATTTCAAAACAGCAGAATACACATTCTTTTCAAGTGCACATGGAACGTTCTCCAGAATAGATCACATGCTAGGTCACAAAACAAGTCCCAATAAATTGAAGAGGACAGAAATTATATCAAGCATCTTTTTCTGACCAGAATGGCATGAAACTGGAAATCAATTACAGAAAGAAAAATGAAAAAATAACAAACATGTGGAGACTAAACAACACACTACTAAAATACCAATGGGTCAATGGGTCAATGAAGAAATCAAAGTGTAAGTCAGAAAATACCTTGAAACAAATGAAGTGAAAACACAATACTTCAAAATCTATGGGATGCTGTAAAAGCAGTTCTGAGACTGAAGTTTATAGTGATGTAGGCCTTACTAAAGAAACAAAAAAAAATCTCAAATAAGCAACCTAACCTATCAACTAAAGGAATTTAAAAAAAGAACAAACGAAGCCCAAAGTCAGCAGAAGGAAGGAAATAATAAAGATCAGAGAGGAAACACATAAAATAGAAATCAGAGAACAATAGAAATGGCAAAGAAACCAAGAGCTGTTTTTTTGAAAACCTAAATAAAATTGATAAACATTTAGCCAGGCTCACCAAGAAGAGAGAGGATCCAAATAAACCAAACAAGAAATGAAAGAGAAGAAAAAACAACTGATATCACAGAGATACAAAAAATCATAATAAAATACTGTGAACAGTTATATGTCAATGATTGGACAACCTAGAAGAAAGACAAATTTCTAGAAACATACAACCTGCCAAGACTTAATCAGGAAGAAACAGTTTGAGCAGACCAATCACTAGTAATGAAATTGAATTTGTTTAAAAAAAAAATCCAGCAAACAAAAGTCCAGGACCAAATAGCTTCACAGGGGAATTCTACCAGACATATAAAGAACTAATACACCTATCCTTCTCAAACTGTTCCAAATATTGAAGAGGACAGAACACTTACAGATTCATTCTATGAGGCCACCATTACCCTGATACCAAAACAAGACAAACATTACAAAAAGGAAAATTACAGGCCAATATCTTTGATGAATATAGATGCAAAAATCCTCAACAAAATATTAGCAAAGTGAATCCAACAATATGTAAAAATGATCATATATCATCATCAAGTTGGATTTATTCCAGGGATCCAAGAATAGTTCAGTATTCACAAATCACTTGATATGATACACCACATTAGCAAAAGGAAGGATAAAAATCACACAATCATCTCAAAAGAAGCAGAAAAAACATTTGACAAAATTCAACATCCAGTCATGATAAAAACTCTCATCAAAGTGGGTAGAGGAGGGACACATCTCAACATAATAAAGGCCATTTATGACAAACCCACAGTTAACATTACACTCAACGATGAAAAGCTGAAAGCCTTTTGTCTAAGTTCAGGAACAAGACAAAGATGCCCATTCTTGCCACTTCCATTTAACATAGTATTGGAAGTCCTAGTCACAGCAATCAGACAAGAAAAAGAAATAAAAGTCATCCAAATTAGAAGAGAAGAGAGAGGTAAAACTGTCACTATCTGCAGATGCCATACTTTATATAGAAAACCCAAAAGTCTCCACCCCCAAACTATTAGAACCGATAAATGAATTCAGCAAAGTCACAGGATACAAGATTAATACACAGATATCTGTTGCTTTTCTATACACTAATAATGAACTACCTGAGAAAGTTAAAAAAACAAAATCCTGATTAAAGTCACATCAAAAAGAATACCTAACACTACCAAACGTAAAATAGATAGCTAGCAGGAAGCAGCCACATAGCACAGGGAGATCAGCTCGGTGCTTTGTGACCACCTAGAGGGGTGGGATAGGGAGGGTGTGAGGGAGGGAGATACAAGAGGGAAGGGGTATGTGGACATGTGTATATGTATAACTGATTCACTTTGTTAAAAAGCAGAAACTAAGACACCATTGTAAAGCAATTATACTCTAATAAAGATGTTTAAAAAAAAAGAATACCTAGGAATAAACTTAACCAAGGAGGTGAGAAGCCTATACTCTGAAAACTATAAAACACTGATGAAGGAAATCAAAGGTGGTACAAAGAACTGGAAAGATATCCCATGCTCTTGGATAGGAAGAATTCATATTGTTAAAATGGCCATATTACCCAAAGCAATCTACAGATTTAACGCAACCCTTATCAAAATACCCATGACATTTTTCACAGAACTAGAACAAATAATTCTAAAATTATATGAAACCATAAAAGGCCCATAATTGCCAAACTAATCTTGAGAAAAAAGAACAAAGCTGGAGGTATCAGACTATACTACAAAGCTTCAGTAGTCAAAACAGTAAGGTACTGGCACAAAAAACAGACACACAAATCAATGGAATATGATAGAAAACCCTGAAATAAACCCACGCACCTATGCTCAATTAATCTATGACAAAGGAGGCAAGAATATACAATGGAGAAAAGACAATCTCTTGAAAAAGTGGTGCTGGGAAAACTGGAAAGCTACATGTAAAACAATGAGATTGGAACATTTCCTCACATCATATATAAAAGTAAACTCAAAATGGATTAAAGACTTAAGTGTGAGACCAGAAGATATAAAACGCCTGGAAGAAAACATAGGTAGAACACTCTTTGACAGAAATTGTAGCAATATTCTTTTGGATCTGTCTCCTAAGGCAAAAGAAATAAAAGCAAAAATAAACAAATAGGGCCTAATTAAACTTAAAAGCTTTTGCACAGCAAGGGAAACCATGGACACAATGAAAAGAGAACACTATGGAATGGGAGAAAATATTTGCAAGTGATATTACCAATGAGGAATTGATATCTAAAATATATAAATAGCTCACACAACTCAATATCAAAAAAAACCCAACTTGATTAATAAATGGACGGAAGACCTGAACAGACATTGCTCCAAAGAAGACATACAGATGGCCAACAGGCACATGAAAAGCTGCTCAACATTGCTAATTATCAGGAAAATGCAAATCAAAACAACAATGAAATATCACCTCACACTGAACACACATAACAAATGTTGGTGAGGATGTGGAGAAAAAGGAACCCCTGTACACTGCTGGTAGGAATGTAAATTGCTGCAGCCACTACAGAAAGCAGCATGGAGGTTCCCAAAAAACTAAAAATAGAACTACCATATGACACACCAATTCCACTACTGCACATATATCTGGAAAAAATGAAAACACCAATTCGAAAAGATACATGCACCCCAATGTTCACAGCACCACTGTTTACAATTCCCAATATATGGAAGCACCCCAAGTGTCCATTACAAGAGGGATGAATAAAGATGCGGTACACATGTATAATGGAATATTATTCAGCCATAAAAAGGAATGAAATTCTTCCATTTACAGCAGTGTGGAAGGACCTAGAGAATATTATGCTTAGTGAAATAAGTCAGAAAAAGAAAATACTATATGATATCACTAATATGTGAAATCTAAAAAATAATACAATTGAATGCATGTAGCAAAACAGAAACACACTCACAGATACAGGAAACAAACTAGTGGTTATCAGTGGGGAGAGGGAAGTGGGGAGTGGCACGTCACAGGTATGGGATTAAGAAATACAAGCTACTGGGGCTTCCCTGGTGGTGCAGTGGTTGAGAGTCCGCCTGCTGATGCAGGGGACACGGGTTCGTGCCCCGGTCTGGGAAGATCCCACATGCCGCGGAGTGGCTGGGCCCATGAGCCATGGCCGCTGAGCCTGCGTGTCGGAGCCTGTGCTCCGCAACGGGAGAGGCCACAACAGTGAGAGGCCCGCGTGCCGCAAAAAAAAAAAAAAAAAAAAAAAAAAAAAAAAAGAAATACAAGCTACTGGGCTTCCCTGGTAGTGCAGTGGTTGAGAGTCTGCCTGCTGATGTAGGGGACACGGGTTCGTGCCCCGGTCTGGGAGGATCCCACATGCCGCGGAGCGGTTGGGCCCGTGAGCCATGGCCGCTGAGCCTGCGCGTCCGGAGCCTGTGCTCCACAACGGGAGAGGCCACAACAGTGAGAGGCCCGCGTACCGCAAAAAAAAAAAAAAAAAAAAAAAAAAAAAAGTTAAAGTTGTTCTTTAAGAAACATTACATTATTTTGAATGCACTTGTAAAATATTTTCTAAATAGAACGTATTCCCATTTTGTAGAGTCAGAAGCAGAAACAGAATTATACAGCATACCCATCAGGAAAATTTCCCTGACCTTCCTTCTCTTAGCCACATCCTAGACTACTATATCACACACTTACAGTTTTCTAGGGAATAGGCAATATTAGTGCTTCTTCACAATAGTCCTATTTTACCTTGAAATTATTATCTGTTTCTTTCTACCCTTATCACATGGATGTTTCCATCAGTTAGATGGCAATTCTATCATAGTATTTAAAAACAAAAATCATATAATGCCAATGTCTGACAAATGATGGCTTGTGCTGACTATTTTTCACTAGGAGGTAAGTGTCAATGATAAAATAATATAAAAGGATGCATGTAAATGGCTTTTACCTCTCTGTGTCCACTAATTTATTTTTAGTGAATGAATTACCTGATACCTTGTCTTCATCACATTTAACATAAGGGGATCTAGACTTCAGAGTCCTCCAAATAGGGTTTGTAAATTTTAGGTGCCTGTTTATGACATCTAGTCTTTCACACCAAAAGAAGAGACGATGTGACTCCAGAGGAATAAGGATGTGAGAAATAAATTCTTGCCTATTTGACCCCAGCTTCTCATCCAGACATACAGCACATGTAACCTGCATACTTCTTAGTAAGTTAAATGCAGCACATGGTTTGCATAAAACACATGGGCAAGTTGAATTCTCTTGCAGCTGCTGAAACATTTGAATTCTGACTTTTTATACGAAGTCACAGACACCAAGTATGTAGTCACCTGGTCACAGGTGGACCTGCATTTTGGTGCTTTTAGAAGGGATAACCTGACTTGATAAACTGTAAAGATGTCTGGTGTCTGGTATGACCTAAGGATGGCAAGGCTTGGATCAGTAACTAAAAGCATTGTGTTCTGGAAATGGAGTTTGCCCGGTTCTGACATGACTACTGACCCTGTAAATCACCAAGACATAGGATAGTTCCTACACGACCTGGGGAGAAAGAAGGAAATGGGACAGATAAACATGTACCACATAATGGGTGGAAGTTTTCAACACAAGATGGAAATGAAAGTGAATTAACTGTTCTCTCTCTCTATTTAGGATATTAAACCAAGGACTTATTTAAAGCACTGAAAGACAAAATTTATTAACTAGCACTCATGAAATAATTGAAAAGAATTCCCCAAATAAGCAAATCACTCTATCCTTACAGGCAAGGCTTTGGATTGGCTTGCATAACTATCTTTGACGGCTTTTATGTTTTTATGAAACACTATAAATTAGACTATTTTAGTTTAAGAAATTCATTCGTGCTGCATCATAGATGTTTAAAAATCTTACTGCATCTGCACAAAGCATAAAAAGCTCTCTGGAAAATCATGAACCCTTGCACACCCAATATTCCCCTCCTCATTTCCCCCCACCCCCAGAATCCTTCCCATCTGCCAGCTGGGTTTCATTTTAAGAATTTCACACTGAATATAAAGTGCTATTTTGACCATTTGGCTCCAGAAACGTGAATTTATAGTCTATTCAGATCGTACACAAGTGACTGACAGAGAGGGGATTAACCAACTGGATGCGATGACGCCGCTGCCTCTTCCTTCAGGTTACTTTAAGTTTCCAGGAAAGGATGGCCATCCTAACACAGTTTCATTGAGACTAGCAAGAAGTACAGTCCTTGAGGAGGTCTTACTTTTCACTTCACTACTTAGTGGCCACTGGACCTTGGAACTCTTTTCCCTATGTTCCTGTACCTTCCACATTCCACGTACTTCCCCACATGTAAACAAGAACACTACAGCTTGCTTTCTTAGACATCCTTTGTAACAATGTTCATCTACTGACTCATAACACATATCTGTAATTCCTGGTCGTCAGGTTTAAGAGTAAAATTCTGGGAAAGTATGTGTGTGTATTTGATTTTCTTGGGTAAAGGCTAGCAATGACTAACAACTTAAACATGGGCAAGACTCTCTGGGCGTAGTTCAGAGATTGTTTGAAAGTCTTGGGCATCTAGAAATGTTTCAAATACCATTGTTATTTAAGCTCTACCACAAAGTAGTCTTTTTTTTTTTTTTTTAATAGTTATCCACCTTGTTTCAGACTTATGATCCTCAACTATTATCACAGGCATAAAAGTGATGTTATAAGTATATATTCAGATTTGCTAAATCTTTCTTTTTCTTTTAAATTTTTAAATTTATTTTTTTATACAGCAGTTTCTTATTAGTCATCAATTTTACACACATCAGTGTATACATGTCAATCCCAATCGCCCTAAATCTTTCTTTTTGCAATTTTAGGGTGGTGCTGTTCCTAGGACTCTGTATGGACACTAAGTAATACTATAAAGCAGATTACTTCTCTGTTTAACAAAAGCTCAAGGAAAGGATATTCAAGCGCTGAATTTTGAGAAGGGTGTGTAGAAAGAATTTAGATCTGATACTGCGATGCTGGAGCCAGTCTCAAAATTAATGAGCACATCTAAACTTGTATTACACAAACACACACAAGCTGACATCAGGGGAAAGTCAACATCATTGGGAAAGTACAAGCTTATCACATCCTATCAAGTTTGGTCCTGTTTAGAGTAGGAAAGGTTCGTTTGAAGGTGGGGTCCTTAGCTTCTAAATTATTCTAGAGAGTAATAGAGAGAATAATGCCTCCCCTCCCTTCCCCCCGCAAAAAACAAGCAAACAAGTACTCCATAGAGACTCAATTATAATTAGGGGAAATTTTCTCCTACTTGCCAGCACAATAAATATGACTCCATTTAAAAAAAATCACCAATATTATACATTTAAGTTTTAGACACATTATATGAACGGTTAAGAAAGTTATTGGAGCATAGAGAAAAGTATGGAAGAAGCCACAGCAAACTGATAACACTGGATAATACACTGGGGAGTCACGGAGAGTAAAGATTATTAACTTTTTCTTAATATATCTCTTGAATTATTGGACTTGAAACAATAAAGCCCCTACAGTTCTTATACTTAAAAAAAATAATAATAAAATAAAAACATACATATGAACAAATCACAGAGCAGAAAAGGCATTTTTTAAAAGAAAATAAAAATACGCCTATATGCAGAAACACATACAGGAAGGTAACCTGGTCTACAGTAGAGGCTCAGAAAACACGTGTCGTACGAATGTGAAGAAAACAATACCGATGATAAAAATTCTCCTCGTATGATAGTTTCTACTCACGTGACAAAAAGAAATATAGTTGCTTTTTCCTCCCTAAGAGGGTAGTTTTTAAATTTTTATATAATTTTTAAAAGCTACACTCCATTTACCGTTATTACAAAATATTGGCTATATTGCCTGTGCTGTACAATACATCCTTGAGCCCATCTTACACCCGATAGTTTGTACCTCCCACACCCCTACCCCTATCTTGCCCCTCCCCCCTCTCTCCCCACTGCTAACCACTAGTTTGTTCTCTGAAATATAGCTGCTTTTTAACCATCACAGTTAAATATGGATTTTTATCATATCAAAGCATTTTGGGAATTTAAATTTTAAATCAATGACAATTTATTTAAATTATAAGAGTTTGTCCACTTCTGGAAAGTGGGTGACCTTCTAGGGAGTCAAAAAACACCACTCAGGACTCTTACCTTTCACAACTGAAAATCTGACACCCTCTCACCAGGCTGCAAAGTTCATATGTGGATTTTCCACAATCAGTAGTACCAGTGCTTCATGTCCTGGACAAGAAATAAAACTTCCTACTTTCTGTTCTTCATCAGATCCCCTTTACAGAGAAGTAATATTTAGAGAAGATCATTTAAAGGGCCAGCCAATCCATCCTCCTTTACCGGATGTCTAATGCTATCTTTGAATGAAATTCAAGCAGAGCCTGCTGAAGGCTATAAAATCACTCCACTCCATGGAATTTTAATACTAGGGTCTTAACTTTAATGTCACCATAAGAAAAAGCCACAAAAAATTCAGGTCTACATTTACTAAAAAAAAGGTTATCATAGATTACTCATTAAATCACTGTCTCCCATAGGAAAGTCTTTTAGAGTTGTGCTAGAACAGCTTTTATCTTCCCTGTGGAAGACACATCCTCCCTCTTTCCCAATAATGAGAAATATGTCACAGATCATGATTCCCCCACCTTTTTGTTTTTCAGAAACTCAGAGCACTAAATATAAAATCCAACTTAAGCAGTAATTTGGCCCATACGATTGGCGTTATTATAGTTTCCTTTTTGTTGTCCTTATCTTCTATTTCATTTTTTAATTATTATTATTTTCATGTGAGTCCCTTTAAGTTCTTTGAAGACAGAAGTAGTGGACTATATACACAAATAAAAATAAAGTAACATTTCTGTCTGGAGTTGAATAACAACAGTCAATCAGTATCTCCTTTCTTAACAGAACATACCAAGCTTCATTGAAAGTCACCAGTCTTAAGTCATTCTTGCTGTTTTAGGGGCTTCTAGATAGCTAGTGGGAAGCAGCCACATAGCACAGGGAGATCAGCTCGGTGCTTTGTGACCACCTAGAGGGGTGGGATAGGGAGGGTGGGAGGGAGACGCAAGAGGGAGGAGATATGGGGACATATGTATATGTATAGCGGATTCACTTTGTTATACAGCAGAAACTAACACACCATTGTAAAGCAATTATACTCCAATAAAGACGTTAAAAAAAAAAAAAGTACCTGTCAACACTATCATCATGGAGTACAGACTCCAATTTTATCAGAACTGTCTCAGTATAAGAAACCTCAACAGAAGTTAATTCATTTTAAGATTGGATTTTATGAATCACGGTAAGAAGAAATTCTTCAGCAGATCAGATCCCTTACAGAGAAATCCAAGGAATTGTTCAACTGTTTTACTGTATAAAACAAATGATGCTTAACATATCATTTTTCAGGTTTTGTTCTCTTGCTTTTCAGGTAGTGCTTACGTAGAGTTTTCCCCCCTGTGGTATTTTTTGGGGGTGTTGGAATTTTAACTGTACTGTCAACTTTTTATTATCATCTAGGTCAGAGATCAGATGTCATCTGGCATTTCTAATGTCACAGGATCGAACCCAATAACACCCTCCAAAATAATCTTTCAGGATGAAAGAGAGAGAAGTCTAAAAACAGCAAAGATGAGGTATCTTTAGCCACAGTACTTTAGCCAAACTCTTTGAGATAAATAAAATCAATCTGCCTTTATTCCTCCTTTTCCACCTTCCTTTTTAATAATTCTTTTCAGCAATCCTAGGAACCCCATCTCTATATATCTTATTATATGTCAAGTACTCTTTCAAGATTAAAAAATTATGCTAGCTTATCAACCCTCATGTCAACCCACTGAGGGAGTTACTATTATTATTCCCTTTTGCAAAGCCAGGACACTGAGGCTTGGAGAAGTTAAGTCATGTGTCCAGGCTGCGAGGGCAGGACCTGAAGGTGGTGGTCTGTCCCTAGAGCCTGTGCGCAGGACTGTGCTTCCTGTCAGCATGGTGCACACTGAGAGCACACCACCACCAAAGATGTGGGTCTCCGCCAAAGACCAGAGATTAATAAAAGGAAATGAAATCCGACAGTATGTAACTCCAGGCACCTATAATAGGGCTGATATAAGATCTGGTTGCAGTACCTCTTGAAGTCCCTTAAAAATCAGTCCACATTGACAGCTACTCCTTGAAAGCATTCTAAGTAGAACAAAGCATTTCTGACCATAGAGTTCTTTTCAATACCTTTATATTTCTTCACTACCATCTTCACGGTACCCACTCCTTCAAAGGGCAGCACTGAATGCATTGACAGATAAACACATTGAACCAGTAAAAGTTTATTGGTGGCGTCCTATATACCATGGGGTCCCCAAGAGGTCAAAGCTTAGTTGCGGACTCTCTATGATCCGGATCCGACTTATTCATTCATTCATTCAATAGATATTCACTAGAGACCTACAATGTGCCAGATACTGTTCTAGAAACTAAAGATGCAGTAGTGAACAAAACAGAAAAATTCCAAATGTCTAGTTGCTTACAGTCTAGTAGAAAGAGACTGACAGTAAACGTGATAAATCAGTAAAATACTAAATAGTATGTCAGACTATGGTATTATATAAAGTACTAGAAAGATGAAGCAGGGAAGATATATGAAAGGTCTACAAGCCAAAATAGGCTGGTCATCCCTCACTACTCAAAAGTTCCCATGTCCCTAACTTTCTAGCCAAACTGGGTTTAGCCACTCCCTAAATATATCTTGCCCTTCCCATCAATGAGCTCTTTGCTCAAGGTATTTCTCCTAGAAGGCCTTCTGCCCTGTCTCCATGTGGGTGGTAGTTTAGTATAATAGTTAATTAGACAGGAGTCAGCACCACCTATGTTTAAATCTCCGCTTTAACACTTACCAGCTGTTGGACTTTGCATAAATTTTTTAACTGTTCCAGGCCTTAATTTTCTTATTTAGAAAACGGGTGTAATAATAATTACAATAATATTGACCTCACAGGGTTCATTGCAAGGCTCAAATGAATAGGCTATATATAACATTTAGAAGAGTGCCTGGCACTATTCCACGACCAGTACCGCCACTACTAAAATTCTGCTTTTAATCGTGCTTCAGACCCAGCTCCAAAGCCACTTTTTCAGTCCCTAACCGTAAGAACTGAAGGAGAGATTTTCCTTTTCTGAGGTCCTATAGTCCCTTGGTTTTATCATTCCAGTGGTATTTGCCCTGTATCATTGCAAACATTCACACTATCTTGAAGTGTGCTTATTTATATATGTAATTATAAACAACCTCCCCCCGCCCCCCTCCCCCCCATGAAGTCACAGCCCCTGAGGGTTTAGACTGAACATAAACTTTTCTTCTTTCTCCTTATCTCCTTCTCTTCCCTTCTGTTGAGTGTTTTAATTGGTTCATTATTCATATATACCAGAGAGTGGGTAAGACAAGGAAATGGGAGAGAAATTAGAACACACACACACACACACACACACACACACACACACACACACACACACTATTTATAGTTCTACAGTAGTTCATTGAATTTAAATCCACCTACGTTCTTGATCTCCTTCTCTGAGCAAAGCTTGTATGGGATGCAAACAAGGGAGAACACAGTCCCTGTCCTCCCAGGCTTCACAATCTAAATTAGGTAGAAAAATACCTTTAACTAAACGACCTGAGCCCCAATGCTTCTTGAATCTAAGTCTCAAAGTGCTTGCTGTTTCTCCAGATATATCATATATTAATTTTCGTTCTTTTTTTGTCTGAGTAGTATTCCATTTGTATATATATACCACAGATCCTTTATCCATTCATCCTGACAGCTCCTACTTTTACGACCCAATCAAAAAGAAATCCCTATTCCAGCTGCCTCGCTATTCATTGATTTTAGTTGTAAAAGTGGAAAAACTAAAAGGGAGAAATTTAAAAAATGCACCCCTGTCACATTCACTCTTTTTCTTTAGAATGATGTTGATCCAGGAATAACAGTCTTAACCAGGATGTCATATATTTTGAATTTCGAGTAAGAAAGGTAAATCCCTTTATTCTCAAGTTGGCTTTTGACCTGCCAAGTGACTCTATGTGGCTCACCTATTTCTTCCCAATTTAGTGTCTCCTATTCCAAAGGAGAAATTCTAAAACTTACTCATAAAACATTCAGAACAGATTTAATTGAGAGAATACCTTAAACTTTACTGCAGTGTATCCAGGTGCAGAGTCAAAATGCAATAAAGAAAAATAGAAAATTAGGCTCTAGAACACAAAGTATTATTTTTTTCAGAAAGTTTTTACTAGTAGTTTTTTTTACTAGTAGTTTTTACTACTAGAAGTAGGTGATACATCTTTTAAGGCTCTGTACTAAGCTTGCCCAGCAAATGCACGGCTAACTGGAATATTCTAATAGAACAATCAAGGTACAGGGAATCTCCTTTGAGACCAGGAAAAGGCTAGCTGATTGGTAAAGACCCAACATAATTTCTACCAAGGCGGCTAACATCACAAGGGGACACAAGACACTACACTGAACAAATTAAGTCCTGATGGGTCATTTAGGAAACTCACACATCCCAACACATGATGTCTTACCATTTCATTTTGCTCTGCATTTCAAAGAGATGATTTACCTCTAACCCAAACCTCTGATATTCAGGAATCACCTATTCATATTTATATGAAGGCAACCACTACAAAAGAAATCCACAAAGCTCCAGTTTGCTCTGGAATCAATATCCTAGGGGAAGACAACAGTTTTCACTTTCTTTTCTTTCTGGGGAACAAAAGCATCAGATAGGAAAATCTGTCCCTTCGGAAAGGATTAGCCATTCGTTCTGTAGAAGGCCCCTGAAAGTAAGCAGATAAGGGAAAGGGGATATCTGGACTTGCCTGAGAAAAGCCTTTTAGGTCCAATGTAGCAACTTATTTGAGAGCTGCAACTCATTAAGTTTGGCTCTGATATCACTTCAGATATGAAGATTAGTGGAACATACCAATAGATTGAATCATCAAACAATTCTCTTAGGAATTTGAACATAGCCAATTTGATGGAGAAGGACTCCAAAGGCCCAAGCCTGTATGGGATCCTGGTAGAGATAAGATACAGACACCTTTCAGACAAGGGCTTTATTCTTCAGAAATGGAAGCTCAAACTGAGAACTTTCCAACAACATTATCATCAGTGTTTATTAGGAGTCTATACACACTCTGTGGGCATTAACCAAACACATAAAATCTAAAGTCTGCCTTCACACAGCACACAAATGAAGAAAGTAACCCCGCCCCCACCTCCTATTCCAGCGAACAGATCTCTTTTTTTTTTTAAATGCTACTAATTTATATCCTCAAATCCTTATTGATCCAGAAAATAGTGCTCTTCAGGTTCCTGGCTTGAGAAGAGTAGCTATATTGAACCTTTTCTGATACTCAGGAGAAGCTGCTGGATATCTTCTTTGCATTACCTCTAGAAGGAATTCACATTGCTCTAATCCCTCATTTATCAAACTCTTTCACCAGAGGAGTGAAGGGGGACCTTTTGCTTCTTATTTTATGAGTCTGCCAGGAGTGAACTGGCAATCAAAACTGAAGCTAAATTCCTCAAAATGCTTTTGGTAAAAAGACATAAGACAGCATTGTGCTTACAGATATTGCGTATTCTAAGCTATCAATCTTCAATGGAGACTGCAAAGAGGCTCTGAATTTCCCATTCTTAGAAATCACATGGCATATTCAATAAGAACATATGGCCATGAGATAGCTGAGGCTTCGATTTGTACCACAGCCAAGAACACTAGACACCCAAGTATATAATAACTACTGATGAATTAAGGAATAATGCAGAGAATTTGCCGAGAGAAGGAAAAGACAGACAGAGTTGGAAAAATGTAGACATTTTAAAGGTATCTGGCAATGGGTAATATCAAAAATATTTACATAAATGTGATAATGAGAGTGATTTAGATTAGGGGGGCATGGAGTGAAGAGGCTTCTCAAACTCAGCAGAATTTCAGTAATTTTCAAAGATGATAGCAAGGCTTTTAAAAACAGAAGCAGGGGATTGCATACTAATAAATATGAAGCTCTTGAAACCTGGTTCAAAGGCAACAGCAGCAACACAGGCCCATGACAAATGTTAAGTAAATGAAATCAGAGTCTGGATATCTGAAAAAATGTTAAGTATACAAAGCAGATGAAATTTTGAAATACAGTTTTCATTTGAGGAACTGATTGGAACCTACACATTGAAGGCTGAGAGGTGTAAATACGGTGAGATTGACAGTACGGAAAAAAAATGTATTCCTTTTGAAGGTCCTTTAAACTTTAACAGTATCAACAGAAATCTATAACCTAATTGTACAGTTAAGTTACTATAGGAGATGTGCAATTGATTTTATATCTTCTGGGTTTTTATTGGGCTTCTCTTCCCCTCCCTTGGTTTTGCTCTCAACTGAGAAGGAACACTTTATCTTAAAAGCACCAGGTGTGAATGAACATTCACTGGGCAACAGTACAAGGCATAATATACCCTTCAAACACCTCCTTATCAAGGCTTTTGTTATAGATCACCACCATTCTCTGTGAAAACAGGAACCATATTGCAAAGATCAGCAGTCCGCAGTTTTCTTTAACAACTTCAAGTACCAAATTGTAAGTCTAAGAGGTGTGTGCCAAAGGTCTTATGCAACATACTGAGTACTAAATAGCAAAAGCCGTCCTGTGATCACACTCCCTCAGCTTGGAAGGAATTCGGGAAGCCACTGAAATGAACGTGGAATGGTTTGAAGAACCTCCGAGTATTCACAATACCATCTACTGAGGAAAACGAGAGAGGATGGGGGAAGAAAAGAAGGAAAGTTTCGAGTAGCACATGTGTGTGTACACTTTCTTTTTTTAAAATTGCAGTATAGGGCTTCCCTGGTGGCGCAGTGGTTGAGAGTCCGCCTGCCAATGCAGGGGACACGGGTTCGTGCCCCGGTCCGGGAAGATCCCACATGCTGCGGAGCGACTAGGCCAGTGAGCCATGGCTGCTGAGCCTGCGCGTCCGGAGCCTGTGCTCCGCAACGGGAGAGGCCACAACAGTGAGAGGCCCGCGTACCGCCAAAAAAAAAAAAAAAAAAAAAATTGCAGTATAGTTAATTTACGATGTTGTGTTAGTTTCAAATGTACAGCAAAGTGATTCAGTTTATCTATCTTTTTTCAGATTCTTTTCCATTATAGGTTATTACGAGATATTGAGTAGGTCCTTGTTGTTTATCTATTTCATATATAGTAGTGTGTATCTGTTAATCCCGAACTCCTAATTTTTCCTCCCTGACCCCCTTTTCCCTTTGGTAACCATAAGTTTGTTTTCTATGTCTGTGAGTCTACTTCTGGTTTCTAAATAAGTTCATTTGTATCATATTTTTAGATTCCACATATAAATGACATCAGATGATATTTGTCTTTCTCTGTCTGACTTACTTCACTTAGTATGATAATCTCTAGGTCCATCCATGTTGCTGCAAATGGCATTATTTCATTCTTTTTTATGGTTGAGTAATATTCCACTGTGTACATATACCACATCTCCTTTATCCATTCATCTACTGATGGACATTGTGTGTACACTTTTAATAAACAGCTAGGATTTTCAGATCAAAGCTCCGTGGCAGCTGGCATATTTCTGTGGAAGGGCATTGGGGTGGGAGCAGAGGAGGTAAAGGGGGCTGACGTTTACAGAGGGCTTACTCTATGCCGGGCTGTGGAAACCATGCATTTGAATCATCCCACTTCTTTCTTTTTTTTTTTTATTTGAATTTTATTTTATTCCCACTTGTTTCTTATACCAACAGCCTTTGCTCCTCATATCAGCGCTCTGCCATTTGAACTAGAAAGACCACTGTCCGGCCACTTTTTAAACGCAGACTCTTGAACAAGCCACTTCATGTCTTTCATTTTTTTAAGTAGAGATAAACAACTGTCCTTGAAGAGTTCTGATACAGCTGGGGTACAAATACAGGTAAGTGACTGCCCAGAGTAGGTGCTCAAGAAGGGCTACTTTTAAGAATGAAATTTATAACTACTTACTAGAAACCTGGGATTTGAACCTGGGTCTTCTAAATATAAAAATTCTGTTCCTCAACACCCCCCACCCTTAGGAGTTTCTCAATTTGTTTTTTTCTCAAGCAGAAGAATTAAAAATATAAATTAGTTAAGTAAATAAATAAAAAATAAATAAAATAAAATGCCAAAGCCCCAATCTTTCCTTTCTACAACTGCTTTCATACATTGTGTTTTTTTTTTTTGGCTATTTTACCAAAAATAGCCTAACTTGATAAACTTATTTTCCCCACATATTCAAAGCTAGAGTGCAGTTGTGGACATGATGAAAGGTTCTCACATTGTTTTTGTTCTTGGCTTCAAATTGGTATACATCTCTGGTTAGCTGGCTTTCACAATTTATGTTTTTGTCATTTTATGCGGGAATGGCTCCCTGACGCACGGTATGTGCTTCCATGGGTTTGTGCTAATTTGCATAGTCTCTGAGCAAAATGGCGAGGAGCATCGTGGTTGCTCCTTGGGTGTTCTTGGGATTAAAAAAAAAAATGATAAGCTGATGACTCAGTATGTGCCAGGCACTGTGGTGAGTGTCTTAGATGACCAGCAGAAACCATTAACGCGAGATGATATCTGTCCTCCCCATCTTCTTCTGGTGTCAAAGGCTAGACCACACCCCACAGCCTCCACCATGCTGGGTGCGGCTGGTGAGTCCTGGGAGTAGGAGTACAGGGGATGTGCACCCCTTCCACCCCTGGAACAAACAAAACCTTTGTGATGCCCCTCTTTTCTGTGTATAATCCTTGCTCTTTTTCCACAAGACGTTGAATAGCATGGGCCCCAAGGACCTAGAAGAGAGCAGCCTGGGATGGAAAGTATCAGGATCCTTGAATAAGTACATGGAGCAGAGTGCCCCCACTGACCCACACAGAACTGTGAGGTGAGTGAGAAATAAACTATAGTAAGAAGGCATTGAGACTGCAGACCTGATAGCAAGTTGTGCTATTTACTCCAACCAATACAGAAATATTACCTCATTTACTCTCACTACAGCTCTGTCAGCTAGTATTATTACCTGCATTTAAAACTCATAGGGGAACAGAGTTTCAGAGAGGTAAGCAACTTGTCCAAGGGCAAAGAGCTACCAGGTGATGAAACTGATGTGCAGCCCTAGGTCAGTGTAACTCTGGAACCTGTGTTCTTACCCAAGGTAGTCAACTGACTCCCTAATAGAGGTTATAACTATGTAAGCACAAACCCACGTTATGACAGTACCTGTTTTAACATTGAACTTATGTTCCGTAACAGAAGTGTGTTATTTTCCCATTAATTATAATTAAAGAGACTAGTAAAAGTTCACATGGACTAATTTTTGTAGGTGATTTCACTCATGGAGCAACAGGTTAATGTATATAAAAGATTAAAAGCAGGAATGATGAAGTAAGGGGTAGTTCCCAGGAACAAACAGTTTGAAAACCACTGTGTCACATCACACTGCTTCTTATATTGTGCTACTCAGGTTTCTTCTTCTTCTTCTTTAATAGCCAGTCAGTTCTAAAATTCATTTTTATGGACATATCAGTGCTACAGATTAAAAGTTAGTGCACACTTTTAGAGCAAGGAATTCCATCAGTATCTGATCATCAAACCACTTTTTTAAAAAAAATTATTTATTTTTGGCTGCGTTGGGTTTTCGTTTTTGCACACAGGCTTTCTCTAGTTGCGGTGAGCGGGGGCTACTCTTTGATGCAGTGCGCGGGCTTCTCATCCTGTTGGCTTCTCTTTGTTGCACAGCACGGGCTCTAGGCACGTGGGCTTCAGTAGCTGTGGCACACGGGCTCAGTAGTTGTAGCCTGCAGGCTCTAGAGTGCAGGCTCAGGTAGTTGCGGCTCACGGGCTTAGTTGCTCCGTGGCATGTGGTATCTTCCCGGACCAGGGCTTGAACCCGTGTCCCCTGCATTGGCAGGCGGATTCTTAACCACTGTGCCACCAGGGAAGTCCCAAACCACTTCTTGTTTTACTTAACTTGTAAAGTAGACCCATTTGGTTTGTTGGTTAATTATGGATCCCCAGCAGCTGCCACTTTGTAACGAAGAAGATGAATTTTTCTGATGTGTCATTAGTTTGAGTTTTTGGCCTTGTCCACATTTCAGTTCTTACCTTCTTTAAGCCTTAAGTCTATATTTAGCTCTATATAGTTCAGTTCACATTTCCCGTCCCTTTGCCTGTGCTTAATAACAGGGATGCAACACGGTCCAGAACCGGTCCCTGCCCTAGGACCAGGAGAAGAAGCTGATATTTCACCGTAAGATAATCACTGTGTTGTAGTAGTTCAGTTAGCTCCTGAATCTGTTTTATTTTTTTAGATGACAAGGACCATAATAACTTTGTGCAATCATTCTTGAAGTTTCGCTAACCTTCTGTGTAAATGATGCCTAGTGAAGGGGAACTATTTCAAATACTGAAGAAGGGTATTCTCCAGTCAGAATGGACACTGGCAGTAGTGCTGGAGCACGTTTCTAGAGCCTCCCTCCTAAGCCAGGATCTGTCCCTTTGGCTGTGGGATGGTGGAGCAGCTCGGGTCACAGGGAGGGGCCAATGCAGGCAGATAAAACAGCGGGGCACTTACAGGCATGGGCCACTACTTCAATGTTTTAACAACTCGTCTGTATGCAGTGATGCATACTGATATAACAGTGCCTTGACCTAGAGTAGGTGACGGAAACTCAGACTTGTGAATACCAACTCCATAGGAAAAGGACAGCCACTTCTCCACCTCTGCTGGCAACTGAGCCGTGTAGATCCCAAACCAGAAATACAAGAGAAAAACGACCGGTAAACTGTCTCTTCCCTTGACAACGTTCACTTTCCTTTATAAGCATTTCACGTAGAGCGGCACTCCATGAATGTTGCTGACTGACTGACATTTACTGAATGCCCAGTGTACACAGACAACGTTCTGAAAAACTTATAAAAAGAAAATACAAATGACGTATGTTAAACTGGCAGTTAAACTGGTAGTTATTTTGACGATCGAGAAAAAAGGCAGCCTTTTGGAGATGAGGATGCAATCACAACTACACCCTAATGAAGTCTTGCGAAGAGAGGTAACTTCCAATTTAGGATCCAACATGCTTTGCAGAGTGCTTCCCCCCCACCCCCCACCCCTCCATCCATCATTCAAGTTCTGGTCTTCATCAGCTGCCATTGGTAAGGGTGAGACAGAATGAAATTCATATAACTCAGCACAAACAAATAACTACTCCCATGCCTGAAGAAAAATCCTATCATCTCCCCAGCTTGAAACACAAGTTTGTGTTTGTGATCTGATTTTGAAGACCATATAACTTTACATCTGCTTAAAATATGATGCAGCTGGTTCCGAGGGGTAGGCTGTCTCCTCCCCCCTCCCTTCGTAAAAGGCTACTTGGTAAAATGATCTTTGAGTGCTAGGGATGAATTATACATCCTGAAAGTTGTCAAATGCGCAAAGCTTTTTCAAGGAAGGGTGATTTACTTAAAGCAACTCATATACTAGTAACCTCGACTGTTGGGCATATCTAAATAATAATCTTGCAATATCCAAAAATGTATCAAGTTTTATTGTTTAAACAATATTTTTTAAGAAGCTTTCTTTTTTTCCAGACTAGGTAAACATTATAAAATTGAAAAGACATATGAACGCTTACAACTAAAGCTTAAGATCCTCTTTGAAAGATACATGAATGAAAATTTTCAATTAGAAAGCAGGGCCTGAGAGATACATGAGACATGACTATGACTTCTCTTCCTGGTGTTAGATTATGACTTTCAGGAAAAGGAGGTAATAAAAGCGTGGGGAGAAAGGTATTTGTCTGACATTGTGTCAGGTTTCCTAAGGCCCACGAGCACCTTGAGAAGTAACAGCTGGGAGGAGCAGACGGAGGGCTTTAGCAGCCTTTGGAAAGTTGCCATTATGTCTCCTTAGCTTTCTTAAAAAGCCTTCATTTGGTATTTGTCTTTTACTTTTATTAGCTTAAAAAATTTTAGCAGATTGTCACACAAACGACGTTATGGGAGATATTCACAATTTTGTTGATTACTTTTCAAGCCTTTCTTAGTGTTACTTTAATTATTCTAAACAGCATTTTAAAACTGTTTAGATGAATTGAAAATAAGATTCGTTCCAAAGAACTGATATGAAAAAGATACTCTTAGAGTCAGAATTTTAGAGCCAGAAGCGGACTTCCATATCATCTATTTCAACCCTCTCATTTTACAGATAAGGACACCAAGACCCCACTGGGTGAAACGACTAAACCCAGGGTCATCTTAAGAAGGTCCTGGACATGAACCAAACTTCTAACATTTAGTCTAATTTTCTTTCTACTAATGGCCAAATCCACACTGCTTGTCCTTTTCTCATTCCCACTCAGAGGCTGCTCGCAGCAACTACCCGCCCCTCATCCTGAGCACAGGACAGCAACCAAGCTGCCTCTGGCTAATGGCAACACCTGTGGGTGGCACAGGGCGCTGCAGTTTTCTCCCACCAAGTGCCTTTCTTTCTCCTTCGTGTACTCCCTTTCTTCCAATTCTTATCAAATTCAATGAAACTGTGAGCCCCAAATACCCAAATCAGTGTCCACGAATTTATGGAGAAAGTAAGCAATATATTCAAATCATGAAACTGTTAAGTTAAATGTATTAGACATGATAAAAATTTCATATCCCTCAAAAAGTGCTTATAGGGCTTCCCTGGTGGCACAGTGGTTGAGAGTCTGCCTGCCGATGCAGGGGACGTGGGCTCGTGCCCCGGTCCGGGAAGATCCCACATGCCAGGGAGCAGCTGGGCCCATGAGCCATGGCCGCTGGGCCTGCGCATCCGGAGCCTGTGCTCCGCAACGGGAGAGGCCACAACAGTGAGAGGCCCGCGTACCGCAAAAAGAAAAGAAAAAAAAAAAAAAAGTGCTTATAAGTGTCTTTTAGCATTTTTCACAAAAGTCTTCTACTGCCTTTAATAAAATCTGTGTCCTTTGAAGCATCAGTTTTCAAGTCTGTTTTTTAATTCTGAAGTTTTAACTTGCTCATTTGCCCTAAATTACAGATACTTTTTTTTTTTCTTGGACATTTTGTTTCTCATGGTGCTTACTAACTCTGGGACAAAATGCAAGTCACTTAACCAGTTCCTGAGTGGAAAAGGGACGGTATTGAATCTTATAAACTTCAGCAAACATTGACCACATATGTACTATGACACACATCTAGGACCACACATGTAGGACCATGTTCTGCTTCTGAAAAATGAGCATAGATGAAGAAAGGACAAGGAACTTAGAGTCTTGGTAGTTGTGTTTGGAAACTCGAAATTAAAAGCATGTAACAAGGAGAGGATGCAGAACCAAGCACAGTGCGATGAAAACTAAGCATCGAGAGCCCCAAATCTGTGATTTGAACGAGGCAGCAACTCAAGGTGGCGTACGGAGTGGTGGCCCCTGGCCCCTCGAATTCTGGCTTTGCCTTTCCTAATTACGTGACCTTGAGTACGTCTCTCAACGTACATGAGCTTTAGTTTCTTCACCTCTGTGGTGACAATAACATCCCTTAGCCTTTAGGTTATCCTGTGGATGAGGTGAGAGGCTGCAAGGGAAGCATTTAGCTTAGTGCCGGGAGTGTAGGAGGCACTGCATAAATGTCAGCTTGTGTTATTCAGCTCTACCCTCGCGATGAGCGCAGAGACGGCCTGATGGTAACTCAAGTTTCTGGAGTCTCCGTGGAGGAGGCAGGGTTCAAGATGGGCCTTTGATTATATGTCAGATTTGAACAGAGGCATCTGGATGCCAGAAAAGGCTCCAGGAGGTGGGGAGGGATGGATGGTTTCTTGAGTAGTTTAGACACTAAATGAGGGCAGTATTTTAGGATCAACACTTGGATTAATTTTTTTTTTTTTTTAATTGCAGGGTAAAGGTAAGCATTTGGGTAGAAAATCATTGTCACTGTTTGGGCCATGATCTCTCTAGAAAGGAGACTCCTCAGATCTTTCTCTTCACTTTTAATTCTCTAAACCCCTATAAAGTGTGGATTAAAATTCATCAAATCATTTCAGGTTAAGGAGGAAGAGGCTTTGCTAATAAATACCCTTTAGAAATATGAGGCGTAAATTGAGACTCGACTTTGAGGATTTTACAAACAAATACAGCCAGTTACCCAAATTCTACAAATTATCACTAGCATTCATTCATATAGTCTCTCTCTCTGTAAGTATGGACGTATTTACGGGCTACACTTGAAAAAAATAATCCCAAGGACCTTGTCATTCCAGGAAATGGCTGCCAGGATAACTGGTTCAAGAAGAACATCATATAAGGCTCAGCAAAGTTCATGCAAACTTTCTGCGCTATCTCTTCCCTCACCTCCAGATGTCTATACCACAGAAAACTCACTTCTGTAACCAAAGCCCGCTGCACATTCAGAATGAGATGACTTTCTACTGTAAAAATGGTGTCATCCAAAGCCCCACGATCACTGGGATGTCTGCTTTAAGACTAATGAACCTGCCAGTCTGTAGAGAGTCCATGTATTTATGCTGAAATTTCATTCTTTTCCTCCATAAACAGAAATACAGAATACCCAAGAAGGATCACCTTCAGAGTTTTTATGCAGGTAAAGGGAAACTGTTCTCTTTGCTTTACTCCTCAGGGTTATCTAATTCTTTGTTTAGATAAGCATTCCAGATGGGAGAATAAGTTTTAAAAAATGAATACGTAACGATATGCAGACTGGTCAAATAGAAGGAAAGGGGGACAGAGGGAGGAAGTAAGGGTAAATATTATTGTTCCTTCCATGGAAGTGTTTTAAAACGAAATGTCTTGCCCTGAAAAGTCAAGAGGTTCGGAAAGTATTGGTGGTTGAAGTCATTTGAGAAAAGCACAACCAGAATGTGTATTTCTTTTATGGGTCAAACAAAAGTCAGCATAATTGTGAATGCCCTTTACGCCACTCAAAAATTGTTATAGGGCTTCCCTGGTGGCGCAGTGGTTGAGAGTCCGCCTGCCGATGCAGGGGACACGGGTTCGAGCCCCGGTCTGGGAAGATCCCACATGCCGCGGAGCGGCTGGGCCCGTGAGCCATGGCCGCTGAGCCTGCGCGTCCGGAGCCTGTGCTCCGCAACGGGAGAGGCCACAGCAGTGAGAGGCCTGCGTATCGCAAAAAAAAAAAAAATTGTTATAAAAAATGAGCACTCTAGAAACTATAAAACTATAGTTTACTATACATGTTTTTTTAGCAAATAATACCTGTGAGTTTTGTTTTGTTTTTTTTACCAAGCTACTGAATCAGAAATAGGTAACAATTTAAAAAATAGCTTTTCTATCACTGTGCAAGATTAATTCCTCTTTATTAAATTTAGATCCTAAAAGATAATTCTCTTATATGAGAGCACTGTAAAAAACAAAACATTTTATGTATAGCGGTATTGAGGAACTTGGCCATGAGAGTCAGGGTGGAAGGCCCAGTGGATTACCATAAATGGGTGGATCCCATCATTGGGACTGATGAACATGCTGGTCTGGCTTCTCAAGCAAAGCAGCTCTTGCAAGGCACAAGTGTGGCAGCATGCAAATGGAAAGAAAGGCACAGCAGAGCTTATATTTTTCTATTGCATAGAAGGAAAAAAACAAAAAAAACACACGATAGTTTACAGTGGACACACTTGCTACTAAGTGAAGTATTCTCTTTCTTTACACCCTGTTCTTGGGATGGGCTGATCCATTTACTGTGAGTAATGGGGAGCCTCATAATTTCACAGGGAGTTTCAGATTAAAGACCAATGATATTAAATACCTGGAAAACCTGGTGTAAATAAAGATGGATTGCGAGCACTACTCAAATTAAAATTTTAATAATAAAATAAAAATATATTTTCATAATAAATCTATAAATCACATGCTCACATAGGCTACCTCTTCCCACCTGATGTATACTGTGTTGGCTACCAGAAAAAAGAAAAGAAAAGAAGGGAAAAAAAAGAAGAGACAGACCCCTTTTACTGTTATATCTCTTAAAACTGAATGCTATCTAGAGATCTCCATCTTCACTAAGCAGCCTATGACTTCTCTTCCTGTTGCTACAAACTTGCCGACATTTCTCCAGCATCTGAGAGATATCTTCAGGGCTTCAAAGAGCCTGAGAAGGAAAGGGTCATTTGAGAGAGATGAAATTTACCATCCTTTGGCAACAAACCTTTCCCTACATTCACATAAGTTTCAATAAGCCTACTTATTTCATGGAATATTCCATGAAAGTAGGCCTCACTTCTCCTAAATGCAAGAGATACATTTAGTAAAAAGGAGGTAGAAGATATTGCTTTTGGTGTTAGAGTTCATTTCAAGACTCCGTAAAAGACAAACCTTGCTCAACATATTGGGGGAATATTTCCTTAGGTCGACTTTTAAGCACATACCGACTATAGAAGACACTCCTATGAATAAGACAACTAGAGAAGAGTTCACTGTTTTCTTAAATTAGCCAGTATCATACAGCATCATCGAAACTTTTCACATTCAAGTGGTTTCCCTGTTTATGCCATGTTTATGCCAGTTTAATTCAATAAAAATCTGTTTGAAATACAAGCAAATAAGCGGAAAGATGGTGTCACAGATTCCTTCAGGAATTCTGGGCACTAGATTCACCCTCCATGCTTTTATTTATTTCTACCTAAAAAGGGTTCCATGAGAATAAATGATGATGTTCCTAATACCTGAGTAAAGGGAACAGTATAAACATGGAATGCTTTACACCCGTCATAGATTAAGGCTTTCAGAAACCATAAACTGTGATTATAAATAGTCTCAAAATCAATTCCTTATGAACATAAATGGATAGTCCCAGCTTTACATGGCTTACAAAGAGGACAAATATTAATGTAAGTTATATGCTATTAATATATGCTATTGACAAACAGGCTTATATTATTACAAAAAACTTAGGGGGAAAATTCTCTCAAATTTAATCTTTCCTCCAGTGTGGGTTGCTGCGTCTAGCCCAAAAGGTTTTGTACAGTGTGACACCAGGATGCCATTTACACAAATTATTATGTGAATGATGTTCCTACCACTTCAAGTGTATATAGTATACAATTTGTTCTGTTGAAAGAAATAATTTAAGATTTAATGAAGGATTAAATAATTTCATTCCATCAAGATAGATAATGTGCTTGATGTAGTCTCCTACAAATCTTTGGGAGCTTACTTTTATTTTTATACCATATCTTAGACTTGAGAATAGTTTTGGCACTAGGCAGCCATGCTCAATCTGGATCTTCCTGCTAAAGTAGGCCGTAGCAATAGATATCTTTATTGGTGCCAATCTCATCTCCCTCATCTTTGGCCCCTTTATTTTCTTCCACCATTTATCACCGAAATAATATAAAAGCTATATACATTTTCCTACACAGTACATTGCAATTTCCTCAACAGCATAAAAGCTCAACGACAACCAAACAAAATGAGAATGACCAGGAGTCAGGCATTTCATTTCTTCTAACTCTACCCCACAAGTCTTTCTTCTTCTCATCCCGGTAGGTAGGTTTTGTGTTTGTTTGTTTGTTCCAATAACTGTCTTCCAAATAAGCCTGCAGGTTGGCTGATTATACCTCTTGCATCTTACACATCTTCTGTCCTCTGCACACGTGGTACAGTAGCTCGTTACTGGAAAATATACTTTTTGATGGGTCAGGCTTACCCTAACTCGCTTACTGGCCTTAGACTGCCACTTGTCTTTATGATTATTTTACATAATGCATGCTTTCTGGAGATTAGTCCACACTTTGCTGGATCTCAAAATTCAGTTTTTTAAATTACCGTTTGTATTTACTTGATAAACTAAGAAGGGGCGGCCCTGGTGGCCGTATATTGCAACGTTACAAAAAAAAATCATAGCCGTGAGCATTTTCAAACAAATCTAAATCTTATATGGAAGGGAACTTCCGCTTATTGAGAGAGAACCAGGATAAAGAATGCAGAAAACATATGCTTTTGGGGAGGGTGAGAGGAGGCAGTAGAAAACTAAACTAAATGCTTTGGGTACAAATCCCCCCAAGGGAGTATAAACCAAACAGAACTGAGTACCTCCCACTAGCCCCTGGCCCTTCCAACAGCTCCCCCTTCTTTGAAGAGCTCTGCCAATGGCTTTAACCTCTGGCACAAAGACCAGTTACAAAATGGACCTACTATTCCCAATCCCAGGCTTTGAAATTACAAATAAGCAAGGAAGAAAAAACCTTCGTAAGCGGATCACCATCTGGGTTGAGGAACGAATTTACGCCAATGAAGTGGTGCTACGAAATTATAAACATTCTGGAAGACTCTGTGCCTTGATCAAAAGTACTGGGTGAAAGCCAAATTTGGAAACTGAAAGCAGGCTGTAGCCAATGTTTGTGGTCTTTATCATTCACTGTGATATTGGTTATAGGTAATGCACTGGACGCAGCGTCAGGAGGGAGTTAACGAAGCCTTTGAGATCGGAACATGTGGCTGGCAGTCACAAAGCAGGCCATAGGGAACGAAGATTTGCAAACAGAGGCTAAATGTGAGATTGTCTAAGATGAAGGAGCTCAAGAAATTGCACGTAAAATGTAGAAGAGCTGGGGCAAAGGACATTTAAAGCCCTATCAATTTCTGATCCACTTCTAGTAAATAGAGCCCTGTCTTATAATCCTTCTGGTCTCCCAAATGTCTCCAAATTTACTGGGTACAATTGGGCTTATTTGAAAGGATTTATAGAAGCACAAAAACTTAAGGTCATAGTTATCACAGAGTCAAAGCTGTAATTTCTAACAAAGAAACAAATGAAAAACTTTTATTTAGAAGAGGACCGAGCATCTCTGCTATACTCTTTTGACATTACTTTTTGGGACAAACTTCAGGGTCTTTTCCAAAGACAATAACCCTACCTGCCTTTGCTTCATGCTCTCAAAGAATCTTCCAAAGTCAGGGCATGGAGACATGGGTAGAATTACCCCCTGAGAAAAAGGATTAACTGAATCTAGAAGGAAAAAGGGCATGGGACATAGGGAGGGTATAGTTGGAATAGCATTCTCTCACAGATCTTGATCGTCAGGAGAAAGCTTTCCTTTTATCAGTGAAGGTTAAGAAAAAGCATTCAAATGCACTAGAACGAACACTAACAAAAGTCTTCTCAATATACATCAAGTTTAAGGATTTCTCCCAATGAGAATCTACGCTTTCTTCTATGTTGCTTAGCTCAGTTTTAGAAGATGGTCATTGATATAGCATATTTTCACAATAACAGCTGCAGGATATTTCCAAAATCTGGCTTAACTAGCAATGCCCAAAGGGCTAAATCTAGATTATGAAGATTCCCAAAGTTATAAAAATGAGTCTTAACCACTGCGCCACTAGGGAAGCCCTTAATTAAAGCCCTTTTGATAGATGTTCGTACAAATGTTTCCTAAGACCAGTATGTACGTACATTTAGTTGGCCTAGGAAAATATTCCCTCTGGAGTGTCACTTAACCCTTCATTAAGTCTTTATTTGTTCCAACAGGAGATACTGAGCCATACTGCTTTTATAAGCCACTGCACCTGGAGATGGACACACTGGCAGACTCTATAAAGACAAATGCAGAATTCCTGGGTGCCAGGGAAGCTGCCACTTAGCTCAGGGCTTCCTTATTGTCATTTCATGAGAAACCTTAGTACGCAACTGCACATCAACTTAAAAGTATAATTTTTTTATCGTTTAACTGAAATTGTAGGGAGGACAGTATATAAATGGAGAAAAAATGGAAACCAGGCCACACAGAGCCCTTAAATAAATTTAATGGCTGCCCAAAGACAGGAGATTTAAATAAATGTACATTAAACTCTTACCACTTGACACATACATCTTTTCTCTATAGTTTGTGGGAAGACCAGTTCCAATAGAAGAAGGCCTTAAAGGATGTTATTACCCATTTTCCATCTATTAATAGAATAATGCAGTAGTCAAAAGACTTTCAAAAGATAAAAGCATCATTCTCTCAAAAGTTTCTGGACTCCTGCCGAAATCACAGTCATATTTTCATATTTGTCAGCTCAAAGAGACTCTTTTATAATAGCAAATAAAAATTAAGTGTTCACACTGGGCTTCAAAGCAAAATTCTTTCAGTGATGATGCATAAAGCACAGTATACATCTTTCTTTAGGAAGGTTGACTGCCTCAAATTCAGTATTCAAGCTGGTAACATCACAGAGTAAAAACATACTGGGACAATGACGGCTATGATCCGATTTTTAAGAATTAGGCTAATTATGCAGAAAAGAGTTCTCACATGAGTGAATCCAGAGCCCTTTCCCAGAGGTGGCATTTTTCAGAAATGTCCTTAATAAAGACATGGAACTGAAGAGTGAACAGGGATAAAAAGGGAAAGTGGATCACAATTAAGATACTATTACCACTTAGTGGATGCAGTGTCCGAGTAAAGAATTAAGCCACTTACTAAACTAATGTAGAAAAGCTATTAAATAATAGTAGTCCCTTGGGTGTTACTTGTTTCTTGGTAAACACACTCACATCCTAACACTTTTTCTTGGATTATTTTCCCACTGACTGAAGGAATTGTTCTCTTTACACCTCCTCTCATCCAGGAGCAGTGTCTGCTAATAAGGAGAGCCACACTTGTGAGGAACAGAAGTAGTGATAAATCATTGACTTAAATAGTTTCAGGTTATTGACAAAAAAGAAAATAATTATTGGCAGAATCCTATTTAACTACTAGCCGATTCAAGAGTACAAACGCAAGCTTATCCCCTTTAGAGGGGTCTAGTCTGTATCACTCCCTTGTTTTAGCACAGTTGGTGGACCTTTATGTTTGGAAATACCCGAAACCTCAGTGCCTGGGGTAGTGCCCATCAGATAGTAAGCTCTCCAGGAGTTGTTGAGAGAAATCCTTTGGAATGTGGTTAAGTGTTTTCTGGATTCCTCGGTAAATCTGGAGGGTGCAGAGGGCCAACTGACAGTGTGTGGGGAATTTATTCATGTCTGATTTGCATTTTGAGAGCCATATTCCCCCAAAGCAAACAGTAACACCACCACAAATCCTAGATAATCTCAGACATTTATTTGTAATCTCAGAGAAGAGGAAGAAAAGTAAAAAAAAAAAAAAAAAAAAAAAAGAAATAGTTTATGAAAAAATGAGCTTTTAGAACGAGATGCATATATAAGACCTAATAAAATAATATTTCTTGATATTTATATAAAATATAATCTTATAAAATATTTCTTTATATAAATATTTTTATGTTAGGCCTCTTAGAAATAATGATTATAAATAAACAAAGTCAAAAGCTACCATTTGCTTCACACTTATCTATTTTGAGTGCTTGACATGTTTTTGTGCATTTCTCCTCAATAACCTTATGGTGTAGATGTGATTTTGCTCTCATCACAGTTTAACAATGCTTAGAGAAAGGATGGGCAATTTGCCTAAGGTCACATGGCTTGAATAAGGCTGAGTTTTAAACCTAAGCTGATTCTAAAACCTATGTGTCATATACAACGGAATATTACTCAGCCATCAAAAAGAATGAAATAATGCCATTTGCAGCAACATGGATGGACCTGGAGATTATCATACTTATATGCGGAATGTTGAAAAAATGATCCAAATGAACTTATTTACAAATAGAAACAGACTCACAGACAGAGAACAAACTTATGCTTCTCAAGGGGGAAGGGATAGATTGGGAATTTGGGATTGACATGTACACACTACTATATTTAAAATAGATAACCAACAAGGACCTACTGTATAGCACAGGGAACTCTGCTCAATATTCTGTAACAACCTAAATGGGAAGAAAATTTGAAAAAGAATAGATACATGTATATGTATAACTGAATCAGTTTAATGTACACCTGAAACTAACACAACATTGCTAATCAACTATACTCCAATATAAAATAAAAAACTAAGAACAAACTAACAAACAAATAAAACCTATGTGCATCTATGACCCCACTGTCTAGCCTGAGCGACCAGAGTATTGGGGCAACCTCAGGGAGGTGGACCAGCCTGAATCTCAATCTTGGCTTTGCCTTTTGGTACCTGTATGATAATGAGCAAACCTTTGCATCCTTCTCTGAAAAATAATATGTACCTATCTTTCAGGGCTGTTATGGGAATTACAAAGAACATCTATAAAGTACTTGAGAGCTGCTAGCGCTGTTGTTGTTACTATCATTATTATTACAAAGAATATAGAATTTTGAAATTCATTAAAGGTTGAGTGACCAATGTTTTCATCTATCCATGCATTTCATCTGCGTCCAACCTAATGTCGGGACTCAATTAAGCAGGTGAGCCTCTCTGCTGGGGTTAGCTGGAGGAAAGGCTGGGACCAGGACGCTGCTTCCCTGCTCAGGGTGGTTTCGATCACCCTCTGGTACCTCTCACTTGTTTCACTTTAAAAAGACTAAACTAATCCCAAACATTGCTTATCAAATCCAAACTAAATAAGAAAAGAAAATGTTCCTCCTTCGCAGGGAACCATAAAATTGGAATGCAGAAAACACATGCTTTTGGAAAAAAATCAGCAGAAAAGACTCAATACTCTTTGGGTACAAATTCCCCCAAGGGAACAGAGACCTGACAGAACTGAAAAAAAACACCCACTGACAGTGAATCCTGCCAAGAGCTCTCCCTCCCCCGAGGCTAATGGCATGGCTTTCACCTCTGGCATGGTGACCAATTACAAAATGGGGCTTCTATCCCTAACCACAGATGTCCTAAATGACAAATTAAGTGTCCAGGAGATAAAAGGTTATTGTGAAATCAGTACAACACACACACACACACACACACACACACACACACACACACACAGAGTCTGACGTGGGGTTAAAAAAAGTCTCATTTGGTTTCTAGCACATTTACACTGGTTTCTCTTTTCCAGGATAACTCTTAGGTCAGTAGTTTAAACAGCTTTCAATATTTAAGAGAAAAGACCCTCATGTAAGTGCAAAATAAGTTATCAAAATAACACCACCACCGCCAAGGAGGTCTCGTCTATGCAGTGAAGGGTAGGCTACGAAAGGGCAAAGAAAGCACTGGAGCTTTAAGGGCCTTCCCAGTCCACACAGCACACAACTGTACAACAGCAATATCATCACCACTTGGGAGTAAACAATTCCTGGGGCCGTTTATATCAAGGTCAGATCAGTGTTCATATTTGTTCTCATGAGAGTAGAAATAATTTTCTCTCGATCCAGAAGATTATTAAGATAAACACTCTCAAATAATATGGTACTTAGAATTTAGGAGAGCCCACAAATTTTGCTGTCATTTGTATGTCTCTTCCAATATAACTTTTTTAAATTTTTATTTTTCTTTCTTTCTTTTCTTTTTTCCCCCCAGTTACAAGAGGTGGTTTACACATAGTTCTCCTTAGTTAGCATCCTGTTAAAAAATTAAAAAATAAATAGAAAAAGACCTAAATGTAAGGCCAGACACTATAAAACTCTTAGAGGAAAACATAGGCAGAACACTCTATGACATAAATCACAGCAAGATCCTTTTTGACCCACCTCCTAGAGAAATGGAAATAAAAACAAAAATAAACAAATGGGACCTAATGAAACTTAAAAGCTTTTGCACAGCAAAGGAAACCATAAACAAGGTGAAAAGACAACCCTCAGAATGGGAGAAAATATTTGCAAATGAAGCAACTGACAAAGGATTAATCTCCAAAATTTACAAGCAACTCATGCAGCTCAATAACAAAAAAACAAACAACCCAATCCAAAAATGGGCAGAAGACCTAAACAGACATTTCTCCAAAGAAGATATACAGATTGCCAACAAACACATGAAAGAATGCTCAACATCATTAATCATTAGAGAAATGCAAATCAAAACTACAATGAGATATCATCTCACACTGGTCAGAATGGCCATCATCAAAAAATCTACAAACAATAAATGCTGGAGAGGGTGTGGAGAAAAGGGAACACTCTTGCACTGTTGGTGGGAATGTAAATTGATACAGCCACTATGGAGAACAGTAAGGAGGTTCCTTAAAAAACTACAAATAGAACTACCATATGACCCAGCAATCCCATTACTGGGCATATACCCTGAGAAAACTATAATTCAAAAAGAGTCATGTACCAAAATGTTCATTGCAGCTCTATTTACAATAGCCCAGAGATGGAAACAACCTAAGTGTCCATCATCGGATGAATGGATAAAGAAGATGTGGCACATATATACAATGGAATATTACTCAGCATAATCATTTTTACGATGTTATTCTTCCAATCCAGGGAACATGGTATATCTCTCCATCTGTTTGTATCATCTTTAATTTTTTCATCAGTGACTTATAGTTGTCTGCATACAGGTCTTTTGTCTCCTTAGGTAGGTTTATTCCTAGGTATTTTATTCTTTTTGTTGCAATGGGAAATGGGAATGTTTCCTTAATTTCTCTTTCAGATTTTTCATCATTAGTGTATAGGAATGCAAGAGATTTCTGTCCATTAATTTTGTATCCTGCTACTTTACCAAATTCATTGATTAGCTCTAGGAGTTTTCCAGTAGCATCTTTAGGATTCTCTATGTATAGTATCATGTCATCTGCAAAGAGTGACAGTTGTACTTCTTTTTTTCAGATTTGGATTCCTTTTGTTTCTTTCTCTTCTCTGATTGCTGTGGCTAAAACTTCCAAAACTATGTTGAATAATAGTGGTGAGAGTGAACAACCTTGTCTTGTTCCTGATCTTAGTGGAAGTGGTTTCAGTTTTTCACCATTGAGAATGATGTTGGCTGTGGGTTTGTCATATATGGCCTTTATTATGTTGAGGTAAGGTCCCTTTATTTCTACTTTCTGCAGGGTTTTTATAAATGGGTGTTGAATTTTGTTGAAAGCTTTTTCTGCATCTGTTGACATAATCATATGGTTTTTCTCCTTCAGTTTGTTAATATGGTTTAACACATTGATTGGTTTGCGTATACTGAAGAATCCTTGCATTCCTGGGATACACCCCACTTGATCATGTTGTATGATCCTTTTATTAATGTGCTGCTGGATTCTGTTTGTTAGTATTTTGCTGAGGATTTTTGCATCTATGTTCATCAGTGATACTGGCCTGTAGTTTTCTTTTTTTGTGACATCTTTGTCTGGTTCCGGTATCAGGGTGATGGTGGCTTTATAGAATGAGTTTGGGAGCATTCCTCCCTCTGCTATATTTTGGACAAGTTTGAGAAGGATAGGTGTTAGCTCTTCTCTAAATGTTTGATAGAATTCACCTGTGAAGCCATCTGGTCCTGGGCTTTGTTTGTTGGAAGATTTTTAATCACAGTTCCAATTTCAGTGCTTGTGATTGGTCTATTTTTTCTGTCTTCCTGGTTCAGTCTCAGAAGGTTGTGCTTTTCTAAGAATTTGTCCATTTCTTCCAGGTTGTCCATTTTATTGGCACAGATTGCTTGTAGTAATCTCTCATGATCCTTTGTATTTCTGCAGTGTCAGTTGTTACTTCTCCTTTTTCATGTCTAATTCTGTTGATTTGAGATTTCTCCCTTTCTTTTCTTGATGAGTCTGGCTAATGGTTTATCAATTTTGTTTATCTTCTCAATGAATAGCTTTTAGTTTTATTCATCTTGGCTACTGTTTCCTTCATTTCTTTTTCATTTATTTCTGATCTGATCTTTATGATTTCTTTCCTTTTGTTAACTTTGGGTTTTTTTGTTATCTTTCTCTAATTACTTTAGGTGTAAGGTTAGCTTGTTTGAGATTTTTCTTGTTTCTTGAGGTAGGATTGTATTGCTATAAACTTCTCTGTTAGAACTGCTTTTGCTGCATCGCATAAGTTTTGGGTTGTCGTGTTTTTATTGTCATTTGTTTCTAGGTATTTTTTGATTTCTGCTTTGATTTCTTCAGTGATCTCTTGGTTATTAAGTTGTGTATTGTTTAGCCTCTTTGTGTTTGAAGTTTTTACAGATTTTTTTCCTGTAATTGATATCTAGCCTCATAGCATTGTGGTTGGAAAAGATACTTGATACAATTTCAATTTTCTTAAATTTACCAAGGCTTGATTTGTGACCCAAGATATGATCTATCCTGGAGAATATTCCACGAGCACTTGAGAAGAAAGTGTACTCTGCTGGTTTTGGATGGAATGTCCTATAAATATCAATTAAGTCCATCGTGTTTAATGTGTCATTTAAGGCTTGTGTTTCCTTATTTATTTTCATTTTGGACGATTTGTCCATTGGTGAAAGTGGGGTGTTAAAGTCCTCTAGTATTATTGTGTTACTGTTGATTTCTCCTTTTATGGCTGTTAGCATTTGCCTTACGTATTGAGGTGCTCCTATATTGGGTGCATATATATTTACAATTGTTATATCTTCTTCTTGGATTGATCCCTTGATCATTATGTAGTGTCTTTCTTAGTCTCTTCTAATAGTCTTTATTTTAAAGTCTATTTTGTTTGATAATGAGAATTGCTACTCCAGCTTTCTTTTGATTTCCATGTGCATGCAATATCTTTTTCCATCCCCTCACTTTCAGTCTGTATGTGTCCCTAGGTCTGAAGTGGGTCTCTTGTAGACAGCATATATACAGGTCTTATTTTTGTATCCATTCAGCCAGTCCATGTCTTTTGGTTGGAGCATTTAATCCATTTACATTTAAGGTAATTATCGATATGAATGTTCCTATTACCATTTTCTTAATTGTTTTGGTTTTGTTTTTGTAGGTCTTTTCCTTCTCTTGTGTTTCGTGCCTAGAGAAGTTCATTTAGCATTTGTTGTAAAGCTGGTTTGGTGGTGCTGAATTCTCTTAGCTTTTGCTTGTCTGTAAAGGTTTTTATTTCTCCATCAAATCTGAATGAGATCCTTGCTGGGTAGAATAATCTTGGTTGTAGGTTTTCCCCTTTCATCACTTTAAATATGTCCTGCTACTCCCTTCTGGCTTGCAGAGTTTCTGCTGAAAGATCAGCTGTTAACCTTATGGGAATTCCCTTGTATGTTATTTGTTGCTTTTCCCTTGCTGTTTTTTTTTTTTTTTGTTTTTTTTGAGGTACGTGGGCCTCTCACTGTTGTGGCCTCTCCCGTTGTGGAGCAAAGGCTCTGGACGCGCAGGCTCAGCGGCCATGGCTCACGGGCCCTGCCGCTCTGCGGCATGTGGGATCTTCCCGGACCGGGGCACGAACCCGTGTCCCCTGCATCGGCAGGCGGACTCTCAACCACTGCGCCACCAGGGAAGCCCTCCCTTGCTGTTTTTAATATTTTTTCTTTGTATTTAATTTTTGATAGTTTGATTAATATGTGTCTTGGTGTGTTTCTCCTTGGATTCTCCTTGACTATTCTCCTTGAGTATTTCCTTTTCCATATTAGGGAAGTTTTCAAGTATAAACTCTTCAAATATTTTCTCAGTCCCTTTTTTTTTCTCTTCTTTTCTGGGACCCCTATAATTCAAATGTTGGTATGTTTAATGTTGTCCCAGAGGTCTCTAAGACTGTCCTCAATTCTTTTCATTCTTTTTTTCTTTATTCTGCTCTGCAGCAGTTATTTCCACTATTTTATCTTCCAGGTCATTTATCCATTCTTCTGCCTCATTTATTCTGCTATTGATTCCTTCTAGAGAATTTTAAATTTCATTTATTGTGTTGTTCATCATTGTTTGTTTGCTCTTTAGTTCTTCTAGGTCCTTATTAAACGTTTCTTGTATTTTCTCCATTCTATTTCCAAGATTTTGGATCATCTTTACTATCATTACTCTGAATTCTTTTTCAGGTAGACTGCCTATTTCCTCTTCATTTGTTTGGTCTGGTGGGTTTTTACCTTGCTCCTTCATCTGCTGTGTTTTTCTCTGTCTTCTCATTTTGCTTATCTTACTATGTTTGGGGTCTCCTTTTCGCAGGCTGCAGGTTCGTAGTTCCCGTTGTTTTTGGTGTCTGTCCCCAGTGGCTATGGTTGGTTCAGTGGGTTGTGTAGGCTTCCTGGTGGAAGGGACTGGTGCCTGTGTGTTCTGGTGGATGAGGCTGGACCTTGTCTTTCTGGTGGGCAGGAGCACATCCAGTGGTGTGTTTTGGGATGTCTGTGAACTTATTATGATTTTAGGCAGCCTCTCTGCTAATGGGTGGGGTTGTGTTCCTGTCTTGCTAGTTGTTTGGCATGGGGTGTCCAGCACTGGAGCTTGCTGGTCGTTGAGTGGAGGTCGGTCTTAAAGTTGAGATGGAGATCTCTGGGAGAGCTCTCATCGATTGGTATTATATGGGGCCAGGAGGTCGCTGGTGGACCAATGTCCTGAACTCGGCCTTCTCACCTCAGAGGCTCAGGCCTGACTCTTGGCCAGAGCACCAAGACCCTGTCAGCCACATGGAGCCAGATAATGAACTCCTGAGACACCCACCCACTCCATGGCCACCCATGCCTCTGTGGGACCTGTTGGAAGGTGCTGTGTGCTTGATCTTTATTTCTGAGACTGAAGTTCCAGCTTTATTATGCTCACAGGAAACATCCTGACCAGGCCCACCTGTCATAAATACATTTTGAAAAGGAATGTATTTAAAATATAATTTCATATAATGGTAAGTGCTCTGAAGAAAATTAAAGCACGGTAAGAAAGTAGAGCATTTCTGGAGGCAGGAGTGGCCAGCACAGCTAGTTTTGAGAGGGTATCAAGGAAGCCTTTTCTGAGGAGGTGATGTCCCAGCAGAAACCTGAGCAGGAGTAAGCAAGAGATTCACAGGAAGATAAGGTTAAATGTGCTCTTCTATGGCTGAGTAATATATCACTGTATATATGTACCACATTCTTCTTTATCCATTCATCCATCAGTGGACATTTAGGTTGCTTCCATGTCTTGGCTACTGTAAATAGTGCTGTAATGAACATCAGGGTGCATGTATCTTTTCGAATTATGGTTCAAAGAATGAAATAATGCTATTTGCAGCAACATGGATGGACCTAGAGATTATCACAGTAAGTGAAGTTAGTCAGACAAAGACAAATATCATATGATATCACATAGGTGGAAACTAAAAAAATGATACAAATGAAGTTATTTACAAAACAGAAACAGACTCACAGAATTCAAAAAGAAACTTATGGTTATCAAGGGGAAAGGTGGAGGGTGAGGGATAAATTAGGAGGTTGGGATTAACATACACACATTATATATAAAATAGATAACCAACAGGGACCTATTGTATAGTTCAGGGAACTCTACTCAGTATTCTGTAATAACCTATATGGGAAAAGAATCTAAAAAACAATGGATATATGTATATGTATAAATGAATCACTTTGCTGTACACCTGAAACTAACGCAACATTGTAAATCAACTATACTCTAATATAAAATAACAATCAAATTAAAAAAAGAAAAGAGTGTCCTGTAAGGTAGGCTTTCTTTCTTTACTCACATGTAATTTTAGGTAGCAAAACAGTCAAAGAAAACATGTATTAGACTGAGAATGTAACTGGAACTTAGCAAATGATGCAGAAAGCAGAAGAAAAGGGAGTCAGAGAGCTAGGCAAGGGTGAGCTCACTTACAGTCTGGATCAAGGCAGGTATTTATTCTACATGTGATGAGAAACCACTGGAAGGTTCTCAGAAGGGAAGTGACAGGATCTGATTGACATAGTGGAAGATCATGGGCTTTGGTGGTTTGAATGTAAGAGGGCAAGAGTGGAAGCAGAGAGACCAGGTGGGAAGCAGTTACAAGAATCCAGGTAGGAATGGTTGCTTGGACTAGGGTGGCAACACTGTAGACGGGTTCGGGATATATTCTGAAGATAAAACTAACTGGTCTTGTTCACGTGGGTGATGAGAGAAACTGGTGCCTCGGAACTGGGTAAATGGGGAGGGGGTTTGGAAAAGATGCTACTTTCACTGAGATGAAAACACTGGAAGAGAAGTTGGGTTTGAGGGAAAAGTGCATAAGTCTTTTGGCCTTAAATGTAAGATGCCATCAAACATACTAGTGGGGGGCTTCCCTGGTGGTGGTGGTTGAGAGTCCGCCTCCCGATGCAGGGGACATGGGTTTGTGCCCCGGTCCGGGAAGATCCCACATGCCGCGGAGCGGCTGGTCCCGTGAGCCATGGCCGCTGAGCCTACACGTCCGGACCCTGTGCTCCGCAATGGGAGAGGCCACAACAGTGAGAGGCCCGCGTACCGCAAAAAAACAAAAAACACAAACAAAAAACATACTAGTGGGGAAGCTGAGGAAGCATGGGACTAGTCTCTCGATGGAGAGCTTTAAGTAGAGAGATAAATGAACAAATCATCAGTGTATTTAAAACCACAGGAAAGATGAGATCACCCAGGATATGAATATAGATGGAGAAGAGGTCCAAGACCTGAAGTCTGCATTCCAACATGAAGAGGTGAAGAAAGTGCTTCAGGAAACGATGGATCTAATGTGGACTGTTCAGGAGTCCAGTCATAAGAAGACTGATTGGTGTGGCGTGAAGAGGGAATGAGAAGTGACGAACTAGAGGCAGCAGATAAACAGTATATTCTCTCCAGGAGTTTTACTGTGTGTGCTTGCAGAGCCAAGAAAGGAGCTAGTTGGAGGAGAGGCAGAGGTGTGGAAAAGAAAGGATCAAAAAAAATTTAATAGGCCATATAATAGCATGTTTATATCCTGATTGGAATGGTCCACTAGAGAGGAGAAAAAACTGGTGATGCCAGAAATAAAGTATAACCTCAGGAGGTGAAAGAGATACACAGAAAGGCAGTGGATAATCTCATTAGTAGATTTGGTTATGGGAAGATGAAGGTTCTTTTCTGATGGTTTCTATCTTCTCAGTGAAATAGGAATCAAGGTCATTCATTGTGAAGGGGGTGGAGATGGTAGAGGTTTGTGACAGGAGAACGGACCAGGGAACATAGTAGGATTGCCAGGAAATCTGAGGCTACTTGAGCCTTCTGGCTACCAATTTAATGAGAGGCCAGTTGGGACTGTTGTCCATTTTCCCCCCTGTCATGCTCAACTATTCATATGCAGGTGTGGAGCAAGTAAGTTGAAAACATGGGAAGTGATGGTCAAAGCTACAGCACCTGATAATGAGATTTTAGAGGTAGAGTGGCTACTCATGATGACAAGGTTTGGGAGAAAATGGCCTCAGAGAGGGTGGCTGAGGTAGAGTAAAGACTTAGAAGAAAGGAGCTCAAGGAACTGAGAGTCCAGGGGGCTGGATGAACTTTCTACCTGCAGTTTCCAAGAATGAAAGATGGAGCCATGGGAAGAAGAGTGAAACCAGGGGCTCAAAAGCATCAATGAATGATGGGCAGAATGAACAGGAGGTTGTAAAAAATACCTCAAGGAGGGTAGCAGGTAGAATTGTATGCTGGCTTATAAAACGAAGAAGTTGGGATTTTTAATTGGAAGAGAGATGATCTGGAAGTGGCAGCAAGGAAAAAGGAAGATGGCAGCCCTGACTCCTGATCCCGTGCTCTGTGGCCTCTGGGAGATAAGGATCGTGACGAAGGGCATGGCTCGGGGAGTAATGGATAGAAAATGAACACGGAGCCTTCCAGGGCTCTTACGGTGCCTTAGATCTCCGTGGTAAACACCAGCACGCCTAGTACAGAGACAGACACATAACATGGCTTGAATAAATACTTGGGTTTTAACTAAAAGGAGTTTTAAAATATTATCAATTCCACAGACAGACAGCCTAGATATGAGGCTTTAGGAAAAGTCCAGAAGGGAGTGGTCAAATAGTTTGAGCAAGAGACTTGGAATATATGAGGAAAGGGATGAAGTAAAGAAATGACCTCATCATCTAGTGAACAGCTCCCTGCTGCACTCTCAGCTATTTTCTCTCCCAGTACCGTACCCTTTTCTTGATGCCTGTGCTTATTATTTGTATTCCCTTCTCGACTTTTAAATTTTCTCATTCACCTACTAGAAATTCATCAGCTCAGGTACTATTTCTTTTCTTCATTACTATATACCTAGGGCCTAGCAAAATGTCTGGTAAATATAAGATGCTCAAAGAATATCAAATGAGCAAAATGGAGATGAGAAAAGCATGGTTAGAAGGAGTCCAATTAACTTACATTATCCAGAGGAAAGCTGAGATGAGTTTGATTCTTCTGTGTATCCCTTCTTAGGGCTGGAATTGACAGAATGGAAGGGGTAAGAAATAAAGGTTGAAGGTTGGCTCCTGGGCAACAGCTCAGGGAGGCGGTAGTCTTGTGGGCCTAGGGCTGAAGAGCACTTGCCGAGAATAAATAGGCTTGGGAGTGGCCAAGGAGGGTCAGCCCTCTCTTCTGCACTCACCCATTTTCAAAGTCCTGCCTCATGGACATACAAATTGTGACCTCACTCCTAAGCAACTCCATCCTGTCCATTATTGTCTCCCATCTTTTCCACTTCCTGTTCTAACAGACCACCGCTATTTCCACTGTCACCCTGGTTTCTGCACCACTATTGCTGTGCAGCTGTGAACACTGACATACTTGCTGCTCATTGAGTATGCACACGTGAGTTAGACGTACACTGACATCAGTCAGTTTATCTTGTGGATTATAAACTCTTAGAACCAGGGATTTGTAGTCTCCTTAATGTCATCTTTGCTTCGTTACTGCAGTTTGCTTAGGTCAAGGTTGAGGGTTTAACCACCAAATGGATTATTTAATTTTGTTTTGCTTCACTGCCTCCAACTACCTCCGATTCAGGCATTCTCAGCACAGCGAGAAGGGTTAAACAGAGACAGAATAATATAGGGGGAAAAAAATGAACATTTGAATAAAAATTTCCAACTTCACTCTTGCAAACACCATATGTTAAAAAGAACAGCAGTGAAATTCCAAAGCACCTGAAAAATGAGTTGAGAAAACAAAAAGGTTTATATAATCTGAAATTCCTGACTGCAGAAATATGTAAATATATATTTAAACTTGAAATATACAGCCATTCCTATTAAATGTAAAGTCAAATAAATTTATGTTAAAGTAAAATGTAGTCTTCTCATTCCACTAACCATAAACATAGAGGTTTAGAGCTAGGGAGGACCTTGCAGGCCACCCCCCTCATTTTGGAGATGAATTAGAAAAGCCCAGAGAAGGGATGCTGACATATTCAGCATCAGACAGCAGTGCGAGGAAGCAGAGTGTGGGAGCAGGAAGACCACAGGCTTTAGAGACAGACAGGTCGGCATGGGACCCTGATCTTCCACCCGTTAGTCATGTGACACTGGAAAACTTTACTCTCTGAAACCTCGGTGTCCTCATGTGTGACTAATCACACATGATGTTAGCTGTGATATACTGAAGAAGCACTGTAAAGATTGAATATGATAATAAATGAGAAGTGCCTAGAACAGAACTTCTAGGCTAAGATGGGAGAATAAAGTCAAATTATAGACTTTTTCCCCTAAAGCATAAGGAAACACATTTAAAATCACTATTTTTTAAAAAGAGGATAAAAGTGTTGGCAGAAGTTAACCAAGGGAAGGAAAACACCACATCTTAATCTTTAAAAGTGGTGCCCAGGCAGGGAACTATATTCAATATCTTATAATAACCTATAATGGAAAAAATCTGAAAAAGAAGATACAGATGACTGAATCACTTTGCCGTATACGTGAAACAAACAACGCTGTAAATCAACTATACTTCAATCAAAAGTTGTTCATTTAGGGAAAAAAAAAGTGGTACCCAGGAATAAAAAGATTCCAAAAAAAGAAAGGATTAGGTTGGAGATGGGAAAGTTAGGTGGACAAAATCCTGAAAACTATCATTAACAGCCCCCAATTTGGGGAAAACAGATCTGAAGTGGTATTTAGGCAACCTGGGGAAAAGATGGAAAAATCCATCCAGAGTGAAAACGCCTCCCTGACATCACAGGATCTCCTCAGACACAGAGAAGTAAACCAGGGCTTACCATTTTGGTTTTCCATGCCTGGGAGGAAAGGAGGAGAAGAAAAGGGATATGAGTCATTATCAAGCAAAGCTAATTAATCACAGCCCAACTTTATTATAACACTACATGGAGGAGTCTAGCAAATTCAATCATGTATGCGGGATATCATTACCGTGAAGTTAATGCAATTAGGACGAGGGCTGGGATGAAGGAAAGAGGAGAGCCAATTGCCAATTGTGTTAAATCTGAGTTTGTCTTAACATGGGTGCACTCGTCTATATCAGCTTTTATTGTACCTTAGCAGTAAACAAGGGGTTAGCCAAAGAGAAGGAAAATAAGATCTGAATACGTGTGTGTTGAGTGTGCAGCAGAGAGAACAAGAATGAGGGGAGAAGAACCCTAGGTGAAGTTCCTTCCTCTGCTGTGGATTAATGATGCCATTGCTAAAGCTCACAGGTGTCCCTTTTTCTCCATTAGCTGGGAAAGGACAGAAACATCTGCGGGAGGTAAGTAGGGTTTGGCAAGGGAAGGAACACCAGGGGCTGACCTTCTTGGTGTTGTTACCTCCTTAAATTGGAGCAATAATCCAAAGCCAGAGAAGACATCACCCCCTGCCCCCAAATATCCTCCCTCCTCTAAAGAGATTCATCTGTGGGTACATAGAGCAAACCTCGATGCAGGGCAATTCACACAATTACTGAGGAAGAGCCAAGTCCAGATCCTACAACCAACAGCACAAGCCCCGGCTCAACTCACTCTACCCCTTCCCTAGCATGTGGCCTCGTTTCCTCAAATCCTCAACTGAGTGGAGCTCCAGGGACAAGACATAGAGTTCTAATCAGAGAAAGTAAAAAGGAAAATGAGGACAATTCACCAACACTAAAGAGCAAAGAGAAGTCCTTAATTGAATTGTTCAAATGAAACTTAGGTCTAACAAAGAGAAGAGTAGGACAAGTAAGCAGGACTACTGGAGCAAAGAAAGAATGAGTGAAAGAGGGAGTGGTGGGAAGGAAGCAAGAATCCACTTGGGAAGAAAAGAGAGCCCTCCACCCCACCCCCCAAAATCTCCATGAGGATATTACGCTACAGGACAAAAGAAAAGATGAATTAAATGAGACATCAGTAATGAGATAAGTTGAAAGAATGAGATAAAAAAGAGATTGCAGAAGTAAGGAAACGATGAACAAAATAATCTCAGAACTAATAAACAAATAAAAAAAGAAGTAGAATAAGCCCAGGTGAAAGAATCACTGACATACCAAAACCCCTGGAAACCTGAGACAATGACAGTGAATACGTAAGATAATGACATAGAGGTGAAGGCAATTCAGGAATGGAGAACAGATCATGACAAACCAATAATGTTTAATATAGAACTAAAACTTAATGGTAGGTCCCTTAACAAATATTAGCAAATTTTCTTTGCCTAACTCCTATCACCATTTATGTAAAAACAATGTTTTATGATTCCTTTGGTCTTATAGAAGACTCCTTACACAAGTAAACAGTAAATGTAGGTTTTGTAAAATTTGCCCTGATGTCTATTTTGTATGCTTGTAGAGTTGGTATTTGCCTAAGAGTGGCTCTCTTGGAGAGGAGCATTAGAAACTCAGTCTTGTACACCACTCTTTCTTCTTCAGTGAATATAAAAGAGAAATCTGAAAGCAATCTGATAACACAGAAGTATTAGTTTGTGGAATTGAAGCCTTTATCTAATAGACTTCCAAAGCAGCTGTAGTTACTAAAATAAAAGTCTTTACTTCCGAGTGGACATATTTTAATTAAGAGAACAATCAATAATTTGTTTTTATATATTTTAACATTTTCATTAACTAAGAGCCACACACTTGCTAAAATACTTTTCTAGAAGCACAGAGTAGGTAATATTCACAACAAGTGAACCACAATTCACTCATTATTCCCTCACATTGATCAGAACTCCGTTCATCCATTCATTGAAAAGTGCTGGGCTAAAGGCTTTAACAAGACACGATACCAGAACTGAAATGCACAGGGCCTGAAACTCAGACTTTTACAACCACACACACACACACACACACACACACACACACACACACACACACCATCTTTCACTGCCATTCTTAAGAGAATTTACTCTTTCTTCAAAAGTTCTTTAAGTTTAGAAGTGTCTCTGATTGCAAATAATACTCAAAGGAAAAAAAAATTTATTAAAACTTGCTAAATAAAGTAAAACTACATACTGCCTGCCACATAGAAGGTGTCTGATAAACATACACTGGATGAACAGCTTTCAATGCATGCCAAACAACAATTTAAAAATGTAATTCCCACTAGGATAAAGCATGGAAGAGGACTCTAAATTTCTAACTAAATCAGTGCCCTCTACTTCGTGCTGTTGACAGACTGGTTATGTAACCAGAACTCAACTCAATATACAAATTGCTACAGAACAGGCATTTTATCCCTGAATACACTAAAATAATAAGACATTATGTAATTAAATATGACTGATGGAGAAAGCACTTAGAACAATCTGATTTTGATTTTCAAGTGAAAAATAGGAAGTTGCCTATTTAAAAAGTTGCTGGGTTTGAAAATGGATCTTTTTATGGATTTATAACACAACCAGGGAACCAACTTTTGCAGTTTGTTCTCAAATATGAGGAGGCGTAGTTTCTTCCTCACTTAAAATGCGGACATGGAAGACAGCATGGGTATGACATAACATACTTTAAATACAGAAATACAGCATTAATGGGCTTGCTCATATTCCAAGGATATGTCTCCTTGAATACTGGTTTGTCTCATAGTTCTCACTTTTTTGGAAGACTTGACTCAGTCCAAAAATGCCGTGGCATGCATACAAAAGTTAACCTCTTATATTTGAAATAGAACAAAAAGGGAACACATAGTCTGATAGGAGATTCTATCATATGAGCTCAGAACACTGAACTTTAACAACCTGATGAAAGGTTTTCCCACATTTGAAATACTACAAACTATACTACAAGTAATTCACTTCCCAAAAGACTGCTGCATATGTGAAGAGTGGAAAGAAAAAAAAAAAAACCCAAACTGAAGTTAGGACTAAAGACTAACAAATGAATCAATAAAGAAGCTAAGTGCCTTTGCTCAATGCCAACACATTTCAGAAGGGTTTGCCTAGTTCACATGCACATATTTACTGTCAAACTTTGTTTAAATGAGATGGAGAAGAAGGTGCTACATTAATGTGAAAAATTAATGCTAAGTAAAACCATAATAACCATAGAATAAGAATGTTGTCACTTGATTATGTGAAAGATCAACCAAGTAATAAAAGTATGCACTACTCAAGTATATAAAAGTATGTAGTGCTCAAGATGGTCAGGGACAAACCACTTTTTTTTTTTTAATATTTATCTGGCTGCGCCGGGTCTTGGTTGTGGCATGTGGGATCCAGTTCCCTGACCAAGGATCGAACCCAGGCCCCCTGCATTGGGAGCACGGAGTCTTAGCCACTGGACCACCAGAGAAGTCCCAAGAAACCACTTCTAATAAGCCAAATGGAGATTTCTGAGAAGAGAAATACAGTGGCCTCGTGGTGGGTGGAATGCTGTGGGAGCAGATAGGACCCGGGTTTCTGTTTAACAAGATGAGACAAAAAGGACCTGAGACAGAGAGAGGGAATCTGAGCAGTTCTCTGTTTTGGATGCTAAACTCACAATTTACTCACAGCCTTCTGTCATTTTATTACCATCAAAACCAATGATTAGTCCATTTCAGGATAAGAATTAAGCAGGATTTTAACTCACTGCTGTATCACTGTCCATTCCTGGCAACAAATTAAAATAATCCACTATTATGCTTATGTATCTGATCAAGAGATCTTCCATCCCACTCTTCTTGGATTACTTTTTTAAGCAAAGTTCATGTAAGCCAGTAGGTCACAGGGAATCCTAAAATTTATTCCCACAGTGATACTTGGAACATTTTCCTTCTGGACTTTATTAAACATAATGTTCTAAGCATTATGAGTACTCTAAGGTATTCTTGAATAATAACCCAAACTGCAGAGTGAAATAAGTGGCAATTAAAATTGCAGAGAGAGAGGGGAAGGCTGAGACAAGGAAATGACAGCATCTGTTCCCAAAGATTGCTGGAATGGTGATGTAGCTCTAGGGTCAGCAAGCTGGGCCTAAGGCCCAAATCTAACCCACTGTCTGTTTTTGTATAGCCCACAGGAGTTAAGAATGGTTCTTATACTTCTAAGTGGTTGAGGAAAAAAATATTAATAGTATCTTGTGACAGGTGAAAATGAGATGAAATTAAAATCTCAATGTCCATAGATAGAGTTTAATTGGCACATAGTCATCTATCTGTTCAATATTGTTCATGGCACTTGTGTGCAGCAGAGTTGAGTAGTTGGGACTTGGAGAGTACGGCCTGCAAAGCCTAAACTATTTACTATTTGACCCTTTCCAGAAAAAGTTTGTGGACCCCGAGCTATCTCAGAGTTTCTAATATCATATGTGAAGGATCTGATTTGTTTTGTTTTCTAATCCATCATGTATCAAGTTATGCTTTTATAGAATACAAAATCACGTAGTCGGATGCTGTAGCGATGTCAAATTGCTACCAGTTTCTCAAATGCTTACTCTCAATTTCTGTATTTCTCTTGCGTCATACTGGTACAAACATTTTGTGGACTAGCACTAGTCCATAGACCATATTTTAAAAAGCACTCATCTAGGGCTTCCCTGGTGGCGCAGTGGTTGAGAGTCCGCCTGCCGATGCAGGGGACACGGGTTCATGCCCCGGTCCGGGAAGATCCCACATGCCGCAGAGCGGCTGGGACCGTGAGCCATGGCCGCTGAGCCTGCGCGTCCGGAGCCTGTGCTCCACAACGGGAGAGGCCACAACAGTGAGAGGCCCGCGTACCGCAAAAAAAACAAAAACAAAAGCACTCATCTAGATAATGCAAGAATATCTTAATACAACTTTTTGGAAAACCTCTCTCCTTCCCTACATACTTCTGATACGGTGATCACTGAAAATATCAGTACATAAATATATACACACTTGGATAAATTTTTCCACGAGTCTTTTCCCTTTGAGTGTTATGCTTTAAAATTATAACAATTGATTCTGCATTACCAACTGCCCCAATATATAAGCATTTTATTATTCTCGTAGGAATGGGATAAAAGAAAAAAATTCATTTACCTTTCATGCTTTCGGGAATGATAACTCAAATTATTTCATAAACAAAGCAATTAGTACAAATGTTTTTTGGGCAATCTGTGCTGTGATTTTAGAAACTGTGTGTGAAAAAATCAGTCTTTGCACGGACCAAAACCAGTTTCTATGTTTAAATTTTTAGAAGGTTGAAAAGATTCCTTCTTATGTTTACTTTATAATAGCAAAGTCCCTTGGTATGTCAAAGGCCACGGAAGTAATTTTTAGCTTAGGTACAAAAAGTGCTTTGGGCTTGTTTTATATGACACTCCCTGGCTTCAGTATTGCATTTAAGAAAATGAATGCGAAAAAAAAATCATCTGCATGAAAATTTTTTTTATTGGCCTAAAGTTAGTAGTGGTTTACTTTCAAATTTCAATCTTTATCTCCCAAGGGAAATGCTTATTTAATCCTACTATGATTTTTGTTTAAGACTTGAAATAATTTCTAAACATTTTTAAACATTAAGGAAGATGAAACTCATTATAGGGCCAATGAATTTTTTATTATTAGGTGTCAGATGATCAAACATTCAAATAAGAAGCCATACTGTGATTTCATGGTATAAGTAGAAAGTCTACAAAAAGTAACTCCAGGTGCGCTAAGCATTTAGATGACAATAGGAAAATGTTTTCTTTATTTCCTGTTATAAAAGTATGTTGCTGCTAGCAAAGGATGAAAATTTCAAAGCAGAGGGAATATAAAACGGCTGTGGATTGAACTTTTGCAAATGTCCGCTTTGCTCTGCAGCTCCAGTACCATGAAACAGTCAAAAGAGTAAAACCTACTAGTTCGAAACAATGACATAATGTTTATAAATATTTATATGTATGCTGAATTAGACCATTCCTAAGAGATGCAGCTGTGATAGAGAAAGAAAATCGGGGCCTGATCGGAGCCCTCGTTTTGCCAATTATTGGGTTCCATGATCCTGTGCAAGTCACTTAACCTCAGTGAGCCTCAGTCTCTTATCTGTAAAATAAAGGAGATATGACCCACTTCAGAGGAATTAAGGAAGATAATGCAGTGTCTTGCTAGCTACAAAGCACTATATGAACATCAGGGGTTATTATTATTATTACCGAGTAGAGAGCGAATAGACTCTTAAAATGTATTTATAAATTTGCTGTAAATAAAAATGAGCTTTTTATACAAGAAAATAATTTGGGTTGTTTGCATACTTTAACACCCTTGTCTAATGATATCACTACTTCTTCAAGCAGGGAGTATATTGAGGGAAACCCTTCTTAGACAACTTATTACACAAAATTTTCACTAACTGTAGTCATGGTCAGTGCTATTGATGGGCAAGGTGCTATGAAGAGGTGCCACAAGAGGACCTTTTTAGTATGGGGGCGGGGTAAGGGGATGGGCAGGGGCAGAGGGCATCGTATTCTTTTCACACAGACACCTGGAGGAAGAGGAGGCATCAGCCAAGGGAAGGTGAGAGCAAATATCCCCTGTACTACTAGGTTTTCCTCATTTAATGAAATAATCAGTTTATATAATCACAATTAATATGGACATATCAAAAAGTCTCTGGTCTGGGACCTCCCTGGTGGTGCAGTGGTTAAGACTCCACGCTCCCAATGCAGGGGGCCTGGGTTCAATCCCTGGTCAGGGAACTAGATCCTGCATGCCACAACTAAGAGTTCATGTGCCACAGCTAAGGAGCCCACTTGCTGCAACTAAGAAGCGGGCGACTTGCAACCAAGGAGCCGGCCTGCCGCAACTAAGACCCGGGACAACGAAATAAATTGAAAGAACAAAAAAAAAAATTCTCGGGGCTTCCCAGGTGGCGCAGTGGTTGAGAGTCCGCCTGCCGATGCAGGGGACACGGGTTCGTGCCGCGCAGCGGCTGGGCCCATAAGCCATGGCTGCTGAGCCTGCGTGTCCGGAGCCTGTGCTCCGCAACGGGAGAGGCCACAGCAGTGAGAGACTCGCGTACCGGAAAAAAAAAAAAAAAAATTCTCTGCTCCATCATAATATGTCTATTCGTCGAGTCAAACCCACAAGCAACAATTGTTACTATGTGAGAGTCTTACACTTTAACGTATTATCTATGAATCCTTAAAATAACACAGGTTTTCTTCTTCAAGGTTAAAACTAAGTTCTGAGATGGTGCTGGATGTTTTTTACCCCCATGCACACGCACATTAAATATATGGTATGAAAACAGCTTCAAAATCCACTTTCAAAATTTAAGATAATTTAATTTCAGATCTTTAGTTGAGTAGGTACTGGTTTAGAGACTTCCCTGCTTACACAAGAGCATCTGCCACTTTTTTTTTTTTCCTCAAAGACATGGGGGCTTCTTCTTCGTCCTCCAAGTGGTAGAATTATTTTGATGTTAGGGAAACCAGTGCTGGGGGTCCTTTAGGGTCTGGATAACATACTTAAAGGATGATGGTATGAAAATAGGCAAGGGAGGCCCAGTTACTTCAGTAAGTTTGCTACATATTGATATATTCTCTCTATCCATCGTCTGGAAATACATTCCTCTTGCTTGGGATCCAAGCCCTATGCCAAAGGCATAGAATTTGTACACTGATTTCTCATTATTTGGAGGTGAAGAAGTTAATTACTACAATGATAGGAACAGAATAAGGTAATTATTTTCTAATAATACTTCCATGTTCCATAGCCCAACTTCTCACTGGATCAGTGCCCACTCCTTACATATCATGACTCTGCCTCTCCTGCTTCCCAAACATTACATGTTTGCCCCCAGAAAGCTTTCTTGTCACATCAAATGCTGATATCCTGAAAAGTGAGTAAAAACTCATATTCCACTCTAAGGACCCAGGTAAAGAGGTTACATTATTGAGAATTTACACCATGTTAGGGCTTCAAGTCAAGGGTTTCACATATATGGCCTTAGTTAAATCTCAGTCAGGAAAATCAGGCATTATTATCCAAAGCCTCCAACACACCGCTTACTAAGACCACACTGTTCCTCACATAGAAAAAAAACATATTCCTTTTAAAAGCATTGTTTGTAAAGTGGAAACTATTTTATAGAAACTACAATAATCTAATTTCTGACCTGCACTCCAGTGTTTTCACTTTGCACCTGCTCTTCGGCAACACAGGTGTCATGTTGCAACACTAACTTCTGGAACCTGCCTAAGAAATAATTCCTTGGGTGAAAGTCTCTATATTCCTTCCAGCATGGAAATGCACATCATCTGCTTTTGTTCCACACCATAGCAATGTCCTAGTTAACGTGAACTGCATCTAACAAATATTTATTGAGCACCTTTCATGTGACACACTGGGCCTAGCCCTACAGATCCCCCTGAATGGAGAACTTGAAGAACTGTTTTCAGCGAAGAATTATAATACGAAAGGAAATAGCAGCAAAGCTGGAGAGGTGTCTACACCCCTCCATTCACTCCTGACAGCCCAACAATTTCCTTCATTCAACAGTTAGATTTTTTGAAAAGGGTAAAATTTTCTATCTAATCATATTAGCGCCAAGCTGATATAATGTGCTTTACCACTTCCTCTTTATAAATACGTAAATAGTTTGCAAAACACCCTTGTGAACCTACAGCAATATTATGAGGATTACAACTGCAATTAGAACTTCTAAAACTGGAAAATATTTTACAGTTTAAGAAAGAATGTTTTGATAAATAAAATACATGTCTGAACCTTATATTTTAAAGTAGGCAGGAAAATGACATCAGCAAAAATGGCAGAGTAGGCAGCTCCAAGGGCGCTGGCCCCCCAAGGGAAGATTGAAAGATAAAGCAAAAACTCTCAGAATCAGCTTTTTCAGAGCTCTGGAAAACAAACGTTTACAGCAACCAAGCAAACGCTGAATGAATGGAAAGGCAATTTGAAAATGGTAGGAAAGCACTGTGGTGTTTTTGTATGTCTTTGGCCAATTCTTCTCCTGGGCTCAGCAGCGGTCTTAAAGATGACTGTTCATGTTCCCAGTTTGGGACTCTGGTCCCTGGTTCTGGAGGAAGCAGAGCAGACCTTATTTGTAAAGAATTGTGTTTGTCTGTTCTAACTTATGTAGGGACTACCTGAAGGACTGATGTAAGGTGCTTGTCTTTGTGTCACCTAATTCAGAACTCACTCGGGGTGGAACTCCTCATAAGACAAAGAAAAAGCCTGCAGCTACCTGCGGCAAAAGATGAAGTGGAGGCGTACAATGGAGTGCCAAAATTCTGGGAGGAAAAGCTAGAGAGAGTTTATTTGAGAAATCAGGGAATTCAAAAGCACTTGTAAATTCTGGAATTTAGAAAGTCATGCACATGCTCAGGGCAGCACATATGCTCAGAAAAGACCTAAGAGGGTTTTTTTTCCCCCTCTTATTTTCACTCGCTTTCTCTCTCATTTGGCCTCTGGTCGTCAAAGAAATCTCTGTCAAAACACTAGTGGGACATAAGCTAAAGGAAGAGAGAATTCAGAGACCACATATGACTAAGAACACAGTTCATGCAAAAATAGTTTGGAAAAGTTACCTAACAAATAGCTACAGCCTACAGCAAACAACAAAAACAAGCCCTAAGTAGGGGAAGACTCTGGTTACCAGAGTTACCACTTTATAATATTCAGAATGCCCAGTTTGCAACTAAAGATTACAAAGCATGGAAAGAAACAGGAAAGTATGGCCCATTCACAGAAGAAATTAATAAACGTACTCTGAGGAACACAGACACTGGACTTACTAGACAAAGCCTTTAAATCAATTGTCTTAAATATGCTCACAGAGCTAAAGGAAATCATGGACAAAGTGCTAAAGGAAACCAAGAGAATACTGTACGAACAAATAGAGAGTATCAATTATAAAGAGAGAGAAATTACAAAAAAAGGAACAGAGATTTGGGAGCTGAAAAGTACGACAACTAAAATGAAAAACTCACTAGAGGGTTTCAGTAGCAGATTTGAGCAGGCAGAAAAAGAACGAGTAAACTTCAAGATAGGTCAGTTAAAGTTATTCGGTCGAGGAACAGAGAGGAAAAAGAATGATGTAAAATAAACAGAGTGTAAGAGACTTATGGGACACCATATTAGTGTACCAACACATACAACAGGAATCCTTGAAGAAGAAGAGAAAGGGAAAGGAGAAGAAAAAATATTTGAAGGAATAATAGCTGAAAACTCCCAGAATTTGATAAAAGACATAAATCTATACAGTCGAGAAGCCCTAGGAAGAATCAATGCAAAGAGACCCAGGTGAAGACATAATAGTCAAATTTTTGGAAACCAAGGTCAAAGAGAAAATCTTAGAAGTAGCAAGAGAGAAGAAACTTGTCACATACAAGAGACCTTCAATAAGATGAACAGAAAATTTCTCATCAGAAACCATGGAGGTCAGAAAGAAGTTGGATGACATTTTTAAAGTGCTAAAAGAAAACTGTTAACCAAGAATTTTACAACCAGCAAAACTAACCTTCAAAAATGAAGCAGATAAACACTGAGGTGGTTCCTTGTCAGGGGACTTGCTCTACAAGAAATGCTAAAGGAAGTCCTTCAGACTGAAATGAAAGGATACTAGAAAGTAACTCAAAGCTATAACAGAGAAAGAATTCTGAAAAAGGTAGCCACATAGGTAAATACAAAAGCCAATACTATTGTATTTTTGGTTTGTAACTCCTCTTTTTATCTTCTATATGATTAAAAGACAAATGCATAAAAGAATAATAATTTAAAATCTACGTTAATGAACACAATGTATAAATGTACTTTGTGAGAACAGCAACATAAATGCGGAGAGGACAGAGCTGCACAGGAGCAGTTTTTACGTGTTACTGAGGTATTAATTCAAAGTAGATTATTATAAATTTAGGGTGTTAATTATATTCCCCATAATAACCACTAAGAAGATATATTAAAAAGGCAGGGGCTTCCCTGGTGGAGCAGTGGTTGAGAGGCTGCCTGCCGATGCAGGGGATACGGGTTCGTGCCCCGTTCCGGGAAGATCCCACATGCCGCGGAGCGGTTGGGCCCGTGAGCCATGGCCTCTGAGCCTGTGCTCCGCAATGGGAGAGACCACAACAGTGAGAGGCCCGTGTACCAAAAAAAAAAAAAAAAAAAAAAAGCATACACAAAAGGAAACATGACACATTTCACATTTTACTTTATCTTGTTTACTATCCTCCTCTTTTACTGCACTGAAAGTTCCAGTAGGTCAGGGCTTTCGCTTGTCTTGATCTCCACTGCATCCTCTGTGCCTAGAGCAGCGCCTGACACATAGTAGATGCTTGATAAATATCTGTTGAATGAATGAATGGATATTTGAGTAGATAAATGGAGAGACGAGTTTAGAGTTTAAGTGAAAAGGTCTAAGTGGAGGCATAAATTTGAAAGTCAAAGGGGATTAAAATGGGTATTATTTTCTCCAACTTAAAGATGTGAAAATTGGTAGAGACAGGGTAATATGAGTATGTATAATATATACACCAAATTCTCATTATCTTACAAGCTGAAGTAAGCCCAATTGGCAGAAGAGAGAAACATTTTCCTGGTGCAAATTCTAAATGGAATTTTTATATCTGAACATTTTTTAAAAAGCACACTGGAAAACATAATGAAACAATGTATCTTTAACAGTGCTTTTCTTATCATGGCCCTTGATGACAGCTCAAGGTCAATACAAAAGTCAATGTACTTCAGTGAAAGCATTTTGCAGTCCAACCCAATGAGGCTGGGGCACAAAGTCTTCTCAAGCTCTAACTTAATCTAAGGATAGAATTTAGAACACCTAATGAGAGTGAGATGGCTTCTGTATAAAATGGCATAGTTTGAGCAGGCTTGAAATTTTTCAATCACTGTTTGGGCTGGGGAAAATAGTAAAAGGAGAGTTACAGACCTCAGAGATCATTATGTCCCAAGGAGGTAGCTGGATCTTAAAAACAACAAAAAATCGTTTCCATTGGTTTTACTGTATTTTGAATAACGTTTACTTGTTCCATGTAATACACAAAAGCTTGAGAGAGAAAAATATTGTGCTTAGTTCTATTATCTAAATAACCAAACTGGGAAAGGAAAGAAAGAGAGAGAGACAAAGAGAAAGGAAGGAAGGAAGAAAGGAAGGAAGGAAGGCAGGAAGGGAGGAAGGGAGGGAGGAAGGGAGGGAGGGAGGGAGGGAGGAAAGGCAGACATGCAGAGATTTATTAAATTCCAGCAGTGGAGAAAGGCATAAAACAGAAGGTAAAAGCCTCATGAACATCTATCATCCCCATCCCACTCTGCAAAATTAATTATTCTTAATTGTGTTTTTTTTTATTTCTGTGTATCTTCCCAGAAAAAAATTATCTTTTATGTTTTAGTAGTGTTAATTTAACATATGTTTGTGTTTTCAGAAAAACATGCACAGACCAATATACACTGCTCAGACTTCTGAAAATTGCTTATTTCCTTTATCCTGAAGGTTTTCAATAGCAGCACAGAGATAGCGACCATATTTTTCTTTTTCAGATGTTCTATTGTACAGAAGCGATGTAATTTTAAGCCGTTCACTCCTGATGGGTATTTAGGTTGTTCACAGTTCGTTACTATTATCAGCAAGACTTCAGTGAACATCTTTGTGTATATATATATATGTATATATATATAGCTTAGTGTACTTTTATAAGTCTATCTCTTGGGAAAATTACTGGTAAGGGAATCAGGTCAAAGGGAATATGATTTTCAATTTTTACAAATTGCTCCCTAAAATGACTGCATAATTTGTATTCTAGCAAACGTCTGGGGATCAGGATATCCACAATACTTTTTCATCAAAAAGTATATGAAATTAACAGCTATGATGTAAACACAAACTATACTTACTATGTATTCTAGTCCTTGGGATTACTATGATCTACATAAATAATTACCATTAACAACAACATAATATATTTAGAGCTCTATGTTACCAAACATTAATTCACTAGGAAAACAATCATACTCTTTGCTATAGAACCTTCCATAAGAACGATTCTGGGAGCTGGAGGCCAGCCCAGTATCCATAATTAGAACCATACAAGAGTGTGTTGTGTGTGTCAGTGTTTGAACAGTAAGTTACATTTTGAAATACATCTGAATCAACTTGTAAAAATCTCAAAACAAAAACATCCATTTATTGTCTCCATGCAAGGGCTGACCAGAAATATATCTCAAATGTATATTCTATTTTCCTCCTAAGTAAAGAGGAATAATTCACAGAAGTGTTCAAGTTAAGTAATGTGAAAAGATCCTCATCATTTTTCTTTGTTTCACTGAAATGGGATCAAAGGTAAAAATGATATATGAAAGTTTTAGGGTAAATTTTAAATTATGAAGATAATTGTCCTGAGGATATCAAGAGAGAGGATACAATAGAAGGTAGTGGTTAAAAGACAGTTACTTAAATAAGTTGTTAAAGTGAGGTCTGTGAAGCTACATCTTTTGCTTTACAGATTATGCAACTTCAGGCAAATTACTTAACTCTGTTTTAAATGAGGTAATACAAAGAAAGTATTTAGCCTGGTGCTTGCAGCTCCATACATGTGAGCTGCTATTAGTCTACAGTCACTATTACCAGAGCATTAAGAGTAAGTCTAAAAAATGGGAAAGAACACGTTTCCCTAAGGATATAGAGAAAAAAGGTAATAAAGGATGGGAAGAATTCGACAATAGGAATTTACTACCTAATTAGCACATTCATCCCCTCCCTCAAATGAAAAATGAACATGTTATCTCCAAAGAAGCAGATCACAGTGCAAGCTTGTCAGATTTCCACATTACGGGTTTGGTTTGCCAAGACTTTTGCAGACCTTGGCATGGTAAAAATACATCTTGAAACCCTTATTCTAGAACTGAAGAATTTAAGTTAACCTCTTTGCTTTGGGTGAAAAATAGCATTTTCCCATAGAAGACAGCACAGAAACTCACAGGGTCTTCTGACAGGAGAGGCAAGATTTAGCTTTATTTCTTCCCCCAATTTTATAAATTTCATGGAAAAAATTCATAAAAAATAAAAACTCAAGAATATAAAATTGACTCTAAAATGTAACTTGAATTGTTCACATCTTTGAAAACTGATTGCCAGGTAAATCCTAGAAATAGATGGTTATTTCTTCCCAGCCAGAAACTTGCTTTATTTTTCAATCTTCTAACTACTAGGCTCCACTAGATCTGACCTTGTAATTTCTCTTCTTATCTGAGGATTGCAGATGAGGGTGGGTGAATACAAGAGCTGTACACCACCACAGCTGAAGCAAATTCTGCAGAGGACTGAGGCTTTCTTCCCTAACGAGGCTACCTATGCCCATAGAGTCCTCTCAGCAAGTGCTACCCCCTCCTCCCTCCACCTGGACAGGAGTTGAAACTTACTTGTCATCCCTTTTATAGAATATTCACTTCACAGGAAGGCCTCTGCCAGAATCAATTAGGGTAATATTTCGCTGTAAAGTCATTTTCTTTTTTTCTTAAATTTTTTCTTTTTTGTATTAATGCTCTTGGGAAGGTGCCTAAAGGTATTTCTATACTGGTTTGAAACAGTTACTTAAAACAAAATTGGCGAGATCTTTGAACTAATGGGGATTTCCCCAGTCCTCTAATCTTACTTCCTCTGAATGTAGCAATCGTTTCTAGGACATCCTTGAGAATTAGAAATTGAATTCTGATCGAACACTTGAGCAATGTAGAACTTACAATGAGCACACCTTGTTATAGCAAAAAAAAAAAAAAAAAAAAAGCACTGGAAAAAAAGTTGGGAGAGCTGGAGTCCCACTCCCCTTCCTGTGGTAGCCACTTACTCCATTCTGGGCTTTGGTTTTGTTATTTATAAAACATAGAAGTTGTTATTTTTGACCACAAAGTTTCTTTTGAGGTTTAAAAGTTTGAAAAACATTTCATAAGAAAATCCTTGACAGAATTAGAAAGTTTTTATTGTTAGAAACCTGCCTTCCTTTAACTTCTGCCCACACGACCTATTCTCTAGTCTAGAGAGACACAAATAAGTACATTTTCACACAGTAGTTCCTTAAAGTTGAAAGCTGGGTATCATGTCTGCCAGAAGTTTTCTTTTCTCCAGGCCAAGAAGATTTCTTAGAACATATTCCTTGTTTACATATTATTAGCATATCCTTCAGTGTTTTAGCAAATGATATAATGGTTAAAGGACAAAACTTATTTATAATATTTTAGTGGAAGAGGTAAGCGGAAAGTTGAAAATTTGCAACTAATAGTTTGTTTAAAGGCTTTATTTTTGTAAGAGGTTAAATAAAGAATATTATTTTAGCAATCTGCAACTGATTGACAACAGTTGACATTTAATTAATTGCTATTTCTACGAGCCAAGGTTTTACTGTCTTTGTAGGATTTCAAAATGCTGAGATGGGGGACATTGTGTTGAAATATGGTGAAAGCCTTAGAGACCACAGAGGGGAGTTGGGCTGCTGGGCCTTGAATTAAATGGGCCATGCACTGCGCAGTTTGGGATTCTATTTCTGATTTTTGGTTTTCGTGTATCCTTCCTCACTCAGTCTGTCTGCTATTACTTGACGCTGCTGCCAATGGATCTGACTATAGCAACTCATCTTTCTTCTTCCAATTTCCTGCTTCTGATCTACTGTGGATTTGGCAACCAGATAACCAAACATTTTAGAAATTTGTCTTAAATTAGAGTAAATGAACTGAGATACCATTTTTCATTTATCCAATCGGTTAAAAATATTAAAAGAATGGTTATTATACTGTGGATGTGGGGAATACAGACAAATTCATACCCTGCAAAGGACAGTATATAAACTGGTTTTAACCCTCTGGATAGCTATTTGGCAATCTAGTTTTAAAGCCCTAAAACAATGCATCCCCTTAATCTGACAAATCTTCTAGTAGCAGTAGAAACCTGTCCTCAGAAGATAGATGGACAAGTATAGAAGGATTTATAAATAAAACTTTTTTTGTAATAACGAAAAATTGGAAATTTCTATACATTGATCAATAAGGCAATGGATCCATAAATTATGCTGCTGCCATATAATAATACAATGAAAAAATGATACTCAGATCTATAATTATCAACAAATAAGTATGCATATGCTATATTGGAATAATATAAATCAGTTCATACCTTACAATCTCATTTTTAAAAAGATTATTCTACATGTTTGAACGGAAGTATCTGCAAAGTTATAGACAAAATATTTGTTAACAATCTTTCTTCAGTATAATTTCAGTTTATTTAGTTTTAACATCTTTGTCTAGTTGGTTTGGGCTGCTGCTTAAACACGATGAATTCATCACACAAGTTTTATCTCTTCTCTTTCCAAATATTACACTAAAATGACAATAAAGACATGTAAAGATAATAAATGATAAGATCAAACCGAATGGGAAGAGCCAAAAGCAGATGACAGATTTTAAGAATGAAGATGGAGAGAAAAGCGGCTGTTTTGATGATATGCAGGCTACAGGGATTTGATAAGATTTAATAACTGGGTATGAGAGGGGTGGCGACAAAGGAATCAGGAATCAAACACAGAATCCGGGTTGGTGGGATGCTGGTGCTGTTCACTGAAATTGGGAAAACAAGAAGAGTAGGTAGAACACTATGGATAAAAGGATTCAGTCTCATATATCTAACTTTGAGAGACCTGTGGGATCCACAGGGCACCAGATACACACATCTGCCGTGCAGCAGACGGATGTGGGCGGGTCATCTGCATGAGTAGTAGCTGACACCAGCGTCGGCCATACGGTCACCTGGGAGACCTGTTTAGCGATAAGAAGCCAGGGAACGGAATCCTGGGGAACGTCAACTGTAATAAGCAGTGGAGGAGAACCAAAACAGGTAACCAGAGAGGCAGTGGAACTGGTGTCACGGAAGCCAGGAATGGGGGGGAGGATAGAGAAGTGGGGACTAAATAAGAACAAAAAAGGTACAAAAGGTGAAAAAAAAAAGATAAGGCCTGGCAAGTGCCACTGAATTTGGTTAACAAAGAAGGGATCCTGTAAAAAGCAGTTATTGTGCAGTGGTCGAAATGGAAAGATGAGGGAGTGGGGACAGCCGGTGTAGACAGTGTTTTCAGGAAGTATGGTGGTGATGAAATAGACGTGAGTGGCTAGCTGGGGACATCACACTGAGGTTAGGGTTTTGGTTTTGTCTCTTCAATATAGGAGAGCGTTGAGTATGCTGAAGTGGAATTACATGTGGCATATGTGAACTGTTACTCTACAAAAAAAAACACTATTTGTCTGAATAAATTAATACAGTTTTCAAGTGATTACTTAATATCTTACTCAACAAACTAGCAGCAAAAGCTGGCGTAGCTGATCTTTTGCTCTTAATTTTTTTTCTATTTTATGATCTAAACATCTCACATACTAAAACATAGAAGTTTAAAATATCAAACTAAGTTTGAACATTTGGAGGAGAGTAGGGGGCAAGAGACAAACCCCTCCCAACAGAAAACATCTTCACTGAGACTCGTTTCATTAAGACACCTTAAAACATAATTTCAGAGCCAAATCAAATACAAACTTATTATCTTGACAAATAAGATATAATTTAATTTTAGTAAGAAAGTAGCCAGAAATCAGTATGTAACGTGTGTTGCTGTGTCCTGCTCAGCTAACAGCATCCTGATCTGAAGGCGTCTGCAGTTTTCAAAGGGGCTAACCTCTTGATATAGAGCATTTAAACACGCTTCATGTTTTGTTATCCGAGCACATTTGATGTCTTTTGAAATACTCACATATATGCTAGTGTCTTTAGTAACTATATGTTTACATAACAGGCATGCTTTGTCCACCACAGCATATTTTTTAAAAACTGAAATACTTACAAAAGTACTATTAGGTATTCAACAATTTGAATTCCCTAGCTAGGGAGATGAGGCCAAATAGTATCATACTTTTTTTTTGGTAACTATTCATGGCAGAACTTCAACTACTTTCCTCTTAATGTGGTGTTCTGTGCAGTTAGTTTTTCTTTCCATGTCTATCTTAGAAGGATGGATTTTCAAAAATTAAAAACATGTGACAACAGTGATTTCAGCACATTCTGCCAGGAGCAAAGAGAAAGCAGCATGAACAAAGGGAAAGATTAATTAATTTAGGTACAACTCTGGTGAATCAGGTAGAATTATCAAGCAGATAGAAACAGGCCTGTTCCTACTTCCAGTCATCACTTTTATGCTTCATATTTTAATTTAATTTTATTAAATTTTTATTGGAGTATAGTTGCTTTACAATGTTATGTTAGTTTCTACTGTATAGCAAAGTGAATCAGCTATACATATACATATATCCCCTCTTTTTTGGATTTCCTTCCCATTTAGGTCACCGTAGAGCACTGAATAGAGTTCCCTGTGCTATTATCCTTCATATTAAAAACAAACAAACAAAAAAAACGATTTCTTCTTTGAATGTAATAATCTTAACAAAACTCACTATGAAACATGCAAAGGGGTAATGATCTCTGAATTTTGTGAGTTGACAATTTTCCTCAAGTGCCTGGAAGAATTCTGGAATAAGAAAATACACGAACTTTTTCGGTAATAAAAATATGACAGCTTAAAACACTTTACTGTTAAAAACGATTCATATTTATTCAAGAAGCTGTGATGGTAACAGGGGCTTAGGCATTTAAAATACCATAAATTAAGATAAACTTGGCACTTATTACATGAGCATATCTAAATGAAAATGTGGTTTGATGCCTCCACAATCATGGTATATCTCCTGGCACACTTAAAGGTGACTGCAAGCTAAAAGTGAGGGAAACCTTGGAAGAGGTAAGTCCAAAATGTGATACATGTACAAATATGTATCCAGTACACTACCTCACAGGCTACAGATGAAGCTTGAGGGGAAACTCCCTCCAACATGACATCAAATGTGGCAGTCAACAAGTTTGAAATAAATTTCTGTCTTTAAGTTAAAAAGGAAAAAGATAAAAGATAGTCAACGGAAACAGAAAAAGAACTGTTATAATAAAAACACATTAAATTATGTTTAACAACAACCATGGGGTTGTTTTATTATAGTTTGTATGGTATACTAGAACCATGATCACTGTGCCAATTTCAGGTGGGTACACAGGTGGGTATAAAAATCCACACAATTCAGCTTCTAGGATACATCGGAAACAGAAATCACTTTCTCTTTGAATAATAGTTTGAACAAACTTCCAGGTTTTCTATAGCTTACTTCTGGTCCTCACTCCAGACTTTATAACTCTGTGTGTGTGTGTGTGTGTGTGTGTGTGTGTGTGTGTGTGTGTGTACTCCACACTTATGTGTTGAAATTTGGTCTTCAACTCTGGAATCCATTCTTACTGACACAGTTGCTCTGTTTCCCCTTCTTGCCCTGAACTACTCATCAAACATTATCAAAGATTATAAAGACAACTCAAAGCAACAGATGATTTTGTGTACATAGGCTGGAAGACAAATTGACTTTTGTTAATTGGGCCCTGAAAGTTTTCCATCCCACCTTGGGCAGTTTACTATTCAGCTTGCCAAACCTTCAAGTTATTATAACTAGTTTCACACAGATGCCAGACAAAACAGACAAGGGATTAATTGGAATGATCACAAACACACTCCTTCTGAATAAACTGAAACACACTGGCCAGTGCCAAAAGACATTTAAAACAGAAAACCTGAAACTAATCAATCAAAACAAGTTTAGTTCTTTGTGATGTTATAGTTGGGAGACATTTTGCTCTATAAGTAATAGAAAAATTACCTAAGGGAGGAAAAAAGAGAGAGAGAGGAGTTTGATAGCATCAAGAAGGAATTTTGCACTGTCAAAGAGAAATACCTAGGGAGACAATATCTTTTGTAGCTGGTGCTTTTTTCCCCCCCTTTAAATTATAATTGTTATTTTTGTAAGTGATAAGAGTTAGAAGTCTTAAAGAAAAAGTGAAGTCTCACACTATTGGCTCAGTTTTAAAATTATAACATTGAACAAATCAAAGTGTAAAAGCCCAGAACAATACTGGGAGATGAGGGCTTTGGTCAGATGTTAGACAGACTATCCAAACAGCTGGAAAAGATGTTGAAGATTCTCCTTGGGAAATTTGTAATGTATTTGACTCATGTTTTCATGGAGCTGTGGACTGTCCTAGGGGGTTTGAAAGAGAGAAAACTTGCCAAGAACTTTATCTGGAAAATGATAGTATTTTACCAGTTTTCCAATTAGACAACAAGAGAATTTAGAGAATAACAAAAATATTCATAATCGATGAATGTCATCTCCATAGCAATACCATTTAGGCTATATGTCCAGAAGTTACTGACTAAATTATCTTATCCATTAATACACATTTTTTTCTTTAAAAATACATCCACACACAAATACAACATGAAGTGATTAAAAAAAAAAGAAAAACAGAGTTTTTCATTACTTGAGTTGGATAATATGTTAGATTTCATGTTTGGTACACACACACTTTCTAAATGGCGTGCTCAATAACAAGTCTCCTTAGGCATGCCTTGGCATACCCACAGCTAGTGTCTGATGCAGAGAGGCCAGAAAGGGAAGATGTGGTCACTGAATCCTTGCTGATGTGATGGAATTTTTAGTTCTAAACAGTCTTTGCATAGGTTCTACTCAATTTCGTAAAGGTTTTTAATTGTTTGCTTATTAACAATTACAATATTCATGTCACCCAATCGGCCTCCAAGATGGATTGGGAATTATCTATTACACATACTGAAAGATTTATGGATGAAATAGCATGATGTTTGAGATTGGCTTCAAAATAATCCAGGGTTGGGTAGGAAAGTACTTGAGTATAGAGATGAAATGAGATTGAGTATAGAGATGAAATGAGATTGACTATGAGCTGTTGACTGTCGAACCTGGGTGATGGGTACCTGATGGGTACCTGAGGTTCATTGTATTATTTATTCTCTCTACTTTTGTGAATGCTCGAAATTTTCTATAATTTTTTAATGTTAAAAGAAAAAGTGGAAATGCAGAAAATATTTATCTCTTGGCTCACCAATGTAAAGAAGTTGACGAAGCACATTTTTCCCACATTTTCTAATTTCCTAGTGATTAATCAACCTGACCACATTGAAAGTTTGTTTTTCCCCTAAAGAAACATAGTTCCCTTAGTTTGGATCCTATTTTCAACATCACAATTATTGTGACAATTTTAACCTGTTCCCCAGAAGCACAGTAGAGTATACTAAACTTTGAGCCAGAAAACGCAGGTTCTAAAGTCCCAGTTGTGCTATTTTTCTAACCACATTACCTTTAACAAGTCATCTAATCTGAGACCGCTATCTCCTGTGCTCATCCCATATGGCATTATACAAATATTAGGTTGAATCACATCACATTTCTGGGTTTTTTCTTCCTAATTGTCGAAAACAGTTGAATTGTGGCAATATCATATGTGTCCAACCTAATATAAGACGTTATAACTACGATTTATTTCTTCTAGAGAATTTAAAGCCAAAGATCATCGTCATATAACTTATTACTCTAAAGGTTTAGTGATATCATGGGTCAAGGCGTTTTCTGTGGAACATAAAATAGGAAAGTATTCCAACAGGTACATTATAAATGAGAACTGGTCCCGTCCTCTGATACCAGTATTGTACTGGAATTTCAGCATTAAGGGAGTGAGTAGGAATGAAAGCTACGAGAAGGTCTATATCTTCTGAGCTGTTATCTACTGGAATTGGTTTCAATGACTGTTCTATGCGACCAGGTTTGTTGGTGGTGGTGGTGTTTTTAGTTTCGTTTTGCAATGGCCTAAAAATACCTGAAGCGAAATTTCTGGAAATATTTAACTGCTTTTTACTGAATCACATTCAGCTTGTTTGTGCAACTGCAATGTTACTTGGACAAACAGCTGCAGAAAAAGCAAGACTGCGCTAAGTAAATATTATTTACTAGTGATGAAAATGACAGTGACGGCTAAGGGAATGCAATTTACAAGCACAGCCGAGTGCAAAAAAACTCTAAGTAGAAAGGTCCAAGAGATAAACAGAAATTGAAAATTTATGGTGGGTATAAATTTGCTTTGAAAAATGTTAGTATCAAAAAATACACAAAGACTTAACTGACGTTAAATAATGTTTTAGTTTCTAGGAGGGGGCATTTTAAAAATGCATTCTAAACTGAAATGATAGTTATTTACAATATGAATAAATAACTCAGCTATTTCTAATGATTTCTCCCTTTTGTATTTGTGGGCAAATGATAAAGTCTTAAAAATTTTATGTTGAATCTGAAATTTTATTATAATTGAGGTTCAAATTTTGTGAATAAGCCATGGTTACTCTCCCCAACACCACAATCAAATTGCTCACTTTGAAACAAGCTATATAATTCTAAGGTTAAACAGTAAATACTTTAATTCCTCCAAAAAGCATCCCTTTAGGGAATTATTAATGGAAAAGGAGCAGGATTGAAAAGATATGGCTGGCAATAAAAGTTCAAAACGCAACTCAGTGTCCAAATTTTACAGCAAAAAACATATTCTGATAATTCCAAAACTACTGAGACAAAAACACACAATTCTTAAAAACGATCACAGTCCTGACACTAATAAAGCTACACAAAAGACTCAATTTTTAAGTTTAAATCTTCTTTCTCTTTGTTAATTTCCTATACTCTTCAATTTTAAAATCAGAAACATGCATTACTCTTTATGCTATGAGCTGGGACTGAACTCGAGAGCCCAATTTTTAGTACAAAAAATGCAAATATATGGGGGAAAAAACCCTGTCTGTACAGAATGAGTTGTATCCTCACGTCTTAGGAAGTCCATTATTTTCCAAAATTAATGAAATAAAACTAGCTTAGAAACTAGACTCATAGGGTAATATAGAACTATTTGGATTACATACTGAAGTTAACAATTCACAATCCAATATAACACGTTATTTTAGTTGTTTTCATGACAGACGTAACACTAATAGAAGAATTTAAACTCTTAAAGTTTAGAATTAAGTTTAAATTAAGAATTTAAACTTTAAATTAAATTAAATTTAAACTTAAATAGCCAGTCTTTTACTCCATTAATATGATGAGATTGTTATAACCATTTTTTTTCAGATCAATCAGTTAAGTCACTTAATATCTTGACATAAAGGTGAGTTATAATTATTTTCATATTGTAACTCAGTCTTGTCCAGACATACAAGATATGCATCCACATATATACAATATATGTGGAGTAACAGCACTTAGGTCATTTTGTTGTTGGTATCCCCTCCCTCTCACTGCATCAAAGCTGCATCTGCAGCAGTGTCAGGAATACTGTGGGCAGCCTCAAGCTCACTTAATCACTCTTGCCACGTGCCGCTCCTTCTACCTCCCTCTCCTTGTTTTCCTCTTGCCCCACTGGCTGCTCCTTCTTAGTCATCTTTGCCAGTTCCTCCTTCTCTCACTTCTTATGTCATGGTACCATCTCCATCTTGGTTCCAGCTGCCTAACTGGCATTTCCATTTTGATGTCAAACAGGTACAGTCAACTTGGCATAGCCCATACTTGCACTTCCTAATATCTGAAAAGGACAACCTCATTTTGTAGTTGCTCACCTTCCCCCACCTCCCCAAATCTCAAAGCCATCTTGCTTCTTCTCTCAAACCACACATCTAATCCTTGAGGAAATTCTCGTGGCTCTTCCATCTTCAAAGTACGTTGACTGCTACCACCCTGGTCTACACCAACAGGATTACGTACTCCAGTCTGGATTATTGCAATAGCCTGCTGACTGGTCTCCCTGCTTTTAAGCCTTGTCCCCCTCTGGTCTACAGCAGCCAAGGCAAGCCAGATGTCCTACTAGTATGCATGCCAGTTCATGGCACTCCTCTACTTCCAGTCCTCCAAAGCCTTCCCATCTCAATGAGAGTAAAAGCCAAGCCCTGGCATGTCCCGTAAGCCCTGCTCCTCCCCTTTTATTTCCCAGACATGATCTACTCTTACCCTTTCCCTGTCCACTCCTTCCCGCCACAGTGGCCTTGTTCTTCAAACACTCCAGGCATGCCTGCACCTCACTGATGCTTGGCAATGGAACCTCATCTTTCTTAAGGCTTTGCACAGTTGTCCCCTTCTGAGGGAGGCTTGCGTTAATGATCACTCTTTTTACAATAGTATCCACCCTGCAACCTCTGAGACCCCAGTCTCATCACGCTTCCTTCTTGAACTATCTGGATTCTCTCTCTCAGTACAAGCTCCATGAAGGCAGGGAGTTTTGTTGGCTTTGTGCACTGTTCATAGATTCTCAAAGTGTTTATTACACAGTGTCCACTCAAGAATTATTTGTGGAATAAACAAGCAAGTGACACTTTTTTGGCAGAAGAGAAGCTGTAGCAAGAAGTCTGGGCCGGAAAGAAAGAACACCAAGGAGCTCCTGTTCCTTTGACTCCCCTCACGTCTCTCCTAGCCTGGGGAACACGCCTCTGTCCCACTAGAGACCTTCCCCGCCAGAGTTTGGAGATCTTGGAAGAATCTAGAAGTCAGGTGCACAATTAGCACATCTTTATCTCTGTTGTGGATAGAACTGACCTTTGTGGTCTGTCTGGGAAACAGATTCAACATAAGTAACACTGTGTACAAACTAGACTCTATTTTCCCATAGAAACAAATTACACATTAAACTCTTCAACTTATTTGTAAATTGCTCTTCGGCAAAGTACTGTCACATACCCATCTTTTGGCAAGTCGCCTGAGACACTATCATGCTGTCCAAGTTGGTCCAGCCATGAGAAAAACGAGCAAAGTCAGTGGCTTGGCAGCTAAGTGGTTGTAAGTGCCTGGCATTGCCAATTGAGTCTTCTTTCCTTGTGACTTAATCTGAGAGAAGAAAAATGATGGTCTATAATGTTACTAGGTAAATTTCTCCTCAATGATCAGCTCTAAGGTGCAATATACAAAGCATGTCTGCCCCTTTGAAAAATTTCTTCCACATATTAGTAGATATAAATTATTTTTAAAGCAAATGAAGGTTCCTCTGTGCCCAATGTTTTCTGCTTGGAAACAAGGTATCTGTGAGTGGAGGTCAAAAGCAGAGATATTAGAGAAAATGGCAGCATCCTGAAAGCTACTGCATCAGGTACCAGGCACAACCTGTAGGCTATCCTCTTGCCTAGACTTGTCCTAGCAGAATAAATTATAAGACAACACTGTATATTTGTTTACTCATTTATAAATTCAATCACTTGATAAATATTTAAGCAACTAAATGTGACAGCACTGTTCTAGGCATTAACAAAATAGTGAACAAAATGCTATGACCTTACAGACCTTAAATGTCTGGTTTATTAATGGACTTAACAATTTTGCTTCTGTCTTTGTACACAGGATTTGAGGCAACTATAATTCAAGAGTTAATTAAAGCCTGGTTGGATCCCAAGAGAGACCTTGGGCATGTATCAAGATCACTGGACACGTATCCTACCTCCAGGGGAACAAAGCTCTTCTGCCTTCTTTATTGAAATGAAGCCTTCCTCCACTTTACTTCTACCTCTGAGATGGTAATGGGCCATCAGAAGGTGGGGAAAACCATCTGGTTGTGTGGACCTCAGAGAGGTCCAAGCAAAGGAGCTACGAATGAGGCATCAGAGTAGCCCCGGTACCTTGACTGGGTTGAGAAAGGTGATTTTGTGGGCTTGGTTCCCAGGCAGGCAATATCCTCTACTCTAACCTGGAAATGTAATCTCTTTTCTTCTTGTTCTTACAATCTCAATCTTTCCTCCTTCCCACTTTAAATATTTCTCCCATATCAATTCATAAGAGGAGAAGAGGAGAAAGAGGAAGAGGGGGAGGGGGAGGGGGAAGAGGAGAGAGGAGGGAGGAGGGGAGAAATGAGGTAGGCAGAAATGCTGCGTGAGCAGCTTCCAATTAGCATGGTCACTAAGAACACCTCTAGTCTCAGCCAGCTGGGGCTTGATCTGGTGTCTGTCCATTGCTGGAAGGATCACAGTTTCACCAGCTCTCAAAGACAGCTTGCCTACAGAGCACTAGCAAAGGGTCCTCCCTGTCACATTACACCTCCGAGAAGTTCCCAAAGAGCACATCCTTTAGGGACATCCTAAATCCCTGGTTAGTGTTTGACATGGACATGATGCAGGATCATAAGAATAAGCATGAAAAGGACTGTGAAACGCTCAGTGTCTAATTCTGTTCCCTCTCAGGGCAATATTTAGTGACTTCATAATTATTACTGAACAGAAAGACACTAGGGGCATCTAGGCTCCTGGCGTATGGCAGTATGAAGGGTCCTATTGAGAAAGAGTCTGAAAATGGAAGGAATTAAAGGAAGAGTATCCATATGACTCCTCTGGGGAAGGAGCAAAGCCAGATGAGACACAACTGTCCACAGGGTTTGCAGGTGGGTGGGTGGGCGAGTGGAACATGTTGACCTGACCTGTCCAAGGCTGATAGGTCTAGGAACATCAGTACAGCTGTTTGGCCAGAATCCCTGGCTCTGTACAGGTCATCTGGCTGTGTAGCTGTAACTATAAAAATGGCAACAAGGAAATTAAGAGGCCATACCTTTTTATCAAGGAAAGCTACCTACCATCATAGACTCATGACTCCCGTTAGCACTGAAAACTCAGATGTCCTGGATTTAGTCTGTGTACCATCAATGTTCTGTTTATTAGAAGGAAAGAAATTGATTTCCGAATGATTCCTTTCTTCCTTCATCCATTAATAAACATTATGTGAACACCTTCCATGTCCCAAGTACTGGGCCAGTAGAAACACAAATAAAACATAATCCCTGCTCTGAGGGTATAGTCGGGTGGGAGGACAGAGGAGATACACAAACCTACAAGTACCAAAGTAGCTGGATAAGTGCCACGTTAAAAAAACACCCCAGAGCTGACTCTGGTGCACACAGGAAGGGCATGCAGGTAAGAGAGAATAACATTTGCAAATGCTCTAACAGTGGAGCGATGACATGACCTGTTTAGGAAGCTATATATCATAGGGCTGACACATGTTATGAGACAGACTAGCTAGAAATAAGTGAGGAGGTGGCTGTGGGCCTTATGTGCTGCACCAAAGAATTTGAACTTTGATACTAATGGCTCTGAAGGGCCACTTAATTTAAGCAGAGGACTTGATATGATCAAATTTCCAGGTAGAGAAAAATTACTTGGGCAAATGTGGAAGGGCAAAGCTGGTAAGCAGCCCCAAAGACTAGACTAGGTGATTGTTCCAAGTGACCAATTGGAAGACTGAAGCATCATTCACTGAAATGGAACAAACAGGAAGAGAAACACATCCAAAGCAGATGAGCTCAATTTCTGGCATGCTAATAAGCTTGAGGTGGTGATGGTGACTTAGATATGTCAGTATCTAGGAGGAAAGTTGTAGGTATAGAGCAGAAGGGAGACAGATGTGGGAGTTATCAGCACAGGGGTGTTGGACCAATAGCTCCTTCTAAGACAATGGATTTCAGTAGCAACTAACTTCATGGATTTTTTTCTGCTGGAATATTTACACCTAGCAGTGATTTGACTGATCTCTGGATTATAGTATTTCTTTTGTTCTTATTTTTATGACAAATACAAACTAATTACCGAGATATTTATAAAAGAGTTTTCGCATACGTTTCTCTTCAAATTACAATCTGAATATTGGGAAATTTGAGACATAGGAAAGTTTGAGACAAGGAAAGTTTGAGACAAGGAAAGTATCCCACAAATAACTGTTTTGTAATTTAGCATAGCATTCTTTTGCATATGATTTTTCCCACCTGGGGAACTAAAAGTCTGTCAGTAATAACTTCAGGTTAATGCCTATTTAACCTGAAAGTTTTCCCCATCAAATCTGTGTCATGAATACCTGGTCTGAGTTTTTATGGAATATAGATCAATTTAACCTCAGAGCTTCAGCCCACACAATTTTGCCAAGATAAACTAACCCAAATGATTGACCCCACTGATAGAAGAGATCATATTTTGAAAGATACCAGCACAAAATATAAGTATTTCAAACTCAAGCTCTTTGATGATGAAATTAGAGCAGAAAAATCTTATCAAGTCTCTGCAAACAGGGTCTGAGAACAATGAATCCAAGTCAGGAGAATCTGGTTCTCTCTACCCAATGCTTCCACCGGTGCCCTGTGTGACCTTGGGCAAGTCTCACCACCTCCCCCTCCCCGTTACTCGTTTTTTTCCCTCCTATCACCAGGTGGAGTTTTAGAATGTATTTTATGCTCTTTAGATGAAAGATAGAAAGTGTACCACTTAAGTGGAAAGTCTGAGGCTTTTCACTCAGAATAGGAGGAAAGACTCACTAGCACATAACCATCCTAGAGACAAAAACTTTATCTAGTGGTTTTACTTCCCAGCTAATGCTTAAACCAACAAAGGCCTAGGTCACAAGTTCCCAAACATTTCAGTGTAAAGAAAATGGCGGGGATGCGGGCCGGGGGGGAAAAGAAGCCTAGTGAACAATCAAATCTTATAAGTGATATGTCTTTTAGTACCTGTAACCTGAGAAAATATGAAATGCTCAAAAGTTACTGCTAATTCAGGAATGCTTGCAAGTGAATTTACATATTTTGGGTGTGCTATTCACTTTTTTAAAAAATCAAGACTTTATTCTTTTAGAATAGTTTTAGGTTCACAACAAAATGGAGGAGAAGGTACAGAGATTTCCCGTATTCCCGCTGTCCCTGCACATGCGTCGCCTCTCCAATTATCAACATCTCCCACCAGAGTGGTACACTTATTAGTGGATGAACCTACACTGACACATCATCACCACCCAAAGTCCAGAGTTTACATTACAGTTCACACTTGGTGTTGTACATTCTATGGGTTTGGACAAATGTATAATAATGCGTATTCATCACCATGGTATCATACAGAGTATTTGCACTGCTCTAAATATCCTCTGCGCTCTATCTATTCATCCCTCCTCTCCCCTCTTAACTCCCGGCAACCACTGATCTCTTTACTGTCCCCATAATTTTGCCTTTTTCAGAATGTCATATAGTTGGAAACATACAGTATGTACTCTTCTCAGATCGACTTCTCTCACTTAGTATTTAGCATTTAAGGTTCCTCCATGTCTTTTCATGGCTTGACAGCTCATTTCTTTTTAGCACTGGATATTTCACTGTCTGGAGGTACCACAGTTTATCCATTCACCTACTGAAGGACATCTTGGTTGCTTCCAAGTTTTGTCAGTTAGGGATAAAGCTGCCACAAACATCTCTGTGCAGGTTTTTGTGTGGACATTAAGTTTTCAGCTGCTTTGGGTAAATACCAAGGAGCATGATTGCTGGATCATATATTACAAATATGTTTAGTTTTGTAAGAAATCACCAAACTGTCTTTTAAAGGGGCTGTACCATTTTGCATTCCCACCAGCAATGAATGAGAATTCCTACTGTTCTACATCCTCACCATCGTTTGGTATCATCAGTGTTCCAGATTTTGGCCATTCTAACAGGTGTGCAGTGGTATCCTGCTGGTGTTTTAATGTGCATTTCCTTGATGATATATGATGTGGGGCATCTTTGCATGTGCTTATTTGCCATCTGCATATTTTCTTGGGAGAGGTGTCTGGTCAGGTCCTTGCTCCATTTTTAATTGGGTTGTTTGTTTTCCTATTGTTGAGTTTAAAGGGCTCTTTGTATAGATAACAGTCCTTTATCAAATGTGCCTTTTGCAAATATTTTCTCCCACGAATGTGTATTTTTAAAACCCCCACGGTATTCACATATATTTGGAAAACAGTGGTGTCTGTGACATGAGACTTAACTCCTCAGTCACAGGCAACCACTTGGTTTGCAATAAGACCAAGAAACTCATGACATTAAATCTTAACACCCACCCTGGCGTTCTGAAGACTAAATATTGCAAAAACCTCCTTAGCTTCACAGAAGCTTTTGTTTTACTATTTCCTATTTCATCCATTTGTTGCAGCAATTGAAGGAAAAATCTCAGGCAAGAGCAATGTTAAAGTCCAGTTTAACACAAATTTTTGTGCAAGAAAATATATCCTACAGAGAGAAGGGAACAAAGTACCTCAAGGTACAGATCATGTAGAAAGCCACATAAAATAATGAAAGGAGGCAGAAGCACAATGAATTGAGGTTAAATTTCTATCATTTTTGCAAAGGGAGTAATAAAAGTGTGTTTATAAAATATATAACAAATCTTTTTTGTTGGTAAAGTGTTTTATAAAATAGAAAGTATTATACAAATGGTAAGTGGTTAAATACGTAGGGTGAGAATATTAATTTCCTGAACACACCGGCATGGCTGCATTGAGAGGTTCTGTCTCCCTATCAAGGCAATCAGTAATCTCTCCTTACTCAGGCAGTCATGTCACTTCTTGAGCACCACATGTCATTCTGGGTCCAGCCTTTCGGAACACCTAGAACTTCTAGAGGTGGGCGGATTTGTCAACAGGGGTAGAAAACATAGATGATGATATGTAACAGTAGTTACCGTTTATTGATCACTTCCTAGGTGCCAGGCATTGTTCCAGACCTTAGTATATGTCATCACTGAGCCTCACAATACAGCACACCTCTTTGCATCTGTTTTTAGCAGAGGAGCCTCTGAGAGCACAGCCAGGGAGAGAAGTCTGGCCAACCTCATTCCAAAGCCCCTCTGTCACTATACTACCACTGCCTCCTAGGAAGTGAGATGCACATAAAACGGGAGAATTTTTCTCCAGCAAGAGATGTTCAAATAATTTGTTCAATACCTACCTGGCAGCTCTGCCTCAGCATCACAGTTTAAAGTCTTGATTCTAGTTTCTTTCTTCAACTACTGTTGAGAACCTACAATCTATCCCTTAGGGTGCTATTGACTTCACTGGCTAATAAACACACAATTCCTAAATTACCCTACTTGTTGCATTTCCTTGGTTATCTTCTCCAACGCATCCATTTTTACAAAAACATACCTGAGCAACTCGAATACAAGCTATGCTACCTCTATCTTCTATTTCCTTATTTCCTAGTAGTCTGAAAACAATCTGTAGTCACTCTTTTTTTATTATTTTTTATTTTTTTTGCGGTACGCAGGCCTCTCACTGTTGTGGCCTCTCCCGTTGCGGAGCACAGGCTCTGGACGCGCAGGCTCAGCGGCCATGGCTCACGGGCCCAGCCACTCCGCGACATGTGGGATCTTCCCAGACCGGGGCACGAACCTGTGTCCCCTGCATCGGCAGGCGGACTCTCAACCACTGTGCCACCAGGGAAGCCCTGCAGTCACTCTTTTAAGTAGCATCCAAGCAGCGCCAGCAATGCATTCCCTTATTTATTCCTTATGCATTGCGCCAGCAATGCATTCCCTTATTTATTCCTTATGACAAAGCTATTAGGTTGGTGTTGGATCTCCATTTCATGGATAAGGAAAGAGTCCTAAGGTAGGATTCAAACAGAGGTTTGTTGGATGCTGAAGCCCTCATTTTAAGCCCTAATTTTAAGCACTATGGTATGCCTTCCCAGAACACAAACACAAGTTTTTCTTGTCAGAAGAGATTAATGGTTAAATTAAAGGAGCTGGATGGAGAGATGTCAGAAATTATCAGAATTTACTGCTTTCCACCTGCTCAGCCTCAGCTGTCTTCACTTCCTTTAATTCACTTTTGATCCTATAGAGCTAAGAATTTAGGATTTGAGTTATTCAAAAAGCCTTCAGACTTAAGGGAGAAGGCAGAACAAGGAACTAAGACACAGCATTGGTCTCCTTTCTTAAAACTATGTTCACTTCAAACGTTTAAAGAAAAGAAAACCCCAAATCAAAGCACTGTGTTTGCCTCAAAATCACTTCCCTGGCTAACACATTGAAAGGCTTCCCCTAAAATTGTCCCACACCCTCAGCCAGGAGGGATTCCTGAAGGAATGAAGCTGCTTAGGGGAGTGGTCTACATTCAAATGGACCCCAGCACCCTCAGAGGGGCCCCTGGTTGGGTCACCATGTTAGGGAAGAATCGCCCAGACCAAGAAACTGGAGAGGCAAAGGTTGTATCCAGAAAAAACAATCATAGAATTTCTACTCCTTATGGTTTTTTTTTTTTGGGGGGGGGGGTAAATTTTAAATACGCTAGAGAAGAAATGCGAATATTACTAACATGAATTAAAGACTGTACAGTAATGGCACTGTTGTTGCCTAAAGACAATCTTCCTTAGGTTTTTTTTAACCCAGTGCAACACTAGATGTAGAGGAAGCTGGAAGGTACCCTGGAGGCTGGCCATCGTATGAGGGTGGGAAACGGTGGCCATTCCAGCGTCTGAGTCTTTCTGGGGCACGTACACATCAGGGCTCTGCTAAGAGTCTCCACGTAACTGATATTCTGTGAGAGGTGGTGTATTTCAGCACAATCGTGAGGAAAATCATCACTCTCCGTTTAGGACTCCTTCCTAGTTCGAAAACTCGAAACACATTAATTTGCAGTTTGTATAAGGGCTCTTGGAAGAAATAATAGAGCATTTTCAAAGCTAGGCTAGGAGCCTGGACTTATTTTGCAGGAAAGAAGAAACTACTTGGGGTTTATGAGTAGGATGGGATTTCTATGGGGAATTTTGGAACCAGGGGAGCTGTGAGGAGAACCCAGATACTTTGCAGGCAGGAGGAATGGGATGAAAGTTAGCACTAGACCAAACATTCCTTGGTTTTACCCACTGCTTAGTGTCCCCAGATTTTCAGTCACTCCTTTTTTTATTTTCATGGGGCCAAATGGCCTGTGGGCAAAAGTGTTTCAATGAGCTGGGGCTAATGATTTTACACAGAGCACATAGGGCTATGTGTGAAGGATTTCTGAGGTACACGGGGCGGGGGGTGGAGGGGGTGGGTGCGATCAATAAGATTCTCTGAAAAAAATGACCTAATTTTTTAGGATTGCTGGGAAGTATGGCCAAGCTATTACAAAAGAAGGACTTAATTAAATAGCTTCAAATTGGTCTCTCCAGCTACAACATGCAACTCTCCGAGCTCCCAGTTTCTTCTTATATAAACTGCCAGTTATCTAGCCCATCAACCTTGCAGACAAGCAAAGGAGAACTCAGAGAGACAAGTAACTTGTGCAAGGTCACCACGTGTTCAGTTCTTGTTGATACCTCGGAAAAACCTTGAAACGTGCTCCATAAACGTTTCATATTTATCTCAGTTTGCAATAAGGATGGCATACCATGGAGTGGACAGTGTCATGTTTCTTAAGACAGAGACTTCCGTGATCACTGTTGTTTACGCAATTTTTAGGTTCTTACAGGAGACACTTCTATATCCATCTTGGGTTATCAGGGTGCATTTTGTATATAAGTATATTTTTAAAATAAATGTTCTTTTAAAAAATCACTAATTGATTCAATCCTTCTGCATATTAAAGGAACACAGAGAACTCACTGTCTGGATCCACACTCCAGATTGATGTCACTGATTTGTAAAGAACTTCTGAAATTTTCAGTTTGAGGTCTCAGGTTTCCACAGCAGGTGAAGGAAGGCTGCTTAAATCAGTGTCCCAGAAATTTCACTTTCAGGGTTCCTTTCTCTCAAAAGAACGCCAGGAGATGTACTCAGGTTCACTCCTATTTCCCTACAACTGCCCCATTTTGACAATTTGCATTTCATCTTGGACCAGGGCAATGGTAATTGTAAATTGGTCCACTTTCTTTAATCTGGAACTAGCAACAAGTCATTTTTTAATAGCCCTTAATTCCCCCTTTTAATGAGATATCTGTGTTTGGCAGTGACTCAACCATGGACTGCTGTAGGCTAGGGGGGATGAATCACAGAAAAAGAGATAGAAGAGACCCATTAGGTAATCTCACACAACTCTCTGCCAGACTCAGGATGACTCCCGACAATAAAACTTCGAAAGTCAGAAAGAGAAAGACAAATACCGTATGCTAACACATATATATGGAATCTAAAAAAAGAAAAAAAATGGTCATGAAGAACCTAGGGGCAAGACGGGAATAAAGATGTAGACCTACTAGAGAATGGACTTGAGGATACGGGGAGGGGGAAGGGTAAGCTGGGACAAAGTGAGAGAGTGGCATGGACATATATACACTACCAAATGTAAAATAGATAGCTAGTGGGAAGCAGCCGCATAGCACAGGGAGATCAGCTCGGTGCTTTGTGACCACCTAGAGGGGTGGGATAGGGAGGGTGGGAGGGAGGGAGACGCAAGAGGGAAGACATATGGGAACATATGTATATGTATAACTGATTCACTTTGTTATAAAGCAGAAACTAACACACCATTGTAAAGCAATTATACTCCAATAAAGATTTAAAAAATAAATAAATAAATAAATAAATAAATAAATAAATAAATAAATCTTCTAGGACCAGTTCGGCATACTTTTTATTTGCCTCCAAGGATGAAATTGCTAACACTCACACCATAGGCTGTTCTATCATTTGAAGAGCCCACACTCCGACAGTCATCTCCCTGCTGTTTCATGTACACCCTCCTTATCCTCACTGCTCTTTATCTCAACTGTAAAGCTCTGGGTCCACCCAGACTACTGAGTGTCTCTTATGTACACACATTTTCCTTTCTGTCTGTTTGCAAGTACTCACATATTTAGAGAATGACTGCCTCGGACATCAAGGGAAAATTGAACTATACAGAAAAGAAGTTCTGATATTTCTTAGCCCCGGCCATAAAAACTAGAAACAGGATTCATACCATGGACTTCATCCTCAAAGGCTGCTGTCTTTTACATGCTTTCCAGTTCTTTGTTCGGTCTCATTCTCTCGCCGAGAGTTCTCTGAACTCTCTCCAGCTGTTCCACATCTGGAATTGAGCTGCTCACACTGAACAAACTATTCCTGGTGTGGTCTTACTTGATGAAGATCAACTCTGGGTCTCTTCTTCTTCCAGCCCCCTTACCCTGCTTGCTTTTCTCTTTTCCTTCTATTCTCTCTCTCTCTCTCTCTCTCTCTCTCTCTCTCTCTCGTTCTGTAAACTCCTCTTTGGACTCTCTGTTCTGAAGTGGTGTCATTCGAGTCAGGTCAGTGGGCTCAAGAATAACGATAACAGCAAAAATTCCTGGTGAGGCCTCAAAGCCCATTTAGTCAGCACAGCGATGCCTTTTAGGATTTCCACTTCCCTCTTCTCCTACAATTAACATTATCATCATCAACAACCACTACCTCTACCTTTTTCTTTTGAGGTCATTGTATCACCTTCTTTGTAATTATTCTACATAGCTACTATGGGTTAGTTGGCTTTTTCCATTTTTACTTCATTTCCAGCCAAATGCACTATTTTACCTACCTTTCAGCTCTGATTATTTTCCTATGTATGAACGTACAATTTTTTCTCTTTGCTAATGTTAGATTATTCTGCCTTCAATTTACTGAGAAAACTTCTATTTAGACCGTCAAGCCTAACCTCCCTAAACACTTATTTCTTCATTGTCTAAGTGATTCTTGCAATCTTTGCAAAATTCAGAATTGGAAAGGACTGAACTCATAGCTAGGCCACTTTCTTTGACCTTTAATGCTGGCCACTTGTCCTGCCAATTTTTCCTCACACATGTACAATGCAGCTTCCTTTACAGCAGGACCTAGTTAAGGGAATCGCCTTTTAAACAGGAGACTTTCTATTCATTTATGTAAAAAGCTTCCTACCTAAGTGATTGGCAAGCCGGGAACAACTATGCAGCCAGATTTTAGCCCATCTGTTTACACAGAGTGGGTGAATGTAAATGTCACCCTCACAATTCCAAGGGTGCCCCCAAGGCTGCATGAATCAACCCTCTCCACCACTCCCCTCCTCCAAGAAGAGAAGGTCTTCCCCACGTCCTCACCCCCACATCCACCCCTTCCCCCATCTCCAGTTAGGCTAGGCTCAGATCATTCTTTTGTATAGTATTTTCAAACGTACGCAAAAGTAGAGTAATTGGTACAACTGATGTCCCCATATACTCAACAAGATCTGAAACAGGTCATCCCCCAATCCAAAGGACCCCAGATTTCAATTTCTCCTCTTCAGAGATTCGAAGGCCGTCGCTGAGTCTGGCACAGGAATTTTCCATTGTGCCTTGGGGATGACCCCCAGTGTGACTAGTCTTTGGATCTCATCACCACTAATCCCCTGGAACCGCAGAACTAACAGAACACATGTCCTCATCCAATTTGCCAGCGCTTTCTTTTTTTCTCTCCCCTCATTTAAAATTCTGCCAGAAGTTCAAAATAAAAAGAATAGAGTGCCTACCTTCCTTCAACCCCAACTCTGAAACATGTATTTTTACCTTGAATGCTTTTTTTTGGTCTATCTTCTGAAATTGTGACAAGTGGTTATGACTTCAACTTTCAAATGGCTTGAGGCAAGGTTTTGGAACAAACAAACACAATACTGCTAGAGAGAAAATGAAAACCAGCAAAAATAAACCGAAAAGGTAATTGATAATTATTTGGGGAGAGAATATTTATTTTTCTTCCTATTTTGACAATCTTTTGTTATTTTGCTTTTTCCTCAGCACTTCTAACACAGCTAAGAGCTCAGATCAGAGGTCTTCAAATGTTAATGTGCATTAAAATCAGCACTAAAACTGTGGATTGCCAGGCTCCACTCCAGAGAGTTTGATTCCACAGGTCTGGAGCGGAGCCTAGGAATCTGCATTTTATCAAACACGCCAGAGGGCTCTAATGCAGGTGGTCTCTGACTACGCTTTCAGAAACACTGAAGGTTTACATGAGGAACACAAAGTCCTTATGAGAGTTTCAAAGAGGGAGTGCTTGTTTTTACTTGGGGTAACGAAGGGACAGCTTCACAGAGATGGAATTTGAACTTTATAATTTTCATTCAATCATTTGGTCACTGAAAAAAATTATTAGATATCCACTATGTACGAAGTTCTGTCTCAGGTACTAGAGTGAACAAGTCTTACAGAGCCCTGCCTCATGGGGGCTGAGAGTCTACATAGGCGGGATTGCAGGAGCAAAAGGAGGTACCATCATAAACAAAGAGTGGAGGGTATTAAGGAATGTCGAGTTCAATGTTGGGTTCAATGTTGGAGAACACAAAAGGAAAAAATATACAGTGACTGATCCAAAGAACTACTTCAATGATTCTTTGCTGATTTTCTTTGGATAGACTCATGTCACTGACTAAACTTACACATTTATAGGAGACAAGGGACTTCCCTGGTGGTCCAGTGGTAAAGAATCCACCTTACAATGCAGGGGATGTGGGTTCAACCCCTGGTTGGGGAACTAAGATCCCACATGCCGCTGGGCAACTAAGCCCGGGAGCCACAACTACTGAGCTCATGCACCTCAACTAGAGCCCACGTGCCGCAAACTACAGAGCCCACATGCTCTGGAGCCTGCACGCCACAACTACAGAGTCCACACGCCCTGGAGCCCTCGCGTTCCAAATAGAGAAGAGAAAACCTGCACGCCACAACTGGAGAGAAGCCCGCGCACTGCAACGAAAGATCCCACGTGCCTCAAGGAAGATCCCACATTCCGCAAACAAAAATAAATAAATAAACAAAATAATAATAAATAAATCTTTAAAAAATTAAAAAAAATAGGAGACAAGATTGAGACATGAGAACCAATAATGAATAATAAAGTATATAATTAAATCTGAATTGGGGCTATAGAATAACAGAATATATATGTGAATTTTGTGTTTAGGTTCATATAATTTAGAAGGGCTTTGTGGAAAAGGCAGACCTTGGAATTCTGGGATGCTAATGGAGAAGCTGAGACGGGAACTGTGGTCATGTCCGGACACAAGCGCTACCTTGCTACTCCAGGTGTGGCCCTTGGATCAACAGCATTGGCATCACCTGTCAATGTAGCTGTGTTAGAAATGTGGAATCTCAGGACCTACCCAGACCTCTTGAATGAGACTCCATATTTTAACGAGATCACCAGATGATTCATATAAGCTTGACAAACACTGCTACAAGGGGTCCAAATGGAGATGGGCTACACATATTGAGGACAGAGTTTAGGGGTACAGTTGAGGGGCTAGAGCTGATGATATTGCTGTGAATTAAGAACACAGAGACAATAACCTTTGTCAGAAAACTGGAAGACTTTTCAAAGTAGGAAGGAAAAAACAGTAGGAGAACTGAGGCCTAGAGTTTAGGAATCGCTCATGGTGAGAGGAATGTTCACACACGGTAAGAGGGAAAAAGAAGAATCAGATTAAAGAAAGAAGACATTAGAAGGGAGAGGGCAGTACAGTACAAATTAGGGAAAGAGTTGGAATGGCCAAGGCTTCAGGGAAAGATAGGATGGGAACTAAGAATGGGCATTGGAGATGCCTAAAAAGAAGTCTGCAGTTATCCCAGGGGCAGTGGGAAGCAGCTCCGAGGGGTTTACGCAGGAATGACATAATTTCAAGATATGGTCCAGATAAAAATTTAAAAGGTCATCTTTTTCCTAGAAGGTAGGTTAAAAGTGAACTACACGAGAGATCATGTGTAAAATTGTCAATGTAGAAACAGACGTTGAACTGCTTCCAAAACTATGTCACCAGGCTGACAAATTTTTAATTAAGTCCATCTGGTGTGAGCTCCTTGTATCCACGTCTTCTCTTCACGTAGATCTAGCCTCTTTCTTCCATCCAACTTGAGGAACAGATATACACACACACACATATACACATGCACACGCACACACACCATCTTCCTTCCAGAGCCAATGCTTCTTCTAAACTTTTAGTTGAATTCCCAGTCCCAGATCTTTTTCACGTGTCTTTCGAGGACCCACTCACACCTTCTGGATATTTTTGAGCATCTTAACATCTTTAAAGAGAGTAAGAAGAAGAGACGAAAGATTTTGTGGCTAATGAACCTTTAAAGAAGAAAGGTGGCTCATAGGTGGCCAAAGTCAACTTTCCTTCCATTCAGAAGAGAGCTTTGTGTCCTTTCAGAAATTATCTAACCTCTCTGAGCCCAAGTTTTTTTCAACTATAAAACTGAAGACAATAGCTACCACTTCAGGTTCTTAGAATAATTAAATGAGTTGAGTTTTAAGTTGCTTTACTATAGTGCCTGGTGCGTGACAGTTGCTCAAGAAATATTAGCTGATAAAAGATTAGGAATATACATCATCAGGAGTAGGAAAAAAAGAATGAGCTGCTCATTTAATATTTACTTGGTGGTAACTTACACTTAGCATAGAACCAAGATTTTAAATTTATTAAAGGGACACATTTTGTGTGCCTAAGATGAACAGAATAATCTCCTAAAGACAGTTTTATAGCATACCGTCTAACGGTGTCTGGATTTTAATGGTAGATTGTAGCAGGGACATGAAGTGAAAGTCAGTTGAAGAAGAGAAGCCATTAAGGATAAAGAGGGGGAGAGCACCTCAATGCCAGCCCTGAGGTGCTGCTTGATAGATGAGTTCCCCACAATTCCAGAAACACTACCAAGCATAATGGTTGGCGTCTCAACCTTTGGGAGGAGTGGTGAATTTCTGAAAGGCTCCCATCAGCTGAGATAAATACGAAATGTTTATGAAGCATGTTTCAAGGTTATTCTGAGGTATCAACAAGAACTGAACACTAGGTGACCTTGTACAAGTTACTTGTTTCTCTGAGTTCTAGTTTGCTTGCCTACAAGGTTGATGGGCTAGATAACCTTTAAATGGCCCTTGTGGTTCTAACAGGATCTGGGAAGAGGAATGGATAACTGAAAAAGAGACCAGACTACACAGTCAGACCTGGGCTGGAACTCTGGTTCTACCAAGCACCAGGCAAAGCACTAAATATCCCTGGTTCTCATTATTCTTCTCTGTAAAATGGGGAAAATAAAACATACATTACAGAGCTACTGAGGAATGAAAGATGTTTCTAAATTATCTGGTATATAACAGACAATTAATGGAACACTCTCAAGAGACTCCCTGATTGTGTGTTAAATATACCTATTGCCAAATTTAAGGTATGGCCATCCCACAGGAGACTAAAAAGCATTTCTTCGGATTTCAGAAACATTTTTCCCTTACAGAAAAGATTCATCCCAGGCTCCTCTTAGAATGTGAGTCAAAGTTCATCCTGAGCATCAGACAGACTTCTCGAATACTTAGATCTATCTACCCACTGTTGAATATGAAATGTGACATCTTCATCCTAAACAAACCCTTACTGAGGAAGCATGTGTATGTGTGTGTGTGTGTGTGTGTCTTACTGATTGCAAAGCTTGACAGTAAGCAATATGGGGTTTACAAAGCTGTGCATGGTTTGGTTCTCTGCTCCTGAGAAACCAACAATAACTTGCCTCTGTAGGAAGACTAGTACACAATGCCAAAGGATCAAAAGCATTATTCAGAGAAGGAAAAATGTGTGACTCCTTCCACAGAATTGTGTGAATTAATTAACGTTTATGAAGAGTTTTCATATGCTTGTGCAAAAGGCGCTTTAAATGTACACATTTTTAAGGGTACTTTGTTTTGGAAGACTACATTAGGAACACACAGGGCAGTAAGGAGTATTCTGCGAGGCAAGAAAAGGTTTTAAAGAAAGCACAGATACAGATGTACCCTGCTGAAAAGACAATACTTAAAACCTGTTGTAATCACGATGTAAAAGGATACTTTTAGAGTACGTTTTCTATGTAGATGATAAGCCAGGTGAAATCTGGAAACACAAATTTTTTAGCTCAGGATGAAAAGTCAAGTTCCTCAGTATAAATAAGTTTTAAATAAATTTTTAAAAACACCAAATCAATTTAAAGTGCTAACAGCCTTACTAGGATGTAAATTCTTAAACAATTAGCCTCATTCCCAACAGGATCAAACACAAGCAAGCGGCCAAGACAGTTTAGCTCCCAAGCCTGGTGTGTTCAAAGAGAATCTTGATTTGAGCCGAGCGTGATGTCCAGATGCAGTATAACCCTTCTACACACAGCTCCATGGGAAAGCATTTTCTGGAAACAGATGCACCTTGTTTAAAACCAAAGTTTTGCTTCTGAAAAAACTGGATACAAATAGAATTTTAGAAAATTGAATCATACTTCAAATGCCCTGGGGAGGCTCATATCATAGGGAACCCTGTCATGAATGTTTTTGCAAGTGAAAAATTATTTTATGAATTGAAAAATCACCTTTAATTTATATGCTGCATCGATATTTTGGTTTTGTTCTGTAATCATGTGCTTGGTTTTTGTGGCTTATTTTGAACAACTTTCTAAAAAACAAAACCATTTTTTTTCTTTGAGTATTTAATTAAAAATATTTCCTTCTTTTAAGTGTAACTTTTAATATATTCTGGGACTAATTCCTTTCACTCCTACCCCTACACCCCCCTCCCCCCAAAACACCCTCCATTTTTGAAATTGAAGCTATGGGATTATCTAACTAAATTTACTCAAATTTATTTTATGGTCAAATTTTAGGAACTCGTTTATTCTCCTTGGTAGGGAATATACAATAGATCCTATCAGATCTAAGCAGAAAGCCATCGGGGGCATGGTGTCCCTACCTGCTCTTTGACAGTTGATTTTAAAGGAATTGAAGTGAAGGGATATATAAATTTCCCAGCTTTGTAGCTTGTCCCTGATCAGGTGGGAATAGATAGGACAGAATGAGGAACTTATGCTTGCTTCTGTGTTGAAAATCCACATTTGTTTGGTGTTGAAGCAAATATGCTACAGACATATTTGCTTCAACTCCAAGAAACTGAGTAATGTTTCACAGTTAAGCAGAGGTTCCCAAACCCTCTTGGATCAATGAATCCCTTAGTCTTTCAGTAATTTTTTCCTACTGTCACTAGGCCAAAAGAAATACCTAACAGTTCATTTATTAAGTAGTTAGAGTCAAATAACCTACTAAGTATTCATGTCCTAACAGCGTAGTAGTACTTTGAAAAAATAATACTCATAAATTAAAAGAAAAAAGTATAGTTTAATTTTATTCTTAAAGAGCCGCACTTACTAAAGCGTGTGTACGCCTATTGGGCAGCACACAACTTTCAAGTCTTGGAATCAGACTGTATACTGCCACCTTCATTTTCTGTTGCACATTAATTACCACGCAGAATTTACCTTTTGACACCTCAATCTCAAAAAAAACCCCAGCTTTAAAAAGCTATGACATCAAAAGGAATGTAGCGCCATCTAACGTTGAAACTGTGAACTATCTCAGCCAGTATTTCATTGGGTGTCTGACTGACATCAAATATTACTGTGCTTTCTTCAAAAAAAGAAAAAAAATCCCATAAAATATCCCCTATGCATTGACTGTGGCACCCTGGGGTGCCCCGGCAAACAGTTTGGGAACCGCAAGTTCAGCGACACAGCTATTCCCATTTTCCTGAACTGACTGAATGTCATGAGATTTCAGTATCTTTTCAATATACACACATGTACAGAGCTGAGATCTCTAGTTGCTTCCATGTACATCTTGTCCCCAGTTAAAATCACTGCCATCTCAGCTAGGTCACATTTTTAAAGACAATCCCTTTATCACAATTCCTACCCTGATGTATTTAAAGACAAAATACCATTAAATTTCAGCTTTACTTCCATAAATTTGTATCTGGCCAGTGATTTGATTTAGTTTATACTAGGAAAACATGCTATTTTTTCACATACCTGAAGTTCTGTGTCGTAGTATAACCTAATGTTGAGTACCAACAGTGTTATTACTGAATCTGCCTTTGTGGGTGTCCACATGTCTAAAATGTAAGATATTACATATCCAGGCATAATGGCTGGACAGTCTAGTGCATGAAAAAATTACCAAATGTGTCAACTGCTTTGTGAAAAAGATGTTAAGAGCAGTAATTCAGGATAATGTTAAGTAGAAATCTTCCATTTCAATAACAGACATTTCTCTCCAGCAAGCGCTAGTAGAGGTTGCTAATGACAGAATGAGCCCAGTCCTAGTCTTTACTCCTGGAACCAAAATGTTGCCCCTCTTCCTTCCTTTGCATACAGCCTATTTATTTCCATTTGCTGCCGAGGATGAACCACTGACTGAATCATGTAATTCTAGTTTTGCTATCATCTCACGATTTCCTTTTATACCTTTGAAACCAAGCTCCCGTCATAAATTCAACTATTGTCCTGCCTGTTTCAACTTTCTGCATGTTCATTTCATATTGCTTTTGTTCTGGGTTTCCCTTCCCTCTTCAGAGTTTTATCTGTGCCCTTCCTTTCCTCTCTCTGCTACTTTCAAACGCCTCCCACACAATCCTAGGTAATAGCAATTTAAAAAGGATGCCCTTGGGTGGAATAATCAGCCTACATGATTAGAGTCAGGTCCTGGCTGAATCTGGGATGTAGGACCAAAGCAGTCTGTAGCCCCAGAAGAACAGAATTAGAGGGAAAACTGCACTCAGTTTGTTAAGCGTGGCATTTTTTAATCAGTACGGCACAGAGCCTTATTACCAATGTGGATTGAAATGAACTAATTCTAATGGCAGTGTGTCCATGGTCAAGATATTTGTGGTTCACGGAGGCAAGGAAGTTCATAGGTCCTAACCCAATCCAGTGGGGATAACAGAAATGTGCTGAAAGAGACTGGAAAAAACCACACCATTAAAGATATCACAGTGTAATCACTGAAAAGACAGCAGTGCTTGGGGCCCTTATTCTTTCCTTTAACAAGATTTGTATTTTGTTACTTTTAAACATTCTGTCATACATAGTATTCTATCTCAGGAATATTTTTTTCTTAAATGTCATTATATGAGCTAAAAAGTAACAAAAAACCTAGAAGCCTTTTCTAGTGCCAAGCTCATTTAGAAAGTTTAGCTTCTGACTAATGCAATGATGCAATGTAACAATACCAAATTCTTTCCTAATATTTAGGAGTAAGTGATTACTGGTGGAAACTGTAATGTTTCCTAACAAACCAAGTGTTTCAGGGACAGACCACCCAAATGTATTATTATATAAAGATGTCAGTTACATAATTACAAGAGAAAACAACACATTTTACTTTTTTGTTTTTTAACAACAATTATCCTCTCTGGGGAAGATGGGCTGAATTAGCTGCTTAGCAAAGTGCCTCCTAGGGGCTCCAATTATCTCAGACACATTTAAACTGGAACCTTGATAATGTACATCTAACATGAGGAAAATGAAAATGTCTTTCCTTCTCTCCCCATCTCCCACTCCTGCCATGTCTGAAGTGACTTTGCTGAGACCACCAACAGTGAAGATGCATTTAAAAACTCCAACTCAAATTTAACCATGAACCATATACCAGTTGCCTTGCTGTAAAAACTTTTAGAATTATCTATTTGAAAGGCATTATACTGATGCCATTCTTTAAAAGTAACCGGAAATATTTTAAAAATGTGAGTGTCCAGTTGCATTTAATTCAGATGGCATTCATAAACATCTGTGTACATGAGGGGTATACAATAGTCTTAAAAATGATTATACTGCTCCCTTATAAAACATAAAAATATTTGCTTTAACTATTTGATGCCTCACTACTCATATAGTTCAGTATTTTGGCAGACACACCTGCTGAGCATCCAATGTCAGAGAAAAGAGTTCTTCTGGTAATATCCAAATTAGCAAGACAGCTACAGATCAGCCATCTTTGAGTGTAGCTTATCATAATTTATCAGTGAAATAAAGACGGCAAAGGGAGAGGATGTTTTCATCAAAATGCTGGGTGTTTCTCAATGGGGTGCTATCGGCATTCGTGATATGATAATTCCTCCTTGTGGTGGGACTGGCCTTGTCCTGGCATCCCTGGCCCTTTCCCACAAAATGCCAGTAGTGTTCCCCAGTCATGGTGATGATCAAAACAGTCCCATACATTTCCCAAAGTCCCCTAAGAAGGAACAGTACTGCCTTCAGTGGGAAACCACTGACCCAAAGAGTTCCTACCAAAAAGAGAAACAAAACCGGAATAATGGTGAAGCCTGCTAAAGCTTCATTATGTGGTTTAAAAGAGAGAGAGCGAGTGGTTTCTTAATAACTGTATGTAACTTTACTTCCCCATCTTTCAGTTTATTTGTAAGAGGTTTACCTCCCAGGGGGATTATACATTATCAATGATCCTCAAAGGCTTCCTCAGAGGGGGGCGCACAGGCACATAAGCCTGAACAGTATGTCTAGAGGAATGAGCATAAGAAGCTCACGCTTTTGGTTGACCTCATGCCTGCCTCCTGGCTACTCAAAGTTCTCTGCTGTGGTACCACACCCAGGTTTCTGCTCCTGCCAGAGATACCCCATCTCTAAAGTTACCCCTCGTTTCTAATCCTGCCCCATGAACATTTCTGATGCAGCAGCAAAACGTTAGGAAAGCAATCTGATTAAGTCAAATTATATTATATTCTGAAAAATTGATATTTTTTCCCCTTTGGCATTTTTCATGAACCTGAAACAACTTCAACTTGATGTACTTTGTTCAAGGCAGGGTGAAAGGAAAGAAGAGCTGGAAAAAAAACACTTAACATTTTCTATCTATATTAGGTGCATGTAAATATGCCTAGGAAGAAAAGGATAAAAAAAGCACTTGTAGTAGCCAGCATTTACCTTCAAAAAAGAGTTTGAGAGTCAACTGGGATATTAGACTCCGCAGAACAATTTTCTGCAGCCTTTCTGAAAATTCCTAGATAAGCCAGGGGCACCAAAGCACTTATACTACCTATGTCTATGTCCTAGAGATAACTCTGGTGAAGAAAAAAAAAAAAAATCCAATAATACATGAATAATGCTTTGGTAAATAGCTGGCAAACTTGAGATAGAAGGGTTTATTTATTGACGTCTTTTGGAACCATACTCCTGTCCTTTCCTACCACCCAGGAGACAGCAGATGGAGGGATGAGGGACTTGATTCAGTGCAGGGTAGTCTCTTTAATGACTGCTGAAGGAGGACAGGCAAACTGGGCAGCCCTCAACAACACTTGCCAACGGGGGCTGGGAATGGGATGTGGCCACATAAGCACTGCTTTCCCTTATGAGGGTTAAGACTCAACCACGGCCCTCCCATTTAGTGACGTCTCTTAGTTGTTATCTTGCTTGAGAATTTGTAAGTAATGTTTTCAGAAAATGTATTGATTTGCCTCCTTCCTCTTTCCTTCCTTACTTAGCTGACTCTAGAAATGTTCAAATTCACTGTATAAGAGGGATGCTAATGAATGGCTTGCCATTTGTACCTAATGATCATTTCTGTTGTGAATCCAGAATTTTTCCACTTATGAATCAACTTTTAATTACAATCGATAAAGATGCATTATTTCAGGACCTCTTTTGGGTGGTATGGGCATATATAGAGAGTAAGACAAAGTTCCTACCCTTAACAAGACTACCCATACTACTACCAAGACTACCCATAGCTATAACCCTGTGAGATGGGCAGGACAGGTTTTAAGCTTCCCATTTTTGCAGATGGGAAGAAAGAGAAGTTCAGGGATGTTGAATGACTTGCACACATTCTGTGAAGTTCAACAAATATTTATTAAGCCTTTGCTATATGTGTCAGACACTGTGCTAGGTGCTGGCAGAATAGGCAAGTCAAGAGATCTTTTCAAAACTGTGTTGCAAATGCTATAGATCACAGTCTGTCCAGAGGTCTTAGGGGTACAGGGGAGATCAATCCCAGGGTTTGAGAAAGGCCTCCTTTGAGGGAAGGCACTTCAAAGGAGTCAAGACTGAATATATATAAATGTGTCAGACTAACTTTGCTGTAGGTTTTATTTGATTAAAATACCAAATTGATAATAAAAACTTGGGTCGAGCCAAGGAAATACACCAATTAACTTAAAGTTTACTAAATGAGCCTATTCTTATAAAAACAAATTCTGAAGAAATTTCAGCTATTCAAAAAAGCTTTCAAATCAACCCAACTTTTTAACCAACCTAGATTTTGATTCTCCCGCAATGTACAGGGAGATCACTTTCCAACGTTACGACTTCAAACATGGTGAACAATAAACTTCCCATCTACCACTGGACCAACTGATGCTGTAAGGCAATTATTTTTGCTCAACCTAGGAAATCAACTCAACAAAGTTCTGCCTTTTACACTGTAAATCTAATTCATGAACATCCTACAAACTCATTCCTCCAAATAATCTGTTTTCTTTTTTCATTTCCTGAGCTAAGAAGAGTTCCTGAACCTGAGCTCCTCCCCTTCAGATTCCCCATTTTTCCATTTTTTGATACATACTCATCACCACCAGCTGTCTTTGTTTATCACTCTGGCCACATTGTCCCAAAATCTCCAAACAGTGCAAAGTCTCCTTGTTGCCCTCTTAAAAGTCCCCTTTCCTGGCTGTCTTTACAGAGCCGAATGGAAGGTCCATTTACTTCCTGATGACTAGCAAACTTCCCCATACCACTTCCTTTTCTCTCTCCCTAAATCTTCATTAGCTGAGAATTTTCAGTGAAGATCCAAATGGCAACAGATTATACAATCATAGCGTCGCAGCCCGTGAGAAATGGAAGGGACTTCAGAGATCATCTAATTCAATAGCTCTTCAGATCTTCAGCCATTACCGTGTAAGAGGCAGGAGGCTGATGACCAGGCAGGACTTAGGATTGGTCCTCACCTCCTATTTAACCAGAACAGTTCCACTTTAATCTGTTTTCCTAATTATGCTACTAAGTACAATTTTATTTTAAAAAGAAGATAAAAACAAGGTTGATGGTGTGGATCTCTGCTTAAAAAAAAGAAATGGAAAACCACTAATCTGTTTCTGAACATGCTGAGTTCTTTAAATAGAGTCTGATGTGAATCTTGCAAAAATTTGTGATTAACAAAGGGTCTTTAAATGCCTGGTCTCTTAGCAGTTCTAATCTTTCACTTTAAAAACTGGCCTTGGCCACCTAGAAAAGAGATAATGTGATTTATTGATGGATGTGCTGGAAGAGGAATAAAGAGACTCGTGTTTTACTGCTGGTTTTTCCATTAGCGAGCTGCTAAGCCACTTAACCTCCCCGGCCTCAGTTTCCTTGTCTGTAGAATGAGAACTGGGCTCCACTCAGGCATTTTCTGGCTTCACAATTCTATGTTCTACGAACAAGATTTCATATTTGTGAGTGGGGGACTGAGCCCACTTTCTCCCTCCTTTCCCCATCTCTTGAATAATGTATCTTTCTTTTCCAAAGAGGGAAAAACGTATCCAGGGACATCAGCAAAAAAGCACCAGCTTTCATTCAATCTAACACCAAGACGAATGGAATGTTTACAGACAGACTGGCTGGCCTCAGCCCTTTAGTTTCTCTCCTTTTATCTTTCTAATCCTCCTTTCAATCTGTCACCCCCTCACATCTCTTTCCTTCCTTCTTAGCGCTGCTCCAGCTAAGTTGAACCTACCTTTAAGTGGCTACTGTGCACAAGGCCCTGCGGTTCAGCACTCGGGTTATGTAAAGATGAGTGAGACGCAGCCCTGTATGTATTAAGGGCCTTCAGTGTTTTAGGAGGATGACGCTGGCAGAAATATAAAGGATAGGTTAGAGATGCAAAAGAACAGAAGTGGAATAGTTATGTAAGAGGTGAAGGCATGAAATAGTCTTTGACTTAAAATCAACTAAACTTGAGAACTGACTGGGCAGTGGAGGGAAGCCACTCAATATTTATTAATTGAGTCAATGAGCACTTAGTGTTCCAGGCACTGCACTAGATGCTGCAGGTGCAGAAAGAAAGGGCATCGTGCCTGCCCAATAGGAGAGATGGGCATGGGTGACGGGTTTGGTATCCAGGAGAAAAAGAACACTGACCAGGAGAGGGAGCACGTCATGTCAAAAACAGCAGTGATGGGGTAAGATGAGAGAGAATAATAAAACTCCAGTTAGAAAAATGAATTTATTTAATGTGATGATATTAAGGGGATGTCGGGACTAAAGGGGTATTAGGACATTCATGTGAAACACAGTCAAATGAGCATTTGGATCTAGAGTCAGGAGGGAGTCAGTGACATCAAGGTGAAGATGTTGTCAAAGGTAGAGACATGAAGTGGAAGCAAGCCCCCAGGGAGAAAGAATAGAGGAGGAGGAGAAGGCTGCAGGACCGAACCCACCAAGTGCCTACACTCCAGGGGTAGAGAGGAAAAGAAAACTGAGCGAAGAAGACGGAGAGAAGAAATGTAGGAAAAGAAGTAGGGGCGTGCAGTGCCAAAATCAACCAACAAAGAGAATTTTGAAAGGAAAGAAGTATTAAAAAAATAACTGGGAGCAGAGAAGTCCAGCAGGGCTGTGAGAGAAAAGTAGCCCTAAGACTGGACAGTCAGCAAAAAAGACCTTTAAGGGAGAAGCTTCACCTCATGTCTATATGGGGTCCAGGAGGATCTTCCTTCGAGAAAATTGGCAATAAAGAGAATGAGGTGCTGCACAGTAGACCGAGGTCTGAGAGACTCAAGAAACATTCGTTCTTTCTTTCCTTTTACTTTTTCTTCTTTTGGAGTTTGGAGGACAGTTGAGCAGCCTTCCAGGCCAAGGAAAAGAAATGAGCCTGCTACAAATTCTCATCACCGTCTATCCCCCGTGGAAAATGAAGACGCCAAATCTAAGGTAGGGGTTTTCAATCTTCTGAAACACTTCCTTCTTTTCATCTAGCTACGTGTGGTGGTGGAGGTGGTGACAGTGATCTGGAAAAATGAAATGGGACACTGAGCCTGCCTACCACAGTGCCTGGATGGATTCTCACCACAACTGGGGCACCTTTGGGGTGGTCCGTCAGGCTTTAACTGAAAAAGACAAACTGCTCCCCTCCGGAAGAGTTGAAACTGAGGAAAACAGTTGCCGATGTGACAACTGATGTAGAAAGATGTACAATAAATTTTAACACACCTTGGGTAGAAAAAATAAGCAGATGGGTTTCAAATGCGTCCCTTGAATCCAAGTCTGAAGGGCAGATCTGAAGTGACAGGTGATTGAACTGCCCCTCACAAGAACCATTACAAGTGGGCTACAAGTTACACAGATGCAGGAGTTTATTTAAAGATGAATATTGCTTCTCCTAAGTGACACTGGGAAGGTTAGCTGAAAGTGGCAGTAGCAGTAGGCAGAATGGTATAGATATTATTTCCAGCATCTGCAATACATGCTAAGACACACATATGTGTATGTATATAAATACATATAACTATATATATGAACTCATTTTACATGTATTAGTTCATTTTACACATATTAATTCATTTAATCCTCCTAGCTCTATGAGGCAAGTCCAATGATCCTTCTTATTTTACATAGAAAGTAAGAGAGACCCAGAGAGGTTAAATACCACCCACAAGGCCATCAAGCTAATAAGAGGGAGAGCAGGGACTTAAAACCAGTTCTGCCCCCCTCCGACGTCCACGCCACATTGCAGGCCAGAAGCCATGCCAGGACTTGGACGTTGCCACAGCCCAAATCCTACCTGGGAGAGACCAAGCTGGGATCTGACTAATCACTTTTCCCCTCTCCTCTAAAGCAAAAACGAAGATAGTATGTTTTTCATTTTAAAAGAAAATCAATCTATTAGGAAAAAAGTTTCCTAAGAATGGCTGCCCCTATGTGCATATACCAAGATTCTGGATGGCAAGTCCTGCAGCTCAAGTTTAACAAATGACTCACCCACTCCCTGGGCGCACACAACTATCACCGTGTTTCTTCAAGTCAGTTATTTCTTCTAAGTTGTTCATACCCTATTCTCTCTCCTCCCATATAGAAAACAAAAACTCCCCTGCCCTACGCCTAACCAAAAAATCATAAACCATAATCTTGCCCAAACATATCTGTCTTGATTTGTATAAACATTTTCAAATTTCTCTCTATAAACCCTTCCTTGAACATGAATTTAGTGCTGACATAGTAGATTTCATAGTAATCCCATATTCACGGTGGGCTTTGTGGGTGTGTGACCTGTGCAGTTGGCCACAGACCTGCTGTCAAAAGGGGCCCAAGCTTGGAAGCACTCTGCACTTAATTTAATGCTCTGCTGTCGCCATCTTGAAATTCTTAATTTTATCTTTGAACTTGTGTTTTGTAAATGAAGTCTGATGGAACAATGGACCAGGCGCATGAGCAGGGGAGATACACAGAAGATGGAAAAAGCTTTATATTTTAGTACCTTTAATGGCTCTTTTGGCTTGCTTTTTGAACAAAGGGATCTGCCTTTTCACTGGGCCCTGCAAACTATGCAGCCAGCTCTGCCTATCACCTTTTGCCCCCAAATGGGTTTTGTGTGTTTGGGTCCTCCAACCACCACTCAGCCCTCCCCATTATTCATTTCCTTGCATTGTGGACCTTCATAAATCATCCACACTTTTGAGGGGAGTGCCTCTATCATCTTCATCTCTGTATCACAAGCTCCCCACATCCAAGTGCCTAACAGTGCTAAGAACACTGAAGGTACTTGAAACTTATTTGTGAAGTCAGCACACCACCCCAATTAGATAATTCTTAACTTTTCCATGATGATCACAACTGCATCGTTCTACATTATAAAATCTATGTGGCTCCCAGAACACTATAAAGTACCAACCTTCTCTTTCTATAAAAGGCTACAAAAATAATGACTTCTTCCCTACTTGCTTATAAGAAAAAAACACTTCATATTAATAAAACAATAAGTGGCAGGGTATTAGATTTGTTTTTTAAAAATTATTTTTATTTTATTATTATTATTATTTTTGGCTGCGCTGGGTCTTCGTTGCTGTGCGCAGGCTTTCCCTAGTTGTGGCGAGAGGGGGGCTACTCTTTGTTGCGGTGCGTGGGCTTCTCATTGCAGTGGCTTCTCTTGTTGTGGAGCACAGGCTCTAGGCATGTGGGCTTCAGTAGCTGCAGCACGTGGGCTCAGTAGTTGCGGCACGTGGGCCCTAGAGCGCACAGGCTTTAGTAGTTGCAGCGTGTGGGCTCAGTAGTTGTGGTGCATGGGCTTAGTTGCTCTGCAGCATGTGGGATCTTCCCGGACCAGGGGTCGAACCCGTGTCCCCTGCATTGGCAGGCAGACTCTTAACCACTGTGCCACTAGGGAAGTCCTAGATTTGTTTTTAAGGGCTTTATTTCCTTTTAACTTTTTGTTAAATCTGAGCATCAAAGCATTTTTTGGAAGTTTACTGTTCCAGCATCTAAGATTCCAAAACATGGCAACTGACTTTTCCTAAGGGTTGAATGTTGCTTCATGCAATTCTTAATTTGAGTCAACAAATGGCTGAGGAAACATCCCCAAATGTTTCTCTCTCAGGGGGAGCAAATGTAACTACCAGCCTCTGGCAGTCCAGAGGCAAATAACTGAGGTCAAGTTTCCATCTCTGATTCCTAGCACTGTTACACCTTGTACTATTGCTGGATTCTCATGCTGGCTCATTTAAAGCTCTTTATAAGGATATGATTTATATCCTATGATTCAAGTTCATTACAGGTAACTATACCCAAGATAGATACCACAAGGAGCAAACGACTCTATATACTCACAGTTTCCGTGGTTGGGGTGACTGGATGATAAAAAGTCACTTATATGAAAAATATGAATTAAATTGCTTAAGTATCTCACAAGACTCCGGGTTTAACAATTTTCTTTTTCCCATTCTGGCAAGCATAGAGATAGAGAACTCAGAAATGTGTCCTTGGCTACTAAGAGGGAAGGGAGATCCAGGACACACATAGAATAAAGCAAAAGCCAATTTAATAATGATGTCTTTTATCCAAAGATGAGGGGAGACATCAGTTGTCCTCTAAACATTAATGGAAGGACATACAACTGCAAAACAATGATGGAGGGGCAAAGGAAGTGAACTAGGAAGAGTAACAGCATAGGTATTTGGTATTCAGAACAGTGGAGAGGGCTTCCCTGGTGGCGCAGTGGTTGAGAGTCCGCCTGCCGATGCAGGGGACACGGGTTCGTGCCCCGGTCCGGGAAGATCCCACATGCCGCAGAGCGGCTGGGCCCGTGAGCCATGGCTGCTGAGCCTGCGCGTCTGGAGCCTGTGCTCCGCAACGGGAGAGGCCACAACATTGAGAGGCCCGCGTACTGCAAAAAAAAAAAAACAAAAAAAAAAAACAGTAGAGAATTGACAAGATGAGTTTGAATTTGGGGAGGTGTCATAAGGGTAATAAGAGTCTCAGTCACAACATTTTCACCAGCTTAAAATAAGAAGTTGTTGATGTTTAACATTAGCTATAATAATCTAAGAAGGACTAAATGTACACTGTGTTGATATATTTTAGGCAGAGTAATCAAGACACGGGGAGCATACTTTATTCACACTGTGACTAAACCCAGCACACTGCCAAAAAAATAGGATTTGGAACAAATTTTGGAATAAAAACTATTCATCTGTTTTGCAAAAAGAAATCAGAAGCACATCGTCGTAATCAGTAATTTTAAACTTGCCTATTAAGTCAGGACACTGACCACTAACAGATGCATATATTTGCAAATTTCTTCAACAAAGTTGACAAGCTCTGCTTCACAGGCCTCTTTTTCCTGCTCAGGAATACACGTTTCTGAATTTGTAACTATGCTCATTACTAAATGATTCCGGGTATCTTTGTCAGTTTCTACTAACTGGTCGGATACTGCTTTGTAAGAAAGACCAAAGACAGGTTTTAAATCAGGCCTCAGATAGTCATTTTCTGGGTTCAATGTAAATCGAACAAAGTGGATTGGTACTAAACAATCAACGGAAAATGCCCTGTTTGGGGAATGGACTTAATCTGTAAAAACTCTGGGTTTGCACCTGAAGCACTCCGACAGAGGGCATGGGTTTTAAAACAGATTCTGACTGGGCAAATGAGCTCCGGGTAACTCAGGACACAGTTCCTGAACGCGTCCGTTTCGGAAGTTACGAGTGTAAAGCACCACGGTGGCAGGGGAGGGGGTGTGCAGGATACGTGGCCGTGACAACTGAAGCCTTACCTAAGGGTGACGGTGAGGATGCAATAATGGAATAACTACACGTAATTGAACGAAGGAGTATCACTCTGCTTCAAATTCTAGCAAGAAACCTAGGCGATGGAAACACCATAGTTACCTCGATGCTGTAACCCCACACATCCTTAAACTGGTTATATTTATGAGTCAGACATTTCTCAATAGTGTGGAGTTTTATATACAGAAATTTTTTAAAGAATATGCAAAGGAAGATCCATGACTGTGCTGAACGTCTTGCCTGAGAATTTTGAAAATTCCCTTCAGAAATAAAACTGTTTTCCCCCAAACAACGCCTGAGTTATGGAAACAGGTTAAAGCTGCCAAAGAATTCACCTGTGGTGTTTATATTCTACCCTAAAGAGGCCGGGATGTCAGTCAGAACACATACACTGCCTTTGGCCTGGAACTAAACTTCTAAAATTCAGAAACGTCTTTACTGTGTCCCCTCCCCTTAAAAAAAAAAAAAAAGCAGCTACCGAGAGTATTTCATTAAAAAAACCAAAAACAAGTACAAAAAACTTTCAGAAACCAAACTGTGTCAGCCAATAAACTGAAATGCAAGAAACATATAGACTTGTAGATCTAAAAATGAAAAGAGGAATATCAAAATGAATCTATAGACAATAGAAAACAGTGTGAATAACAAGCTCTCTTTTTCTGCTAGTCTTTCTTTAGCCTCAAAATCTTACTAAAGCCTCCCTTTTGTAGTTTCATAGACAACCTTCCTTCAGTAACCCACTGGTCACTTTTCCTTGCCATCTTTTCGGCACTCCTAGGTGATACAGAAAACTAACTTTGCCTAGTGGTGGCAATATTCTCAGCACTTCACATATATGAATTCATTTCAAACTCACACTCATAAAAACCTATAAAGTAGACGGATTACCATCATAATGTTACAGATGAAGAAACTGAGGACCGGTGTGGTTGAATAAACTTGCCCAGTGGCCTGGGAGGAAAAGCTCTAGGGCCCATGCTGTTAACCACTCATGTATAACTGCCTCTCTGCCACAGTCATTTGCACTTACTGATAAATTATTTCAGAGAGTTTAGTAGTACTTTATTTAGAAGACATTCAATAAATGTTGCTGGGCAGTTAAAATTCTGTATGTGGGTACGTGGGTGTGCATCTGTATCTGTGTGTGTGTAGAATGGGTTATACCTGAACTTTGTTTCAATGAGTTCATATACAGAAAAAAGAAATTCACATTTTATTGAGGGCCTACACTGCACTGGTTAGAGTGTGATGTCTTTTAATCTTCACTACAACTCTGAGAAACAAGTATTCTCTTTCTAGTTTTTTATTTCTAATGTAGGTTTGTTTTTAAAACAGATATAGGAACTAAGGCTCCATGAAGCTAAGCAAACTATTAGATGCCACGCAGGTAGGGAGTGGCAAGGGAAAGACAGCCTGTCCCATCATGCATTTTGATATCCAACACTATTTGCTCCTTTGTCATCTTCGTTAGTTTTCAAAGACTCAAAGAGCTAACTTGTTCAGAGGATCCAGTCTGACCCCAGATTGTTTTCTGTCCAATACGTCTCATGGTGGAGGATATAAGGGACCTTCCTCATATTTTGTCGTACCATTTTTGAGACTATTTCACTGATTGTTTTAGAGCACATCTCCAAAGTACACGCAGTCCTTTTACATTTAGAGGTTAATGAATCCAGGAGCCTGCTGCCATCAATGGTCTTAGTGTTCGTGCTCTCTTTCACAATTGTGGCCACCATTGTTTCTGGGCTATAACTGAGGTGTCATTTCATAGATGTACCCATGGATATGCAGCCTTAAATAGTTCTGTACTCAAAAGTACCTGAAGAGCCATTTCAAAAAATTGAAATAAAAACAAAACCAAGGATTTCAAAGTTTTTCACCAAGATTCGCCATAAGAAGTCCTTTTGCTACTGAGACCCAGTACACACGTACATACGTGTGAATACACATGCATAACAAGAAAAAAAATTTACAAAACAATGTTCTCTTACCATAACACATTTTGATATTTTCTATTCAATTCAGTTTCTTTCTTTCCTTTTTTTTTTAACAGAAAAATCACAAAAGTCTTTACATAACTCCCTAATCCACTGCAACCAACAGCTTGAAGAACAGAGATCAAGAACATACTGTTCCTATTTTAATTAATATTTCGTGCAGAACTGGATCAAAATTCATTCAGGCAAAATGAATAACATTGATTTCATAAAATGCGATCATTTATCTCACCTAAACTTACTTGAAATGAGACTGTTGTCTGCAATCTGGGGAGTAGAAAGGTTCCCTTTTCACCACGTGTGTCCTTTTTTTTTTGAATTTTGTACCAGGTTAGTGCATTGCCCATTGAAAAGTTAAATGAGATAAAATTTTACCCTTCTGAAAATCAGATTGCTAATTAGGGCTGTTTTTGTGTTGCTTGATTTCATCTGTTCTGAGTGTTTTAAGGCTGATTTGTTAAATACTGTTTCTTCAGAAAGAGAAGTTCAATTCAGGTCTGTGGTTTGCAGGTCACAATTCTCCCTGTTAAAATATTGGTCCACTTTGGGCTCTTGTCCAATCTTATGTACTTCTGTAACCCTCCTGCAGTTTTCAAAACAGATAACCAAATGGTGTTTCAAGAAAGTTGGCCAATTTCTTTACTATCCTAGAATATAAGTAACATAACATCTAGATTTGAATATATTCATCTTATTCAAATCGTCTTTCAACAGATTTTCTTCCTCTTCATCTTAGCTTTTGATACCCTCTAAAGTGACATTTGTCTTGGCCAAAGATAAAATATTTTTACCTTGATATTTTCAAAGAAAAGAAAAAAAGGTAGCAGTAACTTTTTGGTATGCTGTTATCAGGTTTTGTTTTGGCTTTTGTTTTACTTTTTAAATATGGAGATAACACAATGATTTCTCATTTTACGTGTGTTACACGCAAGCTATTATTTTTTAAAATATGTTTAATCTTTAGAACTATGGAAAAGGAAATAAGAAAATTTTCTTAGCATTGAAGCAAAACATTGCCACTTTCCTTATGAAAATTCCTTCTGAGAAGAACACATATGGGCCAAAAGAAGATCTGTAAGCTAGAGTCCTCTATTACTTCAGATTCTTTCAAATCAAAAGCAGTTCACAATGTTGGGGGTCTTGCCTGCCTTTCCTATATGAAAGAGAAAGTGTAGATTACACAGAAACACCTTCATGCTCAGGAGGGAGAGGGTTAAATTCTGCAGGAGACCCAGCCTTCAGTATCCCAGTGAGTCCCAGAAAAGTGCTGAGACTGGCCTCCCGCTTTAGTTCTACTGTCTTCAAAAGCAGCTATATTTGATACTCCTGTAGCTGACAGAGCCTTATGTATCAGAGGAGCTAAATAACTTCTATAACTCAGAAACAGTTTTTTTTTTTTTTTTTTTAATGTTGAGAAACTAGTTTAAATGCCAAAAGACCTCTGGGCACACATGCAAAATTTTAAAACACTTTACATATATAAGAGAGAGAAGAGATGAGTAACCCACTAATACAGGGACGGTGAGAAGGTATCTGAGGAAAAGAAGGTGTGTCCTGATAAACATCAAATGTGTGAAATGTGTACGTGGATTGCATTTTTAGATCCATCCAGTTAGGTGCTAACGTATTGCTGCTAGTAAGTGGATTATTAAAACTGCACTGCTGGCTCCAACCTTTGTATCCAGAGTGCTGAGCTATGTCATCCAAATTTTTAAAAATACAAAACAAACACCCTTCATAACAAAAGTTCTCTCAGACTTTTGACCTCTCTCTTCTGGCATCATACAAAGCTAAAACTTGTTTTAGGGGTTGGGGAATGTGGCCTCTGATTACTAACCAGGGTTTTCTCTTTACACTGTCTTGTTTACTCATTTCTTCACCAAAGCCAGAGATCATCCCTTTAGCTACTGCAGCATTTCTACCAGATGCGACAAATCACAGGGGTGTATTTTGACTGCTGCTCTATCATGTGAACAAGAGTAACACTGAAACCTTTTACCAGTCCCTGTGCTTCATCTTTGTTTTCCATTTCCCCCAAATGTTTGTAAACTGCTCCAGAGAATTCTTCTTTTAACATTTTAATCTTCTTTCCTCCCCTAATATAAGCTAAAGCTTATATTAATAAAAGAAAATGTCATCATCAATTAGAAGTAATTTAGCATCGCCGCTATGTATTTTGACATTGTCATTTCTGTAGTGTGAGGTCTGAGAAACAATTTATTTCAATGCAAGAGAATGAAACATTAGAAATTATTTCTATGGAAGTTATTTTAAGGTTCTGAAAATGATCTGATAGTTTTCATTCCTCTCTCCTAGCAATAGCATTCATGTTTTGTTATAAATAAAACTTGTATCACAATTTGTGAAATACAAAAGGTGCTACATTATATATATATATATGTATATATATATGCACACATATCTGAATTCCCACAAATCTTTGACAGTCTAAATGCAAGTTCTCTTTGAACTTTTCTGTTCGCCATCACTGTTAAATTGCCTGATCACAAAGTTGCTTTCAATTTAAACACTTGGAAGGAGCAAGCAGTACCAGCCCGAGCCTCAGACCCAGTAACTTAAAAAAGCCTGTTGCCCTCATTTTCATCTACCAATCCATCTAAAATTACCAGTCATCACCTCTCCATAAACGCTATACATTTTTTAACAATCACTTTATTCATTTCAGACATAGATTTGCAGGTTTTTAAAAAAGCACATTATTCCATTACTAATTTATTTAGTTATGCAATGTCCCCCATTCTAAAGGAAATAAAACTTAAGGTTTTGTATTACATTTGCTGGATAACTGTTTCAGGTCCAAAAAGATAGCTCTCTTGCTGTTGCTGGCATTACTGCTTACAACTCAATGGGCTGTGGACCTTTTGCACCAACGGCTTTGTCTTCAGCCCAAGAGATGGAATTCGGCATGCATGAAGTTGACGTTTGCTATAAGAACCATAACTGCTTTACTACTAAATCTTGCAACTTCTATATTAAATCAAACTTGATGAAAAATGGATCAAAATTTGAGGCTCAGTATCAGCCTTGTTTGGCAATAGAGCCAGTCCTCAGTAACCCCTGGAAATGGCAGGCAGGGGAAGTAGGGAAAGCCTCCAAAACTCATTTTAGCCGTGTTCCAACAGTTTTAGTCATCAGAGTTCCTAACAAAGGACAGGATTGAAGGTTCTTCCTTATTTCTCAGCCCACCCTCCAGGGTAGGGGAGAGAAAGGGAGGAGAGGGGCTGGGAGGGCAGACTGCAGATTCTCTTTACTTTCCCTTTACAGAGGAAGAAACAAAACAAAAAAGACAGGAGGGGGAGATTAGGACAAACACAGGAGGTCACAAAGGGAGGGAGAGTGACGACTGTTTTGAAGTGATTTGCATCCTTTTAGGAGACCTGGAGTCAAAGGAAAGCCCTCCAGAAAAGCAAAAAACACGGTCCCACCTCATTTCTTCCTGAAGGAGAGACTAACCATGACTCAAAATTAGCCTGAAGAGGAGACCTGTTGATAAACAATCCATGCAGAATCATCATCCTCATCACCTTACATTTAACACTTAACTTTATGAGTGTGAAAGCAATGAGAAATTCTAAAGCATAACAAGACTCAGTTTTCAATGAAAGAGCTACAAATTTAAGACTTCAAAAATATTGCCTTAAAAAATTCTCAAGGTAGGCAGAATTTCAATTGATATTGTCGCAGCTAAACATTTTTATTTCCCGTTAAAAAAAAAAAATTCTTCCATTGGAAATACCTACAGGGTCAGTTGGTAAGACACACAAGAAAAACAGCCTCAATACCTAATAGATTTTGCCTCACCTTTGACTCAGTTTGGAAGGGCTCCAACATAATTAAATATATTCACCAGACTTGGCTCTGAATAACCACAGGCTAATAAAAAAAAAAAATAACAACCTGCTATGTTAGACCCAAGATTGTCCAACACTCAGGACATCAAAGAAAGATACTGGCCTCTGAAGGAATTATCTCAAATATTATTTTATTGATCCCCAAAACAATTCCATAGAATCAGTAAAATTATAAAAGAAAAATTAGCTCTAACAAAGTCTATGGTTAATATTAAGAAGTCCTAGAGACATAATAAAAGGCCAAATCACAAAACAAACTCCTATGCAGAGGGTTGAAAAACTAAGGAGTGAACCACACAAGATCAGGTCTCTAGCTTGAAAATAAGTGTCGTCTCGACAAAAGTTGTCATATAAGATATTCAATCTGAAGAAATATAGACTGTGAATTCAATACTCTGAAATTCAAAACATTGTTGCTTTACAGACTATAAAAATATAAAATTAAGTGTTTCACCAAACTTCATCATTATTACCTTAAGCAAGTTGGATTATAGGAAAATTCCATTTTCTATATGACCTATTTCTGTAATGGGTACACTTTAAAAAATGAGCACATTTCTTTTGTTGTCAGAAAAGGGATTTTTTAAAAAAATAATTAAAGACCCCCCCCAAAGTTGTACGTATTGGAGATAGTGTTCTTCATGAGTGAGAGAAACTTGATCTGGTGATTAGAAAGGCAGTAGGAGTGAGAAATCTCATGAGCCCCATTTTCAACTTCTTTTCTAAGAAATCGTTTAACCTAAGACAACCTAAGACACAGAAGTTAAAAGACTTGTTTAGTTAGAGAATTTCAGAAGGGAAGCTTGAATGCAGTCACTCGACCACAGGCAGTGGGTCTAATAGGTGTAAACTATTTGCTTTCGCTGTGGTCTTAAAGAAGCAACTACAGACTAGACAAAAGATTGTCACTTAAAGTAGTATTTCTAGAGGACTATTAATAAGACACCATCATTTTGTGTAAAAATAACCATGTATTTAAAATATACTATTTCTATGTATGCCTAAAATGGCATGCATACATTACAAAACCCTTTTACGTCCTTGAAATATTTCAGTTCAAATCATAGCTCTGGAAGATACATGAGGGAAGATATTGTCCATCTCTCTACATAAGCAAATACTGAAAACTTCCAGAAATAAGGATTCTATAACTTGCCTATACACCTCATCATGGTATTTACTGTTTGTGGGTTCCATGCTTCTAAGCAACCAGCTGAAGTCTCTTCTGCTTTGATTTTAGTTCACCGCCTCTTACTTGGTCACTCCCCTTCTTAGCACTAAAGACAGCAGTTAACTCTTGCCTTGAACGGTTGAGGGCTTGCTTTAATAATCACTGGGGGCATTGAACCCAGGCTATAGGATGATATGTTTTAAAAAAAAAAGCACACTTATTTTCTTTTTCTTACTTTCTTTTATTCTGTTTTAAGACATCTCTATTAGTTCTGAAAATTGATTATAGAAAGCTAACCCATTTACCTTCATTTTCCAAGTTACAAGTATGTAAGCCACAAATTTAAGTTGAAAAGCTGTATCTAACACTAAATATTTTCAAAGTATCTCCCTAACATCCATATATGAGTTACTCTTTTATTAAGCTAAACATTAGATAGGGTTTTTAGACTTTATATCTTTATATAAATGATGATGGATATTAGAATCACAGAATTTTAGTTTGGAGGCTTTTTAACAATGTTGCGTTAATCATTTTACAATTGACAGGGTAAAAAATTCAGAGGGTCATAACACATTTAGTTTTCTTTCAATTCTGACCGAAACCTTAATTTTACTTATTTAGAGAAAAACAAAAAGCTTGGTGTGTGTGTCTATAACATACATAGCTTGCTTTCTTTGAGCTTCTTCCAAGTATGTAATAAGCAGTCAGGGGATGAGGGGAAGTGATACCTAAGATCACAGGACAAGTGTAGGGCTGTGAGAATGACCAACCACCTTCCCTACAGGGTCGGCTCCACGGGGGCGCCACTTGTGCATTGCAGAGGGCCCTGCACTATGAAGGCTCCTGTGCTTGGTTTAATGATCTGCTATTGCTGTTTTGAAATTCTTAATTTTTGAACATAAGACCTGACATTTTCATGTTGCCCTAGCCTGCAAATTATGTAGCTGTTCTGCCACCTAGCCTTTAACACCGACTCCCCTCCTCGAGTCAATTAATCCATCTCTAGGAGAGCTACGAACACAATCAAATCAGGGCTTCCCATCTTGGCCTTCCTCTGGCCACTTTCACTGCATACTGAGCGGCTGACCACAGCACACCACAGACTTCCCTCAACTGCCATCTCATTTCCTCAGGTCATTATTTTTTATGTTAACCTTTTTATGCTACGCTTCACCTATGGAATATTTTCTCCCTACCTTTCTGATGAGTCACATGCCCTTTAATATCTTTTTTTTTTTTGGTCATGCCACGCAACTTGTGGGATCTTAGTTCCCCGACCAGGAATTGAACCCACACCCCGGCAGTGAAAGTCCTGAGTCCTAACCACTAGACCACCAGGAAAGTCCCAGCATTTAATATCTTTTAAACTATCTTCTCAAACTATATTCCACGATGTTTTGCATTTATTGCCACCTGTCTCTCCCTTCCTTGTTTAAAACCAATTTTACGGTTGGATGAACCAACCCCTTAAATGACTGTAGATCGAGGAAAAGTGAAGATAACAGCCAAGAATGTGAACTTGCCAGCTCTTCAATTCTACAGCTTCCTTCTACTTTTGCCTTCAATGCTGGCACGTGATTTGCTTCTTGTCTCCACTGCCCTGTGTTGCATCTAGCTCTTTGCTGGAACGGAAACAACATAACAACAAGAAGGAGAGTAATGAGTATGGAATTTTCATCAATGCGTTTGACCTTAGAAGCACACCCTTGAGCACAAGGGAGAGCTTAGGCTTGGTGTATTTTCCCAAAATGGTGTGTGTGTGTGTGTGTGTGTGTGTGTGTGTGTTCACGTATTTTCCCAAAATGGTGTGTGGGTGCAAGCTTGTACGCCCTGACCAGGTCATTTTTTAAAAATTAACTTCAAATGAACTGCAATGAAGTGGAGAGACGTCTGAGTGTGTTCCAGCGCTCACAGATGTACACATCTGTGAGGCTGTCCTCCTGGCGAGAGGCACCGTGGCACAGAGCTGTCTCACCTCCAGGACCAAACGCAGCTCTCCTCAGAATTCTCCGGGGTGGTGGCACCGGGATTCTCTCTGCTATTATTACTGTAACTTCACTACCAGCTGTATTGTCACCAGCCCACATCGACACTCCCACACCACCACCCAGAAGGAGCACGTTCTCCCAGAGTTTAAGGGGGACTCAGTACCTTTGTGAAAGAAACCCTCCCAAAGGGAAGGCTGGAAAACTGAGCCACAAGCAGTAACTGGGGTCTTTTGAAAACTAGTTTTTAAAAGGCCTCCTTTTCCTTCCCATTCCATTTGTTCTCTAACCCTTCCATTAACCCCCCGGAGCCTCTTGTTCTTGCTACCTTCCCCAGAACCTCAGCAAGAGACAAAAGACACTCTTACTTCCTTATAGGTCAAGAAAACTGGAACAGACTTGAGGGTGGCTAAGGCAACCCCGAGGAGGAAAATTAATAAACCGCTGCATCACCTACACGGACCAACACCATAAATGAGCACGATCCTCAGAGTAATTCTAAAACGAGAAAAAGTGGCAAATATTTTTAAAATGAACAGAATGTACAAGTGCTGAAATGTTTACATAATAACTAGGCTTGTTGTCCACTGAAGAAGTACATTTCTCGTGTTCATCATTGTTTTTTTAAAAATATCTGGATTTGAACCCAACTCTACCACTATGTTTACCTGTCAAATGAGCATGAAAATGCTAAGGCTTTAAAAAATATATATATATATATAGCTCAAATGCACACTTTTTTTTCCCCTGTGAGTTTCACTTTAGAGGGTTAGTGGACTGATTTATAATTTGTTGCCTTTTATCTTTTTCAGCAGTATGTCATTAAGTCTTTAATTTGGCGTTTCCTATAGTCTGCAGTAGGATATATGCTATTTTAAATCCAGGGATTGCCGACATAGATGGTGGGTAAAAATCTGTGAACCATAAGTAAATTCTTATAAGGAACATACAAAAAAGATTGTTCTTCAGTCAGACTTAAGCCATTACTTTTTTCTAAAGAAGAAAAGGCACAAGTTAAGAAAAAGGCACCGTCAAAGACCTTCTGGCCAAATGTGCATCTCCATGAAGTTTCCTGCTGAGCGCATATGAATGCGCCGTGATCTGGGAAAAGGATCCAAATAGGATTTCAAACATCCAAAAATTTTAACTCAAACATTTAGGTATTTCACCATGCTGCTATTCATTCATTCACTGATTTTTTTTGTCTTAGTTTAAAGAGATGCTAAACAAAAGGAGGCGAGCTCTACATGTATTTACATTCCAAAACCAAGCTCCCTTCACCATCCCCCAAGTCTGTCATCCCTTCACAGCTAAACAAACCGTAAAGTCTAGCCCTAAGTTGGTGAAGAGAAGCAACAAACATGTTAAGAAAGTTTCCCCTTTTCTCTAACAAAACACAACTAAACACCCAGAGTGATTAATCTATTCTCATTCCCAATGTTATTTTTTTCTACGATTTGCACACTAAGACAATGTATGTAGGTTAAATTAAGGGACAAAATCAGATTCTTTACTGATTTGGTATTGCATTCTTTATTCCTTAACAGTTTTTGGTCAATGAAATGCTTCTGGTATCTTCACCGCTAAATTTAATGAAAAATATGTATATCAATTTAATTTATGAAATTGATGCATTTATGATTATAAAGTGTAAAACACTTTCTGAAACACCCTGTACAGGATATCTTATTTTTTAAGCTGTGTCCTTAATCCAATTGAGAATTACATGAGTTTGTCATCTAACAGTTTTTTTTTTTACATTTAACTAGTAATTTTATATATGGCCTCATCCATATATGTTAACGGTAAGTAAACTACGTGCTGCTTTAGTAGGTTCACATTTGCTTAGAGATAAGGCTAAAGTAAAGTAATTCCCCGGTATTCCTTATTTTTAAGAAGCTCTGCATTATTATTTTTGGAAGTTTTCTCTTTGCAAATGACCTGAGAATCTTCATAGCAACTAAAAGTACTGCTTAGTAACTCTGCAGAATGCTGTACCTATAAATCTACTATTTTGGGGAAGGATTTTTTTTTTTTGGCAGTTCTGCATGGCTTGCGGGATCTTAGTTCCCTGACCAGGGATTGAACCCAAGCCATGATAGTGAAAACGCTGAGCCCTAACCACTGGACAGCCAGGGAATTCCTAGGGAAGGATTTCTTAATAGGCCCTCAATTAATATCATGTTGAACAACTGTTGAGTATATTGGGGCCATTAAACCACTAAATTCCCTAAATCTGAGTGTGTTCACAAATTCTCAGATTTCAAGTTTAGATAATCTATGTACACATAATTCCAGAAATATAATAAACTGTATCCAAAAATGTGAAAAACAGACGTAACTATTATGACATTCTATTGCTCATGCCAACATAGTCCTACACAAACGTATACAGTTAATTCTGTTGTAAATCTAGAACAAAAACGACTATTTCTAATTGGCTTGTCATAAATTGAAGAATCAAGTAAGAGTTTAAGCACCGTCTACCTCCTTAAAAAAAACACAGCCTTATAATTTCACTGTTTTTCACAAAATACTTAGAAAAGCATTAAACTCTCTCAGCCACAGCACACTTTGCAATTATTCTCTTCTTCTCACATCTGAAAAGCAAATTAGCAGTTCTCAAATGTGATGCTACAACACCAGGCAAAAATGTAAGCTCTGAGCTTTGTTAAAACTAGTCTGACAAAAGTTAAATATATACCGATCTTTAGACCTAAATGAAATACAACTGAAAAAAACAACTACAGTAAAAACAGTTTTCAAGTTATTTGGAATCATCCATCTAAAATACTAAAAATTAGTGTTTAAAAATCATTGGTGTCTCCCCCTCCCCCAAGTCAGTGGAGACTACATGGGGAACGTGGACGTCCACCAGAGGCAGTGAGGAGCACCCCCTCTGTGGGGGCAGTGTCAGACACAGTGGAGCCAGGACAGTCACCACCCAACGACAAGGCCAAACCCTGAAGAGTCAGTAGAGGCTGCACAGCAGTAAGAAGGAATCTCCACCTCTCCCAGCAAAGGTGGTATCAGCAGAGGTCTCCTGGGAAGCCTGAACTCCCACCCCTGCCGAACAATCATGAGGAACCACTTCTACCCCCTAGGTGTTAACAGAGACTTAGGAGGGAATCTGCATTTCCAACCTCATCCAGCAGTAAAGAGGTAAGCAGTATCAGAGGAGATCTGCAGAACTAAACAGAAGATTTACATAAGATCCAGGGTCTCATAAAATAATGGCTGAAGAGTCAAAGATTCAAAGAAAATCACTTGTCATACCAAGAACCAGGAAAATCTCAACTTGAATAAGAAAAGACAATCAAGAGTCATTAAGGGCTTCCCTGGTGGTGCAGTGGTTAAGAATCCACCTGCCAATTCAGGGGACACAGGTTTGATCCCAACTAAGCCTGCGAGCCACAACCACTGAGCCTGTGTGCCACACCTACTGAAGCCCGCGAGCCTAGAGCCCATGCTCTGCAACAAGAGAAGCCACCGCAGTGAGAAGCCCATACACCACAATGAAGAGTAGCCCCCGCTCACCGCAACTAGAGAAAACCTGTGCACAGCAATGAAGACCCAATGCAGCCAAAAAAAAAAAAAAAAAAGTCATTAAGACCAAGATGGAACAGATGTTAGAATCATCTGACAAGGATTTTAAATCAGCTACCATAAAAATGAACTAATGAACAATTATAAAGACACTTGAGGGCTTCCCTGGTGGCGCAGTGGTTGAGAGTCCGCCTGCCGATGCAGGGGACACGGATTCGTGCCCCGGTCTGGGAAGATCCCGCATGCTGCGGAGCGGCTGGGCCCGTGAGCCATGGCCGCTGAGCCTGAGTGTCCGGAGCCTGTGCTCCACAGCGGGAGAGGCCACAACAGTGAGAGGCCTGCGTACCGCAAAAAAAAAAAAAAAAAAAAAAACACACTTGAAACTAATGAAACAATAGAAAATATCAGCAAGTAGAAGATAGAAGAACCAAACATAAATTTTAGAACTAAAAATTACAATAACTACAACAACAAAACACAGCAAGTAGACTCAATGGCAGATGGGGAGAACAGAAGAAAGAATCAGTAAACTCAAAGACAGAACAACAGAAATTCCCAATTTGAAAAACGAAGTGAACACAGGCTGAAAAGAATGAACAAAGACTCAGGAACCTGTGGGACAGTAACAGGTGTTACTATCGCTGGTGTTTCAGAAGAAAAAGAAGAGAAAGTGGAGGGGGCTGAAAATTTTTTTTTCTAAGAATAATGTCTGAAAATTCCCTAAATTTGGCAAAAGACATAAATCTACAGATTTAAGAAGCTGAGAGAACCCCAAACAGTTGATATACCCAAAGAAATCCATGCCAAGACACATCATATTCAAACTTCGGAAAAACAAAGACAAAGTTTTCAAGTAGCAAGAGAAATGAGACCTTAACTAAAGGAGGGGAACAAATAAATGGCAGCAGATTTCTAATTAAAAACCATGGAGGCTAAAAGGAAGTGGCATAGCACTTTCAAGCCTTGAAAGGAAAGATCTGTTAAGCTAGAATCCTGTAATCTAGCAAAAATATTCTTCAGAAATGAAGGGGAAATCAAGACATTCTCAGATGAGAGAAAACAAAGAGAATCTAAAGACTGAACAATAGAGGAATTACCCAGTCTGAACAACGGAAAGAAATAAGCCTGAAAAAATAGAAGAAATATTTAAGACGGTTATATTACAAATGGGTAGGGTAAAGGGACATACAGGGAGATAGTTTCTGTACTTCACTTAAATTAGTAAAATGTTGACACCAGTAGACTGTGAACCACTAAAAAAGGTATACAAATAGATAAACTTAACACTACAGATAAATAAAAATGGAATTGTAAGCAATGTTCAAGTATCCCACAGGAAGGCGGCAAAAACGAAATAGTGAAACATAAACGGAGGGATAAAATAGAAAACAAAATATAAAATGGCAGACTTAAGCATAACATATCAATGCTGGGAAACAGAGGGTGATCTATGGCCCCAATAGGGGCAACACAAGGGAGATCTTTGTGGCGATAGAATAGATCTGGATCTTGATTTAAGTGGGAGTTACACAAGTTTACACCAGTTCAAAAAAAAAAAAAGACATAGAAATACATACACATAGACTATCAATGTCAATTTCCTGGTTTTAATATTGTACTATAATTTTATAAAATGTAACCATCTGGGGAAACTGGGTGAAGGGTACATAGGACCTCTTTGCACTATTTTTGTAACTTCCTGTGAATCTAGAATTATTTTGAAACAAAAATCAATGGCAAATGTGTAATAAATCAGCAGAAAATACGTAATATCAAGATAAATGAAGGTCATGGTACCTTTGTAGATACACGAAGAGAAACTAATGCATGACTAACATGTACTGTAAAGTTGGAATTACAACACTTTGAATTCTATAACATATTAAAATGATAATTTTAAAAATTAAAGCTGTTATAATTACACTTGTCACTTTATGATCAGTGTGGTATTAATTCACATAATTATTATGTTTCCAAGAATAAAATAATGTGTATAATGGGGATTCCTAAGCAAATCTACAAGTTACTTTGCAAATATTCAAGAAGGATGTATTTATGTTCATTGAAATATGTAACTCTATTTCCCTATATCTAAACAACATATAGTTACTCATATTTATTTATTTATTATTATCATTTTTTGGCTGCACCACGTGGCCTGTGGGATCTCAGTTCCCTGACCAGGGATTGAACCTGGGCCACGGTAGTGAAAGCCCAGAATACTAACCACTAGCCCAGCAGGGAACTCCCTAGTTACTCATATTTAACTAGAACAGCTAAAAATAACATTCCACTACCCAATAATCTGGATTAAGAGTTTGTGGTATCAAGAAAAAATACAAACACATACATATGTATATCTATAGTGAATATAAATACTCAGAGAATAAAGTGTAACATTAAACCCAGAACCTTTTAAAAAGGACATTTAAGAAGGGAAATCTGTTTTTATATGTATTTACTAAATAAATTGATAAATGAACCAACATTTCATAAAGGGATCAACATAAAGTGATTAACAAAAAATGAAAAAGATAGTTTATATATGCGTATTTGTGGCATGTGTGTTTATGCTATGTGCACATATTTTTCTCAAATAAATTTTTTGTTTCTTTTTGTTTTAACCTAAAACCAATAAAGATAAAGGGAAAGAAGGGCTAAATCCCAGGCTGATTTGGTATCTACAGAACAACATGATAGTACTTTCCTGCCACTAAATGGAAGTGGTCCTTGGATGGATGGAACAATCCTTTCTTTGTGAAGCGAATGGAACGTGAGAGTAGCAACTGAGAACTTCAGTTCACCTTCACCTGAGTTTTCTTATATCTGCTAGCTGAACACACAGATAGGATATGATTATAGAGAGACAAAGGGAGGAAAAAAAAAGCAGACAACAGTCATGTATTGAAAGCATTCCGCATGCCAAGTATAGCAAACCTTATACCGTGGCTTATGAAGAAGGAGATTCTGTGAGGAAACAGAATTTAATTCAATTTCTTAAAATTAATTGGAACCTTGAACAGAAGATGTTAAACTGATATAGAACCTGAGGCAAATTTCTAATATATCATGATCACATTTTCATGAACAAGGATTTCAAAACTGTAAAATGTCATGCACCATAACACATGTGGTTCTTTCTGAATAAAAGCAATGTGAGTGATAATCGCTTCTCTTTCCTTGTTTTCATGTGAAAGATCCTACACTACAGGTAGGTTTTCTTTTTGTTTTGATAATTACAAAATCTGATCACATCAGTGAGAAAGCCATTTCCCAAGGATAAACTGACAAGGATGAAATTTTGAATGCTTTAAGTTAACTGGTGTCATCTTACAAGAGTAGTTAATTTCTGGGAATATTTTACTTGCCATAAAAACCAGGATAGTGTAAATCTTCTTGGCACTTTTTCTTAGAAACATTTATAGAGTTTCTCAAACTGTAGGTCTTTAGTCCTTAACATTCCTCTTTGGTAGGAATATTAGAAATATCATCTTCCTACGATATCTTAACATCTACCAGGAAGCAGAGGGCTTGATGGAATAATTTCCAAAAACAAAGAAAACTCAAACAAATTTTCAGTACCAGGGTTATAGCCATTTAGCATAATTTCCTACATTAAATAATCACCATATAATTTTTATTAGTCCCAGAGTTATGCTGAATTTTTAGATTTTACAACTTTGTTCCAAATTGCTTGGCACATAGTAAGTGCTCAATAAATAATTTCAGAGTACTTAAATGCAAAAGGTCATATTCAGCAGATACAAAAAATCAAAGTGTACCTAATAAATGATGTCACAACACAACAGTAAAACTTCCACTTTATAATTTTGAATCTGACATTCAGGAGGGCAAAAGGAAATTTTCTTGTGGTTCTATGGGTGAACTTTCTGATTTCCTTACAGAGTCTAAGTGGGACTGCAAGACAAGAGTACAGCTGAGACCTACCATCACCATGAGTGTTGCCTCTGTCATTATGCCATTCTTTTTGGAATAGCACCTATTCCTAAAGAACAACAAGAGAGACACCAATGAATAAGCCATTTCAGGAGAAAGGATGGGGCATTTGAGGGTTGTGACAAACATGTGAACTAAGTTACCAGAAGGTTACCATAAAGAATCTTCTATGGTTCCTACTGATAGATTTTTCTTACCACTGGATGCAAAGTTCTCTTCTTAAGACAATACGAACCATAGCCTTGCAAGCCATAGAAATGATACTAAGCTTAAGGGTTTTTTTTCCTGGATCTAGAAGATGACCTCATTTGTGACTAACTAAAGTGTACTGTTATTATTCCTCCCTTACAACTCATTTCAAATGAGTGGGTTTGGGGTGTTTAAAAAATGTCACTTGAGTGCCTTTGGCTTATAGCACTCTAAACTGTGAACAGGAGAGAATGGAAAATGAAAACGAGTCACCTGGTATTTATAGACAGCAGGACTGTGTTGAAAGTCAATATGATCAAGTACCTTGCCAGGAAAAAAATAAGCAATAAAGCTGTGGTTCTAGAAAGTTTTTGACAAAACTGCATCTCATCTTGTCTTAACCAGTTGAAGGCAACTATGCATGGTGAGATTCCTTCATATATTAATTACTTAAACTTCCCTAATGAAATTCAGGTGTAATCCCTGAGGCTTTGAGGTCAGCACAGTTAACTAAACTGCAGAATATGGTATTTGCCAAAGGGGAATTAATTAACAGAGGTCTACTATGAATACCAACAAGTCTAAATTCACTATTTATTGAATAGTAGAAAAATGAAATGCTAAACTAGAATTTTAAATTATAAAACTGTAGAATACTGTTAATTACGAAAGCATGGCCTGGCATCTGGTTGCATGACATTTATTTTGTTTCGTTTTTACTTTCACCATTTTGATCTATGCTTATACCAGCTACCACACCTAACCTGGCCATCTGCAGCAGAAGGGGGAGGTTTTCTTTTCTTCCTTCCCTCCTCAATATTCTACATGACATTTTTCTTTCTTTTTTCTTTCTTTTTTAAAAATTTTTGGCTGCATTGGGTCTTCGTTGCTGCGCACAGGCTTTCTCCAGTTGTGGTGAGCGAGGGCTACTCTTCGTTGCGGTGCTCGGGCTTCTCATTGGGGTGGCTTCCCTTGTTGTGGAGCATGGGCTCTAGGCGCGAGGTCTTCAGTAGTTGCAGCACGTGGGCTCAGTAGTTGTGGCTCACGGGCTCTAGAGCGCAGGCTCAGTAGTTGTGGTGCATGGGCTTAGTTGCTCCGCGGCATGTGGGATCTTCCCGGACCAGGGCCCGAACCCGTGTCCCCTGCATTGGCAGGCAGATTCTTAACCATTGCACCACCAGGGAAGTCCTACATGACCTATTTCTTAATCAAAGCACTAAAGACTGGCTCCTTAGATCCAACAAGAACAAACCATCCCCTGCATATTGGACTGAACATTTTGAGAAGAGAAGTAGTCATCATTAATAAGTATATTAAAATGTAAGTGTACCTAATAAATATATTAAAATATATTTATTAAATAAGTATATTATTTATACTTATAAGTATATTAAATAAGTATATTAAAGTATATTAAATAAGTATAAGTATATTAAATAAGTATAAGTATATTAAAATATACTTATATAAGTATATTAAAATAAGCATATTAAAATATACTTATTCCAGTATCAACCAATTAATAATAACCAGTATATCTATTCTGGAGGAGCAGTATTAATTTATATAAATGATGATAAATCATTCCAAATTTCATAACTGCTCTCAGTCAAAAATTAAATTATTTGCAATATAACTTATAGAGACATATATTATAATTTCATAGTCCTTTCCTAATACTCAGTCCCATAATAACTCCAGTGTCTCAAAAGCTCTTTCACTTACTGGGATATGTTTCTCTTTTTGCATTCAGGATTTACCTCTTCAACCCACCCTCATGAGAGTAGACTAGGTTGAGGGGCCTCTTCTTCTTAGTGAATTAAATAAATAAAAAAAAATTAAATGCATCAATATTTTCCAAGTTCCTAATACACTGTTAGTTTGTTTCTTTATATTTTCACCAACATATCAAACTGATTTTTTTTTTTTTTTTTTTTGCTTTACGTGGGCCTCTTACTGTTGTGGCCTCTCCTGTTGCGGAGCACAGGCTCCGGACGCGCAGGCTCAGTGGCCATGGCCCACGGGCCCAGCCGCTCCGCGGCATGTGGGATCTTCCCGGACCGGGGCACGAACCCGTGTCCCCTGCATCGGCAGGCGGACTCTCAAGCACTGCGCCACCAGGGAAGCCCCAAACTGATTTTTAATATTCGGTCTCCTCAACACTTAACTGGCACTCAGTCCTCTGAAAGCAAAGAGTAGACTGGATGTCTCTCTCTGGATACACTTAGTCAGTGAGAATAACTAAGAATTTATAGGGCATGGGGTAGGCTGCATCAAACAGTTGTTTTAGGATGGAGGTTCTCAAGGCAGATCATCTGGGTTCAAATCCTGGCTTTGTCTCTTGCTTGCTGTATAACCTTGGGCAACTTCCTTAAGGAATTTTCTCAGATATAAAATGGGGGTAATAATAGTAACTAGTTCATTGGGTTGTCAGGATTAAATGAGGTCATGTTTGTTAAGAGCCTGGCACAAGGCCTGGAAAATAATTTATAAAAATAGTTACCACCACCACTATACCTAGAGAACCACGCTAAAGAGGAGTCACAGTCCAGCTCTCAAAGAGCTAACCATCTCAGTTTAGAAGCACTGAGAGCCCCCATCCTCCAGAAACACAAGCTGACAGATAAAGCACGTAAAACTTATGTAATAAACACACGTGTACACAGGATTCTTATAGCACAATTCAGTGAAATGATACCAGTAATGGATTACTGGTAATCCAATTAAATGGGTTTTGGAAAATGAAGAACAAAACTAGAAAACCACTTCTATGCAGCAAGGAAAGCCAAAGAGGCAGGGATATAGCAGGGCCTCAACACAGTGTTTTTAGTGAGAGGAGTAACATTTTTAAAAGTAAAGTAAAAGGTTGGGGACTGTCCCAGAGATACACTGTATTATCACATACTACTATTATCATTTCTTAAGAGAAAGGTCATTAACAAAAACTTTGGGAGAAGACAAGCTCAGAATAAAGCATAGTCTTTTAAATCTTGAAATCGTTACAACAGAATGATGTGATAGGGATGGACTGGTGCATGTGAGGAAGCTACCTGAGAGGTGAAGCCAGACACACACACATCTGAGGAAAGACAATTCCAAGAACTATCAGCAAGTCCAAAGGTCCTGAGGCAGCAATGAACTTGATTTCTGTGAAGAACAGAGAGGGAACCAGTGTGATAGGAAAAAAGGTAGACAGACAGCAGTTGTGAGATTATGTAAAACCTTACAGGACACAGTAAAGGGTTTGGATTTGACTCTCAGGGTGATGGTAAGGCTTGAGATGGACTTAAGCAGGGATGTAACATGTTTTCAAGACAAGAATTATAAGTAGAAAGATAATCTCCTACCTGGCTAAAAGGTAAAGAACACTAAAATAGGGGTAAAATCAATTCTAATATTTGAACCACTTTAAGTGGTTGAAAGTGCCATTCAAGGTAATGGAAAAACTGGGAAATAATGATAAGTTAAAATGATTAGGATGATTCGGGACATTTTAAATTTAAGAACAGTGTGACATAAAAGAGGAGCCACCTGGAAACTAAGCTGAATGCAAATGGCAGATACAGAGATACAGCTTAAATCTACATTTGCGGAAGCTACCATGACACATGGTGTGTGATGAGATGAACTCCCTGAAACAAGGGGTGTGGAATCAGTCCCCAGAGCTTGGGACCATGGTAGGGAGACATGGTCAGTCTTATGCTAACAAAGGTTAAAACTTTATTTTTGACACAAAAAGAATTTTCCAATAATCATGAGCCACTTATTGAAACGGACATTTAAGACTATCTAGACTAAAATTAATGTCTGTGAGTGACTCTTATGCACCACTTGGGAGCGATAACCCCATGCTCACACCATTAAAGCATTTGCCAGCTCAAATGTCATCTTGGCCACTCATTCAAAGTAGATGAATAGACGACTTTCTATTTCATGATGGGAAGAGGTCTTACAGAAAACTTTAAGCTTTATCTTGGGCAGAAACATTAAAGATAGAACACATGGCATTTGTGAGAAAGAGGATTGTCCTTCTATCCTAGATAACATTTGCCAAGCTCTAGAGGCAATGTTCTGGGAGAACATACCATATGACTTGTTGCCTTGGTAAAACCGTTCATTCAAGAAAGAAAGTTATTTTACAGAAAGTTTATTCAGAGCTACATCATTTAAAAACCCATCTGAGTGGGAAGCAGCCACATAGCACAGGGAGATCAGCTCGGTGCTTTGTGACCACCTAGAGCAGTGGGATAGGGAGGGTGGGAGGGAGACGCAAGAGAGAGGAGATATGGGGATATATGTATATGTATGGCTGATTCGCTTTGTTACAAAGCAGAAACTAACACACCATTGTAGAGCAATTACATTCCAATAAAGATGTTAAAAAAACCCAAACAAACCCATCTGAATGCTCCATTCCTTCACAAACCAAATTCCAAAATATATTACCGTTCATGGAATCAGTGACTGACATGCTCACGTTTCCATAGCTGTCTAAGAAAAAAGTCTCTCCCTTCAGATTTTGCAAAATGCAAAAACTATATGCATTTTTCCCATTACTTAGACATCCCCCTGACCCTTACCCATAATACACACACACACTTGATTTGCAATACCAATGGCCAAGCTTGGGCTAGCCACATTGGAAGGGAAAAAGAAGCTTGGAAAATCTGTGAAACACCCAACTTCGAAGGAAAATATATGCATCAAAGTCCCAATAATTTATCAGGTATGGTTATATAATACACGATTGGCATTACTGAAGTAGAGAGGTCTTTCTACTTGTTAACAAGACATTTTCCATATCATACTGACTATATGAACAGATAAACTCGAGAATCCACTACTTCTCTATCAAGTCTGGGGATTGAATACATGAAGGCTTTATCCTCAGAATGTGAGGAATTTAAAAGACGCTTTTCTAGCTTTTAAATTTTTCTTAGGTCTTTTGAAACATCTGTTTATTCCTTGTTTCTTCTGGTACATCTATACTGAGGGCTTACTAAGTACCTAGTACAGTGACAATTAGAAAAAGTAAAAAAAGAAAAATAACTGCTAACAAAAAATTTCTAACAATGCAAATAAGAGGATAGGATAAAAGAAACTGCTTAAGTTTGGGAATAATTAGTGTTTCACAAAAATTAAACTTAAGGAATATGAATATTTGTTATTACTTTAATCATATATGACGAGCTATTCAAATTCCTGACTTGTAAAGTAAACTAGAAGTAAACTTGAAGTTGTGGTTGCTGACATTTTCTGGATGGTCAGTATCTTCAACCCTTTTTTTTTTTTAAGCTGCATTCTAGTTCACTGGGTTGATTAGCCAGACTGAATTGAAACTTTTGGTTAATGTTTTATTTGATAGCCTGATTTGGATTCAGGTAGAGGTGTCTGTACACGTGCACACATGCATGTGATTTTTACAAATGTGGAAGTTGGAGTCTATAGCTTTGTCAGGCAAGAGATTGTACCAATGGCGCTCAGAAAGTACATGCTTAACAACTGAACAAAATAGTTGCACTGAAATTCTGTTAAGAGTTGTTGAATATTTCGTTATGAAAATACTTTAGATATAAGAGTTTAGAACAGCATCTTAATTAACATATTATTCTAGTTCTACTGAGAGATAGCAGCTTTGTAGCCTGTCTTAGGTTGTCTCGCCATTGCTATCCCAGAGCATTTCATAAGAGGGAAGGTAGAATCAGGGTTTTTTTCATTACAAAGATGTCCCAGTTGTTTTCACTAAAATTGGAGGGTTAACCTATTTCACTGGGGATTAATCTGACGCCTAGGATGAGTGTGACAAAGATAAATCAATGCTATCAGAACTGCCTGAATAGCTCTTGCTAAAATAAATTAATAGGTTACAAAAATAATACCCAGGCTAAGGACCTTAATGCTCTTAATCTCTCTACCTTGACTACATGAACCTTCATTTTGACAACAGACCAGGAGAGAACAAATACGGAACTATTTAGTGTTACTCCCTTCTACCACCATGAATAAAAGTGATCTGTTAAAATAAAAGGATGTCAGTGTGCTCTAGGCTGGCATAACAAATTTCTAAAGTAAAACCTAATTTGATGGGTCTGAAAAGACACAACTTTATAAAAATCAACTCAAAAAAATATACTTTTTGAATGATTTAATCTAAACACTGAAATTCTAACAAGTCAAAACACATGCATTCCTCAAAGAAAACAGCTTTTAGCCTGAGAACATAGGTAGATACGTATACCAAATGAACAGGTTAAGTTATTTTAAAAAAAACCAAACCCTGTCAGTTATTTAATTTTAAAAAATATTTCAAGTTCTGAGACATAATGAATCACACACTCCTCAGTTATAAGCAAGCCCTTTTGATAGCTTTATAAAATCAGTTCACAGTTTTGTTAAACTTGTGATGGTAAAACATTAAAAATTCAATCCCAGATGAGTAGTTATGGTATCAAATAAAGAAATTGTCTGGAGGAAAAATTGTACAGACACAGTAATCAAATTCCCATACAGGATTAATGGATAACATGTAAGCCAAAAGATGATTCATTTTATTTTAAAATTAATTACAAAAGTCCTTGATTATTTTAGAATGAATTACATATCCTTATAGTAGGTTTCCTTAGGCAATAGCAAAATTCATTAAATATAACTATGATATATTTGGTCATCAGAAATGTAACAGAAGGGAAAACATGACTGTTTTGAAGAGTATATACCTAATTTTCTCCAAATCAAGATGAGTCAAATGAAATTTGCATTCGTCTTCTAAACAAACGAATATCCAGGACCTAGCACATCATTAGTAAATTGCACAATCTTTAATAAATATCTAAAGACAATGGAATGATAAAGCACACTTTTAAATATTTGAGAGATGAATGTCTATTTCCGACAAATTTTTGTTTTAGGAAAGTCATAAATATTTTCTGTCAATATGATTTGAATATTTAAGAAAAATGTAAATCCACTAAATATTGATTTAAGAAAAATTACTTGAAAAAAATTAACTGACGTCTCTCCCACTTACCTATACAGAGGGAAAAACAAAAGCAATACTGATTAGGTATAAGAAAGAGTTCTGGGAATCAAAGAAAGCCATCCAATTATTCAAAGTGGAATATGTTGGGACTTCCCTGGCAGTGCAGTGGTTAAGAATCTGCCTGCCAACGCAGGGGACATGGGTTCGAGCCCTGGCTCGGGAAGAATCCACATGCTGCAGAGCAACTAAGCTTGTGCACCACAACTACCAAGCCTGCGCTCTAGAGCCCGCGAACCACAACTACCAAAGCCCACATGCCTAGACCCTGTGCTCTGCAACAAGAGAAGCCACTGCAGTGAGAAGCCCAGCACCGCAACGAAGAGTAGCCCCTGCTCGCTGCAACTAGAGAAAGCCCGGGCACGGCAACAAAGACCCAATGCAGCCAAAAATAAAATAAATAAAATTTTAAAAACTCCAAATGAAATATGCCTTGTGTAAATTACATGTTTTAAAGTGACTATACATTTGCAACATTTTCAAAATTTCAATTAAAATTCAGTCAATAAATCACTTTATAGTCTTACGTACGGCACTAGTCATAGTGTCAGAATACTTTTTATTTTTTAAAAAAACAAAACCTTAGAAGACACAGTCCAGTTTCTAACGCCACATTTCCACGTATTGACTGATGCATACACCTCATTTTTTTCACTGTTTACCCAGATATAGAAGAACTCTGAGAGTGCACCTAAGACTAGGATTCTATTTTCCTTCAAATCTATACTTTGTGTAAGCTAAGTGAGAAGCACCTGTTAAAATTGTATGATTAACGTGGCAGATGGGTAAAAGAGTTGGGAAAGGAGTTCTATTTTCAGGCTAATAAAAACACAGTTATTTCAGAATCAGAATTTATTACTAAGTTTTAAATAGTCTGAAAAATGTAATGGGCATTTTGCCAAGACAAATCTGAATTCCAAAATTAAATGGACTTAGTGTTTCATTTCATATAGCAGTTAACATATCAAAAATGACTTTAGGTGGAGTTTTAAAGATAAGTAATTACAGCACATCCCAATAGATTCCAAGACACAAGGTTCAAAAGTGACGGTTCTCCTTTTAAATGGAAATTTATACAAAGGAGTCATCATCTATAAGCAAGAATATATTTTGTTTTGCTTCTTAAAATTAAAACTGGAAGTAAAACTGGAAGGAATGTAAATGTCCTATAAGTAACTTTTCATTTGCCAGAAAATGGTCTACTTTTAGGTTTCTCAAATTCTAATATCTTAAATGACGTTGTGTCCACTAAACAATATAAAAAGAAATATGAACACAATATTTAAAGCTTTTATCCTTGAAATAAGACACATTCTTTTTCAACTACAAATAAAGTACTCTCTCCAAGTACTAAATGCATACTTTTCAATCACTTCAAAAAATTAATAAACTTATTTTTAAAGTACACAGTTATTAAGTCTCAAGGAAATGTTTTGTCCTTATCCTTTCTACTTTTCATTCTTCTATTAAGAATATACTGAACTTAGAAATATCTCCCAAAACAAAGAAAAAGTTTACATATTTTTTTGTGAAGAGTGATGACCAATATGGGAAATGTAGTAAATACTTGCACAAATGAAATGTAGAGAGTAATAATCTGTTTCTTTATTCACATACATTAAGTTGATCTCACCCTGGATACTGAAAACTAACCACTGAACTGAAAAGGCAAAGCTAGAGATAATCTGTGCAATGTCTAATGCCTCCATTCTAATTATCATTAGGTTTCCACCTGTCAAGAAAAAATAATATATGCTCTACAGTATATTTAAAAGATTTCAGCATACTTGACCCAGGCACCTTGGCAACCACTGTCAACTTAAGGAAAACTGTGGTATTTAATACTGAGATGCTGAAGTACACTTGAAAATGGATGATGGTCACTTGAAATACTTCATCAGTATTTACCTCCATTTCATCAGAATTGTTATAGTCTCAAATTTATTATATTTGCAACTCAAGGGGATATAATGGCATGCTAACAAACTAAAATAAACCTATCATTTATTCCCATTGCTTTTTGGCAATAACACAAATATTTTTTATGTGAGGCTTTCCAAATATCGCAAATATTATAGGCCTTTCATCAAGGGAGTAAACATCTAACCTAACCCTCAAACTGTTACATACCTCAGAAAAAATTTTTTATTTAATAATCTATTTTAATTGTTTAATCAATATCTAGAAGTGCAAATCAATCATACTTTAGTAGCCAACTGAATATGTAGTATCTGTGTAATTAATACCCATCAATTTTATGGCTGACAAGACCATATATGAGGCTCTCATGTGAATGTAATGAAGTTGCTATCATTCCTAAAAAATTTTTGCTTATTGATACCCTGCTTAGAGATAGCAGGAAATTATATTTTATCCAAACACCATGCACTGCAGTAATGGCATAATGAAGACATAAGACTCTCCTGGCCTAATCTGATTCTGTGCAGAACAGATGTAGTTAGTACTTAGTAGTTTAGACAAAATATAAGAGATTTATTTTAAAGTGTGTCTTTGTCAATACTCTTGTGAGGGCTTGGCAAAGGATTTCTAAATTGACAACTCAAATGTCTTAAGCTGAACTGAAGTTTACTTGATTATAACAAACTATTAAAACATACATAATATCCCTAACAGAAGTACTACTAGGTTCACCAAGGGTCCATCAAAATTCAAGTAAAAAGCAGTATATGGGCTTCCCTGGTGGCGCAGTGGTTGAGAGTCCGCCTGCCGATGCAGGGGACATGGGTTCGTGCCCCGGTCCGGGAGGATCCCACGTGCCCCGGAGCGGCTGGGCCCGTGAGCCATGGCCACTGAGCCTGCGCTCCGCAACGGAAGAGGCTGCAACACTGAGAGGCCCGCGTACCGCAAAAAAACCCCCAACAAACAGCAGTAAAGTCATTGGAAAAAAACAAGCAAAAAACTTACAGGCAAATGAATTATTAAACAGTGGAGTAAACCAAAGTTGAAATTACATAAACAAGACTTCCATATTTTTCTGTCTCACTCCATGAATTTACAAGTGAGATTAGTGATAAACCAATATTTATAATTATCACTTTTATTAAACAAAATAGATTGGTCTTATTTATTTAAAAAATCATATAAATCATATCAACAGATGTTCAATGAGGACAATCAGATACTGAGACGTTCGTTGTCTCTGGAGAAATCATATCATTGCCATAAAGTCACGCCCCATTTCTAAATTATAAATTCATTTGGGGAAAGTCAAAGATGCTCTACTGACATGAAATTAACAGTCTAAGCCTTTTATAATTTCTTTTAAGACATTAGATACTCCAAATTCTTTACCCATGCCTTGTAGTCTCAAAGCGTACTTTAAAATGCAATAAACTTCTTTGAGGCTGTCCTGAAGTTCCAAAATTGCCAGAGATTACAGACCAATCATTAAGTCTCTGGGATTCCAGCAATTATGGTGGTAGGGACCAGTACGGCTCTTCTACCCTTTCATGCACACGCTTATCTGTCCACCTACTCATCCCCCAGTTCTTGTACCCACCCACCAGGCATCCACCTACCTAAACAAACACACCCAACATTTACTGTATCCTGTGATAAATGATGGAGAGAGTAAGATAGTCCTAGTCTCTAGGGGTTCAGGCTTTTGAGCAGGGAATAAAGCCCAGAAAGATTAGTAGATTAAAGATCAGACTAAGAAGAGGGAAAAAAAAGAAAATTGAAACCACAGTAGAGAAAAACAGAAAGTGTAGAAGAGCTTATATACATCCTGCAAGACAATGTATTTAGTCTTATGCATGCTATATTTCCATTACTCAACTCTTGTATAGGAGGTTTCTATTGAACATAATATAAACTGATGTGTGAAAAAAAGGATAGGATCACTTTAGAAGAACTGTTAAATTCTTTTAGAGGTAAATAAATAAGTAAATACAGTTGAAATGGATAGAAATTCACTTAAAATATATTTTCTAACTTTTACATTTTAATATTCACAAGGCTACTTTCCACTGGAGAGGAAACCACGATGAACTATGCATGAAAAATTATAGGATTATATGGTTGAAAATGTATCCCATTTATTCCAAGTTCAAACAAGAAATACAGATCATTTAAAGTGGATGTTCAACTCATTGACCAAATATCAGCTTTAGTCCTCTTTGTATTTATTCTCCTGTGATTCACAGAAGAGCTCTGACAAAACTTAAAATTTTATTTTTCAATATTTCTTATCTGTAAATTTCATCATGCATTAAAATCTTATTTAGACTTGTCTGGCACCAAAGGTACATTTTTCCTGGCTAATGGCATTATGCAGATGCTAATCATGTTTTAAAAGTGGCCAAGGGCATATCAGTAATACACTTTGTCTCTCTCTTAATGAAAGTTCATACTTAAAGAGATGAAAGACACCTAAAGTTCTAGTGAGATGAGAAAATCAAATAGCAGGTCTATGAACATAACAGTGACAATAAGATCTTGACAATACAGCTATAATTTTCAGAGTACTTACACTTTTTGTCAGTGATTCATACTTTTCTCAGTTTTATAATGAAAAAAATGGAAGCTAAAAGCTTGGATTCTATGTCTGTTGTTCCCACAAAGTATGAACAAGATACAAGAAACAGTATTTGAGTAAGACTGATCACAGCAGAGCTGGTGACTGTATCGGCAACATTTTTTTTTAAATCCTCAGAGCCAGTTTACCAGGACATTCAACAAAGTTTCAGGGTTATAATGATGTTCAGTGACTCTGTAGACTACCTGTAAAGAACACAACAAACCTTCTAAAAGCTCATGGATGCCACCGATATAATAAAAAGGGGTAAGATCTTGTTTAAATCATACAGGGAAATTGCTCAGTTTTACAAAATGCACTGGAATGTGATTGTCAACTAGTGCTCTGCTCCCAGCATGTAAAGGGCTAGTAGTAAGGATCTGTGTTTGTTTTTACACTGTAACTCCTATTGTCTGAGCCAGATTCTCCTTAGGACCTTATTTTATTCCGATTACTGCAACATCACTGCCAGAAAATGTAGAGGAGACTTGGTCACTCCTTTACTGAAGTCAGCCAAGAAGTAACATTCGCCTCAAAGGCTTAGAAGCCAAGGGAAAAACTGAGACACATACAAGACAGAAGTATACAAACCAATTAATTTAGCCTCTCTGGAAAATCATCTTCACTCTCATCAAATTGTATATTTTCAATATAAATTGAAAATCTATTTATAGAGTAGTCAGGCTAAATATTGCTAAAACAGAAATAGGAAGGGTCATAGAATGCAAAATCCTAGGAAACACATTTTTTTCCCGAGGCCATTTAATATGCTTTTGATACAGATTACTTTCTTGTCAATGGTTCTTTTGTCTTTCTTAAAACTACATCTGCACAACAACGAGGTCACCTTGAATTTCAAGTACAACATTGCCTATAAATTTAATTTAACACCATATTATCCATAATTACCATAAACAGGAGGCAGGTGTGACCTTTATTGTCAAGCTAGAGGGCCTGAGGACAGGATGGGTTAATAGACTAACTAAAGGATACAGGGTCTGAGTTGACTACAGGCTCCCTATGAGCCACAGTATGACCCGGCTATTAAAATATGATTGCAATCATATGCTTCTTTAAGAAGCAGTACTTCCAAATCGAGAGATATCAGCTCCATTCATTGCATACTACACTGCTCAACTCCCCTCTGATGAATGTATTTCAGCTCTGGATTCCATATTTTAACAGTTCACAGAATACAGAGCATCTACAGAGGGCAACCAAGAAAGCAACTGGTCTGAAATTTATGTCCCATGGACTCTGAATGATTTGCTTGGAGAAGAAAAGGTGAGTAAGAACTTAAGGGCTATGTATAAATATCCAAAGACTGTCTGGTAAAATCCCTCAACAGAAGATTTCCTATAGTTGGAAATTAAAGGAAGATTTTGTTCGTTCATTTGTTTTTCTGGTTTTAAATGCAATTAGGGCCACCAAGAAAGAATGGGATTCTTCCCAATATAGTGTGCTTCATGTCATGTAAATGTTCTAAGTCATATAATGGCCTAATCATTTGTTAGTTGCATCGTTAAGGGACATCTAAATTGGAAAGGTAGTTGAATTAGTACACATGGAATGACCCTTTTAAATCTAAGATTATGTGATTAAAGGTCATATAGTTTGGCAGAGAAAGAGCTAAAATCAAAACTCAGATCTACGCAAATTAGTTCCAACACTTTTGTTAATATCTGGACTCCTGGAATACCCAATTAACAGGTCTCTACTCTGATCTCTCTGTGTTGACCCATTTACAGAGTGCCCAGGGCTCTCTTTCTAATAGAGTTGATGCTATTCATTTGCTTAAAAATGTTTGATAATTCTCAAGCCCTCAGAGGACAAAGCCCAATCTACCTAAAGTGACAAATTCTGGCCCCCAAGCCTGGTCTACATGGTCTCCTGCCATGCTTTTCTTCCTTCCCAAGTGTCCCCACTGCTACCGTGGGTGGCCCACTGAGCTAGAGCTATGACTCCAGGCAGTCCTCCCTGCTTCAGAAAGGCAGCTTTGCTTTTCTCTCTTTCCATGTGGAATTCTGAATGGTCTCCTTTTAAAAAAGATTTTTCTTTGCAAAACTACTGCTCCAGATACACATAAGCATGATGGTATGTCTACTAGCACGACGTACAGTACTTGCCTTCCTGCCTTTAGACACTCATCTTCCCCATTCCCTCCTGGCAAATACCTATTCATCTCTCAGGACTCTAAAACAAATGCAACCTTCTCTATGAAGGCTTCTTCAATTCCCAAAGCTAAATTATTTGCTGTCTCTCTGCTCCCATTCTATATACATCTCTCTTCTAGTACATTATACCTTCTAAAATATTGGGTTGGCCAAAAACTTCGTTCGGTTTTTCATAACATGGAAAAACCCGAACGAATTTTTTGGCCAATCCAATATTAGACAAACCTGTCTTTCTCATATACAATTAGCTCCCTAGGGCCAGGCACATGTAAAATTAGCACAGTTAAAACTCAAGAAAGGTTTGTGTGAATGGTGGTTGCTAATTTTCAACTTGTAATCTATGAAATTCTAGGTCTGTTAAAGACTGAAGACAATACTGTAATAGTGACCATACTAATATTGTCCCAATATTTTTGAGCAACATTTTTCACAAACCTTGAATTAGAAATATGAGCTACTGATCCTTCAGCCTGTGGAACAAAAACCACATAAACAGAAAGACAGACAAGATGAAAAGGCAGAGGGCTATGTACAAGATGAAGGAACAAGATAACCCCCCAGAAAACCAACTAAATGAACTGGAGATAGGCAACCTTCCAGAAAAAGAATTCAGAATAATGATAGTGAAGATGATCAAGGACCTTGGAAAAACAATAGAGGCAAAGATCGAGAAGATGCAAGAAATGTTTAACAAAGACCTAGAAGAATTAAAAAACAAACAAACAGAGATGAACAATACAATAACTGAAATGAAAACTACACTAGAAGGAATCAATAGCAGAATAACTGAGGCAGAAGAACGGATAAGTGACCTGGAAGACAGAATGGTGGAATGCACTGCTGAGGAACAGACTAAAGAAAAAAGAATGAAAAGAAATGAAGACAGCCTAAGAGACCTCTGGGACAACATTAAATGCAACAACATTTGCATTATAGGGGTCCCAGAAGGAGAAGACAGAGAGAAAGGACACGAGAAAATATTTGAAGAGATTATAGTTGAAAACTTCCCTAACATGGAAAAAGGAATAGCCACCCAAGTCCAGGAAGCACAGAGAATCCCATACAGAATAAACCCAAGGAGAAACATGCCGAGACACATAGTAATCAAACTGGCAAAAATTAAAGACAAAGAAAAATTATTGAAAGCAGCAAGGGAAAAATGACAAATAACATACAAGGGAACTCCCATAAGGTTAACAGCTGATTTCTTGGCAGAAACTCTACAAGCCAGAAAGGAGTGGCATGGTATACTTAAAGTGATGAAAGGGAAGAACCTACAACCAAGATTACTCTACCCTGCAAGGATCTCATTCAGATTTGATGGAGAAATCAAAACCTTTACAGACAAGCAACAGCTAAGAGAATTCAGCACCACCAAACCAGCTCTACAACAAATGCTAAAGGAACGTCTCTAAGTGGGAAACAAAAAAGAAAAGGGCCTACAAAGACAAACCCAAAACAATTAAGAAAATGGTAATAGGAACATACATATTGATAATTACCTTAAACGTGAATGGATTAAATGCTCCAACCAAAAGACACAGGCTTGCTGAATGGATACAAAAACAAGACCCATATATGTGCTGTCTACAAGAGACCCACTTCAGACCTAGGGAAACATACACACTGAAAGTGAGGGGATGGAAAAAGATATTCCATGAAAATGGAAATCAAAAGAAAGCTAGAGTAGCTGTACTCATATCAGATAAAATAGACTTTAAAATAAAGAATGTTACAAGAGACAATGAAGGACAATACATAATGATCAAGGGATCAATCCAAGAAGAAGATATAACAATTATAAATATATATGCACCCAACATAGGAGCACCTCAATACATGAGGCAACTGCTAACAGCTATAAAAGAGGAAATCGACAGGAACACAATAATAGTGGGAGAGTTTAACACCTCACTTACACCAAAGGACAGATCATACAAAATGAAAATAAATAAGGAAACAGAAGCTTTAAATGACACAATAGACCAGATAGATTTAATTGGTATTTATAGGACATTCCATCCAAAAACAGCAGATTACACTTTCTTGTCAAGTGCATATGGAATATTCTCCAGGATAGACCACATCGTGGATCACAAATCAAGCCTCAGTAAATTTAAGAAAACTGAAATCATATCAAGCATCTTTTCTGACCACAACGCTATGAGATTCGAAATGAATTACACGGAAAAAAACGTAAAAAACACAAACACATGGAGGCTAAACAATACGTTACTAAATAACCAAGAGGTCACTGAAGAAATCAAAAAATACCTAGAGACAAATGACAATGAAAACATGATGATCCAAAACCTGTGGGATGCAGCAAAAGCAGTTCTAAGAGGGAAGTTTACAGCAATACAATCCTATCTCAAGAAACAAGAAAAATCTCAAGTAAACAATCTAACCTTACACCTAAAGGAACTACAGAAAGAAGAACAAACAAAACTCAGTTAGCAGAGGGAAGGAATCATAAAGATCAGAACAGAAATAAACGAAATAGAAACAAAAAACAATAGCAAAGATGAATAAAACTAAAAGCTGGTTCTTTGAGAAGTTAAACAAAATTGATAAACCATTAGTCAGACTCATCAAAAAAAGAGGGAGAGGACTCAAATCAGTAAAATTAGAAATGAAAAAGGAGAAGTTACAACAGACACCACAGAAATACAAAGCATCCTAAGAGACTACTACAAGCAACTCTATGCCAATAAAATGGACAACGAGGAAGAAACAGACAAATTCTTAGAAAGGTATAACCTTCCAAGACAGAACCAGGAAGAAACAGAAAATATGAACAGACCAATCACAAGTAATGAAATTGACACTGTGATTAAAAATCTTCCAACAAACAAAAGTCCAGGACCAGATGGCTTCACAGGTGAATTCTATCAAACATTTAGAGAAGAGCTAACACCCATCCTTCTCAAACTCTTCCAAAAAATTGCAGAGGAAGGAACACTCCCAAACTCATTATATGAAGCCACCATCACGCTGAGACCAAAACCAGACAAAGATACTACAAAAAATGAAAATTACAGACCAATATCACTGATGAATATAGATGCAAAAATCCTCAACAAAGTACAAGCAAACAGAATCCAGCAACACATTAAAAGGATCATACACCACGATCAAGTGGGATTTATCCCAGGGATGCAAGGATTCTTCAATATACATAAATCAATCAATGTGATACACCATATTAACAAATTGAAGAATAAAAACCATATGATTATCTCAATAGATGCAGAAAAAACTTTTGACAAAATTCAACACTCATTTATGATAAAAACTCTCCAGAAAGAGGGCATAGAGGGAACCTACCTCAACATAATAAAGGCCATATACGACAAACCTACAGCAAGCATCAATCTCAATGGTGAAAAACTGCAAGCATTTCCTCTAAGATCAGAAACGAGACAAGGATGTCCACTCTCACTGCTATTATTCAACATAGTTTTGGAAGTCCTAGCCATGGCAATCAGAGAAGGAAAAGAAATAAAAGGAATACAAACTGGAAAAGAAGAAATACAACTGTCACTGTTTGCAGATGACATGATACTATACATAGAGAATCCTAAAGATGCCACCAGAAAACTACTAGAGCTAATCAATGAATCTGGTAAAGTTGCAGGATACAAGATTAATGCACAGAAATCTCTTGCATTCCTATACACTAACGATGAAAAATCTGAAAGAGAGATTATGGAAACACTCCCATTTACCACTGCAACAAAAAGAATAAAATACCTAGGAATAAACCTACCTAGGGAGACAAAAGACCTGTATGCAGAAAACTATAAGACACTGATGAAAGAAATTAAAGATGATACCAACAGATGGAGAGATATACCATGTTCTTGGATTGGAAGAATCAATATTGTGAAGATTACTATACTACCCAAAGCAATCTAGAGCTTCAATGCAATCCCTATGAAATTACCAATGGCATTTTTTACGGAACTAGAACAAATCATCTTAACATTTGTATGGAGACACAAAAGACCCCGAATAGCCAAAGCAGTCTTGAGGGAAAGAAACGGAGCTGGAGGAATCAGACTCCCTGACATCAGACTATACTACAAAGCTACAGTAATCAAGACAATATGGTACTGGCACAAAAACAGAAACATAGATCAATGGAACAAGATAGAAAGCCCAGAGATAAACTCACGCACCTATGGTCAATTAATTTATGACAAAGGAGGCAAAGATACACAATGGAGAAAAGACAGTCTCTTCATAAGTGGTGCTGGGAAAACTACAGCTACATGTAAGAGTGAAATTCGAACACTCCCTAACACCATACACAAAAAGAAACCTCAAAATGGATTCAAGACCTAAATGTAAGACCGGACACTATAAAACTCTTATAGAAAAACATAGGAAAAACACTCTTTGACATAAATCACAGTAAGATCTTTTTTGATCACCTCCTAGAGTAATGGAAATAAAAACAAAAATAAACAAATGGGACCTAATGAAACTTCAAAGCTTTGGCACAGCAAAGGAAACCATAAACAAGACCAAAAGACAACCCTCAGAATGGGAGAAAATATTTGCAAACGAATCAACAAAGGGTTAATCTCCAAAATATATAAACAGCTCATGCAGCTCAATATTAAAAAAACAAACAACCCAATTCAAAAATGGGTAGAAGACCTAACTAGACATTTCTCCAAAGAAGATATACAGATGGCCAAGAAGCACATGAAAAGCTGCTTAACATCACTAATTATTAGAGAAATGCAAATCAAAACTACAATGTGGTATCACCTCACACCAGTTAGAATGGGCATCATCAGAAAATCTACAAACAACAAATGCTGGAGAGGGTGTGGAGAAAAGGGAACGCTCTTGCACTGTTGGTAGGAATGTAAATTGATACAGCCATTATGGAGAACAGTATGGAGGTTCTTAGAAAACTAAAAATAGAATTACCATATGATCCAGCAATCACACTACTGGTCATATACCCAGAGAAAACCATGATTCAAAAAGACACATGCACCCCAATGTTCATTGCAGCACTACTTACAATAGCCAGGTTATGGAAGCAATCGAAATGCCCATCGACAGACGAATGGATAAAGATGTGGTACATATATACAATGGAATATTACTCCGCCATAAAAAGGAATGAAATTGAGTCATTTGTTGAGATGTGGATGGATCTAGAGACTGTCATACAGAGTGAAGTAAGTCAGAAAGAGAAAAACAAATATCGTATATTAATGCATGTATGTGCCACCTAGAAAAATCGTACAGATGAACCGGTTTACAGGGCAGAAGTTAAGATACAGATGTAGAGAACAAACGTATGGACACCAAGGGGGGAAAACCGTGGTGCGGTGGGGATGGTGGTGTGCTGAATTGGGCGATTGGGATTGACATGTATACACTGATGTGTATAAAATCGATGACTAATAAGAACCTGCAGTATAAAACAAACAAACAAAAAAAACCCAACTAATAGTAAAGTTTCTTTGTGTTATTTGTATGGAAATATGTTAATATAAATGTTTCAGACATTACATGAAATTTCTAAAAATCTTGTATGTTCTGGTATAATATTATAAGTCATAATTCTAGTTATTACTTTAAAATGTATATCTCAGAAATAACTAATTTTATTTTTTTTAGTGTGCGGGCCTCTCACTGTTGTGGCCTCTCCCATTGCGGGGCACAGGCTCCGGACGTGCAGGCTCAGCAGCCATGGCTTATGGGCCCAGCCTCTCCGCGGCATGTGGGATCTTCCCGAACTGGGGCACGAACCCGTGTCCCCTGCATCGGCAGGTGGAGTCTCAACCACTGCGCCACCAGGGAAGCCCAGAAATAACTAAATTTCCTTGTCAATTGCATTATTATGAACTTTCCTCAAATCTTTAACCGAGGTCATTTTTAAATCTTTTGTCATTTACAGAGAGTTCTGGGTGTACTCTGATGCTTTTGCAAAAATGTTCCTATAAAAGGGTTTCATCTTCAAGAATTCATGGAAAAGACTCTGACAAGTACAGGTTTCTGGTAACTGACTATACTGCTGAACTGAATGAATAAGCATTTTCAGGACTCTAATGGAAAATTGATGAATTCATTAAAGTGGTAACAAAAGATCAAGATTAAAAAAATTAATTACATGGGACTGAGTGAACTGATGAGGATGATTTTAACTTTTGTGACTTTCTGTTTGAATAAAAAAAAAATCCCATGTGGACTGAGAGGCAAAAAATATACAAATCAATTTTCACTGCAAAGTAAAGGAGCTGTTACAGTGGAGGATTACTGGACTGAATGTTAATATTATGACATAGTATGAGCGTGTTTCATGTTTGGTAATTGCAATCGTTGCTTTTGTTGTGGTCATCCATTTACAATGCTTGGTGTCAGTTTATTTATCTCTTGTAAAAATAAAATACAGTGTGTGTGTGTGTGTGTGTGTGTGTGTGTGAAAAAAAAAAAAAGAAATATGAGTTACTGATCAAGAAGCAAGTTAAAGGGCAGAAATTTCCTTTAGGAAATGATCTCCATGGACAAGATGATAGAAATCATGGAAATAAGGAGTTCGCCAATTAGATTGACCTTCCAAAAGTCTTTCTTCAGTTCTAGCAAGGCGATTTCTATTTTTTTTTAAATTAAGACTACATTTTCAGCATGGAGAAAGGGAATACTTACCACCATGGGCTAGGTACTGTTAGACGTATTGCGTATATTATTGCATTTAACACGACACTGCAAATAAGGTCTACCTATTGTTTTTACTTTATAAACAGTTCCTATGAAACTTGGAAAAATTTAAAGCATTTAGTCTCTCAGTAACAGTAAATTCTATATTGTCATGCTCATTGTATCTTGACAGCTGGTTCACTCACTCATTCATTCATTCTATTTACTGATTTATTCATGAAATGTATTAAGCAAGTTATATGTGCCTCTGACATATAAAAGTTTCCTGCAAGTACGTGATTTGGATAGGCTGCAAATCTGCAATTTCCAATCCAAACTGCTTTGATTCTTTAAAAAATTAAATTACTTATTTATTTATTTCGGGTGCATTGGGTCTTTGTTGCTGCGCGCGCAGCTTTTCTCTAGCTGCAGTGAGCGGGGGCTACTCTTCCCTGCGGTGCACGGCCTTCTCATTGCAGTGGCTTCTCTTGTTGCAGATCACGGGCTCTAGGCACGTGGGCTTCAGTAGTTGTGGCACACGGGCTTCAGTAACTGTGGGTCATGGGTTCTATGTGGCGCATGGGCTTAGTTGCTCCGCCGCATGTGGGATCTTCCCGGATCCAGGGCTCCAACCCATGTCCCCTGCATTGGCAGGAAGATTCTAAACCACTGCGCCACCAGGGAAGTCCCAAGCTGCTTTTATTTTGAATTTAGAAACAGGTCATCTCAAATCAAGTTACATTTTGAATTAGAGAGGGAAAAGATGCAATTTTTAGAGAAAATTGTTATTTTTTAAATACTGATCTATATCTTGTTAGTAATATCTTTAACATTATATTTTTTAATCTCCACAAATATTAGTTAATATCACATAATAAGACATTTGATAATTTCAAATTTCTATTCTTTTTTTTTTTTTTTTTTGCGGTACGCGGGCCTCTCACTGTTGTGGTCTCTCCCGTTGCGGAGCACAGGCTCCAGACGCGCAGGCTCAGCGGCCATGGCTCACGGGCCCAGCCGCTCTGCGGCATGTGGGATCTTCCTGGACCGGGGCACGAACCCGTGTCCCCTTTGGCAGGCGGACTCTCAACCACTGCGCCACCAGGGAAGCCCTCTATTCTTTTTAATTTCACAAAATTTTATTTTAAACTACTTTTAACAAATTTAAGGCAATTTTGGATGTCCTTTTTGGTTCTGTTTGTTTTAAAATGCAGCTCTCTGGCCAAAATTTTGGTAAGCCAAATTTCAGACTAAGAACACACTTTAGAAGTTTCCTCAATAATTCAGAATGATCGCAGTAAACCCAGTTATATCACTACATGTTAGCTCAAGGATTTGGCTATTCAGCAAGTTACATCATGTTCCTGGAAACGTAACTGCTGGGAACCAGTGAAAGCCTGGTTCACCATCGCTTGTCTGCACTGATTATGGCATTCCTATCCCCAACACCAGTAGTATAAAGTAGTTCCCTGGACATAGAACACGAAGCAGATCTTTAATAACTGGAGACACCGTGAGGTCTAACTATAGCTGTGTAACAAAGCCGACTGCTTGAAAATCTAGACTGGAAAAGCACTGGGGCCAGGAAATATTCCCTCTTCATAACCTTTATCTAAATTTGTTAAATCGAACTTCTAAATTCTCCTTAAGTTTCTAGTTCTGTATCCTATTCTATTCATTTAGTACAGGCGTAAAATCAGGTACATCCTATCAGATACAGATTGTTTAAAGCAATATACAATGGCAATTTTATTATGTGTCAAATAGAGGTCATTTACCTTAGGCTAAATAAGTCAAGAATCAAAGAGGAAAAAAAAAAAAAGAAAGAAACGACCTTATCTTGGTTATTATTTCAGTTTCAGCTATTTAGTCTTTAGGTCACAGGAATAGGGTGGGAGCTGAGTCTGCCTCCCAGTCAACAATAAGCAATGAATTTTAGTCACTATTTCTCTGTGTAATTCCTCACTGGGATGAAAAGAGCTAACTCACTTGAAGGAAACGCTAAAAACAGAATAAAAAACAGCCACTTTTCTAGGTCCAAATAAGTTCTATAGTTCTTTCTCTCCTACTTGACTGGTATTTCCTGCGTTACCTATGAGTGACTTCCCTCCCCATACAAGGGTACTTATTAGAGTAAGATTACATCTGTAATCAAAAGAACGGTATGGGGCTTCCCTGGTGGCGCAGTGGTTGAGAGTCCGCCTGCCGATGCAGGGGACACGGGTTCGTGCCCCGGTCCGGGAGGATCCCACATGCCGCGGAGCGGCTGGGCCCGTGAACCATGGCCGCTGAGCCTGCGCGTCTGGAGCCTGTGCTCCGCAACGGGAGAGGCCACAACAGTGAGAGGCCCGCGTACCACAAAAAACAAAAAACAAAACAAAAAAAAACGGTATGAAATATCTGAACTTTCATATAGTTCACTGTTTCCATGGGGATTGAGAATAAAAGATTTATAAAGAAAAGAATGACTAAAACCCAATATTCTTTTTTTTATACTATTGAAATTTTATTTATTTATTTCAAGAAACAGGATTTTATAACTATTAGGTAGTAAGCCCCCTGAGGGACGAAAGGAAATAAAAGAAGTAGTTCTTACCCACAAAGAACATATGATTAGATTAAAAATAGGATAAAAGAGTTTCATCATAAAAAATAATGCAAAATACATAACAGTTTGAAAGAAAAACAGAGAAGACCCAGGGATTATAGATTAGCACCAGATTAAAGAGACAGGCAATAGAGTGTTCCAGGAATTTGGAGAAGGAAATTAAAACTTTAAAATGGTGATCCAGAAAAACACAAAAAACCACAAAAAAACAAAAAAAACAACAAAGTAGTAAAAAAAAAAAATAAAATGGTTAGTGATAGAAGTCATAGATGAGATGGGATTGATTTTACTGCTTTTTAAAGACTGGGCTACATTAAGATAGGTAGATAAAGGGCGGGAGACAAGCCACATAGTGGGGGACATATGGCTTATTGGGGAATAGCAGATAAGCCAGTTTGGATGCAACAGAGTTTAGTGAGGTGAAGAGCAGAGGAGAGGATGGCTCAGCAGGCCGCCCAGCTGCGGAGGCCTGGACAGCCACACTTGGGAGTCTGGACCTTCTCGGGGAGTGCTCACCATGCCCCAGGACTACATCAGATGCTTCACATTTCTGTGATCATGTTTTCAGATCTCAGTAACCCAGAGAACTAGGCATTTGAGTCAGGAGGCTCACAGAGATGAAGAGACCTGCTCATTAGCCAAGGAGCCAAAACCTCAGACTCTGACTCACAAAGTCAATGCTCTTGCCAGTGGGGACAAGGAGTGTTTTTTTTTTTTTTTTTTTTTTTCGGTACGTGGGCCTCTCACTGTTGTGGCCTCTCCCGTTGCAGAGCACAGGCTCCGGACGCGCAGGCTCAGTGGCCATGGCTCACGGGCACAGCCGCTTCGCGGCATGTGGGATCCTCCCGGACCGGGGCACGAACCCGTGTCCCCTGCATCGGCAGGCAGACTCAACCACTGCGCCACCAGGGAAGCCCGACACGGAATTTTTTGAATGAGGAGTGATGTGAACAATTTAGTATTCTAGAAAGTATAGTCTAGATGGATGGTGTTGAGGAACTGAATTGAAGAGAGCTGTCAGGAGTAGTTTCACAAACGGTTCAGAAATATACAGGACTTTGATTGGTTCAGGTAACCGTGAAAGAGATCAGTGGGGTTAGACTAATACCAGTACAGAAAAGTTAAAAAATCAGCATCTCTGCCATGTTTCTCTCTATGTGCTGGCCTCCATCTCTCCTACTGTGTGTTGAATGTCTACCTCCATCATGGCGGTGAGGGAAGGAGGAAGAAGGCAGCAAACAGCTTACAGCCACCGCTGAGAAAGTGAAGACCCCCCTAACATCTATGAATAAATTTTCAGGAAAGGATTCTGATTGGCCATCTTTGTGGCCAGGAGGTAGAGTAATGAAACTGATAGTACAGCAGAATTTTAAAAAATTGTGAAGGGGGTAGTGCCCCAAAAGAATACGGGATGCTGTTCAGAAAATACTGAAGAAGAGTTGCTGGAAAGACAACATTCTACAACCAGCAAACACTGAAGGCAAACTAGATCACCAGGAGAGAATAAAGTCTTCCGTGATGGAAGACCACAGAAATGGCCTGGATCATGCATTTAACTGTGCTATCCTGAGTTAATTCCTTATCACATAATTGAGTTTTAATTTTTATTTGCAGTTATGTTAAAGTTACACAAGCACTGCTCATCATTCAAATGCTAAGATAATTTCCAAATTTATCCTACATGTTTCTCTACTGGCTCACATGTCCTGTTTTTAGGAATTATTTTGGAAAACATGATTTCAGTTTTTTTTCCCCACAGGTTTTTATAATATACTACTTTCATACTCAATTACCTTTCAATTAAAATTCTGTATTGCATCATATCTGTATTCTTCTTTCTCCCAGCCTTCCCCAAAGGAACCACTGGCCTTTTATCAGGGTGACTGTGCAATGGGGAAAAGGAAATATAAGAACTTTCAGAGATTACTGGACAGTGGCTCTGAACTAACACTGATTCCAAGAGACTAAAACATCTCTGTGGCTCACCAATCGGGGTAGGGACATAATGGAGGTCAGGTGATCAACTGGATTTTAGCTCATGCCGTCTCACAGTGGGTATAGTGGGTCTCCAAACCCAATTTTCCTATTTCTGGAATGCATAACAGGAATAGACATACCCCCAACAACAGGCAGAATCCCCATATTGGTGGGAATATAGAATCTATCTTATATTCTGATCTTTACCTTCCATTTGGAGTGGTGAAACTTACATATTTGGTCTAATCTGTTCAGAATTAGTCCTTTGATTTTAAAGGTAACTGCCTGTAATGTCTATATATACCTCTAAAGATACATACATACAGAGGCATATATTATAATGCTTCTAAAATATCTCAAATAATACCCTCATGGTATTGGATATACCAAGAAAGTGGGTGTTCCACTTTTTCCCAAGCTTATTTTATAAGCATCTGGAAGCTAATTCAATGAAAGAAACAATGGTGATTTTTAGATTCCACAGTGGCAGATAAACCGTGTAATGAAACATCGTTTTTAAACACTACCTTGCACTCTGTCCTTGTGAACAACTTGCTTCCAATAAGAACGAGGAGTCAAGTTGAAGCCAGCGATTACTGGAATGGACCCCTTTGTTGGTAAAGGGGTCAGCACTACATCCTTCCTCTAACCCTACATCCCCGTAGCCATGTGCAGGACATTTTCTTCTTTTGTTGGTTAACACTTTTCTTCATCTGGATTGCCTTCAACTATGTGACAACAAAGAACTCAAGCACCGAAACAGCAGCAGCTACATATCCTCTGCATGACAGTGTAATTTCTTCTGCCTTAAGGCTGTGTCTAGCACTGAAATCATAGTCTGTTTACTTCGATCTGGTGCTACATTACACTGGGAGGGATTTAACTCTTCCTTTTAAACACACAGGGGAATGATCTCTCGGCTTTGCCTAACTTAGAATCGGAGACGAAACTGTGCAGTTCTTTTTGCTGCTGAGCCAACCATGCCATGGAGCAAAAATTTACATTCTAACTTTATTAGGCAAGGAAGAGTACTGTGCTGTCTCTTAAAATGCTCAGCAGTACAATAATTAGAACCAATGCAGAAAAGTTTTAGTGGCTAATGAGTCCAGGAAATTAATCTTGAAGGTTTCTCATTTGACTTGAGAGTTGAGTTTCCTCTTCAGATGTTTTTGCTAGGGAATCAGCATTTCTCCATTAAAGAGTTTTACGAAAGAAATTTCGGTGTGGGACAGTGTGTGTGTGCGCACTTCAAGCTGTGCTGATTATCCAAACATTCTAAGTGATTTTGTTCCTTTATAAACCAGTATTCTATAATCTCTCTTTCAGAAAAAGTCAGTCATTGTTAACACACTCTCTGCTTTACCCATAATTACCTAGTAATCTCCAGGTCTACTGGATTCTACTTGTGAGACATCTTTTTCAGCTGTTCCCCCTTTTCCATTCCCAATTCTATCTTTTAGGTTCTTATAATCTCTTATCTGAACTTTTAGAAGAGTCTACTGACTTAATTCTCTCCTTTTGGTCTTTTCCTACAAGTTAATTTTCTAAATTATGAGTAAATATCACAATCCAGTTTAAAGGACTTCTATAAATCCTGCTACACAGCGATTCATGGAAGTATCCCAAATACACACAACAGTTCCTGGCACAAAATACTTGACAAATATTTGTTTAATGAATGAATGAGCTCTCCATTGCTGGGGGTATGGAAACCACCGTATTTATTGAGCATCTCCTATGTGCTTCACAAGTAAAGTGTCTACTTATTGATCTCTACCTAACTATGCCATTTTCATTAAATTCTCACAAAAAACAGTTGAAGTAGATATTAACATTCTCATTTTCAGTATGAAGAATTCAAGGCCCCAAGCAGATTATATAACTTTCCCAAAGTCACAAGACTAATAACCAGCAAATAGGAGTTTGAAGTTAAGCCTGAATTCTTAATTTAATCAGCCCTTGCACCTACAGCATGAAGTTCAAAGTTTTTTCCTCCTCTCTTGTTTTGCTTTAATATTTTATCCCATTATCTGACACACACAAAAGGACATATGCAAAATATACAAATTATAGAGTCTTTAAAAAAAAAGAAAACAAGCAATGTGATTTAAAAAAAATGGGTAGAAGACCTGAATGGTACCTCACCAAATAGGAAACTAAGCATAGTAAAAGGTATTCAACATAATTTGACATTAGGGAGCTGCAAATTAAAACAAGGAGACAGCACTACACATTTATGAAAATGGCTAAAGTCAAAACACAAACACCACTAACTGCTGGTGAAGACGCAAAGCAAAAGAAGTTCTCGTTCATTGATGGTGAGAATGCACAATTGTACCATCATTTTGGAAGGCCGTTTGGCAGTGTCTTACAAAATTAAATATAGTCTTAACATAAGACCAAGCAATCATGCTCCTAGACAATTACTCAACTGATGTGAAAACTTACGTTCCTATAAAAACTTGCATGCAAATGTTTATAGCAACTTTATGTACAATTGTAAAAACCGGAAGCAACCAAGATGTCCTTTGATAACTGAATTGATTAACTGTTGTACAGTCGTACAATGGAGTATTATTCAGTGATAAAAAGAAATGAGCTATCAAACCACAACAAGACATGGGTCAATCTTAAATGCATATTGTTAAATAAAGGAAGCCAGTCTGAAAAGGCTATGTACTGCATGATTCCGATCATGTGATATTTTGGAAAAGGCAAAAATAGAGTAACGATCAGTGGTTGCCAGGGCTTCAAAATGGGAGAGGTGAGTAAATAAAACATGGGGGGATTTTTTACGAAGGTGAGACTATTCTGTCTGATACTGTAAATCTAAATAATAAAGCATTATTTGTCAAAATCCATAGAGTTTTATAGCATGAAGTAAATTTTAATGTATGCAAATTAAAAAAAATCAACTAGAAGGTCAAGAGATCCTAGGATGGAATGCAGAGAGTGACAAAAGAATCTAAGTGTATTAAAAATGTATGAAACAACCTCATTAAAGGGTGTGGAGGCATAAGATGAACTAAATAACTTTGGAAATAAGTAGTCTGTAAGACTAAAAGCAAAAGGAACTGTACATAAGAATTATACTCTAGTTGATAGAGTTGTTTCTCACTGGGGTGTAGATGGACAAATTTTTTTTTTTTTTTTTTTTTTTTTTTTTGGTACGTGGGCCTCCCACTGTTGTGGACTCTCCCATTGCGGAGCACAGGCTCCGGACGCACAGGCTCAGCGGCCATGGCTCACGGGCCCAGCCGCTCCATGGCATGTGGGATCTTCCCGGACTGGGGCACGAACCTGCGTCCCCTGCATTGGCAGGCGGACTCTCAACCACTGAGCCACCAGGGAAGCCCTAGATGGACAAATTTGAAACCCGCTATACATGTATACAGACTAGAATAATTACATAAACTGATGATGGATGGTGGGAGCTAGGTTTCTCACTGTTTGAGATGGAGGTTACACATAAGCAAGGGTAAAAGGTTAGCATGATTTACATGGAAATGAATTAGAGCTGAATCAGTGTGAACTCATATTTAGTTTATTATAGATAGAGAAGGTTACGTATGAAAATATCTACAGATATATATATATGTGTGTGGGTTAGTACACACGTATATATTGCCTTGTTTTGTCAACTGGAGGGCTTAGAAGCAAAATACCCCAGCAGCAATGAGCACGTGGAACGTCCAGATCTTGGCATCTGCTCTCCAGTGAAAAGGAACCAGGGGCTCCTTAGAGAAACGGCTGATTCCAGGGCTGGGGCAGGAAATATACAAAATGAGTCTGGAGCATCTTGGAGAGCCAGGAAGTGCCAGAAACCCAAAAACAAAAAACTCCCAAACGTCACAATGACGAGGGTATGTCAAAGGGATAAAAAGAGCCAAACAAAAGGACTCCCGAAGGCCCAAACTGGAACAGTTTGAGCAACAAAATAGTGTTGGATTGTAGTCCAAAGTACGAACATCCATGAATATCCATGTATCATTATATCCATACTGATATAATTGACTAGATAAAAATGAGGGAGACAAATTTCTCTTGCAGAAGGATTCTGAATAATTTCTGTAGGTACCCTATTCTTTTTTTTTTTATTGAAGTATATACAGTTGATTTACAATGTTGTGTTAGTTTCAGGTGTACACTACAGTGATTCAGACATATATATATATATATATTTATTTATTTATATATTTATATTTATATATATTTACTCTTTTTCAGATTCTTTTCCCTTATAGGTTATTGCAAAATACTGAGTATAATTCCCTATGCTATAGAGTAGGTCCTTTTGATTATCTATTTTATATATAGTAGTGTGTCTAGGTTAATTTATCCCTCCCCACCCCTCTCCCCTCTGGAAGCATGAGTTTGTTTTCTATGTCTGTGGCTCTGTTTCTGTTTCGTAGATAAGTTCATTGGTACCATTTTTTAGATTCCACATGTAAGTGATGTCACATGGTGCTTGTCTCTCTGTCTGGGTTTTACTTCACTGAGTATGCTAACCTCTGGGTCCAGCCATGCTGCTGCATTCTTAAGGAGATGGGGTGTAACTCCTCCTTCCTTCAGCATGGCTGCGCACGGGGCTTCCTTTCAAAGAGGACAGTATGAAACGGGGGAAAAAGAATAACCACAGTGGAGAAACCTGACAAACATACCTCAGCCAGGTGATCAAAGCCCACATCAATGGTAAGACATGTTAATAGTATGCACCTTTGACATGACTGCATGTGGCACTTTACCACTGTGAGCTTCCTCCTAAGTCTAATCATGAGAAAAGGTATTAGGTAAAAACTAAGGAAACCTGTCTGAATAAAGTATGAACTTTAGTTAATAACAATGTATCAATATTGGCTCATTCCCTGTGACAAGTATACCACAGGTAAGAATGTTAACAATAAGGGAAGCTGAGTATGGGACACACAGAGCATTCTGTACTATCTTTGCAATAATTTTGTGAATCTAAAATTATTCTAAAATAGAAAATTTATTTAAATAATACCTATATATTTATGAATGTACATATGAACGTGCTTATGAACGTACCACCCAATCAAGAACTAGAATGTTATCCTGTAAACTTGCATCCATTATCTGTGCTCCCTCCCTCTCCCTTCTCCTGTCTACTTGCCTCCCTCCTCCCCATTATAAAAATCACTGTGCTGACTTTTGTGTTCATTACTTCTTTCCTTGCTTTGGTATAGTCTTACCATACATGCATGCTGCTATACCTTTAACAGTTTTGCTCAGTTATGAGCTTTATAAAAAGAGCACTGTACCTTATACTGTCTTCTGAGATTTGCACCAGTAGATAATTTATAAGAAAATTTATCATAGTACTGTTTGTAAGAGCAAAATCTACAAACAAATGTCCCAGAACAGATGCATGAATACGTAAATTGTGGTACATTTACACAATCACACGATGAAATATTACACAAAAGTGAAGAATACGAACTATATACAACAATGTGGGTGAACTCTAAGTAAGACAATGTTGAGTGAAAAAAAGGTAAAGGCTTTCATCTGGTGCAGAAGGCCCTTTGCCAAAAGGCTGCAATCAACCTCATCTATCTTACTTCTTCAAAAATATTTGTTGAATTAGCAAATGAGTAGAGTCTTCTCACATTTGTCAAGTTCACACTTATACAAAAAGAGTAGGGGATAGTGTGGAAACAGTATCTAATAATGCAGTGTTATTATGATCCCAAACTTGGGTTCACATAGGAGTTCTGCATTTGAAAACTTGGTGGCCTTGGACAAGTGGCTTAGCCACTCAAAATCCCATGTGAAAAGTGGGGATAATAATATCACACCGATACGGTTATTGACTTTAATAAGCTATGTTTGTGAAGAATTTAACCCAATAGTGGTAGCCATTATTACTACCAATAATAAAAGCCATAAACAGAGTGGGGGTGGGGAGGGGCCTTAAAGAACATCTGAGTCAAATCCCTCAAATGAAGAAACTGATAACTGGAGAGCTTCAGGGAGATGCCAGAGGTCACTTGGCCTCCTGAGGAAGGAGTGTGGTGTGATGGAAAGTTCACATACCGTGTCATACAACATACCTGACTTTGAGTCCGGTTCTGTCACTTACTAGTTAAATGTCCTTAGGCAGATTATTAAATTTTCTAAACATCAATTTCCTCTGAGTATAAGAGGACAACAAACACCTAGCTCCCAGAACAGTTCTGAGAATTAAATGGGAAGCTGTGCTTATGTAGTACGCCTTTGATGACGACGATAATGGGATGCGCACACACACCCAGAATGATGCAATGACCAATTCATGAACTGGCAGAAAGAAAGTTTTAGAATGAAGAAATGTACAGTTTCACCAAAAAAGAAGATAGAAATCATTTTAAAAGGGAGATTAAATTTTAGGAAAAGTGGTTTACAGTCAGCCTGAAGTAAGAACAGAACCTTGTAAGTATCAGTCGGTAAAATACTGTGGGCTCTTTAGGAGTAAAAGATGTTTATAAAACTAAACATTATTGTTCACTCTGCCCTCTCTTCTAACTGGCTTGTCTTTAAACTTTTCAGTATTCTCCCTCTGATACTCCTGGAGCAGATCCTAAGGATACGAATGTTCTCTCTGAAGCCTCTAAAAGATTAGCAACACAGTTTTCCTTCAGAAATGAAAACCTGAAGATTGGCAACAAATTTCGAGGTGATGAAACAGGTGTTAACACAGAACTATGCCACTGTTTAAAAAGAACATTTTATTGCCATCATATTCTTTTCCTTTGTGTTTGGCTATTTACTAAACAGGGGCTCATCTCTCATTATTAATGAAACAGTAGCATACTCAAATTGCAATGGACCCGACAGACAGAAGTCGTATGTCACTATTTAAATCATAGGATGGTCTCCCAATCCCTATAATTTCGTATATGAAGATACCAGGAAACTGAAAAATACACAGCACCATTTTCCCTCCCTTTCCTCTTATTTACTGGTTCTCTTAGTTCTAGTCAAGACTAGTCAATACTAATTTTTTTTTTTTTTTTGGTGCCCAAACCTAGGAATGAACCTGGAAACTTACAGATCAAAGACTGATTTTTAAAAAGGTCCCTCACACTTCATTTTTCCCTCGGAGTTTTCAGCTTGGCTGTTTTACATGAGTTAGTTATTTTTATTTATTAATGAAATAAACATTTCTTGAACCCTAGTTTATACCAGGCATTGTTCTGGCTGACAGGGACAAAAAAAAAAAAAAAAAAGGAGACCCTTAAACTTGGTTATTATTTCAGTTTTGGCTATTTAGTCTTCAAGAGCTTAACATTCTCATAGGGGTGCGAGAAGGAATAAACAAATGCTATGTGATACGCAAGAAGGTAATAAGTGCTGTGAAGAGGAAAATAGTAAAGAAGCCAGAGAGTGATTGGGGGCAGGGGCCTCAGGAAAGCCCTCTTCAATAAGGTGACAACTGAGAAAGCTCCTCGAGGCAGTGAGCCATGGGGGTGTCTGAGCAGAGGGAATTGCCGGAGCAGAAGCTCTCAACTGAGCTTGCACTCGTCAGGTTCAAGGAGCAGGAAGACGACAGCGTGGCTGGAGTTGATGGAGCAAAAGGTGAAAAGCTAGAAGATGAAGTCAGGGAGATGACAGAACCCAGACCACACAGAGCTTCTGCTCTTACCATGGCGAGCCACGGGGGAGTTCTGACGTTGTGATCTGACTCATTTTTAAAAGCTGATTCACTTTGTTATAAAGCAGAAACTAACACACCACTGTAAAGCAATTATACTCCAATGAAGATGTTAAAAAAAAAAAAAGCTTCCTGGAGAAAGCAGAGCGTAGAAGAGTAAAGGGGTGGGCATCAGGGAGAGGGTCAGAGACCATCAGTATTGCATGCAAGAAATGCGGGTGGGAGCAGGGCAGCTGGAGAGATGTGATTGGGTCCCGAATACAATTTGAAGGAATAATTTTAATGGCACAGCCCTTTACATTCATCATAACATATTCCTTCCTTCAACCCAGTCCAAAACCTGTGCATATGTATGGCTGATTCATTTTGCTGTGCAGTAGAGGCTAACACAGCAATGTAAAGCAACTATACTCCAACAAAAATTAAAACAAACAAACAAGACCTACCTCCTCAAGAAAAGGCTTTATACAACTCTATGATCTCCAAGCCACTCACATAATTCCTCCTATTCTTTTTTTTTTTTTTTTAATTTTTTTGCGGTACGCGGGCCTCTCACTGTTGTGGCCTCTCCCGTTGCGGAGCACAGGCTCCGGATGCGCAGGCTCAGGGGCCATGGCTCACGGGCCCAGCCGCTCCGCCGCACGCGGGATCCTCCCAGACCGGCGCACGAACCTGTGTCCTCTGCATCGGCTGGCGGACCCTCAACCACTGCGCTACCAGGGAAGCCCCCTCCTATTCTTGCTGATTCTATACTTGTAGTTGCTGTTTTACTTGTACAAAATAAAGGTCACTGTTGTCTCAGCCTAATGGAAACACAGGAATTATTTAAATGGCCAAGTGACAGAACACGGCTACTCTTAAGGAATGACAGTGGGGCAGGCTTAACGGCTCAAAGAACTAGAAAATTTAGAGAAATTGCCTCTTGTCCGTACAGGTGCTCCCTTCTTACACCATCTTCATGGTGAAGTAAAACAACCTTGAACAGGCTGTGAGATCAGCCACAACTGATCTTTTGGGTCTTCCAGTGTTTTTTCAGATTTGGCATTCAACATAGTGCATGGACTTTAATTTTCAAGTGACAGCTTAATCAGTTGTATTTGAATAATGGCATGAACTTGTTCATATTCATCACTTGAAGACCACAATTCATTGGTATTACAGCATTTATACAAAAACATAGAGACAGAAAACAATATTCCATTTTCCCTGGATGTATGTAAAATGTGGCAGAGTATGCCATAAGGTTTGGAAAGATAGATACTAAAGTCTCAATAATAGTTACCTCTAAGGAGGGATAGCAGGAACCAGGGTGGAAAAGCAGAACAATGAAAGGAGACTTGGGCTCTGTAGAAATGTCTCACCTATTTTGGAGAATAAATCATTGTCTCTCTGTAGAGTTAATTTTTTAAAGGATCCATGTTAGTTATCTGACTCCTTCAGCACTACTGATTTGGACAGTAGCCATTAAAGTATGGGAAAAAACGGGGTTGTGAACTAATGCTTGGATTTCATATTCTACTTCTAACCAAATATTGGAGGTAGTTAAAAAGTTCTTTTCAAAGCTGTGATTTTGTTCAGACACATTTATAACAGATTTTAATTCATGAAAAGAACACTGGCTATGCTCACAACCTTTTGGACCTGTGATAATGATGAACATACATTTTCTTAACAAATGAGACTCTATCAGGCTCTATACCAGAAGAAAATCTGGCAAGAAGGCTGAGTTTACAGAGAATAGAAGTTGGGCTCAGGAATGAAAAAAACGGAGATGACAACAGTCAAACCTGGAAGCCCATGAGAAGAACTTGGAAGAAGGAAATAAAATGGCCACTGAAGGATGCAAATTTTAGTAGCAGCTAAAGGTACCGGAATCCAGGACTCAAACAGCCTATAGTTTCTAGAAGTAGTTCTTGTTTTTGAGGGTGCTTGTTTTTTTTGTTTGTTTGTTTAAATTCCCAGTTGTGCAATCTAATTTCCTCAGCTCTCACAGTAATCCTTCCACAACAGAATCATTTTACACAACTTCAAAAGGAAATTTTTTCCTACATGAGGCAGAGGATGGCAGGGAGAGAAAAAAAAATATCTAAACAAGTAACAGCTGATAAAAATCCTGCAGAAGGCAGGGCATCACGGGTCTTGCATGCTCAACTGGCTTATGCCCTGAAGGACTATGGGGCGGCTACACGTTAGGGGGTCTGTGGAGTAACAGACAGACATTTCCTAGGAAATATCAGGACAGTACAGTTTTCACTGAGTTGCCAAACTGATCTGGGAAACACATACCAGACTTGGAGGTGCAAATAAACTTCTTTATCCCTGTGCTTCCCGTGTACATCATGTCCCCACTCATTCTGCCAGCCTGACTGTCCAACTTGCAGACTGACATAAAGCAGCACACCTGGTACAGTTACCTGAGAGGTGAAACCAAAACTTTACATGCATGGGGCTTTCTCACACAGCAGGGTGGTCAGCAGGAAGGCCACAAAACCTGTATTTAGTTTCTTTTACAACTTCTGACTTTGTTGTTGGGGAACACTACATATATGACAAGCTCCACTCCCGATTCAATAATGGGAACTCATTTTTTGTTATCATGTTTCCCTCGAAACTGTCTTAAGTGAGTTAGCATAACTCATTATTTTTTCACCCAAAGGGTTTGCCTGCTACTTCTTGTTTTTATCTCAATTAATTTTGTGTCTGCCGGACTAACACAAATTACCACTTCCCTGTCTTGCACTTTTGATTTAAAAATAAAGCTAATTTGGGAGGTGTTTAAAGCTTTATTAATATTTATATGGCCGTTAGTGGCGGCTATGAGGTTAGCAAGCTTCTTTTTAAAATTAGAAATTCTCCTTCCAGTACTGTGTCTGGGCTGCAGCTTTCCTACCCTGACCACATCATTTTTAACATTTTTCTTAGGGCACAAAGCAGAATTTCACATAAAGTCACAGAAAAGTTGGTTTTGGTTTTCCCACCACTTATCTTGCCCATTCTGCTCCATGAGTCAGACTCACATAATACATTTCTTTCTCTGACTTTCTTCAGAAATTCAGAGACAGCACTTTCTCCCACAAAAGTGTATGGGTGCTGTGTAACAACCAAGCACTATTCTTTACCGTCTGTTTTCCCTCCTCCAACCTGAACTTGGACTGGGCAAGTCAAAAAGAAGTGCTGCAAGTTTTCTAACATGAATTATTCCTCAAAAGGAGAAAAGGATACAAAGGGCATGATCCATACCAAATAACATGGGCTATATCCCCACACTCACCCCCTCTGCCAGTTCCCTCCCTCTACGCACTCCCCCATCCCCACCAAATACAATGCTTTCAGCATAGTAGGGCAACTAAGGAAAACCCAGTAGAAGATGTGACCATCTATTGGGAATAACAAGTCCTGAGGTTGACCAAGTATTACAACGGGACAAGTGAAAATAACTGGATTGTGTTAAGAAGAATGAGCACTGAGGAAAAGCCAGCATCGCATTCACTGAGAGTATGAATCTATATACCAATTTTCCTGAATTCATATCCCAAATCTTCCACTCCCTGAATGTGTGATCCCAGGCCTGTGATTTGACTACTCTGTGCCTTCATTTCCTCACTTGGTAAATGGGGATAATATTAGTACTGCCCTCACTGAAGTTTCATGAGTACTAAAAAATTAAAGGAAGAAAGTACTTAGCACAGTGCCAGCACATATTAAGTGCTCAATAAATACTTGCTGAATGGATAAGTCAAACACGGAACTGAACAGCAAGATAGAATGTACACTAAAATGATAGCACCTGTAAGATATCTCTACTGACAACCACGATATTAAACAAAGTTGAGAAGTTCAATGTAAAATACAGGAGTTTAATACTTTTCTCTCCTGCTATTAAAAAAAAAAAGGGAAAGTGGAGGATAACTAGACTATTTCATCTTTAAGGGAGACATTCCTATCATGTTTAATAATAATTTATTTGCTACTGATGCATGTGTTACCTGGCATCTTTCATGTATTGCTTAGACCTGTGTTATCCAATATGGTAGCCACTAGCTACAGCTGGCTATAGAGTACCTGAAATGTGGCTGGCAGAAATCAAGTTGAGCTGGTAGCGCAAAACGGGCATTGCATTTCAACCACTTAGAATATAAAACATCTCATTAATGATTTTTAATACTGATTATATGTAGAAATGATAATACTTGGAAATACTGAGTTAACTAAAATGTAATACTAAAATTAATTTCACCTATTCTTTTATTGATTTTAATGTGGCTACTAGAAAATTTACATTTCATCTGTGACTCACTTTTGTGGTCCGCATTATATTTGGGCAGTTCTGGTTTAGATCAAGAAGGAAATTAAGCCACACTACTATTATTATTACTACTTCTAACCATCAGTTATTGAGTGCTATTCTGCTAGATGTTTTAAAACAGTATTTCTAAGTATCACAATGGCTCTGTATAATAGGCTGTATTTTCTCTTTTTTTATAGATAAGGAGAAGGTTTCAGAATGTATTTTGCCCCAAATTAAAAAGCCAGTAGTGTTCAGAGCAGGAGTGAATCCACGTCTGTCTGACGTGGTACTTCCAAAGCCTAGGTACTTTCTCCTGTCAGAGGCCACATGGAACTAGAAGCACACGATGGGGAAAGGGGTCCTCCATGAGCAAGGGCAGGCGGGGGGGACCCAGAAGGTACCTTGCAGCATGTGTGAACACGCTGATCTTATAAGGGCACTGACTCCCTTAGAATTTATAGATAATTGGGGTAATGCTTTATTTTCCAGGAATAGAGACATTTTGGTTCCATTTTACCTGAGCCTAAGTCCCCAGTGCCAACAGATAAAGTAAGAACAGAATTCACAGGCAATGTAGTACACATTTTAAAAGGAAAATTTAAGGTAGAAAAAGTATACGCACAAAAATGTTATCTGCCACGTTATTCATAAAAAATTCAGAAGGGGGCTAATTAAAAAGTGATAATTTTGATACCTAGTTAATAGTAGAAAATATTTAGCTGTTATATGATTAAAAAAATCAGAATACAGCATTATGCCCACACTACAGCTCTGTAAAAGTGTGTGTGTGTGTGTGTGTGTGTACAAAGACTGACACAGAACACTCTTGATTGATAATAGGTTTGTATTAGGGCAAGTCTCAAATGGAGGAGAAGCAATTTTGCCCTTCAGGGGCCAAATGGCAACATCGGGAGATATTTTCAGTTGTCCAAGTTCAGGGGATGCTAGAGGGATGCTTCTAAATATCTTACAATATACAAGACACCCCCAAACAATGAATTATCCAGCCCCAAATGTCAATATTGCAGAGGTTGGGAAACCCTATATTAGGGAATCGGGATTTGAAATTTGATTCTACTCTACTTTCCACATTTTTGTTACATTGTGTTACAGTATAAATTTTTTTCAAATACAAAATAATTATCACCAAAAGAAAGCAACACAGGAACTAAATCATAATCACCACACAGAAGGTTATTATACATATGGGGGACACATGCTGGGTTTTGGAGTAGGGTCTGTTAAACAAATTCCTTTTAAATATTTCTTAGATTTACTGCAAACCACGTCCACAAAGGATACCTATAAACTACTTATAGATGAAAATTTGGCCATGTTTGCTCAATCACTACTTGCTGTTGGAATGACTGATTCAACATCTAACAGGAAACTGGCATTCCCTGCACTGTTGGGATAGCATTTGATAAACATCAAAATATTTTTCTCACTCCTCTGAGCAGGTAGTGCCTCATGCGTGTTATTGTTACTGAGACTGACAATATATGCTGCTATTTACACTGCATTTTAGGAAGAGATGGGAAGAGAGATTTTTTTACAGACAATTTTCTCCAGTATCTGCATCACTGTGATGAAAAATGGAAGCATAAAACTTCTACTTGTATAAATTCTCTTTAAAGACTACTCATTTTGTGAACTAAACTACTTGTGCTAACAGATTATCTGATTAAAGGTTTCACAAAAGTAGGTATATATGTCTTGCTTGCAGGCATGAAAGGGAGCACATCTAGATGCAAGCTGTTTATATGCTCATCTATTTCTTAGTTCATTTACATCAAATAGGAGATTTTAAAATAAAAGTATCCAAAGTACCCATTTAAATAGGTTTATTGATGCTATAAGGAAGGTCTAATCCCAGTCTATCAAATGTTTGTACTACATCATTTGACCAGAGAAAACTCAAGTGCTCTTACTTAATATTCAGAACAATGAACAATTCAGTTTTCTTCCTTGAGCGAAAACCATGGTCTTTGTAATCTCCTGTAAATTGCACATTGTCTGCCATACAGAACTCAATAAATAATACGTGAATGAGTGGACATTTATAAAATCACTCCATGAGCTAACCAGGGTTGTGCTGAACCTCCCTGACAAGAAGCCTTATATATTTCAGTTCCTTTTCTTAAGTTTTACTCATCCATTCATTCACTCACGGAAACTTATCCACCTCTAAGCTCTGACCACACGTGGCACATACCGCCTCTATAATACTTATCACTTGCTGGTATATTTTTGTATACCTACCTCTTCCACTAAAGTGTCAGCATTTCAAGGACGAGGACCAGGTCCCGACACTTTGTTTTCTGACTTAATCTTCAATATAGGCCTAGAGGGCAAGGAAATCATGAGCCAGAGCATTTGGCTACAGTCACAGAGTTAAAAAGTGGGAAAGCTAAGATTTGAACTGAGGACACCTCACTCCAAACTGTCTTTTTTCTATTTTATCAAACTGCAGAGAAAATGAGAGTGGAGGTAGAGTGTGGGAAGAGAAGTACATGAATTAAAACAAAACAAGAAGTTTTAGATGCTAAGCAAGGTAAGATGCAATCAGTGGGTTATACTGACACTGAAAACCAGAAAAATACAATTCAAGAAATTGATATGGACAATTAGAGTGCACCTCAGAAATGGTCTCTAGAAAGTCAATTCATCCAATATTTATGGAAAATCAAGTATGACCATTTCAGCCATTTGAAGTGAATTTCTTGCGGGGATAAACGGTGTATTTTGTCTGTTTCTATATCTCTAATTTATAAGCTGTTAGAAGAATGAGTGACTATATGTCACTGGTTCCAGTGCAAGGGGTCCCACTTCTACAGGGCGACTTCAACAGGTGACATAAATCCTATAATAGGCAGCGAATTTGTCAGACGGGGGCACTAACCTAAACGAAGCAAACAAGAGATTCTGAGGCATATTTATGCTAATTGCGGCGATTTCCTACCTACAACAAAATGGGAAAGTTTATCAGGATCATGCCATTTCATTGTAATGACATCCTGGACAGGCTCTTTGAAAGGGCGATACCTTAATATTGCTATTGTTCCGAGACAGAACAGCAGAGTTGTTAGGAAAAAGCGTCCCAGAGCCACCCTCTCTGGGTTTTTAGCTCAGCTCTTCCATTTCCTAGCTGTATGACTTTGGTACCCTCATCTATAAAGTCAGGCCAGCAATGGTGCTCATGTCATCAGGTCGTTAGTAGGCTAAATGTGAGGCACGTAAAGTGGTTAGAACAGTACCCAGTACAATATACCTGCTTAATAAGTGTCTGCTGTAATTACCATTGTTGTTCTCATTGCTGTTATTTTCAAAATGCTATATTAACATATAATTTTTTAAAGAATCATGAGCCTCTTTGAAATAACATGACATTTTAAAAATTAGTGAAAGTAAAAAAAATTAAGTTATCTATATTTGGAAGTATTTTGTAATTTGGGAAACTTTTGTTAATTCAAAATTAATGAGGAAATGCCAAACAAATATAGATGGTGGTGATTAATAATGACAGTGATAGTAACAACAGTCTCCCTCTAAAATGTAACTGTATGATTATATGTGTGTGTATGTCTGTTAACTATATCTTTAGATATACCAAAAACTAAATGTTTTTAATCATTAAAAAATGATTGGCAGCTTGTTGAAGATATAACTAGAACATCTCCATTTGCAAAGAAGAGCTGCGAATCACAGAAGACTGCGAATAGACAAATGAGCTCAGGCAGGGTAAGTAACAGTTACAGTTCAGTCTAAATCAGATTGGGTTGTTTTTTTCCCCCCCAATGCAGACTGTTTTCAAAGCTAGACACAAGCTGCAGCATTCAAGTGGAAACCTGAAATTCCTATAGGCCTCTCCGTTTTGTTTCGGTTTCTTTTTTTTTTGGTGCCCTAGCATTCAGAACTTCCTGCTGGATCATGTCAGGGAAAGTGGTAGCTGATTAGAAAATAGTAGCGACACACTGGCTACAAAAATAATAAAGAATAGATTCCCCCTCCCAGACTGCCACTGCATCACTCTTCTCTTTGTTGGGACATTTGCACTGACACTGAGCCAGTTTTTGTTTTACTGTAATAGGATGCAGAATGTCTTTTTAAATCATACTGCGGATGGGATAGGTTGGTTACTATCAGTCACAATCACTAACAAAACAGTTCCCCATCATCGGTCCTGCCATCTGTCCTCCGAGTTCTCTCTACACATGGGCTTGGTTGAACAGATTTTGAACTGGCCAAGGTCACTGCGCAAACAGCCTCCACAGATGGGGACAGTGTGAAAACCTAATTGCAGCTGTGGACAAACACAAACAAGGACACACATGGTTGACAAAACCCCTGTCTAGACTTGATGGTGGCTCAGTGTCACCGAGTACAAATAACAAGGACATGGTTTCAAGGTAACTGTCTCTCAGGGGTAGTACAATCATTAAGGAGCTCTATCATTATGTGGTGTAAATCTCTCCACACTGACATTTAAATATCAATTTAAAATGGCAGTAGGTAAGTAATATTTCCTATCGTACATACATCTTCTAAAATTTCGAGAAAATAATGCCTTTCTTCAACAAAAAGATATGGCTTGAAATCAGTACAGCTCCGTAACCCATGTGAAAGTCACAAACGTGGCCCCCATGTAGCACGGAAGACAATGAGTTAGTGAAAGAAATGAAATGTCCCCTTTCCACATATTTATTTCATACTGTATCAAGATTTCCTTTTCCCACTTCTTTTCCAAAACAAATTACTTCATTAGAAATGTTACTCATTTGTTGCTGTTTTGACAATATTTAATTGTCAAACCTAAGTGCGGCATACCTTCCATTCCACACTCCTCAGAAACTCAGCAAAGTAGAATCACCCATTGAAATTGGTATCCTAGATTTTCCGATTGAAATACATAGGGCCCCAGAGAATTTGGATTGCCAGTGTCTTTTCTAGATACTCAACATGTCTGGTCACTTAGGTTTAAAGCCAAACTGGGTGTGCATTACTTTTTGAGAAGTTGTTAAATTTAAAATAAGTTATCAAGTCAGTGCTATTTCCAAAGATTGTTGATAAAAAAGAACATTTAACTGTAACCATACTGAACAGACAGTTGATTATAGAAAGACATGTCAGTGCACATATGGCAGCCGGGTAAATTATGCACATCTGGATTACTTTTGGCAAGAAACATAGCTAAGTGTCTAAAGCCAAGTTTAGCAATCTGTCACTAACAATATGTACATTTATTTTAAAATGTCAAGGGCTCAAAGTCATATTTTCTATTTCTTCATAAACTTTCCAGCTCTTTATAAGACAGCAAACAGGTGACAAAACACATTGCCCAAACTGCCAAAGGCTGTATAAATAAGGGGTAATTTTGAACTTCTCACCACATATACAAGAGGACTCAAACTCTGAAGCAAACTCGTGTTTTGTGGGATATACTAAAATCCAGAGCTCAAGTAAGAGTGTTAACATTTTACTTTAGAAGTTGGTTGAAAAGTGCTTTCATATAAAAATATGGCTGCCCCCTACTTGGAGTAGTAAACAATGTAACAATCTGGGTAAAGCAAATGGAAAACGTCTGATGGCGTCTACTTATAAAAGGAGAAGACCAGTGACTCTCTGATCATCTCAGATTAAATTTTCCTTTTGCCTACTGCCAATTACTGACATCACTTAAATCCTAAAGAAATATTTTCCTACTTCCAGTCCCCTTGATTAAAAGAAAAGCCAAGAGACATGAAGGTGGCTCAAATTAGCAGTAACAAGAAACTTTACAAGTGGATGTGTGAGTATCAGGCAGGTGGGAACTGCAGCAGTACCGGTAAGCACAGCACTCACCCTGACTACTGTGCTGCTCGCTAGTTCCCTGAACATTCCAGGCTTCTTAATAGCTTCAGTAGGAATGCCAAGATATATCGTAGAGACTGGGTGGGTCCCCGCCATTCCAGGTGTTGCCTTCCAGTCTCATTTGTGCTGGCAGCAGAGAAAAACCAGAGTGGACCTATTTTATTCATAGGACGATAATAGGAATGTTCACACTCTGTGTCAGCCTCTCCTCTAGCTCACTAAATTGGCAATTTCACTGTTGATTGGCATCTTTACTGTATGCCAGGTCTATGTCGTAACGTTCTCAAATGGTATGGGGAAAAAATCTTATGTCTCTAAATCACGTAGATTGGTATTCAGACGCCAGGTCCACGGCTGACAACCCATGCCTAATCTGTAGAACGAGGGTGGCACCTACACCTCACTGTGTGGTGGTGAGAATTCACTGCCTAACCCTTAATGAATATTCCAAAATGCTAGCTAAGATCGTTATGATTCCTCTTCTCCTCCTTAAGGTGACGGACCAGGAATAATACAGTTCATGAACGACAGATCGCCAATAAAATACTGTACATTCACGAGAAAGCTTAGAAACAACTGAGAAGAGGGGAGAGGAAAAAAGAAGGATCCAAATAGGAAAAGACATTCTGTTAAGTTTTAATTTGTACCTGCTTTTCTGTTTTTGTAAAGTCTGATGCATGAGTATTAAAATCTAATGAGTTTAAAAGTTTTTCTCCAAATGGAGGGATAAAAGACAAATTGCTATGTTGTTAAAAGGCACAAGTTTTCAGAGCTGTCAGTTTCCACCATTCATCAATTCAAAGGGATTTTAATTAAATGATATTAGAGGTACAGAGTAAATCCACTGCCTTCTTAATTTTGATCTTTTCTATCTGACTATACAGCTTTATTTTAAAAGTATACCTGGTACAAAAATGCTCAAATAAAAGTTATGTATCGGCAGATAAAAGGTAAGAAGAATTTTAAATTAAATGAGTCTATTTGTCCATATTCACCATCCAATGTCTCAATGTTAGCAACCTTCACAGAGTATCCGTTTTTTTTTTAGTCTCTTAGTCCTTACATCCCCAGGGGTTTTAAGTCTTTGTGGGATACAAAAGGACTAGAAATACAAATTAAGTGGATCTGGTAAGTTAAGTGGAATTCTAACTACCAGGATATTCCAAGATCCAGCAGGTTGAAGGAAAACACTCTCAGAAAAACCCAAAGCAGACCTGACAGAATGATTCTTATCACTGAATACAGAAGAACAAGAAAAGTTATGGGTTACCATACTACCATACTGCTTTTAAATGAGTTAAAGTCTCCTGGCCCAAAGTTATTAAGAGAATTTATAATTTAGATGGTAAAAATCAATGTTCATGATCTTTGCCAAGTTAGGGAGAATAAATATAGGGGATTCTTCCAACCTTAAGATTCTGTTATTGTCCCTAGCCAAACAAGGAACTTGAGGAGACTGATGTGTTCTCCAAGTAGACACGAAGCTTTTTTGTATGGAATCATGAGACTTTCTTGTTTCTTCTATACTGGTCATTTAAGATTTTATTCACAAGACAGCCAGAATGAAAAAACAAATGGAAGTTAGAACAAAATAGTGTTTCGGTTACTAATGTATATTTACTTCTAAATAAACTACAATATATTTTATGAGGGGCTTTAAAGCCATAATTATTTAACCTTGTATCTAAATTATAAGCTTAATGTCAGGTAAAAACTTGAGTACCATATAAAATGTGGTAAAATGAAGATTATGGACTAGCTAAGAGTAGGAGATCTGGAATCAAGCAGACCTGGATTTGTACACCGACAGTGCAGTCTGTCTTTCAATATATTATATTAGTTTTCTGATATCTATCCACAATAAATTATATATCTGAATAAGAGTATATGTATGTGCTGTGTAATAGTTACACACACACCACAGGGTTGGTATGAGGATTAAACAAACACCTCGCACAGTGCCTGGCCAATACTCAATAGCAAATGAAGAAATCAGGGTGGTACAGGAGGTAACGTGATGGAAATTACTAATGCATACCACGATATATGTTAAAATTAAAGCCTGTGTGATAAACTCTTTGAAACAGTGACAAAGAACACATGTAAACTATCTTTGAGAAGGTGATCCTCACCAGAGAATTAAACCACAGTGAAAAAAAGAATCTTGTAAAAATCATCTTCCCAAGGCCAAGGCATTACATTTTTAGTTGACATCTTTGTTAAAAGGTGGTAAGTTCTAGATCCTAGAGATGCATAATTGCAACACTCAAAATATGAAACTGAATGAACTAATAATATTCCCAGTGTCAATTGGGTAGGAGTGATCTTTTGTAAATCCTCCAGATTACACACAAAACATCCATGGAGGCAGACATCACGGTTACTCCTTAAAAGGTTCCTCTTCTCATGAAGAAGCCAACCACCGGACTGCTTCAGTGCCATCTAATACGTGTCTTAGCGAGACTCTTCCACCTGGCAGCTGCTGAGGGGGTACTGATCCTTATTAGATTCCAATAAAATAGTCTATGCTATTAGAGATGTTTCAAGTAACCCCAAATAAATACAAACTCAACAGGGAGAAATTAAGAGGACTGATAAACTTTTCTTATGCCTGTTAATTTCCTGTCATTCATTTATTTGAGTTCTTCAAACTCTGACCTTCTTTTAGATGGAATGAAAAGAATAAAGTGATGTTTTCCTAAACTGTGCTGTTTAAGTATGTCTGCTACTGAAAGAAAAAAAGTATGTGGTAGGAATATCTTGAAAATAACACAGAAAACATGGCTTCGAAGAAGCAACTTAAAAAGCATCTTATCGGGCCCAAATAGAAATTCACCCTGTTAGTTCATTAAGCTTTTCAAAAGTCAGTCCCTGAAGAAAGAATGGAATGGTGGCCGTCCACTCCATGGAAGTATTCCCCAGAAAAATGAACTCAGAAACTGAGTAAATGTAACAAACTCACGGCAAAGCAACCCACCTTCCAAACAACAAGGCATGAAGTATTAAAAAGGTCTGAAGGAATTTAGTGTCCTATATCAGACATCATGCAGAGAAAACTCACTGTTCCAAGGCAAAAAAACGTCTGAACATTTATGTTAAATGTTCCAGTAATGTCTTGGGTCTGTAAAAAAAACAACTGATAAGACAGCAACCCCTGATAACGGGTAGGTAACTTCAGACTCTTTTCCAACATTCTGTTTTAAAGTGTAAACCTCAATCAATCCAGGCAGACTGTCTTCTGTTACTTGGCAAAGATGTGAGGTTTATACCCCAAAGCAAGGTGGGAGAGGGGTGGGTAGAGGGGTCAGTCTTGACCTCAGATTTTTAACTGCATTTCAAAAGACATTTTACAATGCGTTTGTGAACATTTTGGCAGATTATGGAATCTGAGAAACCATTCCTTTCAAAACATGTAATTAATAAAGCATTATAAGAAAAACACATGATGACAGTGTCCTTCTTGAATTATGCTAATTTGATTACAATGAATCTAAATAAACTCTGAACTAATTATTTCTCTGCAGTACTTAAAGGGACTGCCTGAAGGGTAAGCTGGGACAAAGTGAGAGAGTGGCATGGACATATATACACTACCAAACGTGAAATAGAGAGCTAGCGGGAAGCAGCCACATAGCACAGGGAGATCAGCTCGGAGCTTTGTGACCACCTAGTGGGTGGGATAGGGAGGGTGGGAGGGAGATGCAAGAGGGAGGAGATATGGGGAGATATGTATATGTTTAGCTGATTCACTTTTTTATAAAGCAGAAACTAACACACCATTGTAAAGCAATTATACTCCAATAAAGATGTTAAAATAAATAAATAAAATAGTCAAATTCAAGGAGACTGATTAGTAGGTGAATAGAAATATATCTTTTAAAATAAAATATTGGCTATTAAAAAAATTCTGTTTAATTTATTTGTCCATTATTTATGATGCCCTCTTAAGGTTAATATATTTAAAAAAAGGCAAGCACAGTGAGTTATTCCTAATGACCAAATTGTTGAGTTTTTCTCTTGATGCTGAACCCAATTTTCTCCTAAGCATCAAATATATCACAATCAACTCAAAATCCTCAGAAAAGCTTTTGATTAGAACATATATAGTGCTCACTCCACAGGGTGATTTGACTAACAGTAAAGAGTACAGTACTTAAGGAGCCAGACAGTAAAATGGCTGCACTCACTGTACATAATTCACTGGCCAACACCATAAGTAAAGAAACATGAACACACACACAAGAAACCTTCAAATCACCAAACGACATACTCTTGAAGCTCACTGACTCTCCTTCTGAATGAGTTTTATTTTACACGTCTATTTAGATGTATATAAGAAGGTATACTAGGACTCCATAAATATAAAGCACGGGCCCACTGCAAATATTCAACCCTCCTATCACTTCCCCACAAGATGAGATAAAACAGAAGTTTCCTCCAAAATTACTGACCGCCCAACACTAATAGTTAGAATGACTATTCTCACTGAAGTAAGACTGATGCACATTTCCTCAACAAAACAATTAGAATGAGCATCATTTCCAACTACCAAAAATGCTTTAGTGAATGTAAAATATTAAATCATAAAGAAAAATGATTACATAAAAGCAAACTATCAGAGTGAATCTGACAGCATGAAAATCAGCTTAACCATTTAAAATTTTTATTATGATTAAGTTTTATTGTAAAGTATCACTTAACTAAAGTGAAAGGAGGAACATGATTTTTAAATGGATTGCTATCAATACCTTATTTAATGCAAAAGAACTCAGTAGTTCATGGATTTCATTAAAATATCAAATTTAGTACCTCTTAGAATGTAAATGATATTTAAAGTTGAATAGCAAGTAATATTTCAAAAATTTATAATTTTAAATTATACTTTATATAAACATGTAAAATGATCAGGATAAAGTCAGATGCTGGAACATTCAAGTACGGATTAATGCCTATATTCTAGCATTATTTTTAGTTCCTGAAAATAAGTTGGCTTTTTGTCATCTCATCACTTCACTATGATTTCATTGGATAATTATGCACTGAAGTTCATTACTCAAAGCATCCATTGTTGAACAGAACCAAAACCATCCAACCCAATAACCACAGAATAAAGAACTGAAAGAAAATTGAATATAACCATGAATCTTAAAAGGGAACCAAACAGCAGGCAAATCGGTCCCAACATTAAGTGCTAATGCAAAATTCCTCTGCCTGAAAATTATTCTTTTTACTTGCAAACCTACATAATATCAACACTTTCTGAAACTCATTTTAAATAACCCCTCCTTTTATTTTTAAACGTAGAAAAGTTAAGCAATGTTGATGAGGTAAGAAACAAATGCAAAAAAAAAAATCTCCCTTTCTAGATGTTCTTTCTAAATGAATTAGGTAGCTAGACAGATAATCTGTAGAAAATTGGGCAAAGGGTATAGGCAGGGATCTAAAATGTGTTAGAACACCAAAAATTCAAAATAAAATTAATTTAAAAATGTGTATTTATTTAATCCTTTAAGAAACAACCTTCTATGAGCATCTTCTATGAACAAGGCCCTGTATTAGGTGCCTTGGAATCACAAAGTACTTCTAGGAAGGTGTCATCGTTTGCAGTTAAACAGGACACAGGAATTCTACAGTTGAGACGGGCTTAGGTACTCTCTACAACAGGAATATTCCTGAAGACGAAAAACGTTTAAATATTTCACCAAGTGAGGTGGAGAGCTGAGGGGAGAAGTGAAGGCCATGACTGCCAAGCAGAGAATTCACTCAGTGCTGCTGGATGCAAAAGGCGCTGGACACAAGTTACTTAGTCAAGCTTTTCATTTTTATGTGTGATTCTTCAAATCTGCCTTTGGAAATGGACAATTTCAGCCTATCAATGATTTTTTAAGTAGGCATTTAGATATGGCTATAAAATCATTTTTGCTTGAATCATGTCCTCACCAACCCCAAGAAAAAAAGAGGCCTGAAGGTTTGTATTTTTTTCCCTTAACGTCACTTGAAATAATCATGGAAACATGTTAAAACCAAGTATTTAATTTCAAATAAATATTTATGTTCAAAATAGTTCAAAATTCATAAGATATAAGTATCAAACGAGGAGTAAAAAAGAAAAATCCTGAGAAGTTTATTCATTAGAGCAAATTCAGCTGAGTGCTGTAGAAGCACCACGTCCTTTAAGCATCACCAAGGAGCAGTGAAGATGGAACAAATGTTACTTATTGCAAGAGGATGGCAACCTGAAAGCTTTCCCATTTTCAAGTTTGTAAGTTGCTTTAGTCTGTTTGGGCTGCCATGACAAAATATCACAGTGACTGGGTGGCTTAAACAACAGAAATTTATTTCTCACAATTCTGGGGGGCTGGAAAGTCCAAAACTCAAGGTGCCACCATGGTCAGTTTCTGGTGAAGCCTTTCTTGCTGGCTTGCAAATGGCTGCCTTCTTGCTGTAGGGAGAGGGGAGATCTCTCTTCCTCTTCTTAAAAGGCCACCTATTCCACTGAATTAGGGGACCTCCCTTATGACCTCCTTTAACATTAATTACCTCCTAAAATACAGTCACATTAGGGGTTAGAGCTTCAATGCATGGATTTTGAGGAGACATAATTCAGTCCATAGCTTAAGTCAAAAAATATACATCCTATGTCATTCATGAAAGTGTATATTATATAAAGTTTATGTATGTTTAGTTATTCGTTTTTTTGTGATTGCTACCTAGCCTTAGTTTGAAATTTTTAAACTAAATTTAAAAAGCAGTTAAAAGTATTTAGCTTATTTGTCTGAAAGAATTGTTTCTATGTGTGTTCCACTAATGAGTCAGGGAGCAACTAGTAGGATGGGATTGTATCACAAACATATTCAACTTGAGAAAGAAAGAACTGAAGAAGTCCCTGACAACCATTCCCTTGATGCATTTCTGTTCTGCAGAAGAAAGACATGAGTTCCCTCAACCGGTCCCAATTCTCCAGGGCTTCTCATGGTGTGAGCATCTCCACCCCAGTGTGCGCTTCTAATCTTTAAAGTTGAGTATTTCTTATTCACCTTGACTCCTGAATGCCAACTACTGCATCTTCTGCATAATGGAAGAAACAGGAAAATGCTCCACTATTGGATACAAAACAATTGTATGGAAATCCTAAAAGATTTTCAAAGGGAATATTCAGGCTCTATGATTTTTTCCTTACAGGCTGACTTTAGAAATTAACTACCACAAGGTGATGAGCAATAACACTAAGTTGTATCTGTTTGAAAGTCACAAATACATACACATGTATGTACAGACAGACACGCATATTGGGAAGGAAAAATTTCCTCATAAAAATTTTTGTATCATTATAGAAAAAAAGCATCTCTTTTCACTGCAGTGGCTCTTCCAATTTGAATATATTGTCTCTCCTTGATACACTAAAGAAACATCATCTACTCACCTACTCTCAGCTGAGACGGGGAGAAGGCAGCCCTCATACCAACCCCTATGTTTTTCTCCCATTGGTCTCTGATAGCACATGGCTCTTGCACCTTTAATGCACAGAGAGGGGAGCTGAGGCTTCACTTGCTGCCTAGTTCTCCCTTCTGAAGCTCAATATTTAGAGAGGAAAAAAAATACCATGTGCAAATATCATCTTTCTATAATTGGCAAATCTCAACAAACCTTTTCATTAAGTAGTATCTTAAGGAAATAGGAGTTGCTGAAGAACTGGACAGGTTAAAAGACCTAAATTGAAAGTAATTCTGCCATTTTATTTCTAGCTTTGGATGAGCAGCTACTTTTCTAAAAATATGGGAGAATCTTAAGAGATGGATGAAGGCCTACATACCTCCATATTTGAGAGTGAAAATACCTGAGGGAAATATAAAGGAGATTATGTAAGCAAATGGGCTATGCCTAGAATTTAGAATTTCACACAGTGCATTTCTTTTTCCCAGTAGTTATATCTGACAATGGGACTTAATTTATCGAGGACGAAATAACCATGCTGTCTTTCTACTGTCAAGAGAACAAATCAAACAATTGTAGTTCATGAGCAATGCCTTTTAATTTAAAAAGAGGAAGAAAGGACAGAGAAAGGCTCACATATTCTGCTGGGTGTTTGTGTAGTAAATCCATAGGGGCCACTGTGGCCACTTAAATAATTGAGACTCATGGAACCAGAGAGAAGTCCTAATGCAACTGGAATAGAGTCAATGGTACACTTTAATTTTTTAATGCTTTTCTTGAATATTCCATTTTATGGGGATTGAGTACTCATTTGACTAACTTATTGCAGGGGTGGTTGTGCAAGAACTAAACGTGCTTTGGATGGACACTGATGATGAAATGAATTTGGATATATTTAAATGTGACACATATTGCTGCTTCAGGTCAAAAGTTTTTAATGAGAAAATATCTCCAACTATAGCCAAGGTCAAGGGGAAACTATCATTTCTCCTTATTTAGAAGCTTCTAGAAATGCATTCATTCTATTAATAGGTATATGGTAAACACTGGATCTCTGAGTTGCCAAACTTTCAGCTCAAAAACTTCCTGAAGTAAATCACTGATTAGATTGTAATAATGACTACAATCATACAGAACTATGAGTTCTGCAAAATAGCTAACGATCTTTGAGAACTATTTAATAGGGGAGTCTTTTTTTTTTTTTTCTGTTTCAAAGGGCAACAATACTTCAGACAAGGTTTATCACTCTGGCCAGTCATTCATTATTCAACAAAGATTTATTAAACACATGCTGCATTTAATGGAGTAGGGTGAGGGTTGGTGGGAATGAATTATACAGACAACAAGAGGACTGAGTGATGGGTGTCGGGTAGTAATCCCCACACCGCTAGTGTTTATCCTGTAGCCAGGGTGCTATGGGAACCAAGGGGCTGAGTCCCCCAGTCTTTAGGAGGAGTCACATCTCCTCCTGGGAATCAGGAAATCTTCCAGGAGGATCACTGGAAATGGGCCAGGCCAGGAGCGAGGGGCACTGCAGACACTTGGAATGCTCTTGTACCGTTAGCCTTAGTGAGTGAACCTGGCACTCTCAGCCTGTGAGACCAAACCCACAACGGGTGTCTGAGGCCTTTCAGGAGACCTTTCAAAATGCTTCAGAATGGGGCTTCCCTGGTGGCGCAGTGGTTGAGAGTCCATCTGCCGATGCAGGGGACATGGGTTTGTGCCCCGGTCGGGGAAGATCCCACATGCCGCAGAGCGGCTGGGCCCGTGAGCCATGGCTGCTGAGCCTGCGCGTCTGGAGCCTGTGCTCCGCAGCGGGAGAGGCCACAACAGTGAGAGGCCCGCGTACCGCAAAAAAAAAAAAAAAAAAAAAAAAAAAAAAGCTTCAGAATGGGAGCTGATTCTCAGTCCACAGATGACTGCTGATACAGTGGCTGGGTGGGGTAAGACTATTCTTGGGCTCATCTAATCTTAGAGATCTGGACACACTCCCAGAGGGGTGGAGGACTGGGATAGTTTTGGGGCCACTAGAAGTGGTGTTGACTTCCTTTGGAAAAGATCCAGAGGCTGTAACTTAAAGTGGTCTATTTAAATTTATTCTTTTTTTTTTTTTGAGGAGAAAAGCACAGGAGAAAAAACAAGCACTGTGTCCACCCTTCCATCTCACTGCCACCTTCACTCCCATTGTTCTTGTAGGAATCCCGCATGCACAAAGTTGAGGGGAGCCCTGACACTGCTATTTCCCCTCCGGAGCTAGATCTGTCTGTGGCATTACTGCACTGTAAGCTGACGGGGGAGAGCTGAGTGCTCTCCGGAGGACGAAGTGGTAATGCTCAGAAATTCTGCAAACACATGAAGACAACACTGCCTACCTGCCAAGGGTGTGGCACCATGTTCTGGCTAAGAAGACGGCAACTGATTTCACTCATCCAAGCAAATTTTTAGGGAGTTGTAAAGAGAGTTGAAAAACATCATCTTGGAAGCTGCTAAGGGACAAACATGATTTGAAAATGATTGGGAGAGGTCATATTTATGAATCCTTAGTGAGGCTGTTTTATGGTTCAGATATTATTGCTTTGGCTAATGTCTGAGTGTCTGTATACACAAATTTTAATAAAAGCAACCATGAAATTTGACAAACCACTTCATTGAAATTATAGAACAAATATATCTTGGATACTACACTCTGGGCAACGCTTAATTCATTCACTTTGGGTGAACTGAATGTGACACTTCTACCTTGTCTATTCGCTATAGGATATGGGAACAGCAGAAAAGAATGGATTGTTTTAACCCTTGATCTTCAGAGTGCTTAGTAAATTATCAGGGATCAAAATACATCACAGAATAATCTTTGGTTTTACTTAATAATATTTAACCAGTCTCATAATTCTATTTATCAAATCTATTATTCCATTATTTTACTTTTTTGGATCTCATTTCCTTTCCCTTTGCTACAGTTTGGAGCAATGTTATTTAAAGTATAATCTGAGGATGAGACCAGTCCACAGATGTAATAAGTACAGAAAGAGAGAATAAGAACTGAGAAAATTCTGAAGGCATTTGACGTGGCTGTGACTTACAAATATGTGGTCAGTGGTCTCATCTCACTGAACATATAGACCAAACGTATCGGGCAGCATTGGATGGGGGATGGGGTGGTGGGAATCAGTTCTTTACCACAAATAATTTGATTAGTATTGGTTTAAAATATCTGGCAACTACATATAAAATATTTTAAAATTCCCTTCAGCTATTCACATGTAAATTGCTGCAGAATTTATTAGACTAACAGATTCTAACTTGTACTCTTAGATACAGGAAAAAGATGTCCTTGGCCTTTGGAACATTTCCAATTGTCTTTATTCTCTTTGAAAGATTTTCAGTAGGAGAATGGTCAGTGCCAGTGGCAGTAACCACGACTTTGAATTAAAGACAAGAGGTTGATAGGCCTCAGGGCAGGCAGGCTTATAAATAATAGTACTCACCCCTGAGTGGCCTGTGGCTCTGGGTACCACACAGAAGCCTTATCATCTGGACACTTCAGACTAATCTGGGTCAGGTCTAATGAATACTTAGACACATTACCTCTTTGGAATTTATAGGCTTTAAACAAAAATCTCCTCTATGGCTCTTTAGTTCTAAAATTCTGTAAATGCAAACGGCCTCACCCTACTCATAAGAGCTTTAGGGAGGTGTTTCATAACCGGAGAGAAGCCTTCAAGACACACAGGCAATGAATGGGCTGGTAAACAAGTATAATTCGTGCATACGTATTTTGCAGTGGCTTAAATGAACATTCCTCAAATGTAAATTTCATCAGGCTTTCAGTTGAAGAGATTTCTTGAACTGATGACTGTTGACCTTGACTGCAGTGCATTTTATGACCTCCCCAGACAGGATGGGGAAGCGATTAATATTACTGCTCCCCACCCTCTACTTATCACTAGTTAATCCTAACTCTTCATGAAGTGTGCATGTCAATTAGCCATAAAAATATACACCAGTCCACTAAACTAGGAACAAAAAGAAATCATAATGGATTAAGCAAAAATAAGGCCTAATGATATGTACTATAAATTGGGCCTTCATTTTTCTGGGCTTTGATTTTGCTTCTCACAAAGATGAGAATCAAATTCCTATAGGCAGATGACAACGATTTGAAAACAGTAGGACAAAACGTGAAGATATAAGGGAAGGATGAGGAATTTATATATGAAAAGTCAACAGTTATTTTAGAGCCACATAATTTTTATAGTTTTATTGATCTTTTTCAAATTTTGTTCAAGTCAGGATGAACAGATGATTTTCATTTTAAAACTGGGTAGGCAGAAGAAAGGTGTTGATGATACCTTAGATGGTACTACTGAGGCTACGACTCACAGTTTCCAAACAAAACCATGATATTTTGCTACTTTAGCAGTCTGTAGTCCCAAGTCTCCTTAAGAGCAAAAACCAAAAGCATGTTACGCTTGGATTCTTTGAATTCTCTACTTTCAGGAAGTAGCACCTCTGGTTTGGACAGCTACAGGGAATGGCAGAGATACCAGGCCACAACTGCATTTACCATAAATACTCCAGTCTGCTAAAATTTAAACATGTGACTCGTTTCTGTTGGCATTTACCATGTTTACAAAGCCAACAATGGAGGAAGCCAGAAACGCTGTTACTACACCTACAGCTGTCAGGAATGACACTAAATGGCTCCAAATATTAGTAAGTATAATCACGATGCTGTCTTCTGAATATTAGCTGACTGATTTTACAGCTAGAGAAATATGCATCTCAGGCACCATCCACTAAACAGTTCATGTTAATAAGGCAGATACACTGCAACTTATGTGGCTGTTTCCAGAAAGCATGTGGAAAGGTGATAAAGAATGAGAATAGATAATAGAGCAAAACACAGAAAGACCAAGAGAAGAAAACAACTCATTCTAAAACTGAGGAATTATCCGTTCTCCTGAAGGATATGAGTAAATCAAGGTGAAAAGAATGGGAAGGAAGCAGCACTGACTGAAGAGGTCTTATGGGATTGTCAAAACTGGGGTAGGCACATGTGATGAAAATGGCTGAAAATGTAAAGAACTGTAAACGAAAAACCTTCAGGACTATGTTAAGTAAAAAACAAAGATATGTGTACAAGTAAAACTTTGAAACAAAATAATAAAAGATAACGTATTTTGGCCTTTGAAAAGTAAGCCTCTTCCAGTCTTGGCCCAATTACCCAGCATGAAAATGACTTTCTCAGCCTGATCAGAGGTAGAGCAACCCTCTTGAAATCACTGAGGCAAAAATCATTCCCAATATGAGAAAAATGAGAATCTTAACTACTTGATGTTCAATGACAATAGTGCACAATCTCACTGAATTTTAAGCCTCCTAGTAGACAGTTCAAAGCTTCCTGAGGGCAAGTATGCTCAGTTATTTATACAGGAGCCAAGTGGAGGCCTTTTCATATTGTAGGTGCCTTATGACGGTTTGTTTAATCAAATTATTCTTAATTAGTCCTCTTTTCCAATTAGCCCTGAAAATCTAATAGTTTATTAAGGAAAAAAAAAAGTCCAAATATTTACGAAGCTTATATTATAGCAGCAAATTCAGGATCGTACTAATGACCTAAAAACTAGGCAGCAGCAAAATATTTGCTGGGAACAGGGTAGATCCTAAGGGTGATTTTGTCAGGTAAGATGCAATCTTTCTAAGCAGTAGTGACCCCACATGAATGATTACTTGAAACCAGTGTTAAAATCTCAAAAAGTAGGTATGTAATTTGGTAAACCAACGCAATGCTATTCAGTGTCACAAAAGATCAATAGCCATGCTTCTAGCTTCAGCCCCAGGATCCCTCCAGGAAGCTGGCTCAGCCCACTATAGCCCATAAAGGGTTTTGCCAACTGAACTCAAAGCCCCATTAATGTGGCAAATAATTACAATATACCCTTCTGGCATCTATTAACTTTTCTTTAATCATGTTTTGTCTCTTCAATTAGACTGTAAGTTAATTAAGAGTAGAGAACTTCTGATATTTCTTCTGTGGCCATCACACCTAACTATGCAAGGGTGATTAAATATTAGTTAAAATTTTTAGGTAATTTACCACATTAATAAGTTACTATTAATAGGGGAAAAATCACATAATCCTCCCAATAATTATGAAAAAAGCATTTGACAAATTTCCACATCCATTCATCATAAGGACATAATAGAAAAGGACATCTTTTACAAGAATGCCCTTCATCTTTCACTGGATTCAAGTCATTTTTCTAAATAAATACATAAATAAATAAATAGCCTTCAGCAAACATCATACTTAAGGAAGAAGTGTTTCAAAGCCACCCCTTTATAAGCCAGAAAGAGACACGAACACTTGCCATCACCAATTCTATTCAGAATTGTCCTGGAGCCCTGAGTCAATGCAGGAAGACAAGAACACAGAATAGAAATAAGACAGAAAGGAATAAACTTGTTTGCTGATGAAATTAATGCACGCAGAAAAACCATAGAATATATACAGATAAATCATAAGGATGAACAGTCTAGCAAGTTTACCAGCTACAAAAATATATAAATGTAAATTTCTTGTATTGAACAGCAACGATCAGTTAGAAAATGTCAAATTATGCACAAAGACTGGCAAAATGTAAAAAGCCAGAGAATTCCACATACTGACAGGCATATGAACAAAAGGGATTTTTATCTACTCTGGAAAACATCTTGGCAGTACCTAATAAGGTTGAATATGCATGTACTTTAAAAGTCCTTACATTCTTAGGTATATACTATAGTGAAATGCTTGTACGTATACATCAGACACACTGAGAAATGTTCACAGCAGCAGTTTTTGAAAATATCCAAAACAACAATGGAAAATGTCCATCAACAGTAGAATGGATGAACAGGGATATACTCATATGACAGACTATTAGATAGCAGTGAAGAGGAATGACCATGTCCTCAGCGATAAACACGGATGCGTCTCAAAAAGATAATCACGAACCAACAGAGAATCACAGAATATGTTTCATAGTACATATGTACTCATGGTACATATGTTTCTCAATCTACATAAAGTTCAAAACAGGCACACCACTATGTAATACATTATTTACAAAGATGCATACATACATGGCAGAAGTCTAAAAAGCAAGGAAATAGGCAACACAAAATTCAAGACAGTGATTATTTCTGGATGGGGAGCTAGGGGGACACATGCAAATGAGGGGCACAAAGTTGAATATGGCGCTGGTGGTGGTCTATTCTTTAATGTGGATAGTGGGGATACTGGCTTTAAACCACATATATATGTCCTTTACATTTTTACATTTTTTATAAAGTATTTCAAAATAACGGAAGGAAGGAAAAGGGAGGAAAGAATGGAAGGAAGGATGAAAGGAAGGACAGAAGGATGGAGAGAGGAAGGAGCATGGGGGGAGGGAAGGTAGTGATAAAATCCTTGAAATGCTGAGATAAAAATAAGTCTGCCATGGTAACCTCCTTTGTATGAGGGTATAAGGCTGCAAGACATATTTGCAACACAACTGCAAGGGGCTATAACAAGATGGCACATTTAGATTCCTTTTACTAAAATTGATGAGTCATTTGTCATAATGCAGATGGTTTATGGCTGAAAGTCAGGACTGAAAACATTGTTTTTTTCTTATTTGAAAAACAACTTTCACTTGATTAAATTTCCTCTAAAATTTTTAAGTACTAGGTTGGAAATCAAAGGAATCCACTTTCACATTTCTTCAATTATTTGCAGTAAAAAAAGGAAATGTATCACACCACAGAGGAAATTTTTTCTTCCACACTTTGGAAATCTGGAAGGTACTACTTTTCTGTATGACCATTTACCATAAGTAGATTTAAATCCAAATTGTTCTATTGAGAGGTGAAAAAGCCAGTTAAAGTGTCAACACTCCCAACACCAGCCAAACAACATTTTGGCAAAGGCTAATATAAATGTTTTCATAACTTATGTTTTTTAAGATCACTATTCAAATTCCATACTTCTACATCTCTGTTTTTAGAGATGAAGACTGCTCCTCAAACATCAGGTTAGTAGAGAAATTTTAAGTTTGGAAATCTCCTAGAATGCTACAGAGCTCTACTCACATCTACACATGCGGTGAGGGAAGGTGGAACAAGGGGAGGATGAGGAAAGCTGAGATCCAGAGACTGTCTGCAGAGCATCTGTTCTAGCAACCCAGTTGTGGGCCTTCTCCTGGACCAGTAAAACTCCATCTGGTGCGGGAAGATAACTGTTCCCCAGGTGGTGTGTCCACCTGTCAACTGACAGTTGGGCGTGTGCCACTGAGAAGGGCAGACACAATTTGGCACAGGCTTTTGGAGCACTGCTTTAACTTGATGGCTAAGCAAGACTTGAGATAAAGAGATGAGGAAACAGAAAAAAAAATGTGATGGGCACTGCTGGACCCAGGCATCAGCTAGGGAATCTGGGTCACGCCTAGAACAGGCGTCTGATGGGGTATGCCATGAAGGGCGGAGAGCCGCAGGGAACGGTGCCAGCCTCTCCTTTCTGGGCTTGCCAGCCCTTGGCAGGGATTCTGGAAAACGAGACATCCCAAGTCAGACACATTTCCGTACATTCCTCTCCCTCCCCTGCCTCCAGCTACTTACATGTGGCTAATGGACAGACTACCGAAACTTTAAAAAAAAAAACAAAAAACACTAGACTATGGAATCAATGCATGTTTATCCCAGAACTTTTAGGGCTAAAACTGACATACAAGAGTCGTCTCTTTGTGAAGCTTCATACTATATATTTATTCCAAGTGATGCCCAAAACCTATTTGGAATTCTTTTGACATTTGGCTTTAGAATCCTTGGCATATTCTTGTCAATACCTCCAGCAATGAAGATGTTTGGATCTAAAGAGTAAATTTTGCCTGGGACTACGTAAGCAGGTGCTCAGTACATACATACTGAATAAAAGAACAAATGGATGGACGAAACACACACTCATAGTACTTAGACAAACTGATAAATAGGTGACCAAGCAGGAATATTTTCTTAAAAAAACAAAACACGTATAAGGGCTTTCTTGTATGGCTCATATGCCGGAAGTCAGAAGACCAATTCAACAGAGGAGGCACTGTTGAAATAATAGAGCCTCTCATGGTAATCCTTGATGTAGAGAGTATCAACCTCTTTGTCTCTGCACTATTCCTTAAAGGGAAGGTCGCTAAGGCACCAGACCACAGCAGAGTTTCTGCTCCCTTACTGGGCTGGCTTCCAGAGATGTCTTTGACCAGGTTTCAGACATAACCCTAATCCAGACGAGCTAAAGATCTTTATTCTGTTAAATCTAATAACATGAATATTCAAATCTATTTTAAATAGGAAAATAAAATCCAAATTATACCATTTCAACTGTTATCACTTTTTCCGGCAACACAATACGTCATAAGTATTAAAAGTCTCTGTGCTTAGAAGGAACAGCGGTCACACACACTGGGGTATTTTTTTGAAACTCTTATTGCTTCATAATTATACCCCATACACATACATATTTATATAAACGTAGGGATATAAAGGAAGTATTCATAAAGGATGAGTGATGGACAAACACAAAGCCATGCTTTGATGTTAAAGATGCAGCCCTTTAGTGCTGAAAAGGACATGTAATTGAATTCTTGGTAATCACTGAGAATAGTGTCTATTGTTGAATGTGGAGCGCCCACAGAAGTCTGGTCTAGGGAGTTTGCTCCGTTCTAAGGTGAATTCTCCAGAGCCCAACTCAAACATCAAAGACATCCTGGCATGGAGCCAAATGCCTGGGCCAGGGTGTTCTTTAGATTAAGACCAAACCAGCACCCTAAACCTGGTCTAACATGAACTGAAAACACTTGGGCAGCATTTGCCCCAGGGGAAGCCTGTCGTGGGGCCTCCTGACTCTTTTCCACACACTTTGGCACACGTTCAGCAACTCTGTATCTGACGGCTATCTTTCCCTAATAAAGAGCTGGGATTTACTGTAGGGGATGTTCTGAGTCTCATAAACCAAAGACCAAAAGTGTGTGTGTGAAGGTCTCTAGCACAACATGCTTCCTACACATCCTCTACCCTTTAAAAGACTCATTTGAGGGATTTCCCCAGCGGTCCAGTGGTTAGAACTCTGCGCTTCCACTGCTGGGGGCCCAGGTTCGATCCCTGGTCGGGGAACTAAGATCCCACAAGCCGTGTGGCATGGCCAAAAAATAAATTAAATTAAATTAGATTAAAGACTGATTTGGGTTATCCAACCTCTTCTGAAATAGGAAAGTGATTTCTGGAAATGTGCAAAAATGACTTAGTCTTTTAAGTATCAATATTACACAGCTAAGTGACTTCTCTATTGGAGGGAAGTTGGAAATATACCCTGATGAATATAGTCTGCTATAAAGACAGATTATTTTAAACATCAATTTACCATGGACACATATACACATACATTTAAAAAAATCTGCATCCTTAAGTGCAGATGTGTTTTCAGCGTGGTCTTAGAGGGAAGGTTTCTACACAGGGTTTGGTCTGTGAAACAATTAGTGAAACAGATGAAAGGCATTTCAGATGATTACCCCAGCAACACAATGCTTCTTCAAGACTTGGTGCATATATGCCACACAGGGCGAGCAGATACTTTTTTGACATTTACCACCTGCCTTAGCAAATGTCATACCAGTTAATCTTGATGTTCACCAAATTTCTGAGTTCCACCATGACTGGTCTTGTAAGGTTTCTATTCAAAGCTCCTGAATAATTGCCACGTTTCTCCACTACATTAAACATACTTCCAATTCTTCAAGGGTATAGAAGAAAAAAACAATTCTACTAAATCAATTTTGTCAGAAATATCTGAATTATGTTTTAACATGACAATATTAAACATTTTAAATTCAGGAATAAAACATTGAAATTCCCAGCAAATAAAATAACAGTAACAAACCAAAAAAAAAAAAAAAAGTACCGGGGCACGTAATTCAGATGAGTATTTTAAGTAACGATTCCTATTTTCTCTTAAATATCCTAATAAAAATTGTCAAGCATTTTTAGGAATGCTGCATTATAATCATTTTTTTACCATCATCTAAATCTCTCATTTTATCCATCTCTAAAAGTGATTTACTGTCACTACACTACAAAGAAAACAGTTTTGAAAACTGCCCACTTGGAACACTACACAATGTCAGGGATTTTGGTCTGTATATTGATCACTATACAGTTTAGCCCATTACAGGCACTGAATAAATTTGTTTATCTGACAATATTTATAGCACCTACTATGTTTGAAGGAGGCGTTCTAGGCACCCACAGATACATCAGTAATCAAAACAGAGATTCCTTCTCTCAGGGAATATCTGCTGACTCAATAAAAGGTAGCTTAGCAAGTTTCTTAACAAGAACATCAATGATTTCTGTAATAAAGATAGGGTGCAATGATATTATTCAAAGAAGACAACAGTGGTATAAAATTAAAACTCAGAATTCTTTTGAGAGCTAAGAAATATTTTCTAATGTGTTGTATCCTTCAGTGGGCCCACAGCATTTTATAGGATAGAGAGAATTTAGGAATCTATTGCCACTTTGAGATCAGATGAGTTGATCTAAAATCCCAGCCTGTCTTTCCTCCATCACACGTCACCTGCGCGGTAGAAGTATTTAATAGGAGGTACCAAAAAAGGGAACTATTACCTAATGCAAACCTTTTAAACTCTTTTAGATGGTTATTTCTCATCTAAGCATATGAAGGGTTTCATTTAGAAAATGTATCGATCTCTCTAGAACAGTTAACGATTCCCAAAATATAACATGTTTTTATATTTCCACTCCTTTTCTTAACTTGTTCCTTCTGCTCCCAAAGACCCTTTTTGATCCTCCCTTCTCCTTCTTGTCTCTCATTTATAAAACTGAGGAATATAAACACATGAATGAATGGAGCCTGAAAGCTGCTAGAGGTGGGTTACAGCCAGGAAAGCTTAGGGAGGAGGATGGGTGTTTGCAGAAATTGCTTTCAGTGTCATTCGTTCTCTAATGCAGTCTTGTGTTATTTCTAAAAACAAAGATGGACTGGACAGTAAGTTAAGCCCAAATCAGCAGGCTTTCTCCCCCAAGTACTGGAATACAATAGTCACTTTGTTTCACAAATATATAAAAACATACTTGGCTTAGTTTCTTCAATATATTACTCTCATTTCAACTGAGCTCATTTGTAAAAAGGGCCCATCTGCAAATTGGCAGCTGGGGCCTATCCAAGTAGCAAGAAACATTCAAGAGAAAAAGTTGATTCAAGACTTCAAAGTGAAAAAAAGAAAATTAAGTTATATCTTAAAAATCAAATAAAATGTTTCTGTTTTTCATAAATTCAATGACAAGAGATTGTTGTGGTGAAGTGAAAAGAGCAGATGAGTTGAAGTCCAAAGACTTGGGTTCAGGTCCCAAGCTGGATCTTGGGTAATTTATCATTTCATTTCTGGAACCCTCATTTACAAAATGGATAAGGAAGTAATATAACACCAGGCTTCCCCGGGACGGTTGAGAGAATTACCTGAGATAATGTATGTGAAACATACCTTGTACTACACACATGTTGTTTCAAATGATTTCAGTCTCTCCTCTGTGATCCCATAATACTCCTTACATATTTCCATTGGCTCTTACCATGATATTGTAATGATTTGTTATATGTAGGTGACTTGAGGGAGGGGACCATATTTTATTCATTTTTGTATCTCCTTGGACAGTATTTGGCCACACAGCAAGTGTGCAAAAAATACTGGTTGAGAGAATGAATACATTGTTGTTTTGTTAAATGACTAATGACATTTTAAAAAACTAAAATATGCTTCAAATTCTGAACAAAGATAGCTTTCATTTTTGGAAAATTTCCTTTTGCCAATTGTAGTTTCTACACATAGGTCTTCACATGCTGCTCACAATGTTAGGCTTAAATTTGGTCTATCTAATGTACCTTTTAACTGTATTTTGGGGGCTAATATACCAATTCCAAAGTCCTTTTGAATATGAAGGGAAATATTAAAAATTCAAAAAGATCACTTTTGGTTTCCTATAATAACATTTAAGCTGGCAACATGTTCCAGGAACTTGGTTATTTTTTGATAAGTCATCTATTTTCTTTCATAAACAACAGTAAGCTGTAAAATAAACCAGTTTACGCTTGAGGTGGAGGAAGGAGAAACGTTGAAACCTAATTTAGCTTTCTCAATTAACAATGACGGTACTCTACGGGGAGGACACACAAGCACGTGGACGCTTACGCGCACAGATGCACATACGAGTAGACATGCAGGGACAAATTTCAGAGCTTCGTCCTGCTGTCAGGATGGGAATTCACCAAGGCACTCTTGCAGCATCTCCAAATGAAATGCATGGGCACATCAGTAAGGGTCGAACATAGGGCATAAAAAGTGCAATGACTTGCTCTTCATTTGGCTCCTCTTTCACACCCAAGCTCATTGCACAAAGGTCCAACCATGACAGGGTGCTGAAAACTGGCAGCATTAAAAAAGAACCCAGAGTCACAGAATTATTTCATAAATATATGTAAGACTGAAGGAATGTGTGATGCTCCCGTTTGGTGCATCTCAAAGGTGGGTTAAAACCAACTTTGGAATGAATAGCTCTCAGAGATCTGAAAGCTTTCTAATACTGGGATTTTCAACTTTGTGATTTAACGACAACCCTGCTGTTGGCCTTTCCTGACCTGTTGTGAAGTAAATCAGGCAAACTAATGTGGGCTAACAAGTCTTTTTCACACTGTTCGATCACCCTGCCTCTCTTTTTCTCCGCAGACATGGCCTTTCTCCCACTCTGTCTGGCCATCCTCCTCAAAGCGCACAAAATGGCCACTGTAACCCTGCATTACTGTCATTAGATCACAGGTTAGTCAAGTGGAACTGGCTGGCCTTCCCAAAGGAGAGCTCTACTTCAAAAATCTGTCCATGTCAAATGAAGAAAAAAACCCCTGAGCATGGGGTCACCCAGATCAATGATCAAAAGAAACGGAGAATGAAGCGGGGCGGGGTGGGGGTGGGGGGGAAGCACACCCTCCTTTTTGTTAAACACACACACAGGTCTGATTTATTATAAGGAATAGAGATAACGATGAGGTTTTTCTCCTCATACACCTTGCTTTCATTTTATTTTATTAAGTAACTTGTTTCCATCAGGCCCTTCTGGTTGGTAAATTTGGGACTTTGGGAAAGTCCACAAGGAATCCTTAAAATTTCCCCCAAAAGAAAACACACTCCAGGAAATCCCGTTTTTAGGAGGGCTCTTAAATAGGTCCCAAAACATTGAAAAGCCATAAAAGTAATGCAAAGTAATCCACCTTTAAGGCTTAAGAAGATTCTATTTAAATCTGAAAGTAAGAATTGGTGCAACGAACACTCTAAAATAATCCGAGTAACCTCTTGGGCCTTCAAAGAGAGGAAACAACAAGACTGTCAGTCACATCCTGAGAACACACCAAGTGACACACTATAAAAAGCAGATTTCTGGGCTTCTGTGGTGCCTGCCAGAAACCTAGAGATCTGCAGGTAGGTCCACAGCTAGTGCAAGCAACTCCCTTATTTTTATGGTTTGGCAAAGCATAACATTCTACATTTGCTTTTGTATTTTTTTTTGTTTTAAAGACAAAGCTGCTAACTTAACAGTACTGCCAAACTGACATATTAAAAAATTAAGGCAGAATGATCTATCTGGAACATCATCAAGAACAAGCTTTAGTATCAAATTGTGCAAGGGAAAATCACCGAAAGATCTGATCTTTCTGGTTTCATCCCAACAAAAGAGGAAAGGATGTTTTATTAGCTTAACAATTAAAAAAAAAAAGCAGTGTCTGACAAGAACTCTGTATATATGAAAGTAAAATAAATTAATTGCTTATAACTAATCTAACAAAAATTGTAAGGGTTGTATAAGGTCCTCATTGCTTCTTTGTTTTCCTTTCAGGTTTTGTTTTTGTTTCTTTTGTATTTGTAATTTATTCTTTGAGTACCCTCAAAAAGCATATAAATATTTGTGCCTAGATGGACTTTCTGTCTCATTTTTGTGTATCTGACGAGCATTGACGGGCCACTATACCAGACACAGTTATAAGTGCCATTTAATCCTCATAACATCGCCGTCCGGAGGAGGGGAAGGAGCAACGATTAATACTGACTGAGCGCTCTCTATGGGCTCAGTCTTCATTTAATCCTCACTGCTCGCTATGAGGTAAGTTCTAGGATTATCCCCATTTTACAGATGAGGAAACAGACTTAAAGTATTGAGTATTTGCCCAATATGACTCAGCTGGTCAACAGTAAGCAGGATTTAAATCCAGATTCTGACCTCAGAGTCTTACTGTTTGTCATCTCCAAATCCAAAATACCAAGTTAAATACACCTCAAGTTAAACATGTGTATGTCCTCTGACCCAGTAATTCCAATTTTACATTATATACTTGAGAAATGCTTGCAAAAATACAAAAGGAAACACAAAGATAATCATCAACAACTTTGTTTATAATCTCAAAAACCTAGAAACAACCTAAAAGTTTATCAATAAGAGAATGAATGAATAAAAACTACGGCACAGTCATGCCCTGGAACACAGACTCACTTCTGAAGAACTGAGGGCAAAGGCCTTTAAACGCATGTTTAATGATTTGTTTCTTTAAAGAAAAGCTCTGAAACAAATATGGTAAAAATATTAATATTTGCTAAATCTGGGTGTTGGGTGGATGAATTTTTCTGTTATATTATCTTCTGTACTTATCTGTATGTTTGAAATTTTCTTTTTCTTTTTTTAAATTTGTGGCTGCGTTGGGTCTTCGTTGCTGTGCGCGGGCTTTCTCTAGTTGCAGCGAGTGGGGGCTACTCTTCATTGTGGTGTGCGGGCTTCTCATTGCAGTGGCTTCTCTTTTTGTGGAGCACGGGCTCTAGGCATGCGGGCTTCAGTAGTTGTGGCACACGGGCTCAGTAGTTGTGGTGCATGGGCTTAGATGTTCCGCAGCATGTGGGATCTTCCCAGACCAGGGATCGAACCCATGTCCCCTGCATTGGCAGGTGGATTCTTAACCACTGTGCCACCAGGGAAGTCCCTGTTTGAAATTTTCATAATTTAAGTAATTTGAGTATGACTCCTTGGATACATATCTTCATACAATCAAATATATCTTTCTCGTGTAATCAGAATTGGAGTTTTGCTAATTTGACTTAATAAACTGCTTAAAACTCATGGTAATAATCTAGAGAATGAACTACTAAAATTAATTTTCTTGAAATAATTGTAACATTTTACTGCTATTATATGAGAAGTACTAGCTTTAATATAATTACGTTCATTAATGTATAGTTCATATTTCATTATGTTAAGCAAAATGCATTAGGTTGGTGTTTCTAGCCTTTTGCTATTCAAAGTTTTATAATAATGTAGGCTGGCTGAAGACTGAGAGTTATAGATTAGAGTGGAACAGGGCTCATGAGGAGTAAAGAGAATACTTTTCACTGTATACTTTTTTGTACCCTCTTAAAAGTATATACTATGTGGTTTTATTAATTATTCAGATTATTAATTAAAATAGATTTTTAAAGATTATGTAATATTCCATGGAGATCCAAGTGAAAATGATAGACATACATTTTCTATAGGATGTTAGTCATATAATCTTAATTGACAGAGAATGGGTCAAGTAATCTTAACTACAATTCCTTATAAACTTGTCCATATTCGTGTTCAGACTGAGCCAGAGAAGAGCTGTTGTTCTAAAAATAATTTCAGTGAAAGTAAATCCAGGAATTACAGCCATATCCCTTGCTTAAACATCTTAAAGATATGACATTTTTAATAGCACACATTTTTCAGTTCAGCTTTACCACGGCTAAAGAACCATATGACAAAATCTTGACTCACTAGAATCCAAACAAGAACAAGTAAACAAGTACTAAAGGAATTACAATTTTTATATATTCCCTTTTTAACAGATGAAACTACAAAAACACAGATTTGTAGCTAGTGTTTTACCAAAAAAAGCAATGTCTAGAGCCTCGTATGGAGTTAGTGCAGATTCAACAAAATATTCTATACTTTGTGCATCAACACTGCTAGAACTAATGTTCTAAATAATTAAAGGGCATTGCCCATTGAGAATCGTTACAGAAAGATGGTACTTCCCTAGGGCAGAAAACTGTGCTGATAAAGTTTAAAAGACAGAAAAAAAAAAGACGGAGAGAGCTTTTTGTAAAGTGTAAAAGAGATAGCTATATTAATTAAAAATTTCTGTTAACTATAACAGGCTCAAGCAATCTAGTGACCTCATGTTAAAAGTCTGTTTTCCCTTTTCACCTAAAAAAAAATGAGCTTGTTTGCGTATTAATATAAAAATCATTAAAAGCTATTATTAAGAAAAAACAGAAAGATATCAAGACTTGAGCTTTAAAGAAAAAACATCAGGTCGATCATTTTTTATTGCTCCAAACCTGCAGAAACAATTTTTACACTTACGAATCTCTACCTACACATTTAAATAATTCAAATATTTAGACTTCACTTTCCAATAAGTTTGACAAGTACCATTTTAAATGAAACTATATTAGAACTGAGTAAAATGTAAATATATATAACAAGAAAGAAAGGTGTTCTTTCTTAAGAATTTATGTTTTTATGTTTTGGAAAATCGCGGCATTTGTCTGGGCATATGATCTGCTTTTGCATAACAGTAATAACAATAATAACAGTATCAATGATACTACTTACTGCATATTGATTATACCTCTATCTCAAGATCTTTTTTGGTTTATTTTTTCAGGATCCCTCTAATGATTACTCACTCAATCTTCTCCTCAACGCAGTGTGCTAGATCATGATGACAGAATATCTTTCTTTTATAGCACTGTTAACAATTGCAATCTTCAACCAGCTGTTCTCTAAGGATTCCCCTGCCAAGCTCTTATTTTCATTTCATTATTTCTTTGTTCTCCTGTCTAAGCTACACACAAGTTACCCAGATTTTCCACTCTGGCCCCTTTCAGTAAAGACTTCTTTTGGCTTGACAAATTATCAGTCAAAACTACAGTCTAAAAATAAATAATATATTACATATTCTCCATGTTAAAATTATATCATTCTATGCAACATCCAAATTATTTCACAGTTCATACATAGAACCTTCTTCCCATAAGGCTCAAGTGATTTTACTTATCACTTATGAAAACAATTCCAGTTATTTTATGGAGCTATTTACTGTCAAAACATTCTTTACAAGCATTCTTTTCAAGCTCCATAATCTTATTTCAGGTGTGGAATGAACTAAACTCAGTCAGTCTATACACACACTAATGAGTTCAGACACTTGAATATGTTTAATTGTAAGCCTAAATAAAACAAAATGAAATTCTACTTGAATCTTTTTCTTTACATACGAGTAGAAAACTTGTAGATGTTCTTTTTTTTAAAATTTTGGTCAAGGATTTATATGAAATTTGTATTTCAGAATTTCTAGTAATGAAGTTAAAGACCTTAATAGGCCCAGTCTGGAAGGAACTATGCAGTGCCTGCAAACGGAGATGCTAGTTTTATTCATTCGACTCTTGTAAGAACACCTTGTTGTTTGTACTGAAAGTCTGCACCTTACCTGCATTTGAACCACTAGATACCCCTTTTCTCAAGAAACGAATACTCAAAGTGGGTATGTGAACATTTAAATAAGAGAGTTGTGGCTGCATATGGAATTCTACATAAAGAGGTATTACTAAAGAAAGAAAAAGAATGAGTCTAGACACCAGTGAACAAAAGGTAGAAGAGGTTCTATAGACAAATTACTCAGGTGCGGATGAGTTCTTTTCTACCAGAGCCCAGGCTCATTGGAAGAGTGGCCACTTCTAAGCACCATTCAGTCTATTGTCTGTACCATTGCCCACGTCTAGTTCATTGTTTTCATCAAAGGCACATGCAATTCATAGGTAAAGAAAAAAACTAAAGTGGCAAGGAGAAAATGCCTGTTTCTGAGCAGCAGAGTAGTCTATTCATCTCAACAGATGAAAGCAGGTATCTTTCATTACGTGTTTTTGTTCTTACAGGAGGAAGTCTAAAAATACATGATTTTCATATTTGTGCTACCACAGCCGAGCTTTTCAAAGTCACTGCCAGAAATGGACTGGTTTTCTTACCTGCTTTTTCCATGTTTTAAGTTAAGGATGTCTGCCTCATTATAAACCTTGCTGCTTCCCTAGACTTTCTGTAGTCTGGCTTCGCTGTGATTACTGGTCGAAACCTTTAATTACAGTATATAGTTTGTGCAGCTGCCTGGAAATTGGTCTCAGGGTCAGTGGCTCTTCCCGTTCCCCTCTTTCCATTCTTTTGAAGCAATATTGCTGAACTGGAGGCATTGTTCCAGCTTTTGGCTGTGCTCTGTCTGCTGCACACTATGAATAGCTTTGCAATCACTCTAGCAATTGGTTCTTCAAGTGCCTTTAGGTTGTCAATTGTAATTCATTGGCTCCAGGCACCTTTTCTCTTTTCATTCTCTTGAGGTCTTTTCTTATTTAATTTGCAATAATATTAGGGAATGTCTTCTTCAGACATGTCACTAATGTCTTTCTGATTATGAGGCTTGGTATACATGTGACTTTCATACATCTGCCTGTTAAAATGTTTCACTACTTCCCTTATGTCTGATATGGGATGACAATCTTTGCAGTACCTTGCAAGGAATTTAGCTTAATCTTGAAGTCTTCTTTATAAAGAATAATCTAAAGAATCGCTGTAAAATACTCTCACTGGAGTTAATTTATGTAATTAGTTGTTATTTTTGTAACTTCCCAAAGGCGTAATTTTTCATTTTTGTAATAAGAATTAAGCTCTCATATTTTCTTCCTAGAATCGTGCTCTATTTTTTTAGTACATACAAATTATAAATTTGAGCTCTTATACAACTGAGAAATAGTTAAGAAATAAAGGGTTCTGACTATTTAGAAATCAATGCCTATGTTTTTAGACCCTTTTCAGAAAACCTATCCTCAGACATCTCTTGAGAGATTATATAAAGAAAATATTCAAGCGATTCAAAATGAATTCTGATGGTTCTGCACTAGAGGAAGTTTATTTTTCTTTAGAGAAGAGAATAAACAAACATATCTCTTGATCTATTTAGGAAACAAACAAACAAAAAACCTTTAGTGTATTAAGTCTCAAATCCTTAGTTCTGGATAAGACCCAGCAGATTAACCCCTCTCATTAGTTGCAGCCATCCCAGAGTAACCAAAGGTATTTTTAGGCAGACACTATGTAATAATAATAATGATAATAATTATCATAATGATAATAACTAACACTTATTGTGCTTTTTATCTTCAAAGCACCTTACTGGCATTAACTATGAGTCTATTTTGAAATAAATTTAACTCGACAAATGTTTTATTAACTTTGTAAGCTCTGGAATGTGTAGTAACTGAGTTTCTTTGCAAATGAAATAAATAAATAAAACTAAGAACCAAGGAAATGATTCTGGAAACTTTTGCCTCAGAATCATTTGTTGCCTTTGCTGAATGAGAGTTAATCAAATACTTATTTTTACAAACTACAAAATTGAAATACAGATATAAAGGGTGAAGTTCACCAGTACAACCAATCAAATACATATTGCTTCAAATAACGAAGAATTAAAATAATATTGTTTGGATAAAATCAAACTCTAACTGTATTAGTTATGGTTCATTATTGTAAAATATTTATAGAAGAAAAACTGTTAAATGTAAGAATTTTAAAAATCCTTCTAAGTTTCACAAATGTAACAAATACTTTTATTAATTTACACAGCTAAATTTGTTTTTATTAACTTGAATACATTGCTTTAAAATCATCTCAATTATGTTCCCATAGAGTTTCACCATGTATCATACCAGCCTCCACATGAGAAATATAAACAGTAAAAGACAGTTTGTGATGCTAGCAAGTGAACTAAGCTCTATGTGGTTAAAAGACAGGCAATTAATAAAAACATATTAAAATAATATTATTCAGGCAGGATGTCCTCACTTCTTATGAGGGACTTGGGAAGAAAACAGTAACCTGTTGTAAGCAAAGTCCTCAAGTGAACAAATATAAATACATAAAAAGACATTAAAACAAACTTTTGTAAATATGGTAGTTAACAGATTGAAGCTTTTAAACACTATTAACATGGTTGGAGTGGTGAGGTTTCATAGAAGATGTGGCTCGTGAGCAATATTCAAAGGTCAGGGTTTGATGCAGAGGAAAAGGAAAATTTTTATATTCAAGGATGGAAATAGATGACTCATACTGAGTAAAAGGAGAGTAGGGAAATCTAGACAAAGCTGATGGCATTAAGCCAACAGGGAAGCACATACAGAAAGACTCAGAGGTAGTGCTCATTCAAACAACATATAGTGAGCACAGAGACATAAACCAACAAGAACTCCTGTCCGGCAAGTAGCTTGCAATCTTGAAGGGTAGACAGAAAAGTTAATAGGCAATTAATTCTAATCTTTATGATTAGGATAAGACCAGGATGCCTTGGGAAGTCACAAGGAGGGCATCTATCTCAGTCATTGGTATCCAGGAAAACTTGTTGCGACACATAAGCTTTAGGTGGTTTTCCTACGGCAACAGGAATAGTGAGTAGATGAAATGACAGAGAAAAGAAAAGGGAATTCAATTCTCAAGCACATTAACCTGTTAAATCTGTGGTGTTTCATTTGCTTCTAGCAGGAATTAGAAGATAACACTGATTTTTAATATGGGTATTGTGAAAAACAGAAAGGAAGTCTGTTCTTTCTGGTCTGTGTTGGGGGATAGGAAGGAAGGGAGGAAGGGAGGAGATGTGGGAATGTAAGCAACCAGGGAATTCTGAAAAGTACTACAGGTGAGAGAGCTGGGCACTAAACGGTCTGGAGGAGGAAAGTAAGAATTGGAAGAAGTTCCAAAACTTGCCAGCTTTACAGAAAATGAAGATATGCATGTGACTGAATAAAGGAAGAAAGTGGAAAGAAATGGGGGTTTTATAAAAGAACATAATGAATTCGTTTTGCATATACACTTTATATTTTCAAATGTATTACTTTGTTATCCCACCTAAACAATTTTCTTGATAGAAGGGACCTTTCTTATGTAACATATTTGTTAATGGGAATTTCTTTAGTTTTCAGTGGGCAGGGCATATTCTCATCATATTGCCTGGTGGATGCAAGAAACACAGGTATACAGGGCTCCCTAGAATGGTGAGATCAAGATGACTAGATTTAGAATCAATGAAATCAAATATGCAAATTAATTTTTTTTCAAGGAATGCATATAAAAAGAAAAAACACATCAAAATACAAAAAGGGACTTCCTGGTGGCACAGTGGTTAAGAATCTGCCTGCCAATGCAGGAGACATGGGTTCGAGCCCTGGTCCAGGAAGATCCCACATGCCGCAGAGCAACTAAGCCCGTGTACCACAACTATCGAGCCCGTACTCTAGGGCCCACGAGCCACAACTACTGAGCTCGCGTGCCACAACTACTGAAGCCCACGCACCTAGAGCCCATGCTCCGCAACAAGAGATGCCACTGCAACGAGAAGCCCACGCACCACAACGAAGAGTAGCCTCTGCTCACCTCAACTAGAGAAAGCCAGCACGTAGCAACGAAGACCCAACGCAGCCATAAATAAATAAACAAACAAATAAGTAAATAAATAAATAAATTTATTTTTTTAATTACAATAAATAAAATATTCTGGCTGTTTCAAGTAGTCTCTAAAAGTTGCTCTATAATAATGACACTTTTGTAATTAACTACTGAAATGATTGCGATTTCAGCTTCTCTTGCAAGTGAGTAAACAGTTTCAAGAGATCACTGAGTCATTCAATGGAAAACTAACTTCCAAACGCTCTCATTGTTTCCCCAAGATTAAACTGTAACAGAATGGAGTACATCTGTAAGGAATGGACAAAAAATAAGTTGTATCTCTTATATCACTTTAGGATAAGTGTACATCCTATAAGGGAGTTTTCAAACTGCTCACACAATGGGTATGTACACTGTTCATACCTATTTCAATACTGAAATAGAATCAGTATTCTAAAATGCTGCCAAGAAGCAGGTCAAGATATTTGGAAGACTCTTAAGATTTAAAGTATACGACACTTTACAATGACTATACCACACACGCGCACAAACACACTCATTTCTCTCCATATACAGAAAGTAATATTAAATTACGCTGAGATTTTATGTGATTTAAACACTGCTTTGCACTTCTAATAAAAGATTTGTCATGTAAAATCAGAGATGATATTCATTACTTCATAGAACTACCAGAAAAGAACAGCTCTCCTGTCAAGCAGTGTAAATATAGAAATTTTAAACTAGTGGATTATTTACAGACAAACAGTGTCCAAAAATTTCAATCTTGCAAAACTCTCTCTGGCCCTTTGTAGGAAAGGGGAAAAGTACACGACGTAGAAATAATTATCTATAAACAAGAAGTAATTGTATTTAAATGTACTAGTTAAACAACATAAAACATATATTAGCACTCTCTTCCAGAAAATGTCTAGACTAAGAAGTGAGAACTAGATAAACTATTCATGACATGGTGAATACTGAAAGTACTATTCAAAAAACATGAATATTGATAATCAAAACAAAACATGGTCTAAAAAAGTAATGTTTATATCATGACAGAAATACAAATACTCTTCTATTCTTCTCAAATAGAACACCAATTCTACGTACATCACAATAACGAACTAAATTACAATTGAGCAACAACTGAGAAATGCCTGATTACAAATCTCAACTTTAATGCTGACATCCTAATTTACAAGCTGGATTTTCCTATGCTACAATGAATGAGCCATGGAACCAAATAGTGTCATCTGACCTTATAATTCTACTTCAAAATTCTGTTTCACAGTTTTCATCCTTTTTTACATTTTTTAAATTGAAGTACAGTTGATTTACAATGTTGTGTTAGCTTTCATATTCCTTAATATTGGCTTTAATATAAAATATTCAAGTTAACTCAATATTTTTGATGTATTATTTCTGAAAAAGTTAAATACTTTTGGATTAAGGAGATGAATGAATATCAAATCAGATTAGATTGCTGAAAGGATAAACTATTTCTTTCATGTTGACAAAATGTGTTATTTTCTAAGACATGGTAATGCCCAATAAAATGAGAATAAGATGTGAAAAAGCTAGGAGGTAAAAGAATCGCAATCAGCAACTGTGTCGAGGGAAAACAGGATTACTTTTATTGGCTACTCTATCAACTTAACTTCTCATAAAATCCTCCTGATCTATTAAATAACTTCAGAACTGAAGTATGCTCTCCTATGGGAGCTGTAAAACAAATTAGATACAATTACAATTCAATACAAATAAAAAACCAATCTATTTACCCTTAAGAGGATTCTCGTTTTAGAAAGCTTTATCATTTATATTAGACCAGAATTTTCCCTAATGAATCAAGTGGGTCACTTGACATAATTATAGATTTTCATATTATGTTTTCTACAGAGGAAAATAGTTGATATGAGTAAATTCTGGAAAACTGTGGTAACTACACCTCCCTAAAGTGAATACAACAAACATCTGTTGCAAGAACTGCTTGGCTTTCAGACAGTATGTAAAGGGTGTTCTTTTTCCCAGTGTTCTGTTATTACAAAAAAAAAAAAGCTTATTTGTTAAAAAAACATGTTTCTACTATTGAGTCTCAAGGCATAAAATCTTAAAATTCTGGTAAGTTAAACACAGGTCATTGCCAGGTAGGTATATCACAGAAAGGGAAACTATGCAATGCACAAGACTCCACTTGCTTTCTAAAAGGGCAACAAAATAATTGGGCATGTTGCCCTCTGTCAGTGGGTTACATAGCAATTTTAACCATTGTTCCTATCTTAACTTACTTCTCAACACAAACCTAGCAAAACTCACATCATAGAGGAGGGAACTAAATACATAACTTCCTGATGATTTTCATCCTCTGTTGGAATCCAAGTGATAATTCAGCTTTCTCCTTTGGATTTCACCGGCTCCTACCAGCTTCTAAGCTCAGTGGTAACCTGATATCCTCATTAAATGATAAATGAATTCTTAAAGTTTTACTCCAGTGACAGGATAAATAATTGCAAAATTTCTGCATAATGCATTAAGCACAAAATGTAATAATTTCAATGGGAGGAGGGGAAGAATCAACAAGCCTCTATGCCTCGTCTTTTCTTAACTGCATCAAAGAATTGTTCTGTGCTTCTTGGTAAACTGAATGCATTTTCCCTGATTCTGAAAGAACAGAATTTTACCTACAATTCACAGGTATTCTGCAGAGTAAAACACCATCTTTTTAGTATTTGGAAATTCCACAAAGTGCACACAAATGAGCAGGTACAAATGAATAAAAATGTTTATAAGCAACAGAGCAGTGCACAGCACGTAATAATACCTTTAGGATCAGGAAAGAAAGTAATAAACAGATGACGACTTCTCAACATATTTCAAGTAACACGTAACTTTGCTCACTTCTCAATCTTCTATCTCCTCTTCTACTCGTGCCTACTCCCAACCATTTTGAGGTTACTATTTATAAAAAAGTTTAAGATTCCATTTTTAGGCTAACAATAAGGTATAAACATTCCTAGGAGTACTGCAGCAAAGCATCATAATAACTACACTGAGAAACCTCTGCTGTTCAAGGAATGGGGAAAATAGGAAGCTTCCATTTCTTTCTCTCCCAAATCCAAAGTAAGTTTAAGTACTTCATTATGTTTCGATAAGTTCAAGATCTACAACGGAATTTGTTCATGGATTCAATTAGGGCAGTCTAAAATGTTAACATGCACCTGGCCTAGTACGTGTTTATATAATCATAGGGAAAATGCTTTACATAGAGCAGTCCTCAAAATGGTATTTGCAAATTCCATCACAAGTCAAAATTTTGAGGAAAGTTCATTTAAAATGGATATGAGTAAAAAGGAAAAGTCAAAGTCACATATGTTCCAGTATATACAAGTTTAGAATAATTTTCAAAGTATATCTATGATTACTCTACATTCACAACTTCTTCTTACTAAAAGATGAATCACAAAAAGATAGTTGCCCTTTTCCGAGGAGAGACAGCCAGCCAACACCCACATGGCACACTCCAAAGCAATCAATTGTTAAAAGCTTCCTTTACTCAATGTAGCAGTCTTTAATTCCTACGGAGGATTACCATGGGTCATATATTAGGTTTAAAGAACACATTAGTTTCTTTTTTTGATGTCTATGGAAACATATAAAAAGTTTCTTAAATTAAAAAGCAAAAAAAAAAAAATTATATTTTCCACAATGAATCTCAGAATACTAATGCATTTTCAGCAAAGCACCTTATAAACATAAACTAATCTAACATTCATAACTACCCATCATTATACACTATTATATCCACTTTACAGACAGAAAAACTGGTGCTAAGAAGTTAAAAGATGTACCTGAGGTCTTAAGAACAGATCAGGAAGGCACCCAATTACAACGCTGAAGATCTGCACATTGATGACTGTCTAAATAGATTTGTATTACTCTTTTTATCTTAATCACTTAATGTTATCCATAAGGTATTTCACAAAATCTACAAAGGAAAAAGGTGCTAACTACTTAATTCTGAGTGAGGCAACGAAATATACACATAAGCTCTAAAGCTCTATTTAATAAGAAATCCTTGTCTTCTTTACTACTTTTCTAAAATAAATGACAATTCTCTAGATACAGTACCTCCTACACTTCAAATTAATCCCACTCACTCTTCATTTTAAAAAAATCACATTATTCCCATTTTACAGGTGAGAAGACAGGCACAGGGACAAAGCTATTTGCCCATGGGTCCCACACAAAGTGGGAGAGAGTCTGGAGTTAGAACATGTTATGTCCTGGGCTCCCCATCCATTTTCAGACTAAAGGGCAATGTGGTTTCTATTATTCCGAAGTCACTAAAAGAAGCACACAAGCTATCTACCTTACGTTTGGTAGTGTATATATGTCCATGCCTCTCTCTCGCTTTGTCACAACTTTGTCACTACCAAATGTAAGGTAGATAGCTAATGGGAAGCAGCCGCATAGCACAGGGAGATCAGCTCGGTGCTCTGTGACCACCTAGAGGGGTGGGATAGGGAGGGTGGGAGGGAGGGAGACGCAAGAGGGAAGAGATATGGGAACATATGTATATGTATAACTGATTCACTTTGTTATAAAGCAGAAACTAACACACCATTGTAAAGCAATTATACTCCAATAAAGATGTAAAAAAAAAAAAAAAAGAAGCACACAATTTTTGAAGGGGGGGGTGCGTGGGGGAAGTAATGGAACATATCCTGAAAGTTACAGGTGTAAAGGAATACATCAAAAGTTTTGATTTCACTATTCTTAAGGTTAACATTCACTATAATTTAAGTTTTGAAAGCTATTCACATATCTTATTACTTTAGTACCATGAATCAGAAACTCTGCTGAGACACTGATTATCTGCCCAGAATTAGTCTCATGCTTTTATAGGAAAGATACAAGCTAAGAAATGAAATTAAATATGGAAGATAAAGAATGGGTCCATACTAAAAGGTATTTGCTGGCATGGAACTTGCAAGATAAGACATCACTTTTCAGCCTGGCTGATTACAGAATAGGACCCATTGCTTCTCGTCCACAGTGAGCATTTCAGAGAGACAAGAACACGACATTTGAGGGCAAGTGATGCATGGTAATACGCACGACGCATTCCTTGAAAAGAAGAATGAACTAAGTAAGCTGTCGAGGTAAAAAAAAAAAATGTTAAATGACCAGGCCTTTAGCCCTTTAAAACAGATGAGAAATATATTCCTAGAAATCCTTTAACTTTTGCTAAACAGTTAAAAAAAAAAATCTATGGTCTCCAAGTGGGGTTTATGGGTGTGAATAATAATTTTTATCAGATTGATATAGGCTTTCTGTTTTCTAAAAAAACTTAGGTTTCATGTTGCAAAACAGTATAACCAGCATATCTCCAACTACAGGAATCTTTTCAGACTCCAACATGGCAGCAAAAGTCAACAAACAAGACAGACAAAGAGCTGTTGCCTTAATGAGACATACCTCTTGTACTGATCGAGCGGCTGGCTTGTCTTGATGATTGGCCAATATTAAAAACGGTAAAGTGCATAACTGTGGGTGCTGAAGAGCTGAGTGCAGTTCATTTCTAGCAGTCTCTAAATCATCTTCTGAAGAGGCACTGTCTAATACAAATATTACCCCTTGAGATCCTTGGTAGTAGCGGCTCCAGTATTTCCGGATATTATCAGCCCCTGTCAAAAACAAAACAAATTCTCTTTTTAAAAACAGCTTTCAGCAACTGAAAAAAGTTCCCAACAGTAATTTCCTATTGGAAACCAATGCGGCTTTAAAAATTAAGTGCGGGGCTTCCCTGGTGGCGCAGTGGTTGAGAGTCCACCTGCCGATGCAGGGGACACGGGTTTGTGCCCCGGTCCGGGAAGATCCCACATGCCGCGGAGCGGCTGGGCCCGTGAGCCATGGCCACTGAGCCTGCGCGTCCGGAGCCTGTGCTCCGCCACGAGAGAGGCCACAACAGTGAGAGGCCCGCCTACCGCAAAAACAAAACAAAACAACAACAAAAAAATTAAGTGCGGAGATCACAGATGATGAGAACAAAGGCATTAGAGCCAATGGGTGGATATGGCCTTGAAGGAGAACACTAAAGTTTAAGAGTCATTCTTCATGCCTTTCTTATCAAAATATGGAAGAAAGAATCAGGATAAGTACTTCTTAGACTTAAACACAAAAGAATGTTTTCAGATTTTGCTTAATAGTCCTGAAAAAACTACCCTCTCTATAGACTGAGTTTGAGCCTAACTCAGGGAGCAGAATAACCAAGCTGTTCACCAAGGCTTCTCTCCATACCATTAACATTATCTTGTTGACATTTTCTGAGAACTGCTTACACTGATCAGGCCAGCCTTCTTTTATTTATCCAGAAAGTTAAAACTATTAGCACAATACCTTTATGTGTCAAAGTGCTAAAGTCTGTAATGATGTGCAATCTTGGTCTTTGGTACATCTGCATAACACCATTTGGCAATGAGCACACCTCATGGCCTCAGTCTGATGGGATGTTCATACAAAAAGATATTGAGATGCTCTTCAGCCAGGGCCAAGTCTTATTCCTTGTCATATTTCCAATATCTAGCATAATGTACAACTCAAAGTTTGATACAGGAATGAGGAAAATGAGGGAAGGAGGAAATGAAATTATACACTAATTAGGCTTCCAACTCTGAGGAAACTGGGGCTAAGAGAGGTGAAGTGACTAAGCTCCATTCATGTGTATAGCAAATCACAAACTTGAGATCTGTGTCTGAGTTAGTAGGCAACTTGCCCAGGGAGGGCATGGGTATTTCCCATCACATCATGATGAATACTTCCTTTTCTCTGATTCATGAATAGCATGGGCAATTTTTGTGCATATGTGTGTATTGCGGGGGGGGCGGGGGGGAACTTATATAACCAATACAAGTTATTGGTTACATAACAAAAATTAGATATCAAGGAATTTCACCAATTTAGGGCATATAATCAAGTTCTGGCCACTCAATAACTATATTTTAGGCATCTCTTGAACATCTAGCTCCTGTGGTAGATATACTGTGCTGAGTGTTAGGGATTCAGAGTAGAGACTGGAGTTGGTGTGCCAATTGTGTGTCTCTTCCCAACACTGTTCAGTGACATCATTTTGGTAGCTTGAAAATGGACAGGGTAGGAGTATTTTTCACCAAGAAAAATCAGCAAAAGCTATCTGTCAGGTCTTTTCTTCCCCTGGAGAGTCAATATACCACTAGATGACACTGAGAAGCTCATGTTTTTTCTGGGAGAAATAGAATAAAAAACAAAGATTATAATAAAGAGTAATAAAGCACTGTGATAAAGGAACTTATTAGGGTTCTCTGGGAACAAAGGATGAGACATCTTATCCAGACTGGGCAAGTCTCTTACAAGAGTAATATAAACCAAACAACTACCATTTATTAAGAACTTCTACATTCCAGGCACAGAGCTAAGTATTTTCAAAAAAAAAAAATAGCTCATACAATTCTTACAACAATCCTAAGAGGAAGGTGTAATTGACTCAGGCTTTGAAACTTATTTTGAGATGCTAAAATCTGGGGTATTCATCAAAATACTGTGAGAAATAACCAGGGACATAATAAGAACAAGGGCATTTGATGTTGAGCAACCGAAAATATGTAAAGACAGGGGATATGAGCGGGGTTAATGCCTATCAGGCAGGGTCCAACCAAGAAAACAAAACAAAGAGAGGAAATTTAAGCCAGAGATTATTTAATATAGGGAATTAGTTGCATAAGTGATGGTGGAACTAAGAAAACAATAGGGGCACTGAAATTAGCAACATTAGGTCAGGTACCCTACATGCAGAGCCTGAGACGGCATTTCTTAAACACCTGAGTATAGACAGAGTGCTGTCAGGAGAAACAAGAGTGAAAGAAGCAAGCCAGAATGCGGGAAGGAGCTACACGAAGATCTGGTTTCAGAAATCTAGCCTCAGTCTGATCCAATGAGCAGTTCTAGAATGTGGACTGAACCACGGAATTTGCCCCATCCAAAAGGCAAGGGGGCTGGGCTGTTACACCCCTGAACAGTCATTGGCTCTGAGCCACCCCTGGGGAACAGGAGAGGGGGCTGGGGCATGATCTCATAATCTCCCCAACATACTTGGTTGAGGCAATTACTGTCAGCCAAGGGCAGGCCTCTGGAGAAGGGTACAGGTGTGAGTCATTAGCAGCCAATACCCGCAGCAGCTGGGAGATGGATGCACTGGCCCAGTAAAGGAGATCTGGGTAGGGTACCAACAACATCTGCTACAGGCTACATCCAGACATTATCCATATGGGAGAGAAACATCCATAAGCTTGAAGAACAAAAGTAGGGGCAGTGTTACCTGGTGGTAAATGTTTAAAATAACAAAAATGCTGTGCGCACATGTATCCATACACAAGCTTTTTATACATCTGACCTACATAAAGGACGTGTAGCACACAATTTTCATATAATAAGAATAGATGCAACATGCTTTATCATAAATTCTATAGACCTCATTAGTGCTCACAGAATGCTTTCATTGATTTCGCCAAACTTCTGTATCCATAGCCAACCAGCAGTTGAGGTTGACCAACTCCAGTTCTGAAATAAATGTTGGTTGTGCTAAGTGTTTACATGTATTAAGTCACTGGCCCATGACAGTCTTATGAGGTAGGTACTTTTATCACTCTCATTTTATCAATAAGGAAATCAAGACACAAAACAATTACATAATGTGTCCAAGGCTAAGCAGCTAGGAATATATTTAGGTCTACTGTGATTGAAATACAAGGATTATTGACCAGAAAGGTGACAAAGCTAAATAAAGAACTCTACTACCACATAAGCCAAGAGGGGGAAAAAGGGAACCTGTTAGAATAAAAGGTACCTAAGTGCTTATATATATTAATGCTTAGAGTGGGAACCTATCCAAGAACATTTCCCAACCAATTAATTCAATGAATAGTATTACTGTCTATTCTATACAAGTCACTGAGCTAGGACCAACAAGAAGTATTTAGAAAGCCATTATTCTTCTCAGCTCAAACCCTCAAAGCCTGTAAAGTAATGCTGATTACAATGAGGTCTGCAAATGTATGAGAGGAAAAAAACATGGCCATAGCATTGGCGGGTATCCAGGGAGTGAAGTATAGGAGAAGAATACTAGATGCATGATTTAATGGAACTTGTTCACTGGAAATATGTGGGACATACTGGAAATCCAACTTGTGAAGTCATCTTTCAACAAGAAACTATTTTCACCTGTCACATTTAGGAGCCCATAAGGAACCTAGTGAGATGAAATGACAGTCCCAGGACTGTGTTGGTGGATGAAACAAACCCAAATACCATAACTTTTTAAAATGCTCTGTATATGACATAATATATGAATGTTATTAATACTGCAAAGACCCTTTTCTTTAATCTCCTGCTACACAGTCATCTGCCCAATCTTAGCATTTCTGACTTTCATCACAAGCAGTGAGCTTGGAATTGTAAGTTTCAGTTCAGCCTCCCACACAACAGCGTTGGTAAGTAGCAGCCTCAACCCAGATCAGGGCCGAGGAAACCAGGAACAGGGTGGTGGTGGGGGGATACAGCTGTTCAGTCCAGCTGAGTGGGCCTTAAGTTCACTCACCAACTTCAAATGAGAAATGGATGTGTCATCCACCCAGCTGCCAGGTGCTTTGAGAAGTGAGCCTAACTGGGGAAATTCGGAACACCTGTTTGATTGCCCACATCCCAGCATTCCTAACCTACAAACCAAATCCACACAGGGTAACACACACAGGACAGCACATCTAACAGTAGTCTGAGCCTGCTCTTATTCTAATGACTGGTAATTGTGTGCTCTGTGTCCCTGAAATTACAATTGTTATATAAAAAGGATAAATACCAAACTCAAACCTGATCTATACTTCGTTCATTTAGATTAAAAATCAAAGGGGTGGTCTAAACAGTAGAGAGCTTGGGTGGAAGGTGCTGTTCAATGTCCTCATTACCCAAGATCTGAGATCTCCTTACTGAGGGTTGTAAGGAAGTCTTGGGAATCTAAGAGTTCATTCTGAGAGCCAATCAATTAGGATAGCCTGGTTCAAGGTACCATAACAGGAGCAGTGATAGAAGACAGGAGCATAATGTCCTCATTGGGCAGGTTCATTTCTATGGCACACCACGTACTTGTTAATTCATTAATTCATTCCTCTAATGGATATCTACTGAGCACCAGGCATCGCCTTAGGTGCTGGGACACAGAAGTAAACAAAACAAGACCAAACTTTCAGTCTTCATAAGGCTTACATTCTTTACCAGCAGAGCCAGTCTACCATTATGGAGGTTAAAAATGCCAGGTACTGGTATTCCCAGCCTCTGTCTCTTGCAGCATGGACATCTGATTCAGTTCTGGCGAAACAGGACTCGACAAAAGTCTGCTGTGAGCTTTTGGAAAAGATTTTGCCCCTCATTAAAAAGATAGATGCCCAAAGAGAGATGTCTTTTTCTTCTACTGTTTAGATTTCATTAGGTGATCAGGTGATGCTTTGAACAGTGTTAGCCTCCTAGCAACCTTAAAGGAGACATACCAACATATTGAGGACATCAGAATAGAAAGACAGAAAGAACCTGGGTCCTTGAGAACAGTGCTGAGCAGCAGAACTTATCCCCAGTTCTGTATTATAAGAACTCATTCTGTGAGCACAGTACATGCCAATTATTCAAGCCAATTGTAGAAGACTATTTTGTTATTTGCAGACAAAAAGATGCTTAGTTCCCTCACGGTAAATTAATATGCTATGAATAAGTTCATTAAAAGAGTTGCTCTTTGAAAGGTGGACCCAATGAGCTAAAAAACAAACAAACAAACCAGGAATATGCAGGAGTCAGCTACAACAATAAAATAGTTGCTCCAAGTTTTCCCAATGGAAAATCTGATCTCTAGACCAGTGATGTCCTACTGACCTTTTGTGATGGAAAAAAACAAAAAAATTCTACATCTATGCTTTCCAACATGGTAGCCACTAGCCACACGTGGCAATTGAGCGCTTGAAATGTGGTCAGTGCAACCGAAGAACTGAATTTTTAATTTTATTTAAATTTACTTGGTTTTGCCTAAGGCACTCAGCAGCCAGAGAACACTCCCAGACGAAGAATTCCAAGAGGTTTAAGTTGTTGAAAGTCAGTCTGGTGCTCATGGAAATGGGGTTATGGGGGACACCAACAAAGCCTCCCTCAGCTACCCCCAAAATAGCATATAAATGTCAATTTAGGCCATGTGACTAGCTGTTGGCTCATGAGCAGAAAACACACACACACAAAAAATACAATCGTTATTATGTGTAAATGAATATCCAAGACTTGGTTTATGTAATTATCCATATACTTTTGGGCAGAAGAAGTAGCCATTCTCAAAGAGTGTTCTTCAAGACTCTTTCTGGAGACCCAGGAATCAACACTGTTTTTATAATTAGAATAAGACATTATTTGCTATTTTCACCGCACTGACATTGTTGCTAATGGTGCAAAACAAAGGTGAATAAATTTGCGGGTAACCTAACATGATCAGAAGTGCTGGCTTCAAACTAGTAGTCACTGTATCCTTGACCACCATGTATTTGCCAGGGCGGGGAGCAAGTTTCACCTAAGAATGAACTTAATAAAGCAGTAAAAAGTTTTATCAAATTAACTCTTAAACATGTTTTTTTAAAAAAACTAAATGAGAAGCAGTCAAAAAGCATTTTTGCTACACACCAAAGCACATGGTTGTTTGGAGGTTAAGCATTGGTACAGCTGAGTTGTGAGCTAAACTAGTCGTTTTTATTTTGCTGGAATCCCATTTTTACTTGAAATTTCAACTGACAAACTATGATTATATTCAGTCTTGAGTATTTGATAGACATTTTCTCAAAAATGATTACATAAGCCTGTAACTTCAAGGAAAACAACTGAAAGTATTTGTTGTCAGTGGTAAAATTTGTTTTCAAGCCAAAACTAGAATTTGGGGAAAATGTTTGCATCACTGAGATCTTGACAGCTTCTCAATGATGAGATTGGTGATGATATTAATAGATATGTATTATAAAATGTTTCAACATTTGGAAGATCTACCTAACTTAATGGATCAATATTTCCCAAATGACCAATGCATTATGGTACAAAACTATGCATAGATTAAAAAAAAACACACTCGAAGCACAAGACTGATCATTGGATGTTACGTAACTGAATACAAAAAGTGCAGGGATGTGGTTTTCAGATTCCACATCGCAAATGACCTTTAAAAACTACCACTTGTTAAAGAATTCCAGTGTTGTATGAAAGAAGACGATCAGCAATCATCCGAACAGGCTATTAAGATACATCTTCCTTTTTGAATTTATCTGTGTGAGGCTAGAATTTTTTTACTCCAACCCAAATAACACATAGCAACAGACTAAATGTAGAAGCTGCTATGAGAATCCGGTCCTCTTCTACTAAGCCAGACGTTAAGGAGATTTGCCACTGTTCTCAAATATTTTTGTTTGTTTTGGAAACTGTTAATTTACATTAAAACATTTTTTTAATATTGATGTGTAATGGGTTTATTGTTACTTTTAAAGGAATTGAAGATTTTTTAAAAAATTTATCAGCTTTAATTCCTAACATGGCAAATATTGATATATATCAATATCGACACATACATATAAGCTACATAAACAAAACCCCTCTGAGGTCTCAATAATTTAAGAGAATAAAGGACTGAGATCCCACAGAAGTTTTAAGAATTGTAGATACTAATTATCTTTAATATGCAAAAGAAACTTAATGGTCTCTTTAAGACCTACTAAAATTTGGCATAAATTCAAAGCTGTTTTCCAACAGAAATAAAGATGTTACACTGAATTATCTTTACTCTCCCCTGACTGTCTCCTGTCCAAAGATAGGCCAGCCGGAGCTGGGAGCATAATCTCAAAATTAAGAGGTCCATATAGGAGTCATACTAATCCCCTTGGTCTCATTGTGTTGGAATTCTAACCCAGTGGTCACATGCTTCCACGCTTAGAAAGATTCTCATAAGGTGAGCAGCCCAGGAGATTTTGAGGCAGGTTGTCCTCAGCTTACCTTTGGCAAAACAAAGTTCTAAACGCTACACAAGCTGATACACCAACTGCCCTCTTTTCTCCTTATCCTCAACAAGCATCCTGCATGCCTGTCTGTATTACTCTAAACACAGTTTTACATCATTACCTTCAAAGTCAAGTCCTAACAACTGTACTTGAGGACTATCATGCCTGCTATCCGATAGCTGCCCTGCTCCTATGTTCTCACTCTGGTTCACACTCTCATGACTTTCTGTCTGGATCATCAGAATGGCATTCTAACTGGTCTCCTCACTTCTGTCCTGGCAGTGATCCAATGAAATTACTAAGACTGGTCCAGAAAACTAGCTCAGATTATATCATCATTCCGCTCAAACATATTTAATGCCTGTAACTTGCAATTCCCCAACTCCTTGATTTAGCTTTTAGTTCTCCATGACGTAGCTCCAACTGGCCATTCCTACCTCATTTCTCCATTACACTCCTGTACACTCCACAAATGCAACTTTTGCTCTCCTGGACCAGATTCAGGCTTTCCACCTTCACCTTGATTGTGTTATCCCCTCTGCCTGGAGTTTCTAACCATGTCAGTTCTCCCCTCAGCTCTTGTTCATTTAAATTGCTACATGCCCTTCAAGGGCCAGATCAAACACCACCTATTCCACCAAGCCTTATGTGATCTTCCACCTGGAAATAACTTCTCCGAAAGTTTTAGGTAGCTTCTCTTGTTTCTGTTCATAACCTTCCCACCCTGCGGCATTCGTTGTTAGCTGAATGCGTATTTCATCTTCCTAGTTAGACTGAAAGAGCCGTATGGGAGTTTTGCGCATTTATGTGTCTCATTAACTCCATACGTTGAATGAATCCGACATGAAGTCTTACACACACTGGGCACTCAATCCATATTTTTTAAATGAACTGAGTAACCTTTTATAAAACATTTAGTCAGATTTCTCAAATGCAGAATGTAGAATTTACCTAAAAAATCACTCCATGATACAGAAATAATTTATCTTTTTGGTTGATGGTGGTAGTTTGTTGGTTTACAGTTATTAGCACGTAATTTTTATGCTTATGGCACATACCCAGTTCTGCAAGAAATTTCTCAGCCAACGTCTGATATTAAAAACTTTTTAAAAAACACATACACAACAAAACTTCACTCTACTTATTGCTTAGCCTTTCTCAGAGTTCTGTTTTGGTGTCTGGAAATGTGCATCCATGATGCAGCGTGTGCTAAGCCCCGTACTACAAAGTAAGAGCATTACCCTATGCTCAATGTGATCCTTTTTGATCCTATCCTATTTGTGATCCCTTGCCCTGTCCTGGTGCCCAACAGAACCAGCAGCCATGAGAAACTGAAAGCATGGAAAGAAAACACTGTGAGAAGAGCTCTGGGAAAATATTCCCTTCTGTGCTCCTGTAAAAGCCAAGGGCTGACTCCCTAGAAGATCCACAACCCCCAGGGTGATCACGATTTGCATGGCTCCAAATAGAAAACAGCAAATTCCTGAGCTATTGGCATAACACAAAAAGTAAAGCACATTTGTAGTATTCTGGAAACTCTGGTGGCTGGAGTAGAAAAGCTAGTATGGGAACGATTTTGTTGAAATTGCCATTGACCAAAGCAACCAACTGGGGAAAGCCAAATAGGAATTTTCTGCCTGAAGTGGAAGATGTTTGTTACATACTCAGGGTGAAATAAGATCTTTTAATACTGTGGAAATGCTATTGCATTCTAGCACAGCTTGCCATTTCTCCCTTAGCAATATTTCTTTTTATTGCAGACTTTAACTTATCAACTATATGACAAAATTGACAGAGATAACATGAGGTTCCAGATTAACACAAATTCACAGCCCACAGAAAAAAGCTTAAAACTATCTAATGGCTCATCCTATATAACAATAAAGAATAATTAGAGTAACAGATTATAAGCCTTGGCACTCAAAGATAGATATCAGTTTCTCATTCTAAAGGTAACTTCTCTGTGATTAATTTGACCCCAAACAAGTTATTACTATATAACCTACTCATGTAATAAATACTATATAACCTACTCATGTAATAAAACCTTAAGAGAATTCTGCCTGGTCTACAATACTTATTTGATCCCACCCACATCTACCCTTTCCTGACACTCCCTGTCATTCTTAATGGAAATGCTTACCAAAGGGACAATGAAGTTTTCCTTTGTGGACTATTCCGTTGGTTCTATTAGTTGTCACCCTATTGATTCCAGAAATACAGCCAAGATCCATGTTTAGGCTTAAGCACAAAATAGTGAATGGCAAGGGAACAGTCTAGACTTTCTGGGCAGTGTTTAATAATGTACAAAAGCTAACATGCGGATGGTCCTCAACTTACTATGGTTAAGCTTACACTTTTTCAACTTTACAATGTTGCGACAGTGATATACATTCAGTAGAAATCATACCTTAATTTTTTTTCCCATCTTTGTTGGAGTATAATTGCTTTACAATGGTGTGTTAGTTTCTGCTTTATAACAAAGTGAATCAGTTATACATATACATATGTTCCCATATCTCTTCCCTCTTGCATCTCCCTCCCTCCCACCCTCCCTATCCCACCCCTCCAGGCGGTCACAAAGCACCGAGTTGATCTCCCTGTGCTATGCGGTTGCTTCCCACTAGCTATCTACCTTATGTTTGGTAGTGTATATATGTCCATGCCTCTCTCTCGCTTTGTCCATACCTTAATTTTTAATTTTCATCTGTTCCTGGGCTGGTGACATGCCCTATGATACTTTCTTCTTGATGCTGGGCGGCAGTAACGAGCCTTGGCTAACAGTCAGCCACGTGATCACGAGGGTAAACACCTGATACACTTACAACCATTCTGTACCCAGATAAGCATTCTGCTTTTCACTTTCAGTACAGTATTCAATAAGTTACATGAGATGTTCCATTCTTTATTATAAAATAGGCTTTCTGTTGGATGATTTTGCCCAACTGCAGGCTAACGTATGTGTTCTAAGCACATTTAAGATAAGCTAGGCTTAGCCGTGCTGTTTGGTAGGTGTATTAAACACATTTTTGACAAAATTATTTTCAATTTACAATGGGTATATTGGGACATAACCCTATCGTAAATCGAGGAAGATCCGTACATTATAATTTTAATTATGTAATTGGACAAATCAATGTACTTTACAAATCATAAATAAATATGGACAGCTGTCATCTTAGGGATCAGATATGTTCCAAAACTTTCAGAAGGTCCCAATTTTTTCAGATTTTTGGTACACAATTTTCCTTGAAAACAAGGCAATGCACTGGTGTTGGGGTCAGTCCTGACAGGCAGGCCAGCTCTGACAGAGAATACGACAGTAGAATGACAAACAGCATGGACTCTGAAGTCACTGGGTTCGAAATCCAGTTCTGCCACATGTCATCATAGTGACCTTGGATAATCAGCTTAATTGTTCTAAGCCTGGGTTTCCCTTTCAATGAAAGGGAGAAAATAATACTTAGGTACCTCATGGGATTCTAGAGATTAAATGAGATAACTTATTTGACATAGTGCTTGGAATGTTCCAAATGTTCACTAAGTGTTAACTATTATATTCTTATTATTGTTACTATTATAATTTGGCCACCATTTAAGCCTATAACTTATTGGACTACGGAACTAACCTGAGTTCTAAGATCTGGTAGTAAAAGTGCTGAAAGAAACAGCCAAAGAAGGATAATAGATTCCTCTGCAATTTCCAATATACTCAATTTTATAAAAATAAACCAAGTTTTTATTGGGGGTGGATACTTTCCTCTTTTCTAGTAACTTCATTCTATATCCGACTCCTCCTGCAGCCCCTAGTACTTTATATTCCTCAATTTCTTCCTCCCCTATGGCTGTCCAGATTTCTTCTCCCCAACACCAAAAAAAGCGGTTTCTCCTGTTCAGATGAAGCGCACATTCCTTCAGTTAGATTTTCAGCACAACAGTGTGATTAATCAACTTAACATTAAGGTGACACTTTCATATATTTTATATGAAAACCCCCAAATTAATCACTAATACAAAGTGAGCTCGTGTGTGAGAGTTGATGTTGTCTACAAGGCTGATGTATGGAATACACACACACTCGCACACACACACGCACGCGCGCACACACACACACACACACACACACACACACAGAAAGCTATTACTACCCTGTACATGTCCCTCCCTTTTGCTATAAAGGCATAGATGATCACATATCGCTGCACTCCAGTGATACTTCCAGTGGCTCATGCAGCTACACTTGTGAGAGCTCAGGAAGTATGTAGGAGTTAAGGGAGGGGCTGCCATTGGTAGGCAAGTGCTCTCTCTGTCTTTTACTCTGAACAGGACTCCTTTTAAATAAAATGTAGTTGGATTATGAATAGGAAAAAGGCAAACGAATCTCAGCACAAAATGGTCTCTTTTCCTCAGGCATTCTTACAACTGTTTATAACCCACTTTCTCACAGTTTTTCCATTGCTTTTACGAAAAGACACCATTTTCACAAGGTACTATGTACATAGCTCTACAAATCAACTTTGCTAAAAATCCCCAAGCTCTTCCTCGCTAGGCAGGTTCACCACTGTGCCTCCAGGGGTCTGGGCAGACTCTGACACCAGGCAGGTGCTCAAGATTTGTTGATTAAGTCAATTAATAAGTGGATGAAAGAATGAATATGTAGGTTATTTGCCCATAGATGTGAATATAAGCAGTCTCATATTTTAATACAGTTTAAAATATAGTAACAATTACTATATATTAAAACAAGACTAGCCTACCACGTCATATATACTATTAAACAGATTTCTTCACATGTAACTATATTACTAAATCAGTAATTGCCAACCTTCTGTCTTTCATGCTGTGGGATGTCTCCAATTATCTCGAGAGGCAAGTGGAGCTCTCAAAATGAAATTAATTTTAATTAACTTTTAAAATGTAAGCGTGTATGGGAACAGAGGGTTACACAAAATAGTGTCACAGCATAAAAAGATTAGGAATTAGTGCACTAGCCAAAGAGAAGACAAAAGAGTTTGAAACATTGCCTGAGGTCAAGCATTTCACTTCTAAATAGTTTCCCATGAAGAACACACTCGAAAGAAAAGAGACAGTGCAATTTAAACGATCCTAAGCCTACTACTGTTTTATTTAGATGGGGATAGTTAAAGACTATATTTGCCTGAGGACAGAGAACAGACTACATGAAAAGAAATATTTCTTAGGTATCCAGTACAGTCCCACCATGCTGAATTTTCTTAAAGCTCTGACATTAGCTTGGGACTTATATTCATAGCTGACTAATGAGGACACATCACTCCTTTCATGCCCTTCTTATTCGAGATAAGTGAAAACAATTAAAGGGTAGACATGCATAATAGTATGCCGATCTGACACAGGATCAAGGTCCTTAAAAAAAAATGTTTTCAACACATTTATCATAGACTTGTTGCTATTCTGAATAATGTCTCCTATAAGAAAATGGCTAAGCCTTTTTTTTTTTAAACTTAGGAAAGAAAAACATAGTACCCCTTCCACCTTGATTCTTTGGTTTGTATCCTTCAAGATTTCTCTCTCCCTTAATTAGAAAAATAATGGTCTTGCTACAAACCTCAAGAATCAGGTCATTTCATCAAATAGGCACACATACACATGCACGAACACAGTCTCTTAGCACACAAATCAATCTAAGGTCATACATCCTTGTACATAATGAATGTCTAAGCAACTATTTCTGTACGACAACAGGAAGCATTAAGAGAAATGACCCACGTTTTACATGGCCATAAAGCCAGACACCACATTTTCTCTTTCTTTATACTTGCCATAATGAAGTCATAGATACTCAATACATGATTTTTGGATTTACATGAAGAGGGTTCTATCAGGAACAGCATACGGTTGTCCCTACATAAACAGCCAAAGCCTCACAGAAACATTAAGGGGAACCCCTTAACGTTTGTGGCAGGCAGGCTCCAAGATGGCCTGCAAGATCCCCACCTTCTGGTATCGTCACCTTTGTGTAATCTCCGCTCTTGGAGTATGGGCTGGTCTAGTGCTTCACTTCTAGGTTACAGAATGTGGCAGAGATGATAGGATGTCACCTCCACGATTAGGATACAAAAGATTATAGTTTCTGTCTTAATAGCAGATTAGCCTTCTTGGTTTGGACACTTCAGTGAAACAAACTGCCATGTTGGAGAGGCCCATGTGACAAGGAACTGAGGACATCCTCTGGCCAGGAACCAACGCCCTCAGACTAACCACATCCCCCAGGAATTGAAATCTGCAAACAAAAACTCTAGCTTAGAAGAGGATCCTTTCATGGCTAATATTCCATTATATTGATACATCACATTCCGTTTATCCATTCATCTGCTGTTGGATATTTTGGTGGTTCCTAACTTCTAGCTACTGTGAACAGAGCTGCTATGAATACTGATGTCCAAGTTTTTGTTTGAACACCTGTTTTCAGTTCCTTTGAGTATATACCTAGGAGTGGAATTGCTGGGTCATATGATAATCTTAAGTTTAACTTATTGAGGAAAAAGTGTGGTTTTTTAAAGTCTCTAAGTTATAGTAAACTGCTACACAGTAATAGGTAACTCATGTGAAGTTAAAAATGAATTTGTAGCCAGGCAGAAAATTCCAAAATGTGGACTAATGAACTAAAGGGGGAAAACTTACCTTAGGTCTTACTTGCAAGTCATTATTGCTTTAGTAAACAGCATCTACTACATTCTCAAATTGCTTCTTTCACAGGCAAGATTTAAAAATAACACTAATACCAGCAACTGCTCTGAAAGCTTATGGCTTGCCATGTGCTGTGCAGCACCATACTACCCAGACAAGGAAATGAAACTCCCCAGAATTCTTTCTTCTCACTTTCCACATCCTTCTTCAGAACATCTTCAGTCACATAGTTTCAGCTACCTCTAATACCCTGAAAACCATCAGTTCAACTGCTCTCATCTAATTTTCTCCTAAGCACCAATACCCTTATTTCTTACAGTCTATCATATATTCCCTTCTAGATGTTTCCCAGGTATTTTAAACTCAACTTGTCTCCCAATGAACCCATTCTTACCATGCATTCTTTTCCAAACCAGTCTCCTGGATTCCCTGTTTGGGGACTGGCAGCCAGCCAAACTAAGAGTCATTCTTAACGCCTTACCCCTTATTCCTAATAATCAATCATCAATCACCCACACTTACCCCCCATCCCCATCCCAGTGTAACTGCCAAGCTCTTGGACGCTTTGAAACGCCACCAGGTATTTTTCCTCTGGCTGTTTTTCCTCTGCTCCACCTATGGCATACCTAGAAAAACCCAATGCATATTTCAAGTCTAAACCCAAACATCATCTCATTGTGAGGGCTTCTTTAATTTCATTTTAACAAAATTGCTTTCTCCATCCTTTGTGATCCTAGAGCAACCTGTATATCCCTTTGATGTTAGGACACTTGTAACAATGCTTGTGTATTTAACGTGTTCAATTTTTTATGACTGCTCTGTGCTGATACCTCTCTGTACTTAACGTTTTGAGACCAATTCTTCCGGATATTTCAGTGATCTAGCACTGGAACAGGCATATAATCTTCACTCAATTCATGTCCGCTGAATTAAAAATAGTCGTCTGATTTATACTGCTCATTCACTCAATCAACTATCAAATATTTACTGAGTGACTTCCATGCACCAGAATCAACACGGGACAGTGGGAATACAGTGGTGAACTAGCTGGACACGGCCCCTGCCTGACTCATGAGCTCATAATCCAACAGGTCACTGAGTTGATAATATCTTTATGACACTATGTTATTTAGGCTTTAACCTACTTCTTAGCAACATGTGTATTTCCCATAAGAGCATATTTACTCTTCTGATTCGTAAAGTAGTAATAAAAATTGGAAAGTTAAATTTCTTTTCAGTGAGTTGTAAATAAAATAATTTTATTTCCAGTGTCATTATCACTGCACTAAAAACAAAACAAAGCCCCTCCTTGCAGTCTCAAGACATATGACTGCTTGTACAGTATATTTAAACATTTACAGATGCCTCAACCATCCAGAACACAACTAAAAACTAGGAGCCATGGGGCAGCCAACAGAAATGTCCTCAAATTAACATCTTAACGCTCACATGCTTAACACTCTAAAAGGTCCCTCAGGTCCACACAAAAATCTTGCCTAGAAAAAAAATGTGATCACACTTAGTTTCTTGGCTCCCTGCTCAAAGCATATTAGAAGCAGTAAATCATTATGTGGGAGACGGAGGAGAGATAGAATCCACCAGAGACAGGCACGTGGACAGTAGCAAAGAGAAATAGTTACAAAAGAGACTAAATCAAGAAATTACGAAATTAAAAAAAGAAAAAAGAGAAGATGAGATCAACAGCAATTAAAGGGGAAAAAAAGGCAAATCAAATTACGGTACTGTGTATTTTAAACTTGTTTCTTTAATCAAGGGAAGTCCTTTCTAAAGAAAAATCATCTGTTAAGGTAATTTTGTTTACATTCTACAGTAGCTCTTTCAGACTGGACGTCTAACAATTTGATTAATTATTATTTCAGAGCCATATACTAGTTTCCTGAAAGAATTGTCAGAGGTGGTATGTTTACTTCTTGGGGGAACCACAGGTAATCTTGAGAGAGTTTCATGTCAAAATTCAGCTGCATTAGTACTGAGATATAATCATTCTTCAAAAGGATCACAAAATCAAAAGCAAGTCGGATAAAACAAGTGTAATGATACACACACCAAGAAATTGAGAATTGATCTTTGGTAAACCACAATCTGGGTAGGAAATTAAGGAACCTGGGACAGGGGTGGATTGTCATCTCTTCTTACAATTAAAAGCCATAGTTTTGACAGAAAAGTAAATAAATGGGACTCTTGATACTTGAACAGGGAACTGGAAACATACGTGGTACATGTAACAAAGAGTCTATGTATGTGGTAGGGAGGTGGCTTGCTTGGCATAAAGCTCAAAACATCTTTAAATTGAAATGAGAGAGAAAATATGCCTTGATAAAATCCTACCTCCTTCCTCACATGGGTGTCCCTCAGAGGGACGACAGATGTGCTGAAACATTATAGCCATTGGGGTGCCTAGTGAGGCTTGGGGCATAATCCCCCATTTCTTGTCATCACCTCTATCAGTACACAGTTTCTGTTTATCCCAATATACCATAGAAGTATTATCATTTTCCACGTCTCTGGTGATGTGAAATACCTTGAGAAGCACTGGTGAAAAACAGTTTATCTTGCCATTCAAGGATCCTGGTGGTTTGACCCCATTAACCTTCCTAACCTTGGATCCTTCCACACCGTTTATGGGAATTGTACAGCAGCCAAAATGCCCTGCTCACATTTTTTGCCTTAAACCCATCATACTTCCCAAATGTGACCATCTCTGCTAATGACCCGTCCCTCTTCTGGGAATCTCCTTTCTCCCTATCTTCATATCTCCAAGTATAATCCATCCACAAGTCCTGTGTTATATGCCACCTGTGCCACAATCATTCCTTTTACTGCATTTGTACATAATCTTCTTTTTCTCACTGAAGAGCCAGAGTAGTTTATTATCTGTAGTGTTTGTTTGTTTGTTTGTGGGCCACGCAGTGCGGCTTGCGGGATCTCAGTTCCCCGACCAGGGACTGAACCTGGGCCACAGCAGTGAAATCCCAGAATCCTAACCACTAGGCCACCAGGGAACTCCCCTATTATCTGTAGTTTTTAATGTCATGTGTAGGTAGCTTTCTATTTTGTACTATTGTTATTTATACACACAGTTTTTTAGTTTGCTAACTATAATTAAAGATCTTTGACGGCTAAATGTAAGGAAATGTACTCCAGCAAACATTTTCTGAGTACTTTCATGTGCCAAGTACTATACTAGGTGCAGAGGATATAAAAATTAATGTGGCTCCACTATCACCAGACTTATGTAGCATTGCTCTTAAACTTGTAGCCAATAAAATAGGGCAGAAAGCTGATGTAAAAGACAGCATAACCACTAGAAAAGAGACAAAATAGTCGCTATTGGCAGATGATTCCTGCATACCTACAAGTCCTAGAGAATTAACTGGAAAGCTTAGAACTAATAATATGGCTCCAGGAGATGATTAGAAACAAAATTTAAATGTTTTAAAATATCTTTGGGACTTCCCTGGTGGCACAGTGGTTAAGCATCTGCCTGCCAATGCAGGGGACACAGCCTCGAGCCCTGATCCGGGAAGATCCCACATGCCACGGAGCAACTAAGCCCGTGCGCCACAACCAAGAGTAAGTCCCTGCTTGCCGCAACTAGAGGAAGCCCGCGTGCATCAACGAAGACCCAACGCAGCCAAAAATAAATAAATAAAATAAATAAATTTTTTAAAAAATTTAAAAATTAATGCAATAACAATAAAATATGCTTATTTGGGGAAAAATCCCAAAATGTGTATGAATCACACACACAAAACACGGTTGTATAAACGAAGCATCATATCGTGTTTCTAGAAGGAAAGACTAAATATAATAAATATTTCAATTTTCCAAATTTACTAACGAGTTTAATGCATTACCAATCAAAATCTCAAGGGAATCTTTCAACCCCAAATTCACCTGGAATATATAAAAATAGCCATATTTTAATGGCAAAATGATAAATAGAGAAAATTTAAAGGCACCTACAAACATCAAAAATATTAATCTGAGTTATCCAAAAAAATGCAAACTAAAATACAGTTCATCTCCAAATACTTGCCCAGTCTTGGTAGCAAGTATGTTCCTATTATCAGTCACACTATCAGAACCAGGCGCCATTAAACACATGGCTGCTATAAAGTCTTCAGATCTGAGAAATTTCTACATTATTCAGCTGACAATGTCACAGCGAAGAAGTATGAGAAAACAATGAATTCAAGTCTCTACATTTAATTGTGACCATCAAAGAAGAAATGGTTGATGTTATCCTAGAGACCATAATACCAAAAATGGTCAATTATGCTAAACCTCAGCATTTCAATATAATAATTGGAGGAAGAGGAGGAGGAGAAAAACCAGTCCATGACCAGTCATCTTAAAGAAGAAGGTAGATAAAGGAAGGATGAAACTATAAGAAGGGGAAAGAAGATTAAAGGCTAAAATGAATTTATCCTTGCAAAACTGTTAAGAAGAACAAAGAAGCAAAATAAACAAACAAAAACAGAGGGCATAAAAAGAATGATGTTCGGGCTTCCCTGGTGGCGCAGTGGTTGAGAGTCCGCCTGCCGATGCAGGGGACACGGGTTCGTGCCCCGGTCCAGGAGGATCCCACGTGCCGCGGAGCGGCTGGGCCCGTGGGCCATGGCCGCTGAGCCTGTGCGTCCGGAGCCTGTGCTCCACAACGGGAGGGGCCGCGACAGTGAGAGGCCCGCGTACCGCAAAAAAAAAAAAAAAAAAAGAATGATGTTCCGGAAAGAGTTAAGAGAAAGGTAAATTTGAAGGTAGGAAAGCATGCATTAAGCATCTTTAAGTTAATTCAAGTCTCCAGATCCAGAGAGATTACACACCAAGATAGCAGAAAAACTCAGATACCATCGCAAAACTACTCTAAGCATTGCTATATAACCATGGAGAATGGGAAAGTTACCAGAAGACTGGGGATAGGTCAATATCACTTGAGTTTTTTAAAATGGGATCATCATAAACCATCATGGGGTCACTAAGAATAAGTCTTTCAAAATAATTCTCAGTTCCTTTTGGACTGGCTTGCCAGGTTGGTACATTTTGGGAATACCTCATTTCAGCAAAATATTTAACAAGTCTCTTGTTGTATCCTTGGGCAATAAAGAGAAGAGTAAACCAGATGACAGTAATTAGGCAGCCTGGTAACTGAATGAACAGCCGTACCCTAAAATTCATGGATCTGTGCCAGCATGGAAAGGGTTGGGTCTTCTATGATTTGCAACCAACCTTGGTTCTCACAGCATTTTACACATAACTCTATTATAGCAATTATCACACTGCATTATAGTTATATAATTACATGTCTATTATTCCCTATAGCCTGTGAACTCCCTGAAGGAATGATTACTAGTCATCTTGTTATCCCTAGCAGGGAGCATGGGACTGGTACAGAGTAGACAATTTGATACATGTCTGTAAGCTTTAACTGAATAAAAACTTTGAAGGTATCATTTCAAGATTTACAGATGGCACAAAGCTGAAAGAAATTGCTAATATTTTTGATGACAGAATAAAAAAAAAAGTCAAAAAGCCCTTGACAAGCTGGAACTATGAGCCAGTGCTTACACAGTGAAATTTAATAGAGATATAAGTAATGTCTGGAACTTGGAATTATAAAAAAAATCATTAAAAACAGAAGAGATTTGACTTAAAACAGCTGGGTATCTTGACAGTGAACCCAGTATGAACCAGTGGGGTGCTGTGGCAGGTACTGCTGGCTTTGACAGAAATACAGTGCCTGAAGGAGACAGGTGAGAGTGTCACAGATCAGACCATATCTAGAGCATCATGCTTCTGGATACATGTTTTACAAGGACTACTCACAATTTAACACTTGTCCAAAAGCAGGCAACTAGGATGGTGATGGACCTGGAGACCACAGAATGTGGGAAATAGTTAAAGACATGAAAGAGACTTAGCTTGGAAAATGATCCTTCAGAGTATATGACAGCAAGTTTCACGCTTCTGACTTACTGTCTAGGGAGGATATATTATTTGTTGAGTATGGTTCCACAAAGCTAACTGGGTCCATTTTCGCAAAGAAGCAGAAAGTTAGATTTTAGTAAATTATAATTAATTGTAATAATTAAAACTCTTCAAGTGTGACATATTAATATACTTTCTGAGACTGACTTTCTCAGCATGGAAGCACTCAATTTGAGACGGTACAGCCATACCTCAGGGATTTGAAAAGAGCAAATTCCTATCTGGTGTAACAAGTTTGACTAAGTAACCCCTGATTTAACATGTACGGTTTCATGTTATTTTATAAGATGAAAGCTGGAAGGCAGAATGCCGTAAGAAGCCTCAAATGACTTATGAGAGACACTTCTGAAGGAAATTGCATACACAACTTTTCTGACACTGCTCTTGAGAAGGATGGCTGGGGCTACTGCAGCAAACGCACCCATAAGCCAGAGCGATGGCAGATCATCTGTAAGACACTGCCATGCCTCACGTGGGTTGGACTCTCCAACATGCCAGCAGGTAGGGGAGACCAGGAGCATCACTCTATTACATAGGTACACTGTAAAAGTATATAAAAATACACAGGCAGTCAAGAGGAATGAATTTCTAAACTCTATAACCATACACTCCCTCTTCTTACACTGATTCCCAGACTCACTGACTGATTTAGAACAATTTCCCAGCCAAAAAAAAACCCTTTAGCTCATCAACTAAAGAGCAACATATATTTAATATGCAATTTTTCAAACCATCCTTCAAACACCTTCAATAGCCAGTTACATCACCAGAGATGCACACCTACACATTTAAGATTAATTCAAATTCCAAGCAGAAGTCAAAAGTGCATTGAAATGTGACTTTACGTCCAGTGCAATGTAAGCAAGTCAATTTTTCAATGAATCTTGACTAAATGTAAAATATCATCTGTTTCTGCGACAAACAAGTCTGTGCCATTAATCATATGCTTCCAGGTGCAACAACTCACATTCAAATTAAACCACGAAATAGCATCACAGTGTTAAGATTCACACAAACTGATCTTTTAACAGATTGTAGAAAAAAACACATACATTAAAAGAAGCAGCGGGAGAAAAATGTTACACGATAAAAACATCTGAAAGAGCTTAAGCACCCAAGCAGATAGAATTCTGGTTTTTGAGCTGCATAGGAATAAACGTTAAACAAAACTCAGAGCCTGCTCTTAAACAACGAATACATCATAAAAAATATTTCTTTTTATAGTCACAGGACTGAGAGTTTTGCTGTTTATATCTATCCCAGCATACAAATCCATAGTACTGCCAGGACTGTCCCCTCTGACTTAACTGGGAAGCCAGACAGAAGAGTCTGCCTGGGCTTCTTTTAGTTTAGTTCAGTTTGTGTCCAAAACAGGCCCAAGAATCATCTCTTCTTCAGTCGCTACACTCCTGCCTGCCAGTTACACGGCTCCAAACATTTCCCTTCCAGCTACAGATTATTAAACTGTTTTGTTGTTTTAAAACTTGATTTAGAACTGCAGTAGATAACTTTTTTTGCTTCAGGCTCCCCTAGGTCAGCAAGCTGTAACAACGTTCGAACAGCGCAATAGCGTCCATTGCACATTAAAAGCAAGGATGGTGCCAGGAACCAGCAAAGTGATATATTCTAGGTTAGCCATGTCAGGCATTTTCCAGTCCCAAAGCAGGTTTCATATAGTCAGCCCATGGGCCAAGGGATGCACATGGCTGTCCTGTACTTGCTCCCTTGTGTCCTCCTCTTGCCTCCCTTGTGTTCTTGTGACCTGCCCCACTGAACTCCCTGGACAAGTTTCCCAGGGAGCGACGGTACACAAGAGGGACGCAATCCTTTGAGAGTCCTTCCTTTCTGCCTTGGGTCTTACACTGTACTGCTATAGGGCTTTATACTGCATCATCTGGCAAGCCACACATCATTCCCAGTTCTCAGTTGACTTCCCTTTAAAATGGTACCCCAGCCTAGCCTATCTGAGAGAAAAGCCGTAAAAAAAAGAAAAGAGAGAGAGACAAAACTTAAAAACCAACAGTACAATAAAAATGTTAATAGGCATACTGTCAAATCAAGGTTAAGAATTTAGCTCCTCTGATTAACGAATCAAGATGAGACTAGGATAGTCATCAAGATATTGAGATATAAAGATATGAGAACAAAAGCTTCATCTCAATAGTTTCTATGCTCTTACTTACTAGATTTCCTTCTTTTGTACTCATTATTTCTTTGCTCTCTTGTCCTCTTTCACAGAGATATTTTGTCCCAGATGACGAATGAAGGAGTATGTAAGGTTTTAATTTCATAACAGTCTTTGGAGAATTTTCCTAAAGTAATTTAACCTGAAGTTAAAGTTGTATATGATAGTTGCATGTGGTAGATTTCAAGGATTTTGAATAAAACAGACTAGCATCCTTTTAAGAGAACACTTTTTTTTAGAAAGTAGGATGAGGAAATAAACAGAACATTGCACCGACTAAGACTTAGACGAGAGAGAATTTTAGAATTAATTTATGCCTTAGAAATGGTCTTGACAATATTTAGCTAAATCAAATAACTTAAAAGATATCAGGACTTCAATATTTTAAGAAAATTTGGAGTGCAACCTTTTACAAAACCAATAATTCTTTCATAATACTACAAATGACTTAATAAAACCTACTAATGTGTAAATCTATATTTTTAAACATAGGGTTTTCTTAAAGCAGAGTACAACCATACATGTCTTAAAACAGCAAGCTTTTAGTAATATTTTAAAGGACAGATAACTAACATCCGACTGATTTCTGCAAAAGCACAGTGTCCAAAGATGATAATGGTGGTAAGATGTCATGGTGGTACCAAAATCATATTAAATACCCAGTACCACTTTTAGGAGAGAACTCTTTTCAATAGTATACTGCACGCAAATAATCTAACTATTTAGGTCCTTTAAATCTGGGTAGTACTCAGTGCTTCCTGCATAAGGCAATGCAAAAAGATTTTCCTTTTATCTATTACTAAGAGGAAAACCATCTTATCTAACGTTGTTTTCAAATGGTCTCATTTTATTAAATCCTGTCTTGAAGATTAGGGGAGGAGGTTGACCATTAGTCTCTGACCATTAGCTTTGGTAGAGAAAAACTTTCAAGACTCGTTGAGTTCACACTCTCATTCTCTAATGCAAGAAGAAAAAAAATTTCTTTTTTGCGTTACGCGGGCCTCTCACTGTTGTGGCCTCTCCCGTTGCGGAGCACAGGCTCCGCGGCATGTGGGATCTTCCCGGACCAGGGCACGAACCCATGTCCCCTGCATTGGCAGGTGGACTCTCAACCATTGCGCCACCAGGGAAGCCCGAAAAGAATTTTTTGTATACCTTTAGACTCAAATTGAGCTGATCAGTTCAGAAAAGGGCAGAATTCGCTGGAACAGAGAGCCCCCAAACAATTATATTATAATCTCTTTTAGACTAGAACAAAAAAAATTAAAGGAAAGTGACACGTATAGTTTCTTGATGTTGTTTCCTTTTTCCTTTTTTCTCCACTGACCTGAAGAGAAACAAAATTCAGAAACCTGAAGGAGAGAGAAGATAAGGGGTGGGAAGGTTCACCCAAGCAGAAATCTGTATATTGTTTTAGTTCCAGGAAGTAACAGGACTAGGGAACAGTTAGGGTCCTATGTAGAGGTCAAGAAGATGTTTAATACCTGAAACAAAAAGGGCCACTATGAAGGAGAAGTTCCAAAGCTCAAAGCACCAAAACATCAAATCTGCCCAGGACAGGACTAGGAGAAAGCATTTAACCTTAAAAAGAGGAGAGACAAAGTTGCTTGAAACAAACAAAAACACATGGGCCATGGCAAAGGCTGATAATAATTAAATATGTAGAACACAAGAGGCTTCAACCTAGATATCTGGACCTCATCTGAGATATTTGTTACTCTCGTGTATTTTGCCCTGAATTGTTATTCCTTCATTTTAGGTAGAAGCATGGGACTGATGTGGGGTTGTTCCTCTCAGCTCCCTTGCATACATGGGCCCTTTCAAAGATTTGAAGAAATAAAGAAAGCAACTTTGAAGAAATTTTTAAAAGTAGCTTCACCTAATAAAAAGGTTTTTGTGTTCAGTATTGCTCTGTCTCTTATCCACGATATGATTCCTGGTACACGTGTCAAAAATCTCCCAGTGTAATTCATTTGATTCTTTTTTTGAATCCTCATCCAAATCTGTAGCGTTCAGAGTTTAACTAAACTTCATGACAAGTAACACACATAATAAACTCAGAAAGAGGAAACAAACTTTTGATGGTACCATTAGAAAACCAAACTATATTAACCAGTTTTAGAGGATGGAGAGTAATCGACATTTAATTTCCCAAATTTCAGCTTCTGCTGCCTGTCGTCATTCTCACCCAGAACTAAGAAGACTACATAGTCAAATGTTTTCAGTGTTTCACAGCCTGAGCCTCTTACGATTTTTTATGGACACACACAGAATCTAAAATGACTAGGAAATTTTGTTTTAAGACTGTCTAGAGATACACCTAAAATCTTTAGGTAATTTTCCAGACTCTAGATTTAAGGTATAATAATTTTGGATCTTAACACATTACCATTTAAACAGATTTTCATCTGCTTAAGAAGAGACAACAGCCCCACATCTTGAAAAATACTTGCAAAAATAGACAGCTATATAAAAACGAGTAACTATCAAAGACAGCCCACATTTAAAAAAAATAAATGCATCTATTATCTACATTTAGAGCCCTGACAACTATGTTCCCAAGAAGCTGCCTCTGCATTTTTCACTTCCCAGCTAATATTAGATCCATCCTCACTGAGATTTAATCTAATTAGTAAGAGGAAAAAGTTATTGACATTGAAATCTACTTAGTGGACTTTGGAAGAAAAAGAAAACTGAGCCAAAGATTGGCACTCTGCCTGTGTGCCCTGAAGTGTGGACTGTTTAACAATATGGCAAGCCCATCATCAGCCCTGGTTGTACCACCAATTATGGTTTTAAGATAAAGAGGTTTTATAATTACGCAACCCAAATTTAAAATTCACCATCAACTTAAAGAAAAAGAATGTGGCAGTGGTGGCTCCCACTCCAAAGAACTTTTGGGATCATTGATGTTAAAGTCCAGAGAGAGAAAATATATTATGTTCTACCATCTTACCATATCATGTATAGACTACTGTAGATAAACATACCCACATCAATCCCAACCAGGCATTTTGCTGAGACTTGCAGAAATGAAACAAGGAAAGAAGCAAATGAAAAATACATTCCTTTTTATGCAAAAACAAGGTCTGGTTAAAACATTTTAACCAGAGGTGCAGTCTGGAGAGCATAAAATCAGCTTAAGAAGATAAATTGAAACAGGGAAGATTCCTGAACCAAAAAAAGGTATTTTACACACACACAAAATGTATTTTGTACATACTAATTATTCTAATGTGGTTTGGAGTCAGATGCTTTCTAATATATTTGCTCACCTTAGTGTTATTATTATTGGTTTTTCCCCTCAGCCTCCGACTTTCTCTAAGGCCTGCATCTTGCCAAATTCAGAATTACCAACATGAATATTTTTCATAACTATAACTGCTCAGATTGGGAAGAGAATATTTTATAACTATGGTTTTGAGTATTCCTATGGAGTGAACCACACTGGTTTATTCTTAGGAATCTCTCTTTGTATAATGTATGTGTCATAGTACTTGTTTGATTAACTGAGGGTTGCTGTGTACAGACAAATCAATATCTTCCTTTATTAGCACTGTGATTTAAAAAATCTACACATTAAATTGATGGATTTGATAACATCTTGATCTTAGGGTTTTAAGCACTTATATATTTAATCTTAACAATTCAGCTATATATGATTATCCAGAGATTGATATATTTTTTTTCTAAGTCTTTTCCCAGTCACATTTATCTTTTTTTAAACCATGGACGTTAACTTAGCCTATTTAAAATAATTCTTTACTGGGAAGCAATCCAAGAAAAGGGCCATAAGTCCTTCACAAAACATACTTTCAATGATTTTTAACCTGAGATGATTGAAAGAATATCTTTTAATTTCTAAAGGTATAAAGTATTTTTAATAGTCTTACTGTGGTATAATTGACATATAATAAAGTACACATATTTAAACTATACAATTTGATAAATTTCGACAAATGTATGCATCTATGAATACCATCACCACAATCAAGATAATAAAGGTATACATCACCCCGCCCCAAATTTTCTCATGACCCTTTTAATCCTGCCATTCCACCTCTGCTCTCATCTCCTGTCCCTATCCCTCAGGCAATCACTGAAATACCTTCTGTCACTAAATATTAGGTTGTATTTTCTAGAACCTTACATAAACAGGATATAAATTTATTCCAGTATGGGAATACTACTCTACTCAAAATGTTCCATTTTGTCTGGCTTCTTTCACTCTGTATAATTATTTCAAGATTCATCCATGTTGTGGCATGTGCCAATAGTTCGTTCTTTTTTTATTGCTAAATACCACTCCATTGTATGGATATACAACAATTTGTTTATCCATTCACCAACTGATGATTCACCAACTGATTTGGGTTGTTTCCAGTTTTGTCCTATTACAAATAATGTTGCTGTGAACATTATGTACAGGATTTTGAGTAAATACAAGTTTTCATTTCTCCTAAGAGTGGAACGGCTTATTAGATTGGTTTGCATTTACCTTAAGAGACTGCCACACTGTTCTCCAAAGTGGTTGTATCATTTTACATCTCTACTGGCAGTGAATGAGAGTTCCAGTTCTTCTACATCCTTGTCAATATTTGATATAGTCAGGCTTTTTAATTATAAATATTTTAATACGTGTGTGGTGATTTTAATTTGTATTTCCCTAATGACTAATAACGCTAAGCATCTTTGAATGTCCTTATTCACTTTCTTTACATTTTCTTTGATGAAGTATCTATTCAAATCTGTTGCCCATTTTTTAAGAGTATTGTTTCTTTTATTATTAAATTCTCAGTATTCTCTGTATATTCTGGATTGAAGTTCTTTATCAGATATATGATTTCCAAATAATGTTTACCTAGCCTATGACTTGTCTTTTCACTAACAGTGTCTTTCAAAAAGCAGAAGTCTAAGTATTATGAAATCTAACATACCAATTTTCTTTTTATGGATTATGCATTTGGTGTCTTATCTAAGAAATCTTTGCAGAACCCAAGGTCATAACCCAAGATCACAAAGATTTTCTCCTATGTTTTCTTCTGGGAGCTTCATACGTTTAGGTCTCATATTTAGGTCTAGGATCCATTTCAATTTAAATTTTTGTGCATGGTATAAGGTTCAAGTAATTCTAAATCTTGTGTCATATGTCATTATTTTTGTCTATTTGCTATTTCTAATCTTAATGGATTTTGGTCAGAAAACACATTATACACAGTCATGCATGTAAAAATTTTATGTGTATATCAAAGGAATGTGTATTTTCTATTTGAGTATAAAATTATATAATTGTCAATTAGATCAAGTTTGTTAACTGGCTTTTTAAATGCTTTACATGCTTTTATTTACTTGATCTGCCGTCTTCTGAATAAAGTATGGCTAAATTCTTCTACTAATTATGGATCGGTTGATTTTTTCTTACATTTCTTACATTTTTCTTAGTTTTAGAATTATGCAGTTAAATGTTAAGATCAATACTCAGTTATTTTAGTATACCGATATAAAATATCATCATTCTCATTTACATTCTTTGCTTTGAATTTCGTTTCATCTGAAACTAATATTGCTTCCAGTACTTTGTTTTCAATGGCCTTTCTTTAGGGTACCTTTTCTATCCCTTTATTTTTACCTCACTGCATCTTTTTATTGTAGAAGTGTCTCTCATCATCAGATATAGCTGAATATTTTATACTCAGTGTTTTTATGCCACCCATATTATAAATGGGGAATTTACTCTATTTACAGTTATTGCAATTACTAATGTATATATAGACGTTTTCTATTTATCATAACATTTTGTTCATTATTTTGTTATTTTTTTTCCCATTCTTGCATTTTGCTGAATTTATCAAATCTTCTTTGCTTTCTCTCCTTGGAGTGAATTTATTTCATAAATTAAAAAAGGAAGTTCTCATGAAAAAAATGCACACAATACTAAAAAGCAACAATTCTACTGGAACCCAGTAAACTCTCACTCCACTAACATAACTTATTATATTAGTTGAATATGTAAACTTTCAGATATTTAAAAAAAGCATTTATGTATATATCATCCTTTTATTGTTAGTGTTAATTTTTTTCTTTTGCGGTATGCGGGCCTCTCATACAGTGTTAATTTTTAATTAATTTTTAAAGATAAAAATTTTAAAAAGATATATATGTATATACAGATTGCCAACAAACACATGAAAGGATGCTCAACATCACTAATCATTAGAGAAATGCAAATCAAAACTACAATGAGGTATCACCTCACACCAGTCAGAATGGCCATCATCAAAAAATCTACAAACAATAAATGCTGGAGAGGGTGTGGAGAAAAGGGAACCCTCTTGCACTGTTGGTGGCAATGTAAATTGATAGAGCCACTATGGAGAACAGTATGGAGGTTCCTTAAAAAACAAAAAATAGAACTACCATATGACCCAGCAATCCCACTACTGGGCATATACCCTGAGAAAACCATAGTTCAGAAAGAGTCATGTATCACAATGCTCAGTGCAGCTCTATTTATAATAGCCAGGACATGGAAGCAACCTAAGTGTCCATCAACATAAGAATGGATAAAGAAGATGTGGTACATATATACAATGGAATATTACTTTGCCATAAAAAGAAATGAAACTGAGTTATTTGTAGTGAGGTGGATGGACCTAGAATCTGTGATACAGAGTGAAGTCAGAAAGAGAAAAACAAATACCATATGCTAACACATATATATGGAATCTAAAAAAAAAATGGTTCTGAAGAACCTAGGGGCAGAACAGGAATAAAGACACAGACATAGAGAATGGACTTGAGGACATGGGGAGGGGGAAGGGTAAGCTGGGACGAAGTGACAGAGTGGCATGGACTTATATATATTAAAAAAAAAAGTGTGATATGGGCGTATATACATATACAGCCTCTTCAATAAGTGGTGCTGGGAAAACTGGACAGCTACATGTAAAGGAATGAAATTAGAACACTCCCTAACACCATACACAAAAATAAACTGAAAATGGATTAAAGACCTAAATGTAAGGCCAGACACTATAAAACTCTTAGAGGAAAATATAGGCAGAACATTCTATGGCATAAATCACAGCAAGACCCTTTTTAACCCACCTCCTAGAGAAATGGAAATAAAAACAAAAATAAACAAATAGGACCTAAGGATATATAATTTTAAATTAATTTTAAAGATATATATTTAAACTTCAATTTTTCTTTTGTTAATTATAATCTTACTCTAAATACATAAAGAATATACTTTAATGTTTTTTTCTCTTTACCTAACTCTGCCATCTCCCATGCTGAAATCAGAAATAATGCTATTTTATTATGTGTGTTTCTATGATGACAATGAATGGTTTCTCCTTCTTCACAGTATGTCTAGGTATGGGTCTTTTCTTGGCACTCAGAGGGCTCACTAAATCTCAGTACTCTTTTTCATATTAGAGGCTCTTTTTCTATTGTTTTTTAAATTATTTTATTCTCCAGTTTCTCTTTACTCTCCTTTTAGAGCTCATGCTTCATAGAGAGATGCTGGAACTTCTGTAACTATTCCCTTTGTCTCTTAAATCTTCTTTCATACTTACAAAGTATTCCTTTGAGAAGGCATTCTGAGGACATTTCCTTGCTCAGTCCTTAGTTTCACTAATTTACATATGAGTTATATCAACTGCCATTTTCATTTTAAATTTTTAAGTCACATTTTAATTTCCCAAGTTCTGTGTTACATTCTTTGTCATAGATACAAAACATTCCTCCATCTCTCTGAATGTCCTCTTCTGATCACTCTATTACCTCTAGATCCTTGGATATCTTTTCTTCTGACTTTTGATTGGGTGTCTTTCTTTCATGGTGTTGGTTTTCCTCATACTGTGGTGTGTCATGATCATATGCTTATCCTTTGTTTGAAAATCTGTTTGCCAGCTCTTTTGTTTACCATTGCCTGTTTCCAGTGATTAACAGGGACAGACAAGTGGCTTGTCTCCCTTGTGTGTGGGCTTTCTAACCCACCTGGCAGTCAGTACATTACTGGAGTACTGCTCTGCCTGAGTCTAGCACCCACACTCAAGGACTTAGTTTGGGAGTAAACACAGCTGCTATCCACTACCTAACACAAGAAGAAAAGAAAAATAAAGGCATAGCTCCAAATGTAAATCCCCAATTAATAACTTTGATAAGCTCCCTGATTAATAATCCTGATGAATTCCCCTTCTATTTCATGTTTCCATTGTCTGTACCTCAAGCTTTGTCTTGCTTTCCTTTTTCTATTATAGATTTAAATCTATCTTTGTAATAGATTTATTATTGTTTGTTTTCTGATATTATTGTCATATCATGAGATTTTGGCAAGGGAGAGAGAATAGACACAGTAAAAAAAATCAATCTTCAATTCTCAATCATAAGAGCTTCCCATAACTGTGTTAAAAATAATAATTAGGGCTCCCCTGGTGGCGCAGTGGTTGAGAGTCCGCCTGCCGATGCAGGGGACACGGGTTCGTGCCCCGGTCCGGGAAGATCCCACATGCCACGGAGCGGCTACACCTGTCAGCCATGGCCACTGAGCCTGCACGTCTGGAGCCTGTGCTCCGCAACGGGAGAGGCCACAACAGTGAGAGGCCCACGTACCGCAAAAATAATAATAATAATTAACTTTATATGGTAAGTTCTTCACATTATTACCTCTCACAACAATGCCATAAATATCAGTAAATTTCAAGATTAAAATGATCAAGCATCATCAATATAGTCTTTAGACAATACTTTGGATCTTAAATATTAAAAACCACAAATTTGTGACACCTCAAAAACAAATCTAACCAGTTCTATTTCATCTGGCTCCAGCATACGTCAGAGAATCAATCCAGTCTGATAAGTGATGAATAGCTACAAACATATTACCTCTTCAACAATTGTCAAGTTGCTCTTCCAATTATAGGAACATAGTAAAGCTATTTAATTTTTCTGAAAACTTCCATAATTGTTATGGCCAACATCACTCTCCCACGAAAATACCCAAAGAATTGGGCTCAGAGGAGTGAGTGAGTGAGTGAGTGAGTGAGTGAGTGAGTGAGTGAGTGTGTGTGTGTGTGTGTGTGTGTGTGTGTAGGGCGGGGTTGTATGGCAGAGCAGAAATTGTATCCTCAGGGCCCAGCATGTAGTTAGTATTCATTAACTATTCACTGAAATGAATTCAGCAACAACAACAAAACATTTTGCCTCTGAAGCATCTAACATTACTCTAGCATCTTGGGGCACAATTTGGCAAATTTCCCTCCAGCTTAGAACTATGGATATATTTTATACAACATACAACAAACCTTTAAGACTATGTTGTGCTTTTCAGTCCTTCATAACTTTACAGTCTAGTATGGTAAATACCAGTACTGAGTACACGATTCAACTAGGATCATAGAGAAAGGACAAAGAAGACATGACAGGGGGAAAGACAGCCTAGGAACAGATGGGACAAAAGTCAAAGAGGTGACAGTAGGCTTGGTTTATGCTAGGACAAGACTGAACCAAGTCCACTGTCACCTCCATGACTTTCATCTCGTCTGCTCCTTTCCCTAGACTTTGTGTGATGTCTTGTCCTTTCTGTACGATCCTAATCTCATGTTGTACTGTTATAGTACTTCCCATACCAGACTATAGTGCTTCTCAAAGTAAAGACCACAGTCATAGCAACTTTGTTAAGTCAGTATTAGTTGTTATTTTATGGATGTTTGGTCTGCCTCACACTACCCACTCAAAAAGAAAACTTTGAGATTTATTAAAATGCCTACTGTACAAAATAAAACTAAAGAATTGACAAAGTCAGGGATAAAGGAAAATAGAGGAAATAATCCTTTATAGTCCTGCACAGTTGTTAGAGACCGTCTCTATGGTTCCCAGAGGCTGATGCGAAGTAGATACTGTATGTTTTTATATAAAAAAATAAACTAGTTATGCTATACCAAAGAGGAGAACAGTTATCAGAATCTTCAGCTGCTAGAAAAGAAAGCAGCAATGGAGAAGTTAAATGCCTTGCCCAATGTCCCCTGGCTTGTTTTTTAGAGGAAAATACTAGTCTCTTGACTTCCAGTGCTGTTGCTGCAATATCACACTGAAACCAAATACACAGTGAAAATTAGTTGCTATTATGGCAACCCCTGGGAGAAACAGAAATACCTATTCCCCTGTGAGGGATAAGAAGTTAAGCTAAGAACCCAACACAAATGTTCTGTGAGGAAGCTGGGCAGAGTGAGAAGACATGAAATGACCTGATTGCCCCTAAAGAGGAAACAGTGGTGAGGCAGCAACCTCAGAGGCACATGAGAACCCTACTGCCAGGGCCTGGGAAGTTTAAAAGTCTGGGACACTCGTTTCTAGAATGTTCTATATACACACAGAGTCTTATAAAGCAAATTGTAAGCGCTATACTAAACTATGACTGGGAAGACAGATTTTTAAAAATTTCCTAGGGCACTTCTCCAGAAGAAAACAAAAATTAAGGTCAGGTCTACATCAGCCAGTAACAGATTTCTGGGCCCCTAGATTCACTTCTTTGGCTCTGCTGACTGTTTGGCTCAGTTTTCCCTTAGCAAGTGTAAAAAACGCTTGAACACCACCACCCTGGGATCCTGTTCAACCAATTCAGATAGCTGTGGCCTTTTAACTCACATCCAAGTGACTTGGCTTTATACCAATATCATTTCCCCTAGTAAAGCCTAAGCCTAAGTGAGAAAGTACACAGCTCAGGGAGCCAGGAGTTAACTGGCTGTTCCCATTCCAGAAAGGTCTGGTTCTTTTCCTAGATAAGGAAACAATACTATATCAAGATGTTTCGATCATTCAATATTACATATTACACTGGATCCACAACTATAAAAAGAGAATTAGTGGGAATACCACTGTCTATTCTTAAAGCATCTCTTCTGAGGTGCTTTAGGCAATTGAACTTTTCTTTTCCAGCCCAATCCCTTGGGAAATAAATAGTGATGATTTATTAAAACTTACATTCTACAGATAAGAAAACAACAACAAGAAGTTCAAATGCAGAGGGGGACAGAGTGTCTTGAGGCTACACTCTACTTGCTGAACCACATTTTTTCCTTATAATTATACAACAGGTACAGAACATGCACATTTACTTGTATGTAGCTGACTGTCACTCAGCTCAAAGCACGGTCCTAAGGTATTCTGTGGACCTGGCCGCACTTGGGGCCCCCCTCTGTGCTGCCATGTTCCTTTGCCAGGGTCATGGTTTCTTGCCTCCTTTCCCATAGAAACTCACGTGGAGATGTCTAAAACAGTTTTCGAATGGCAAGTTGCTTTCTCCTATAGCAGCAAAGAATGTAGGCAATTCTACTTGTCTCTTACAGCAATGTGGCCACAATAACCTCTTCAGGTCTGTCTGCTTATACTCATTCTTTTTCTAATATACAACCAATTTATTGGTTTATATTGTCGAGTTTCCTCCTCTGTCTTTGTTGTATAGCATGACCTTCAGAGCCAGTGAGTATATTAAATTCATAGGTATTTAGTTGCATTTTTTTTTAATAGGAGGCAGTAGTGGCCATATAGAGGGAATAATCATAATATACAAAGGACAGTGAGAATGCATCAGATAAAAATTAAAGAGCTATTATTCCCTCCAAAGTAAGTTTTAATAAAAGATTCTGAAGGAAGAAAGCTTTATTTTGGAGAAAGACATCAAATGGCCTGGGTACAAAAAGCAGGAATTACAAGAAGCAGGCAGCAGTGCCCCCTGGGCTGCCTGTTAAGAAGTCTGCCCTGTGCAGTTTCTGCAGAAATTAAGAAATGCAAATAACCTGGACAGATTAACAGCACCCGGAGATAACTAGCAGCATACAAAGAAACAGCACCTTTCAGTATGAGGAGGCGTATTCCTCCAGGCAAACAAAGAAACAGGACAGAGTCAACATCTGTTTCATATAACAGCTTGGCCGCTGAAAGAAGCAACCTTTAAAAAATGGCTTAGCTGACAATCCTTAAAAATCATTCAGTCACTATTGCATGGGTTGAAGTAAATGGGTAAATGAACACAACTTGCACTTTCCATACGACCCTCACCTCCTTCCTCTAAAGAAAAGAAAATAAAGTGCAAACAAAAATCCTCATGAACTTCCCTTTTGATTGACAACTAGCAGCAATGAATACTGAAGTGTAAAAGACAGCTAACTGCTTTTTAACATTTCTTTGCTTTCCCAAAGTCAACTGGGAAGACAAGACTGCCAAAGAGTATATTGGGTGGGGATGGTGGCCAGGATAGGGGGTGAGGAAACAATTCAGACATAACTCCTTAGGATATTAAGGGAAGAAAACAAGTCATTTGGCCAAACCAACCATGGTTCCAGTATTCAGTTCAAGAAAGAAAAAGGATGATGTCTGGATGCCTATCAATAAGTGGTAACAAACGAAACATGTTAAGAAACGAAATTTTCCTCTCTGGATTCTATCAATTTGTAAAGGAAATTTCAAAATCAAGAGACAGACACCTATGAATGCATAAAAATCTGTTCGTAGATTTAAGAACTGGACATTTCTAAGATGAAAAATTATCAGAGCTGTGATGTCACTGCAGTGTGACCACTGCTTCCAACTCGGTTAAATGCCAAATGCTTCACTTACCTTAGTAATGTGGTTAAAATACATAAGCCAAACAGAATGAAAGCAATTAAGAGGTACTATGACAGACAAGAGATTTTTCAGGTGGAATCTGAAAACAGAAAGAAAGGTGATTAGGTGGAAAGGGACAAAAAACATTTACTACTAACACACATGTAGTGCCAAAAAATATGCTGGGCAGCTACCCAAGACCCCAACGAGGTGACGACCCTTCCCAGTGACTTTTCAGTTTAAATAGGTATAATGCAATGAAGGAAAAGATCACCTTGTCTACGAGGGAGGGAGGCATGACCACAAAAAGAAAAAGCAATCAATATGTGATCTGTGTTGTTTTCAGAGACCTTGGGGTAAAAAGGCTTTATTGAAAGGTGTTTTTGCGGGGTATGAGGGAGTGAGGATATAATTATAATAAAAGCAAATCTTCCAAAAATGTTAGCTATGGGCCAGGTGGTCTCTAAGTACTTGACCTACATTGACTAATTTAGTCCTCACAAGGATTATATGATGTAGGGACTATTATTATTACATTTTACAGATAAGGAAACAGAGATACAGGAAAGTAGACTTGCCTGGAAGCATGCAGAATGACTGGGCTTTGAAACAAGTCACCAGGAGGAAGGAAAATCCTTTGAAACATTAACCTGCCTATCCAAAATCCTGCACGGTGTCTTGCACAACATCCATAAAAATAAAAATAATAGAGCAAGACAAGCAGAGTAATTAATTAAAGCTAAAAGAGAAAGGATTTAGATTAGTTTCAAACAAACAAACAAAAAAAAACCTTTCCAAATTAAAGAATATGCAGGGGGAAAAAAAAAGTTCATTGAGCGATACCACAGAATGTCCTTCGTCAGGATGGAAACTAACACTCAGCCTTGCTGGATGCTATTAAAAATAAATCCCTTCAAGTATGGAAGGGATTAACCTAGAAATTCATTTTAGGCCTATAAGAAGTCATATTTGGCTTTAATCAAGGAGAGAAGTTAAGTAGACATCAAGAGTCTCCCCTTGTGTCCATTAGCCAGTCTGTTCAGGTACTATGCTTGTCTTAACACTATAACCACCACCATTTTCTAGAACTCAGCCTGAGCATATAATATGTACTCAGTAAATATTTGTTGACTGACTGAATTAGAAAAAATAAAAGAATATCAAAATGACATGTTTATGGAAGATTCTGTAAGTTTTGGAAACTATCTTGAATAAGGTTAAGACTCTGCTTCAGAAGGCAGTCTTGAAGAAATCAGAAGAGGGAAGTGCTGGAGCACTGAGGGCACTGGAGTCAGACCATAACTGAAGAAGAGTTTGACTTGAAAGACTTCTAAATAAGAACCTACTGGATAGGGGCTTCCCTGGTGGCTCAGTGGTTAAGAATCCGCCTGCCAATTCAGGGGACACGGGTTCGAGCCCTGATCTGGGAAGATCCCACATGCCACGGAGCAACTAAGCCTGTGTGCCACACCTACTGAGCCTGCGCTCTAGAGCCGGTGAACCACAACGACTGAAGCCTGCATGCCACAACTACTGAAGCCCATGCACCTAGAGCCCATGCTCCGCAACAAGAGAAGCCACCGCAATGAGAAGCCCGCCCACTGCAACGAAGAGTAGCCCCTGCTCGCCGCAGCTAGAGAAAGCCTGCGCGCAGCAACGAAGACCCAACACAGCCAAAAAGAATAAAAAAAAAAAGAAAAAGAACCTACTGTATAGCACAGGGAACTCTACTCAATACTCTGTAATGATCTATATGGGAACAGAATCTAAGAAAGAATGGACCTATGCATATGTATAACTGATTCACTTTGCTGTACAGCAGAAACTAACATAACATTATAAATCAACTGTATTCCAATAAAAATTAATTTAAATATAAAAATAATAAAAAAAGAAAGACCTCTAAATAAAGGAGTAAGACAGAAAACAAATGATAAAAGCAGTTGCAATAATAAGGGATGACGTCCTAGAATTTTTCAGCAAAGAGCAAGATGTTCATGTTTAATCAGTACAGTGTTAATGAAAATAATCCAAACATGTGAAGACTTCAAATTGTTCATATAATAATGATAAAAGCATCAGCAGACAACACATGGGAGCACTTCTCTTGTGCTGGGCCCTGGGTAAAATGCTTTATGTATAGAGTATGTTGATTAAGCGCAAGCGCTCAGATCAACTCCCATACCTCCTCCAAATAACTTTGATCAAGCCATTTGATCTGTGTCTAGGTGTCCTGTGTCTCATTATCTGTGAGATAATAATAGCATCTATTCTCTAGGCATGAAGTTGCAAAGATTAAATGAGAATGTGTGGGGAGAGAAAATATAGGAAATTTTAGAGTTCTAATTTCACATAAAGACAGGAGTAATCGGTACAGCCTGATGAGTATGACAGGTAAGCTGAGGAGAGCAAGTCATTCTCAAAATAGTGAAAACAGGACTCACGCATCATATCACTAGGCTGGACTAGCTATATCTCTCTTTGATATAGTAAGTCATCCCTTACTTTATTCTTACTTTCCCCTTAATTTCATCATTTTCAAAAATTAATTTCAAATATTTCTTTTCATGCATGTCTCCATCCCTGAACCACGAGTGCCTTGAAGACAGGGGATATGTTTTAAATATCATTTATTCCCAGCCCCTAGAATCATGCTTGACACACAAATACTTGTGCTAGAATGACTGCATGAACAACAGGGAAAGACCACATGAGAAAATTGATGTGAACGAGATTTACAGCAATTTTTTTTTTTTTTGCCATACGCGGACCTCTCACTGTTGTGGCCTCTCCCGTTGCGGAGCACAGGCTCCGGACGCGCAGGCTCAGCAGCCATGGCTCATGGGCCCAGCCGCTCCGCGGCATGTGGGATCTTCCCAGACCGGGGCACGAACCCGTGTCCCCTGTATCGGCAGGCGGATTCTCAACCACTGTGCCACTAGGGAAGCCCAAGATTTATAGGAAATTTTAAGAGGAAGATACAAGAAATACCCTCATAGAAGAGAAATTTGATAAGAACATAGAATTATTTCTATATATACATAACACAAATTATGTAGTACATATATACAAACACACAACCATCTATCAGTGTGTGTGCAAACACAGTTTGTTATTAAGATCTACCCAAAATGACTTGCTTTTAATTTAACTCCATTAGTCATTGTTATTTCATTCTAAACCATTTCTTCTTACTAGATAAGGAACAGAAGTTCATGCCTCTTCCTATTTTTAAAAAGTGAGAAATGTAACTTAAGGTTGATAAGGGGGTGATGGAAAGTCTTGGAACCATCTGGAAAGGGTAGAAGAAGGAATTTGAAGGGAGGAACAGGGGCCGTGCCGATCTTGGGAATGAACCCTAGGATAAGCAGAACTTTCTGAGCATTCTGCACTTCAGCACAGTTCGGGCTCTTAGTATCTGCCTACCTTTATACCTATCTTCTTGAGTTTCTCCCTCGATTTCATAGTTTTCCCCTGGATTGACAACCTGATTGAACTCTGATTAACCTGTCTTCTGAGTTAACTCTCTACTGGTAAATAGCTGTTTCACATCTTCACACCCTGATCTTAAAATTCTCAGCTCTTTCCTCTTGAACTTAGAAATTCTTGGGTCAAGCAACCTCCTCTCAAACAATCTGATTTTAGGAGGTCATAATTCTCCCTAAATGCCACATATCTTATATTGGGATGAGCCTCTTGGTATGTAAGATTTACTCTAAATCCCAGGAAAGCTATACTCTCTGTGTGTTAGTCTACTTTTCATGCATTCTTGGGTGAGACATGACCTAGGGCCCAGTCCTACCCCATGCAGAGTAGGTCCTCAAAAAATATTTGTTGGATAAAGGAATTAGTGAGTAAAAAGTCAAGGATTGAACTCCCTCCACTGCTTGCCTCTGAGCACACAATACAGGATACACAATTAGATTCTACTCAGAAAATCACCTTCTCCTTGAGACAGTCTCTCAACTGAAAACAGCTAGTAAAGTTCAGGGGAAGAAGAATCTGTGCTTAAGCTAGGAATTTGCTCTTCATTACCACCCGCCAAACACCACACATCACTAGCCTGAAACTAATGTATAGGTCCCAGTCCCTGAAGCTCTATCTTATACCTACATCTCTCAACTATTACATCACAGAAGAGGCACAAACTAAAGCGTTTCCACCAAACTCTATGGTATCCACTCCATTGTAATGTCCATTTCAACAATTGCCAGGGTACACACAGTTCTTTCAGCAAAATTAAACCTTGGGAACAGACAGATTCCCACCTTATACACCCCGTCCTCTAATTTGATCTTTTGAATTGTACTGATTTTCAATGGCACAGAGTCAAGATTATAATAAATTCCTTGATGTGTTCGCTTTTTAAAAATTGTCCAGATACATCCATTATTTATATCATCCAACTAAACGGCAATAATAAACACCTTATCAATTAATCAACAGTTTTGTATACCTGGAGGGTACTCAATAAAAACTTTGCATCTAGCCTAGTAATAATACATTTACTAAGTATCAACCATATTCAAAAAGAATAGAATTCTCAAACCATTCATTTTGATTCCATGGATGTTTACACTATGTCCTCTGAAGCCACAAAGTAATATTAAAATATTCAATCTAAAAGAAGAGTCATAAAATTTTTGCATAGAAAAATTATTCTATTACAAGAACATTCATGTTTTATAATTTTTGCAGTTAAAATGACAAAACCAACATCAAAGAAAAACCAGAATTTATCAACCATGGTTCATTTTAAATATTAATGCTGTAAAAGTCAAAGGTAGCTATAAAACAGACTGACAGAAGTATACCTGTTCTGGATATAGCTCTTTAAAACACACACCTGAAAAGATCAGCCAATATATCATTAGATAAAAATAAGAAGGCATCAAACACTATTGTGATGGCATAAGGTTTGTGTCAATTTCATCAATCTAAAAATAGGTCACAGAATGAGCTTAAAAAAAAAACCAGGGTAAGGTCAATATCACAAAGTGATTAAAGAGATGGAAGAGAACTTTCTTCTAAGTCATTAAACTCACCAATATTATACTGAACTCCAGAGCACTTACCATTTTCCTGTGGCATTAGAGAATTTAGTAGGTTCACTGAATTGACTGATTTCTTTGTTAACCTATTTACATGGGTTAAGACCCTGACTGACATAAAACACAACCAAAAAAAAACCCCAGACAGAGAGTGTAATGAAAGACTGAGTGATGTATAGTTTGGGGTGCAGCCTAGCCAATAAATGTGCTTGACCAGCAAAGAACCTATTGGCAAAGATTTATTATCGGAACAAATACATTCTAAAAAGATCTAATACAATAAAACCTGCAGTATGAATACAAACTACGCTAAAATACAGTTCTTTGCCCTGCATAACACATAGCTTATTTTTTATGATTATATTAAAACTCTCTTCATTTTGTTCATTGAAGAATAAGTTTCATTAGCTAAGTAAAACCAAAGAGTACAGTGTATGAAATGGCATTAGTAGTGTAGTGCTTTAATCCACACAAAACAAAGTTTATGTTACTTAGAACTCTTCAACTACCTTTAAAATATATATAAAGAAAAGGAAATATTTCTAGGAAATGTATTATCAAGAGAAAAGGTAAAAATGAACCACCTCTGAGAATAATACATCATCATTATGTTTTAATTATATGTAACACATTAATATGAACTTAGTAAAAGCTAGAGCCAGACATATAAGTGATCTTAAATGATATACCTCCAAGTTCTTTTACATTCAAGATGGCATTCTGGAATGGCACTGCTTTTATACTAAAACCTACAATTAGAAAACAGAAAAGAAAGAATTAGCAACTGAAGTTTTAAAAATGTATAAAATGCTCAAATGCTCTTTTTTAGGCAGATTAAGAGTTATTTTTCATAGTTCATATTTACACCAGAAACACATAATTTCCAAGACAAACGGCTAACCCAGTATTATCTTCTACCATTTTGCAAAACAGTTGTATGTTATAGCAAAATATAACCCTTTTCTTCAAAATATTGCCTCATTCTTTAATACATAATGCCACTTTGTAAATTTTATCAGTTGCGAGAAAGACGCTTGGAAGTATAGAGAAACTTCAAAGAAAATATTAAATCTATCAGGACCTTTGCATCTAATTCCTAAGGTTAATCTTCCCTCACATATAACTTAGCAACCCTAGAGACTAAGGTATCAAAATTATAACTATCTTATATTGAATTACATAGTATTTATGTTAGCGTTTTCTTTCAAGGACATGGTTAAAGTCATACATAAATTTTTCTTAAAAGTACAATCGTAATTACCCATTTATGCATTTTATAATGCATGTAATAAATGACTTCTATTATAAAAGTATATTCAGAGTATAGTACTATGATTAATTCTGTATTTAGGACTTAATTATCATCATCTAAGTCAATCAATTCAGGTGTGACATATGTGAGTGTGCGTTTACCTATACACAGACACACACACAAATATATATACTAAATATTTCTGAAATGATCCACAAGAAACTGGAACATGTAATGACTCTTGGGAGAACTGAGAGTCTTCTTCTGGAGGTCTTAAATAGAAGGGAGATTCTTTTGTTTCATTTGAATACTTTGCATATACAGGTACTTCTTTTTCAGTTAAAAGCTCTACTAATTTTTAATAGTTAATTTATTCAGTAATTTCCGAGCACCCAATCAATTTAAGGTTTTAAGCATTATTTGATATGTACAATTACAAGATAAATAAGACACGGTCTCCTTTTCAAGAAATTATCAACAGGGTGAAAGGGAAAACAGACAAATACTTTCACTGAAGCAAGTTATGATGGGTGCCTAGAAAGGTAAAAAGATATAAAGTACAATGTGTATAAGAACAATTCTTTTACATGGTTTTGCTTTACTTTATTACAAAACACGTTAAAATGTGCCTTATTATACTCCAGCCTATTATTACCACTCCTCTGTTGTATACTGTCCCAGAGCTTTAAGATTTTATATATTACCTTCTACTTAAGGCAGTGAATATCATGTAATGGTTAAAAAGTGACTTTGGAGTCAGACAGAACTAGGTTTTAATAAGCTCTATTACTGTGGGCAACTCACCAGCCTTGGCTTTCATCGTCTGTAAACTGGGAATGATAGTATCTATGTCACAAAGTTGTTATGAGGATGCGATAATGCATGTGTTATCTTTATCACAGTGCCTGGTACAAATAAGCCCAAAATATAAGACTGCCGACGTTCTATTTCAGTGGATGCCATGCTGTTGATGATTTAATCATTAGGTACACATATCTTCTGCCTGCCTGAATATATTACAGACTCAAGACAGAAATGCTGGTGCTCATTTACGAAGTATTTAGTTGGAGCCATAAATGTTATCACTGAATGAAAAGTACCTTTGTTGGAGTGATGGAAGTGTAAACTGTTGAAGTTTGTTGTCCAGAACGTAAATGTTCATTGGGCTCTCTGAGAACCTTCCAAAACATACCCTTCCTATGTGGGTTTAATACAGACTGACACAGTGGGCGTAGCACTATGATTAACGGTGCGTGCAGTCACTGAATCTTAGTAAGATAGCAGGAGTAGGGGGCAGCTTCATGTGGCTGACATACCGGCATATACCTGGGTCTGCAGGAAAGCCTCTCCAGGTGTCTGGCCTCTGGGAAATTACGGAAACTCAGCGCCAATCACAATACTCCTGCTGGCAATGAAATTCGCCCACAGGAGACTTGGATGCTTGACTGTATCTACCTACCACACAGGGGTGTTACATGGATCAAAAGGCAATGATTGTGAAATCCTGAAAACGAAAACACTATGTAAGTGCTAAACAGTCTATTAGTGGTTAGGTTCAGGACAACCCAAGTATGGATTTTCCAGAGAAATGGGACAAACCCCAACTTTGAAAAAGAAATAGTTATGGAGCACATCAGCAATATTTCATCTGTTTTGATTCTTAAAAGCTGACAATATGCAGGCACCCAGAGGGAAGAAATATCCTTCTGGAAATTACCACACCCATATGCAAAATACAACTTTTGAAATTTATTGATCCAACAGGCAGGTTTTGAATTTTGAATCCTTACACAGACTTCATAATAAATTGACTACAAAAATGTCGTCCAATGTTCACTCTAAGCAAAGTAACCTAGCAATGTTATTTATAGGCATATAAATGTTCCTGCAGAATACTCATAAATGTTTTCTCTTCACACAGAACATATGTGGCTAGAGTTATACTGCAAAGGTATATGCAGTCTTCCACTTTGCTGTCTTTGTATTATTTTTACAATATAGCTGTGGTAATTAATGTTCAGAGGATGAAGCCTAGATAATCAGTCCAGAAAATAAGAGAATGTACTATTTATGGAAGAGAAACAATATTTTTCTATTTTAGTCATTCTGTTTGCAAGGATTAAAAAGACTTAAAATGTAAAGACACATTTTCAGTTCACCAGAAGGGCAATCAAGAAGGGCAACCATCAGATCAATTGTATTTTATTCCTTTACACTGAGTTGGATGAGGTCAAGAAGGGAAATTAATATTTAGTAGGGTTACAAAGGTCAATCCATCAAAATACCTTTCTCAAAGGGTTGCTTTGAGGAATGAAAATCACTGGATTGCATGGGCTCTACAGTAAGAATGTCTGGGTTCAAATTCTGCTCTACCATTATTAACTGTCTGACTCTGAGCAAGTTACTTAATTCCTCTGTGCCTCAGTTTCCTCAGCTGTAAATGAAAACAGAAGGTAATCAGTGCTATAAAGTGTTTTGTTTTTAAATAAATAAAACTAAAAATTCAGAATACTAATGGTCATCAAATAATCACTGAATGCTTTCTCCCAATCAAAATCATGTGCGGCCTCAAGTTCAGATATATTATGAAAGCAGTGGTAAAAATAAGAGTTGCTGAAGAAGCAATCAAAACATTTATTGAGGACTTCTATAGACTAAATATTTGTGGTCCTCCTTAACACTTCTTTTCCTCTCAATCAGTCAATCAACCAATCCCCAAAGCCTTTAAATTTCACCTGCTAAATAGTTCTCAAAAATGCCTACTTCTGAGGGCGTCCCTGGTGGCGCAGTGGTTGAGAGTCTGTCTGCCGATGCAGGGGACACGGGTTCGTGCCCCGGTCCGGGAAGATCCCACATGCCGCGGAACGGCTGGGCCCGTGAGCCATGGCCGCTGAGCCTGTGCGTCCGGAGCCTGTGCTCCACAACGGGAGAGGCCACAACCATGAGAGGCCCGCGTACCTCAAAAAAAAAAAAAAAAAGCCTACTTCTCTTCATCCTCACAGCACAACTCTCGTCAAGCCACCACCATCACCACGTGGTGAGCCTCCTAACTAAACTCTGCATCTATTATTGGCCTCCTCAGTCATCCCCACACATTGGCAGAAGTGATTTCCTGAAATGCACTTCTGTTTACATCATTCCCCTACTTAAAAGGGTCTAATACCTTCTCACTACTCAAGGTATAGTTTGAAACACCTAACAAGGCCCTACCTGATCTGGTTCCCCTTTCCTTCCCTAGGCTTATTTGGTACCATCTCCCCCTCATTTATATTCTTCAGTTCCTAAAACAAGCCATGTTCCTTCCATCTCAGGGCCTTTGCACCTACTGCTCCAAAAGTGTGTATACTTTGCCCTTCTGGCAAACTCTTTACCCTTCAGGTGGTATCAGAACTTCACTTTGTCAGGCAGGCCTTCTCTGGTGTTCCTGAAATAGGTTGGTTTTTTTGGATCTGTGTGCTTGGGGCACTCAGCATTTCTCCTACATGACTTTCACGGTTCTAATTACATATCAGTTTATTTACTTGTTTTATGTTTGTCCCCCAGCTAGACTGCAAGGATTCGTAATAGAGATACAGTGTACAGTGTATCTTGTATGCCAGTGCTTGGTCATAATAGGATCTCAATATTGGTTTAAAGATCTGTGCTAAGGGTTTATATTTAGTCAGCCCTCCATATCCGAGGGTTCTGCATCCACATATTCAACCAAACAGACCAAAAATATTTGGGAAAAAAATTTCCAGAAAATTCCAAGAAGCAAAACTTGAATTTGCTGTGCCCAGGCCATTTACATTGTATTTACATTGTATTAGGTATTATTGGTAATCTAGAGATGATTTGAAGCATATGGGAGGATGTGTGTAGGTTACATGCAAATACTGTATTTTTACATAAAGGACTTGAGCATCCTCAAATTTTGGTATCCGTTGCAGGGGAAGGTGGTCACCAGTCCCCCTCATATACCAAGCGACGACTGTATTTTAGCTGTTACGACCATCCTTAACTTAATGAACTAACCACTGTTCCAGGAAGCAAGTGAAGTCTAGAAGGGTTAAGTGCCTAGCCAAAAGTACTAAATGCTGTATTTAAAACCTGAACTCAGGTCTCATCACCTGAGTCCACCAGAGCTCCACACTATAGCACCTCTTCCACATACCAACAAGATGATGGATTCAAAATTTCCAATTTTGAACCTAAATAACGGTGGAGCTGACTGGAAAAAATACACACATACCTAATAATCCCACTAATTATTTTCCCTCGTATTTATAAATAATCCAACACAAGGAATCTATTTTGATTCTTGTGTTCTCAGGTCTATACTACATTTCCTTATTAATGGAGTAAAAATAATAGTATGAGTTTAGAGAGTACTTTTTTAAAGACGTTATTAATAAAACCAGGAACTCAGGAGGGGAGGGAAAATGTCCAACTGACTCAGCCATGACAGTGTGCTCGCTCTGTTCCTCCTTCGAAAAAATAAGCATCCTCCGACGCTCTTCTCAGGAAGTCAGTGAGCTGATGGAACAAGAGCACTGTCCTAAAACCCTGTCACAGCTCTTAGACTCACCAGGCACTTTTTTCTTTTTTTTATTTATTTTTTATGTTTTTACATCTTTATTGGAGTACAATTGCTTTACAACGGTGTGCTAGTTTCTGCTTTATAACAAAGTGAATCAGTTAGACATATACATATGTTCCCATATGTCTTCCCTCTTGCATCTCCCTCCCACCCCTCTAGGTGGTCACAAAGCACCGAGCTGATCTCCCTGTGCTATGCGGCTGCTTCCCACTAGCTATCTACCTTACGTTTGGTAGTGTATATATGTCCATGCCTCTCTCTCGCTTTGTCGCAGCTTACCCTTCCCCCTCCCCATATCCTCAAGTCCATTCTCTAGTAGGTCTGTGTCTTTATTCTTGTCTTACCCCTAGGTTCTTCATGACATTTTTTTTTCTTAAATTCCATATATATGTGTTAGCATACGGTATTTGTCTTTCTCTTTCTGACTTACTTCACTCTGTATGACAGACTCTAGGTCTATCCACCTCATTACAAACAGCTCAATTTCGTTTCTTTTTATCCAGCTACTTTTTCTTGACTTTGAATCCCTCATCTGCAAAACGAGTGGACTAGATTAGCTTTTTAAAGTTTCCTCTAATGTTAGGATTCCATTATTTATATTAAACAAGGAGAAGGAAATAACAGTAACAACTGAGTCAACCATCAATGGCCTCCAGTATTTGGCTGAAGGCCTCAGGGGTAGGTCTCCCGACTCCATTCAAACAATTTGATGGCTGAAGCCTAAGTTACGTAGTCATTTTTTCCTGGCCTATTTAAGCTACATTAGTAAGACTGAAACCTCCCCTAAGATTTAACCCCACAAATTTTAATAAATATATGACTTAGCAACTCTTTGGGGAAATAATTGTTTGCATAGACTTTCAGCTTTTGTCTTTTAGTCCTTAAATCCAAAAAAGCCTGTGATACAAGGGAGATGGATTTGAAATTTTTTATGCGGGGAAAGCATTACTGGAATCGTAACAAAATTAGGTTTCAGAGGGAGGTTAGTCTATTTTTATTCATTGTGTGGAACACAGGACTATTTCGCTTGGACCTACAGACCAACCTCCCCCCTTCCCCTGCAACACATACACAAGCCTGCACACATGTACACAGGTACTCGGTGTGTGCTTCTGACATTCCTGGGTCACTCTAAGAACTGCTAAAGGGAAAGACATTCCACAGATCTGGTGGCCTTGACTTGGACCAAGGACATGATTTATGCGTTAGTTTTGTGATGTTTGGACAATGGTCCAGCGAAATTCTTCTAAATATCATTTCAACATCATAAAAGGAAATTTAATCTACCAGCATTTATAAAACACAATTCTTTAGCAGATACCAAATTCGACTTTCTAACTTATTTCTTCTTAACGTGTATGCAGCTAATACTAAAGTTATTAAAATGTCTGATTCAAATTTTCATAAACTTTTCTGTATTTCTTTCAAATTACCATAATTGTTTTCTATTTTAACTGACTGACATATCACTTGACAAATTTTCAAACATGGTAATATATATCCCTAGAAGAGATTTTTCAACCTTTTTCAATTCCAAGTGTTCAATTTTCTCTAGATTGTTCTCTATGTTACAACAATATATTATCCTAAACCTTTAGACTCCATTCCTCTGTTTTAAAAAGAAAAAAAAGCGAATATTGTGTAATCTACAGGTTAACAATCCCTTTTATCAACAAATTCTTTAGGCATATACAGTCAAGGAATTCACTCTGGACAAAGTTCACTTTTGTTTCTAGACCAATGTGTAAGCTACTCAATTTTTTTCCTCTATCAGCAAGACCTGCTCTTTTCAGGACTTCTTGGCCCTTTGAGTTTTGACAATTTAAGTATCTTTTTAAAATTATGTCAAAGTAAAAGACTGCTGAAGTTAACAATCCAATAAAGTCTGTATTCCCTTTACTTCTGAAGAAAAGGCTGACATTCTTGCCTTGCTGAAATGGATAGACATACCCTTGTGTGTCATGTTTTCATTTTAAGGAACTAATTCTCAGTGTATCTTTTCAACTGTTCCAAACTCTTCCAACAAATATTTCATTTTTAATTGGCTTTATATTATCAAAACATTATAAAATAGAGAAATAATTTAAGAGAATAAAATTTCACACATAATTCGACCATACCAACAAAGCCCATAGTTACTTTTTACGTTTTTTTTCCCATTTTTGATTCAAAAGCATAGTTTTGCAAGGTTTAATTTTCAAAATGAATGTAAATTTAATTTTCCTTGACAGAAGATCGTGTTTTCCAATATATGATCATTTCAACTGATGTACCACGAGTTAATTAACAAATTCCTTTAATATAGGACATTTAAATTACTTTAAAGTTTTAGTTATACAAAATGTTGCAAGGAATCAGTTTGTTCATACAGTTTCTTTGAAATTACACACTTAATGGAAATTCTTAGTGACACGCTTATTAGGCCAAGGGATGTAAATATTTTGGTAACCTTTAATTTATATGAATAACTTCTTTCAAAAAAAAAACGGTCAACACACGTTTTGGTAAATTTAGGTATAAAATTAACATTTTCTTATTTATTTTCTAGTAAAGTTGAACTTCTTGTAAAGCCAAACCTTTCCATTTATTTGTTTCCCATTAATTCTTTTCCTGAATACCTTTGTGGACTTAGCTTAATTAATCAATTAGATTCTAGACACTACTTGTGAACGTGACTGAATTCTCTAAATGGGACTGTCATAAACTCTTATCTGTAATATCTGATAGAAATACTTCTCAACAGCATTGCTCTTACTTACATTTGTCATCTTAATCTTAGCTTTCCAGTCCTTCTAAACTTTTATGTAGTTAGCTCCCTTGCTCGTTCACTTTGTACATTATTCTCCGTAGGACCTCCTTCAGCTATTCTCCCGTCCTCACATTGAATGTTCACATGCACATGTGGCTTTCTGACCTCCTCATTTCTTCTAGTTACCTTTTCTTGCCATTGGGTTTTGTCATTTATTTTAGGACCTTCCTTTTACCTCCTTTGTTCTTCTTCAGCTGCATACATACACAACAAAAAGGAGCCGGCAGTTGAGTTTGAACAGGCTGGCAATGTCCGTCTGGAACTCTGGTGAGGACTGGGTTTTGTGGGTCCACTGATAACTAAAATCAGCCTGCTTGGTTCTCCTCTGCCTCCACCCCTCCTCTGTCACCACTAATTAGTTTCTCCAACCTCTTGCCCACCTTCATTAGCTACAATAATCATACGGACTCAACCAACAAGCATCTACCCCTTCTCTTCTCTTTGCACCTCATGCCCAACTCTGCCCTGCCTTTATCCTTGCAAAGCCCTCTCAATGAATCACAGGGAACCTCACCTTTGTTAAGAAAAGTCTTCTCTAGCCGCCAACATTTTCTTACCCGCTTTTCCTTCCTTCTTATACTAGCAAACAGAGCTTTTCCTTCCCTCATCAGGGCCAGCCAGGACAAGCTTTGCTTCCTTATAATGCTTTTACCGCTTTACCATACTCACCTCTTAATAACTTCCCAGCTAAAGTTGTGACATCTGTTTCTGTGTCGACCTTTGCATTTCCATCTACCAACTTTCAGGGCATTTGCTTATCTATCTGAATGAATTCAACACATTTGTCCACCACTCTATCTGCTTCTACTCTTATAGACAACATTCTCCAAACTAATGATCAAAGCTATCCTCCAAATTTTCAGATCTCCAAAACTATCAGATCTAAATTCACATTAGCCATCACTAATTTGTTGGTATAAAGTTGTAGATCCCATCAAATTTTCTACATAGATGATCCTGTCATCAGCAAACCAAGAAAGTTTTACTTATTCCTGGAAAACTTTTATTTCTTTTTCTCGTCCAATGCACTGGCCAGAATCTTTACTACAATGTTGAACAGAAGCGGTGAGAACAAACATCCATGTCTTATTCCTAATCAGACCAGGAATAAATTCTGTATTTCATCATTAAGTATGACAACAGCTATAGGGTTTTCATACATGACCTTTAACAGTTGAGGAAATTCCCTCTGTTCCTATTTTGGTGAGTTTTTATCAGAAATCAATGTTTTTTGTTTTTTTGTTTGCATCTCTTGAGATGATCACATGGTTTTCTTTTCTTAGCTTATTAATATTGTAAATTAAATTTACTGATTTTTGAACATGAAACCAACCCTGTATTCCTGGGATAAATGTTATTTGGTCATGACACATTATCCTATTAAAAATATACTACTTTAAGATTTGATTTGCAAGATTTTTGTTTATATTTTTGGTATCTATGTTCATGAGGGATATGGTATGTAGTTTTTTTGCAATGTCTTTATCTGGTTTTGACATTAAACTTGCTGGTCTTATAGAAGGAGTTGGAAAGTCTTCCCTCCTCCTTCAATTTTCTGAAAGATATTGTGTAGCAGTGGCATTATTACTTCAGATGTTTGATAGAACTCACCAGTGAAGCCAACTAAACTTCAAGTTCTTTTTCTTAAAAAACTATAATTTCAATTTCTTTAATAACTATAGATCTGGGCTTTCTATTTCTTCTTGAATGAGCTTTGATAACTTGTCTTTCAAGTAATTCATCCATTTAAGTTGTCAAATTTACTGGTATGAAGTTGTTCATAATATTCTATTATACTTTTAATATCTATAGACTCTATATTGATGTAATCTCTCTCATTCCTGATAATATAAATTAGTGTCATCTTTGATTTTTTTTTCCCTGATCAGTTTGGCTAGAGTTTCTTAAGCTTTATTGATCTTCTCGAAGAAGCAGCTTTTGATCTAATGAGTTTTCTCTACTGTTTTTCTATTCCACTGATTTCCACTTTGATCCTTATTATTTCCTTTCTTTTGCTTACTTTGGGTTTGACCTGTCCGTCTCTTTTAGTTCCTTAAGGTGGAGGTTGAGGTCACTGATTTGAGGGCCTTCTTTCCTAATCCAGGGGTTCAGAGCTATGAATTTCCCCCACAGTCCTGCTTTAGAGACATCCCACAAATTCTGATGTGTTGTATTTTCATTCAGTATAAAATACTTTACAATTTCTCTTTTGATTTCTTATTTGATCCATGGGTTATTTAGAAGTACTTTAGTTTCCAAATATTTGGGGACTTTTCCAGAGATCGTCTTGATTTCTAATTCAATTCCATGTGGTCTGTAGTTTGAATACTTTTAAATTTATTGAAACTTGTTTTATGTCCTCAAATATGGTCTTATTTGGTAAATGTTACAAATGCACTTGAGAAGGTTCTCTGCTGCTGTTGTGTAGAGGGTTGTATACATGTTAATCAGGTCCAGGTGGCTGATAGTGTTGTTCAAGTCTACTACCTCTATTTTCTTCCTACGTGTTCTATCAATAATTGAGAGTACTGAAATCTCTGACTACAATTGTGGGTTTTGTCAGTTTTTGCTATGTGTAGTTTTGAAGTTATTACATACATAAATGTTTAGCATTGTTATGTCCTCTGATTCAAAGACTCTTTCATCATTATGAAATGAACTTCTTTATCCCCAGTATTGTTCTTTGCTCCAAAGTCTACCTTGTCTGATATTAATATAGCCGCTCCAACTTTCTTTTGACTCTTTCTTATGCCTATCGGCATAACGTATCTTTTTCCATCTTCTTACTTTTAATCTATTTGTGTCTTTATATTTAAAGTCAGCATATAGTTGGGTCTTGTTTTTTTAATCTAATCATATTCTCAGTCTCTTAATTGAGGAGTCTAGACCATTTGCATTTAATTTGATGACTGATGGTCAGGTTTGAGTGCTAACACCTTGCTACTTGTTTTCTACTTGTCCCATATATTCTTGTTCCCTTTTTTCCTGCCTTCTTTCTGATTAATTATTTTTTATAGTTCCATCTTATCTTATTTGTTGCCTTATTGGCTCTCACACTTTCTTTTGTTATTTTAGTGGTTGCTTTAGGGTTTATAGTGTATCTTTAACTTATCATAGTCTACCTTCAAGTGTTATTAAACTACTTCACATATAAGAACCCAACAATAGTATATTTCCCTTTTTCCTCTATGACTTTTATTCTATTGTTCTCATGCATTTTACTTTTACATGTTATAAACTCCACAACATACTGTTTTTATTTAAACAGTTATAAAGAGATTTAAATAAGAACTAAATCTTATATAATTATCCATGTAGTCACCATTCTGTTACTTTGCTTTGTATAGATCCAGATTTCCATCTGTAATCATTTTTCTCCCGCCTGAAAAACTTCCTTTAGCATTTTCTTATAACTTTGGCCTGCTAGCAATAAATTCTTTCACTTTTTTAATGTCTGAAAAAGGCTTTATTTTGAGTTTCTTTTTGAAAGATACTTCTGTTGGATATAGGCTGATAATTATTTTTCCCTTCAGTACTTTAAAGGTGTGCTCCATTGCCTTCTCCCTTGCATCGTTTGCAGTGAGAAATCTGATGTCACTCTTATCTTTGTTTCTGTGTAACATCTTTTCTCTGTTTTTAAGATTTCCTTTTTGTATTACTCGGCATTCTCCAGAGAAACAGAACCAATAGGATGTGTGTATACACAGAAAAATGTTTCAAGGAATTGATTCATAATACTATGGAGGCTGGCAAGTCCAAAATCTGCAGGGTAGGTCAGTAGACTGGAGACCCAGGAAAGAGCCGATGCTCCAGTTCAAGTCCCAAGGCCACCCAGTGCAGATTTCCTTCTTGCTCTGGGGAAGTCAGTCTTTTGTTCTATTCAATCCTTCAACTGGTTAGATGAGGCCCAACCACATTATATAAAGAAATTTACTCAAAGGCTGCGGATTTATATCTTAATCTCATATAAAAACGCATTCACAGAAATATTCAGAACAATGTTTGACGACATACCTGAGAACTGTGGCCCAGCCAAGTTGACACATAAAATTAACCATCACACTCTTATCACTGGCTTTAGTAATTTTATTAGGATGTAACTTGGTGTAGTTTTGTTCATATCTCTTGTGCTTGGGGTTCAATGAGCTTCTTGGATTTGTTGTTTATCTTCAAGTTTGAAAACATTTCAGCCATCATTTCTTCAAATATTTTTTTCTGTCCCTTTCTCCACCGCCTCACCTTGATAGATTCAAAGTTAGGTGTTGCCATATATTAGGTGACTTGGAGTTGTCCCACAGGTCACTACTGCTCTTTGCATTTTCCATTTTCTCCTCTCTCTCTACTGTGAGTAGTCCCGAATGCTAATGCCCGTCAAGGTCATTAATCTTTTTTCTGCAATGTCTAATCTGTCATTAATCCTATCTGGTATATATTTCATCTCATATATTGTAGTGCTCACCACTAAAATTTGTATATGGTTTTTTAGATATTTTGCATGTCTATACTTTTATAATAACAGTTTTAATGTCCTTCTTTGTTAATTCTAATCTTTGTGACAGTTATGAGTCAGTTTCAATTCACAGGTTATTCTTCTCATTATGAATCATGTCTTCCTGCCTCTCTGCATGCCTGGTAATTTTTGATTAAATGTCAGACATTGTGAATTTTACCTTAAGTGCTGGATAATTTTGCTTTCTGTAAATCTTACACAGCTTTGTTCTGGGGTGTATTAAAGTTTCTAGGAAACTGTTTGAGCCTTTTGTCTTATTAATATGATTTGCTACATGCGTCTAGGGCAGTGCTCAGCTTAGAGCTGATTCCTAAGGCAAAACCTTCCTTAGTACTCGACCCACTACCTCGTGAATTGTGACTTTTCCAATCTGGCTTGTGGTAACAGGCGTAACTCTCAGTCCTGTGTGAACACCAGGCACTGTTCCCTCTAGCCCTTTCAGATGGTTCTTTTGCTAGCCTTGAGTAGTTTCCTCATGTGCATGCAATGAATACTATGACACATACTCAAAGGAGACCCTCTACAGATCTCTAGGGTTCTCTCTCTGTACAAGTCTGTCCTCTCCAGTACTGTGTCCTAGGAACTCTAGCTGCCCTAGTCTCTCCAGCTCTCAGCTCAATCCCCTCAATGCAGGGAGTCCACTGAGCTCCACCTCACTTCCCACTGGAGCTGTGCCATGGCCTGGGAACAGTCTTGAGGCAGTAGGCTGGGGCAACTGTGGGGCTCATCTCATTTGTTTCTCATCTCTCAGGGATGACTAACCCTTGTTGCTTGATATTTACTTTCTTAAAAACTGTTTTATATATCTTGTCTGTGTTTTGTTCCCCCCTTTTGGTTATTTCAGGTGGGAGGGTAAGCCAGTTCTAGTTACTCTGTCTTGACCAGAATCAGAAGTCTTCACTTATTCTTGCACTCCCTGCCCTCTACTGAACATCTTCAGTGTTTCCTTCTTCCTGATCACCACCCTTACACCTCTGTCCACTAGCATGCTCACATGGCACATTTCCTTGCAAAAATAAACTCCTTCACCACTGCTTCCTGTGTTTCTGTCTTTCTGTTACCTTCTTAAAAGAGTAATCTATGTGCAATCTTAGCCAGGGGCCCAAGGAGTAAAATGGACAGTCTGTGCCTCATTCCCTCTGCATGCTCACCACCCTCTCATGGTTCATGTTAGTTTCTACCCCAACGCTCTACTGAAACTGGTCTACCATTGGTCATTAATGGTCACCACATCCATGGCCTCCTCTCAGATTTTAGACTTCGGTTTATATTATTTAATTCTGGTTCCTTTGATCTATTGTTCACATTTGACTTATATGATACTATATAGAACTGCCTGGTTTAGATTCCCTGTTTAATGCAGATGCTAGAATGTAAGCTCCAAAGGGCAAGGAGATTTGTCTAGTTCGTTCACTGACGCACCCTTAGTGCCTAAATCAGTGGCAATCATGTAACTGGCATTCAACAAATGCAGAAAGAATGAATGAAATATAGTTGGTGCTTAGCACTCTTCTCCTCCCTCTCTGCTCATCATCCCTCAACAATCTCATGCAAATCAACAATTCAGTTGTATCTCAAATCTAGATCTCTTGCTATAAGCTCTCTTTAGTCAGCCTGTCTTTTGGCATTTGGATCACTGTTGAAAGTCCTGCCAACACCTCAAATTAGCATGTCCAAAACTAAGCTCATTATCTTGTATCTTAAAACTGTCTGTCACCTTCTTCCCACTTTTTATATTTCACTCAGTCACCAGCTAGAAGTCATATTTGATTCTTTTCCTTTCCTCTCTATTTCCCAATATCTTTGACAGTTTTATAGGATTAATGACATCTGCCTCTAACTCTCCATTCCTCACAGCCCCTGATGGATCACCTCTCCATGTTACAGGTCTCTCTCAGTAGCTTCTCTAGTCTCTAGCTTTGGGTCACAACTCATGCTATACCTCCATATCTTGGGCCTCAACCCAGTAAGATCACGAACTGTTCTCCAAATACACCCTATGCTTTCTATCCTTACTCTCCTCACCCCGTTCCTTAGATTCTCCCCATCATATGAGGCCCTATTTGAATGAGGCCTTCTTTGATCCCACAGATTAGAAATGATCACTCTTTTAACTTTCATATTTATACCATCAAGTATAGCACTTATTCTGTCTTAGCTCCTGGCATATATTAAACATTCAATAAATTTAAACTGTTTATCATGGTAATCCTACCCCAGGTATAAACTTCTTGATAGCCGAGACCTCCAAACAGGTCTCCAAAAAGGCACGGCGCCTGGTTCAGGACAATGACAACTCATAGAAGCTTGATATCCAAAATGTCAGCCAACTTACTAATTCATCAGAAAATCAATTAGCGCACAATGTTACAACGGGTTCCAGTAAGAGGAAAACATATTATTAAAAAATTGAATAAAAGCAAATATAGAACATATTGCATTGCAATTTATAAATAATAAATTATAAAATTATTTACAGATAATTTTGTACATTGTAATTCAAAACTGTGCTTCTAGCAATAGTGCTTCTCATTTCTACCTCTGATAAGTGAAGAACGGTATACTTGTGTTACTCATACATATTTTGAAGGAAGTTATTTTGCTTTAAAAGAATTGTTAAGTTAATAAAGTCTGCATATTACGTAACACATTCCTCAGAAGACGTCCACAGCTTTACAGACAACTAGCAAATAATACTCTCATCAGAAATTCTAAGGCTTGGGTACCACTAACCTTCATTTGGAGACCTGCACTGGCATCCTACCTCTGTCATTAACTGTGTGAAAACAGCCATATCACCATACCTTTGAGCCTCAGATGATTTAAAGACAGAATATGGAAAAAGAATCTTACCTGTCATAAAAAGCAGTTATGAGGTTCAGAGAGGTACGATATTTTATGTAAAAACATATGGATTCAATTTACTGTTGCAGGCTTATTCACTCAACAAGCATCTTAGCTATGTCCAAATCGTGTGCCAGGATCTGGAGGCACAAGCTAAATAAGATGCTCTATCTGCCCCTTAGCCTGGGGAGACAAATGTGTCAACAGCAGTGTCTCAGGCACTAAATGGTAGAGAGATAAACACTTCACAGTGGGAGAGCAGGGAGTTCTCAGTTCCATGTGGGGGAAAGGAAGGTAGTTAGAAATGGCTTCCTGCAACAGGCCACACTTGAGCTCTGTTCATCCTCCCTGTGGCCTCACCAGTCATCATGAACCCCTCAAGCTTTTCCTCAACCTTTAATCAAGCTATGACTCTGTTTCTTCACAGGTCCACAGTTTCTTATCTACAATTCTAAACTCTGAAAAGCCTTCAAAGCCTGCACTCTTCCCCTAACTTATTTGGTGGCAAAACCTGGCCTGAAATGAGGTAAGGCTCTTGGTCATCAATATTTTTCCTACTTACAGGAAATCCTAGTCAACGGTTCCACCATATACCCTTCACCTAAGCCAGGACCTGAGTCACCCTTGGCTTCTCTCTCTCCCTCATCCTCCAAACCCAACTGGCCAGCAAGCTCTGTCAATACTAGGCCTGCAATAAGTATCCTATCTATTCCCTCCCTCCTCCCTCCCCCTCTCTTCTCCCTCCCTCCCATCACTGTCTTAGTTAATGGCTAATGGAGCTTTCCACAGTTCAGCCTCAGCATCATGGCTAGCGTGATCTTTCTCAAATGGATATTTTATCACACAGTTTCTCTTTGCTTAAAGTATGTGCAGATGTCTCTGTGCTATCTACAAAGCTCAAATTCCTGAGTGTGGTATAAAAGGTTTGCCAAGATTTGGCCACTGCCTATCTCCTGTGACTCAACTCGTGGCATTCTACTAACCATGTGTCGCAGCCACTCGGAAATGTGGTTCCCAGGAGGTAGCAACCTGTTTCAGGCCCCTCTGCCTTCACACAGCTTCCCCTCTGTCCCCAAATCTTCTTTCTTCTCCCACCTCACTCTCTTATTCCTGCTTGTCTGCCAGGCTTGCTCGTCCTCAAGATCCAATGTAGAAAACTCCATCATGTATCATCCTCCCCTTCCCCCAGTCCGAGCAAAACTGATTGCTTCTCCTCCTTTGTGTATTTCTGGACACAAGCTTAATGTCTGTGTGGCTCATAGCCTGAGTCTCCTGGAGTGCTGGGGTCACTGCTTATCCCCAGTTTCTAACACTGGACCTAGCACATGATAGGTGTTCAGAAAAGAAAGCTGTCTGAATGAACAATCTTTTTAAGTTTCCCCGACAATGTCCCGGCCCACTCCTTCCCTGTCAGTTCTCCCACAGCAGCTCTGGTTTTCACCTCCCATAATTTTCTCTAGTTAACACTTGTCTTTCTCGCTTCATTTTCAGAGGAAAAAGAGGACACTTTTGGCGAGTGAGAAAAGTTCTTGGTAGCACTTTGATACTCTGGGCCAGATAATTCCTCACGGAGGGCGCCCGTCCTGTGCACTGTAGGATGTTTAGCAGCATCCCCGGCCTCTACTCAAAAGAAGTCAGTAGCACCCTGCCCAAGCTGTAAGAACCAAAATGTCTCCAGACATTGCCAGATGTCGCCTGGAGAGCAAAATCTGCCCTGATTGAGAACCACTGCCTAGACTGACTTTTCTTGGCCACCTCAGGGAACAACATGGTAAACCTGATCAACGGTCCCTGTGCCCACCATCTTCCAGGGAAGAAGATTCAGACTATCACTTGTACCGTGTAGGGAGCGTGTGACCAACACGAGTAGGCTAGAGTGATACTTCAAGGGAGGAGGACGCTCAGTGGGCCTGAGCTGAACCCATCTATCACAGTACGAGAATTCCAGGTTGCGAGGTTAGTTTCTATCAACATCCTCCTGGCTTGATTTATTCAGTGGCACTGAAATGACCAACTAGAGGGATGAAGCGTGCAGCAATTTGATGCTATTAAAGCCCCCCTTAAATATAGTTTGAAAAACAGAGGATCTAAAAATAAATAATCAACTGACTGAAGCATTTCAGTGAAATGAGGGGACCCCACCAACAGCATAGGAAACGAGAGCATCCCAGGGGTGAGGAAGAAAAGGGCGAGAAGCCGGCGCTGTACCCACCTGTGGTCGACACCACGCTGTTGGGGCTTTCGCTGCAGAGCTTGGACAGGAGGCTGGTCTTGCCAGAGCCCGTGAGGCCTATGCAGACCAGGTCATACTCTGGGCGCGCAGGTGGTGGTCCCTTGCAGCAGAGTGCTCTAAAACACTGCCGAGAGAGGGGAAATGCAGCGCTTTTAAGCATGACTGTAGGCACAAAGCTTAGTCACATTTCAAATGACTATGTACTGAGAGGTAATTAAATAACCTATTGACCCTACGGAGGAAAGGGACCTTTAGAGTGAGAGACCAGGAGGACACCGCCTTGACGAAGCAATCAAAGTTAACTTCCCAGGAATGAGACCCACTCGGACTTGCCGGCTCCCCTCTTGCTGAGACGGGGGCACCGCGAGGGGTGCCACGTCATTATGCAGCTTTTCTGCCAAAAATGCACCACCGTCATCCAAGCACGAGGAAATCAGACGACACCTCCGCGAGGAGCATTCTGCAGGACAAGCAGCCTGTTCTTCTCTAAAACGTCAAAGAAAGACTGAGGAACTGTTCCAGGTTAAAGAAGACTAGAGAGACATAACGAATGCCATGCCTCCTGGATCGGGCGGGGGAAGAGACATCATAAACGACAGTGTTGGGACAACAGGTGACAGCTGACTAGAGACTGAATAGCAGAGCCTGCAATGACAGTATCACTGAAGGTTACAGTTTCTGAATTTAATCAGCGGACTGTGGTTACGTAAGGAATATCACTGTCCTGAGAAAACACATACGATAGTACTTAGAGATGAAGAGTCTTGACATCTGCAAGTAACTGGCTAAGAACATTTCTAAATCTCTATCTCCATCACCGTCTCCACGCCTAGATGGTGAGGAATGTGATAAAGCAATCATGGTAAAATGTTAATGACTGGGGAACCTGAGTAGAGTCTACAGGAAAGTTCCGTGTACTAGTCTTCCAGTGCTTTGATGTTATTTCAAAATAAAATGCTTTTAAAAAGCATTAAATAGAATTCCTGTGTATATCACCGCCATCTTGACTCTTGCTAAATCTTGCTTCAGGTCAACTGACCTCAGGGTACTATGAACTGCCGTTTGCTCTGCAAGGGTTAAAGACAAGGGGATTTGGGAGGCTGGAAGCCACTCATGCAGTTTTTGGTCTTTCTACTTATTTGACATCTACTTATTAGGGGCCATCTATGTGCCAGCTTGTAGAGTCTGAAGCATTTAGGACCTGAAAGATTCAACAGAGGAAGAGGGAGACAGAGAGGTAAGAGGGAGGCAGACCTACTGACTTCTGGGTCCTTTGGAGATCATGAGAGAAGAGACCTATAAAATGTCTGTGCTAATTCTTCTTACTCAGATGAAATGTGACGCCTAACTGGCTGTCATACTCTCATAAACCAAGCTTGATTATTCCTCACCCTCACTTCTCATATCCACGTTAGTCAACTGACAAGTCCAGTCCATACGACCTCTGAAACAGGTCTAGAATCTGTCTGCCTCTCTCCAGCCCAGGCCACCGCTGCCTGGACAACATCAACATCCTCCAATGGGTCCCAGTACATTCACCGTTGCCCCCTCTATTCTCCACACGGCCTCCATAATGATCATCATGGTCTACAAGACCTTCCATGATCTCTTCCACCCACCCCTCCAGCCTCACCTCCATGATTCTCCTCTTACTCTCCCTCTCACCCTCCCACCTCCAGTCACGCTGACCCTCTGGCACCTCAAGGCATTCAACATACGCCTCTCCCTCTTCCCTCCCAACTCTTGGCATAGCGAATGCTTCATTGGCTTTCGGGTCCCAGTTAGAGCACCCCTTCCTCAGGGCCGCCTGCTCTGATGCTAAGAGTACATTAGCAATTCATGTCAAGCTCTCACAGCACTTTTGTGAATTCAGCACACAGACTATTACAGTTTCTCATTCATCACCAGACTGTGGGAACCATATCTGTCCATCTTCATCCTAGTATCCACAGTGCTTAGCAGAGTACCCGGCATAGAAGCCACCCTCAGTGAATAACTGTTGAATGACGAATGAATGACATTTAAATTTCGCCTAAGAAAAGAGAAAAGAAAATGTAAAGGCTAGTAGGAAGCTTGATCTAGGCTCTCTCTGGGTCCCCCATGCTTCAAGAAAATAGTGTTAAAATAAAAGAAACGCTTGACTTTTTCACTGCTCTTCAATGCCAGAAGTTTTAGCCCAGTTACCAAAAGAGTGGTTTTGATGTGCACGACCTACTTTCTTGGTACGAAAGACCTTCTTTTTGTCCTAAATTCACTTGTCCTCGGCTTTTAAGGGGCTCTGCCTACTTCTGGTAAATTCTATGATTACCTAATCCATATTCTTCATGGATTTATTAAACTCTAATCATATTTCTTCTCCCCTGTTTAGAGCCTGAGGAGTCCTAATTATTTCAGTCTGCCTTCATATAGCAGCCCCTGCCACTCCTCCATCATATTCGTGACTCTTCTCTGGCCTTACTTGAGCTCCATTTTGCCTCTCCTACAAGATTAATGACTATGACAATAAAAAGCATTCTAGATGCCAATACATCTCATCCCAGATTCATATGAAGGCTGGCTGATAATGTCTGACCTTTTGCAAACTTTTTCTTACCCATAAAAGAAACAAGTCTCCTGGACTCATGATTAGAGTTTTCCTGAGAGACAGATGTATGTATGTATGTATTCCCTCAAAGACTGGCTAGCAGCCATTCACTGAGAAGAGCTCTGCCAGGTTCAACTATGACAGACAACAGCACCAGTCACACGGTGGTTTCTCTTACTGGGCTGCTGGGATCTTTGTTGGGGGGAGAGGGGAGAGACCCTATTCCTGCTCTGGACAGCACCACTCATGCTCAGCTCCTCTGCCAGAACTCCCTTGGGCTAGCTCCTGGCAAGAGACCCGTTCAACTACCCTGGCCCAAACTATCATCAGTCTTAAATACAAGATGAAATTGCAGGTGACTGATTGCTATATATTGCCCAGTTTCAATCATTCACGTGGCAATATTACTCAACATATTTTGGCCAAAAGTTCCAGAATTTCATTTTCATGTTTTTTGTAAACTCCAGAGTGTAAAAACTTTGCAGCCAAGCCCAATAATATCTACATCACCTGCTCATTTATTCTAGGTCACCTACGACATGTCTGACATAAAAGGCAATTTAGCAGTGACGTTCTACTCCACTCTCGTCTTTATCTCCTCTCTCTCTGTTCTCCCCAGTGACGCCGTCTCTACCCCAGAGTTCCAATCATGCAGATGGTAAAGGCATGTAACATGACATCTCCCCTCTCCCCCAGTCTCTTTCTGGAATTTCAGGCTCCATATTTCAACTGTTCTGAAAAAACCCAAACTAAACCAAATCTGAATAAAACAAAAGCCCCCCCCGCCCCCGCCCCGCAAACCACAGTCTGTAAGAATGAGACATTTTGGAACATAAAAAGCATAAAGGTTAGACTGACAATTATTCTAAGGCAGGATCTTTGAAATAAGTCACAGACTCTTGGAGTATTTATTTGAAATAAATAAATCCTATGGTTAACAGGGGTAGTGTCAGATTCAAGCCATAAAATGAGACTCTTAAAACTATGCTACTTCAAATGGGGGAAGAATGTTCATGTTTTTGGAGTCAGTTCCTAAAAACTGTACAGAGTTTTCACTTGGTTTTCATTTTAAAACTTAATGAAGCTTTGGATCTCATAGTCAATTTACTTAAAATTACTCATTTTGGCCTCTAGACCATACTGTACCAAAGTTCATTGTGTCTGTCTCCTACAGCAGCTCGTGCATTGTTAAGGGTAAGCCCCTTTCACTGGTGTACAATGCTAAACACAATGCCGTCGGCCGTCCTGACAGCAAGCGGCAAACTCAGGCTTCATTCCCAGGCCAGACACTGAGGCATTGTATGACTCCGTGCAGGCCCATAAACCTCGGCGGCTTCAGTCTCCCCACGATTAACCAGTAACGTTTTAACACTATCGGCCACTTCCTTTCTTTAGGAGGACATTATGAGGCAACAGTTCAGTGCATTATGCTATGAGAATACAGGTAAATAAGTGCCCATCTTCCTAAGGCATCTTAGGTGATTGTTAGCTTTCTTGGGCAAGGGCCTGGCAGCCCACCATACAGCCCAGACTGTGGTACTTCCCTTCCAGCGGCCCACAGCAGTCACCACATGCTCCAACCCATCCCAGTCCAACCCAAGACACTAAAGACACACAATCCTTACCCTTCACTTGCAGCAGGCAATAGAGAACAGGGTAACTATGGCGGGTGGGGGGGGCAGGGGAAGATGGCATCAGACAACCAAGGTCACAGCCTCTGTTGCCTAGATTGCTTTAGTTCACAGGTCTTTTCACATAGGGTCCGTTATGACTTGCTCCTTTCCAAAAGAACCCAGTGTCTCTCTCTTATCATGTCAGGATGCAGGATGTTACCCCCCAGCATGCATCCATAATCTTCTACCAACACTGTATGTGAGGAAACAGTGTGTCAATATCTTGAGAGAGGGCCAAGACCGGAATCACCAGTAGTAACTCTGTGTCGTAGACTTTGGACAAATTGTATAACCCTTAGCTAAAAGGCGGATTAGCCAAAAAGCCCAAGCAAAACCTTAGGAATATTTGCTTGAAGGAGTATGATCACATGTATCAGGAAAAAAAATAAGCAAAAGATTAAATTGCAAGTATTTCAGTCTAGTGGTCTAGCACCAAGGCAGCAAGATTATCTTAAAATGTCCCCATTTCTGTTGGGGACAGCGCCAGACATCGGTAGGTCTGTCGAGCACTGTACACTGCAGGACTCAGTGAATAACTACTCAACAAATTGACGCTGTAAAGCACTAATGAAGCACTTGACTGTATATCGCACTTCCCTCTACATCTCCACCTTAATGATGCCAGCCACCCTCCAGATCACTCTCTAGTCCCTCAAACAGTCTGAGCACTTCGTGTTTCTGTGCCACCCGGGTCCTGTGCACTCAAGAGGAAATCTCCCCTCTTTTCTACTTGGCAAATTCCCATTCAAAGTTCTGCTCAGACGGCACCTCCTCCGGAAAGTCTCCCATTCCCCTGGCGAGAACTATTCCTTTCTTCCACTCTTTGGTCCTTTACCACACTTCTAGCGCTGCAGTGAGTATTATGCCCCGTGCATTTTTTACTGACTGTAAGAATTATTAGATGACAGAATTATGCACACTGACCCAAAGACATATTCATCCTTGGTCTGACTGTTGGTTCAAAAAGTTTAATTTTACAGCTACCAAGGGTGGCCAGGCACCAAAGCAGAGGAGCAAAGCTGTCATACAATTCACCATTCTAGACAGAGTCCTGCTCGAAATCTTCCCCCTCTGGCACTGGCCCCTGCATTGCCCACATCTCCTACCATTCCGTCTCGTTAAATCCCTAGCCTTTGGGGACATGGCATTTGTTTCAATTGACGCTCTGTTTTTCATCATGAATACATGATTTTATTCTGCGCATGATTTCAATTGGATTGAGGCTCTGTAGAGTTGCTGGAAAATTTTCTTCAGTCAGTGTCGGGGCTTCCCACAGCTATACAGTCACTGCCCGAGCCCCATACTACCTCTTCCTTATTTAAATACGGGTCTTCCCAAACAAAAACCGGAGTTTTCCTATGGCGGATGACCAGGTCTTTCCTTGGAGTCCTCAGGTGAGGCCTGGCACTGCGCTCAATAAATACTTGTCAGATTAACAAGAAAACAGTTAGTTGGTACCTAAAAGCAAGAGAAGTCACCCATGACTTGAAGTGGATATATTTCTTAGGTGGTTTGGTTTCAAAACCAAAAAGAGGCACCTATATATTCTGAACCTCACCAACTCTCACAATGACAAAAGGAAGTCAATTTCTAGAATGTTTTCTAACACTAAACATGTTCACTGAATAAAACATTAAGAAGCATATTAATATCCAAAACTACAAGATTTAAAATATTTTCCGGGCTTCCCTGGTGGCGCAGTGGTTGAGAGTCCGCCTGCCGATGCAGGGGACACGGGTTCGTGCCCCGGTCCGGGAGGATCCCACATGCCGCGGAGCGGCTGGGTCCGTGAGCCATGGCCGCTGAGTCTGCGTGTCCGGAGCCTGTGCTCCGCAATGGGAGAGGCCACAACGGTGAGAGGCCCGCGTATCGGGGAAAAAAAAAAAAAAATCCAAGTCTATAATAGTCAAATATGGGTCTGTCTTTTGAAAATACAACCAAACATGTTTATAGGGCTTGTAAGAGCTGCTTAAGCTCTGGAAAAGACACGAGGAAGAATCGTGTCCTAATAACACAAAAACAAAACCCAAGATGGTCAGTACTATTAAGCACAAGATATAAATGATTTGTGTGTTAATTCACTTATAAGAACAACCCAATGAGAAAAAGCATCGATACTTTGCACTTTCCATTTTAAGACTGGGAAATTGAGGCCCAAAGAAGTTAAACTTGTTAAGTGGAACCAGGATTTGAACCCTGGCAGTCTGGCTCCAGAGCAATTTTCTGAGTGATGGGAATGAAAAGCCTCTAAGAGCTGAGAGTGTGTCATGTAGAGGCGACGTTCGGGGCATTCTTCGTAGAGGGCAATGTACAGATACGAAAATATGCCAGAGTTTGTAAGGTACAGAGTAAGGGCCAGAGCTGGGGCTCCAACCCGGGCTATTTGGCTCCAGAGCTCTTACTCATGTCCTCTTGGCCTTGGTACAGCCACGTCTGGAGTCAGGGCTCAGAGCCTTGGAAGCGGGGTGTTGTCTCGAGGGAGTGAAGGGGGGCTTTAACAAGGCTGCCTGTGTAACTGGACAGATGCCTGGCAGAGGAAGGGGAAGATGCAAGTCTCGGTACTGCTTCCTTCATTGCACTGTCCGGCTCATGGCCTTTCATTCTGGGCAGACACCCTGCATCTCTCTCCCTGGACAGTTAGAGGAACTGGGTTCCTTTGGGGCAGACTTAGGGAGCAGGGAAGGAGGAGGGGGGCTGGCTGGGCTGGAAGACAAGGGGATACTGAAGGGCTGCTGGCTTCTCTTTCCCGCTGTTTGCTTCTTCCATTTAACCCTTTTTTGTCCTCTGGAAAGGACAAAGCTTGTCTATGAAGAGAATCTAGCTGCACAGATTTCTGATTCTAAACATGGTAAATAAGGGGAGAAAAAAACCTCTAAGGGAACAGTTCTCAAGTTTTCCCCTTTAAAATGTGTGCATGTAAACTGTACCTCAATAAAGTAAATAAATAAACAAGCAAATACTAAACAAAATAATATGCATTGGGGAAGAGTATGGGAGAAAATACATAAATAAACTGGGCTGTGTGGAAATCCATGTCAAAGAGATGGTCTATATGAACATGCAAGCTTTTAGCTGATCCTTTCTTTCCATCTGCAAGAAGAAAAATGAATTTCAAAAATGCTCTGATGTCTTGGATTATTTAGTAGGTCTTGCAAAGAAGTGAAAAGAATATAAATTCCAAATGGCACCTCAGCTACAGAAATAATCAGCAGGGCAACAGTGTACTGTGAAGAGGCCCTTGATCACCAGACGGATCCCAGCAGATGACCCCTCCCCAGGTTACAAGAGCAATCCACTTTTTGAGGTGAAAAATCCTGTGGCCCTTTAAGACCCTAGTGGGAAAAACAATAAATTGTTTTTACAGAAGATGGGTCAAACCTTTCGGCCATGTGGGCTGCTCTGAGCTCACAGATTGTCCCAGGGCTGAGGCTTCTGGCCAATACATCACACTGCCTCAGGACACTAAGTCTGTCTTTGCCTTACCCTTTGTATTTCTCAATCCACATTCCTTTTTGGGGTGAAATACTCCATTATTTCTGCTTTGTTCTGGGCTGTCTCCTGTCTCTGTCCCTATTAACTCGTGGCAACAAAAGAAACAAACAGAAGCAGGGGATTTCATGCTTAGCAGCTACAGACATTGGCCTCACGGCTTTGCAGAGGGGCAGACATTTGAGACTTTGAATGGAAGAGAGTGCTGCGGCGCTGAACCAGACCAGGGGCCCACGTGGCTCCCAGTCTGTGCATCAGTCATCCTGAGCAGTGGCATTCATGAGTCCTGGTACGTGTATTTCCAGATGAGCCACAAGTGGGGTTTTAAAAGTTAAGGCACGTATCTGATAACTAGATTTAAAGAGACTCTAATTCGAGATTCTCCTATATTCTAGCAATCCAAAATTTCAGGTCTTCTCATATTGGAAATAGATCAGGGGGATAAGATTTTTTTTTTTAATAAAAATGAAGAAACTCAAAGAGGAAGCTAAGCAGAAAATAAACGTCTTTCTTATTTTCAAGATGTAATTTTTCTCTTATAATGACTAGATGAAATATCTAATTTTTATAATGACAGAATTATCCAGTAAAACTAGCAGTAAATTCCCCAGGCATGACTATCTGTAATGAGAACCAAGCTAAATGAATATTCATAAACGTATCCAAATCAGGGCTTCACCTGGGTCAGTTTCAGGCCATTTATTATTTTTTTCCCTCAAGAGCAAAGAAATACAAATTTAGTTGAACGTGAAAGAGATTAATACATTTTGTATTGAACCTCTTTCTTGGTCACTTTCTGAATAGAATGTTTCTAAACGGAAAGTCGGGCATGAAAATACGTAAACACTTTTACTATTCCTTAACAATGGCATTTTTCTATACTTTGTACACTTAGGAAAAATCAGGGAATGGAAACATTTAAAAAGAGCTAGACTCCCTAGGTAGATCTTCCAGCAGATGGATCATCTAAAATCTCCCAGGAAAGATCCCAGCAAAGCAGATTCTCTCTGCTCTTGGTGCTTTTTGGAACTGGAGATGGGGAGCTTTGGAACGGTCAAGAGAAAAACAAATCAAACTAAAGTTGTTTTCCTTGTAGACCCTAACAGTGAAAATCCTAATTCCATATTTTTGGACCACAGAGCATTCCTTCACTTAACAATCTCCAGGTTCCATGAAGATGGAGCTCAGCCCCACATAGCCTCTCTGTCACCAATTCCCTTAAATCCACCCATTTGGTCTCTACCATCTCCCCATTCCTAAAGTCTATGACAGCACGTCACCACTGTCTCCTGGAAAACACACTGTCCTAACTGGTGTCCTTACTTCGGGTCTTACCCGAATCCAATTCAGTCTCCAAAATGCTAATAATGATCTTCCTAAAACACATCAAGTCATTCCCATGATTTAAAATCTTTCCACGGCTACCCATAGCTGTCAGGAAAATGACCAAACTTCTTATCTAAACAGATAGGCTCTTTATGATCTGGACTTTGCCTTCATTTCTGGCCTCTGATGGTTGTTAGAGGGATTACATAAGATAATGTTCATAATGTTTATAAAGCACCCAAACCGGGGTTCAACATGTGAATCTTAAAATATAATTATTTTAAGTTTATAATTCTTATATATTTATAAGTATAATACCTGCATAATAATTTATTTTTATTTTCCCACCATATACATGGCCCTCACGCCAACCATACAGACCTATGTGCAGTTCCTGATCCAGTCTCCTTCATGATCCATGTCATCAAAGGGGCTGACCCTCTGCCTATACATCATTCTCCACTAAACTCCCTCTGGCTGGCACCTAGTCATCCTGCAAAATTCAGCTCAATGATCACTTCTTCCAGGAAGAATTCTGTGGCCCTCAGTCTGATTGAGATGACCTTCTTCAAACTCCCTTAGCACCTTTTCTGTTCCACTGTCCTAACACTCATCATTCTGTCAAGTAAAGGTGATCTACAGTCCTTCTTTCCCCACTTGGACTTGGAGCACTTCAATGCAGGCTCCACTTGTGACTTAATTTTGGAACCTGAGTGTCTGACACAGCATCCACCCCGTGGTAGAATGAGCTCCTCAGTGACTCAGTACATGGTTTTGATTAAGTGCATGGTCAGACAAGCCTGAGATCCAGCCTTACTGTGATCTGGAGAAGTTACGTCACCAACACCTGTTTCCTAATCTAGAAAGCAAGGATCATCTCATCGGATTGCTGGCAGCAGTAAATGAGGTACTGTGTATCAAATGCTCAGAACAGCGCTCAGTAATCAATAGGTATTGTTATCACCATGACTGTGGTTATGAGATTTTTCACTTAGAAAAGTGTTTTCCTAAAAACTGACTTTGTGACCACCCATCAGGACTCTTCTCACAGTGCACAATTCAAGATAACTCAGGGTCTGGATTTATTTTATTGTCCATTTGGTCAAAGATCTGACCTGATAAGCCAGATACCAGTGGTGGCTAATCAAACAGAGACAGTCCTTTTGGTTTGCTATAATAAGAACTATTAAAAGAGAGCATAATATGATGTAGAGTGGGACCATCACTGTATTTTTTCTTTCCCTGAGAGGAGAAACAGCTTTTAAACATGACTGGTCTATCTTAGCAGTTAAATCAATTCTCTTTGATTATGAATCTCCTGCTATGTCTATGCAGACCTAGACAAAAGCATAATGGTGGCAAGGGGAGGGGGTGGTGGTAGTGTCTGTGATCCCTGTGCATCCTCAAATCACGTTGCTTTAACTGCTGACAAAGACAAATGTTTACTCTGGTCTAATGTGGAAGAGCCAATACAGTGAACTAGACGCTATCTCGCCTCACACATCAACACACGTGTCAGACAGACTCTGATTGCAAAGTCTGTTATTGGTGATGAGAGAGGCAGAGAGGGCACAGCTGGATATTTCAGATCCACAGCTGAGCTGGCAGCAGTGGTAGTTCAAGCCATCTTCTCACTTCATAAGCTGGAATTAATCAGAGAGTTATTTAAAGGTGTGTTTTATTAAAGAGGCACTTTAGAACCAGGAAAATATGATATTTGAACATCATAGGTGTTTTTTTTAAATGGGTGTCCTCCTTTTTCTTTTGTACCAGAGAAGGTTCTGCTTGCAAATACCAGAAAAGTGATTTATTGGAAGCATACTGATAATTCACAGCACAGATGAGAAGACTAAAAAAATGCAAGAACCAAGGCAGCCCACAGTAACACCGCAGCAGCCATTAGTACAGGAGTCACCACTTGTACTAACTGCTTGGCGTCCTGTACTGAACTCCATTGCAGCATGAGAATGACCTCTGACTACTCCAACCCGGTACCACTGACCATCAAGCTGGAGCATCCAATTGGCCAAGCCTTGGTTTCAGGCTGGGGCCCTGGCTGCCAGGCAGTTAAGAAAGAAATAGCTGAACCCTACCTTCAGCAATGAAAGAAGGGAGCCCTGACCCCAAGCTCTTGTGGGATTTGTCCCTAAATAGACTATTCACTTACAGGGCAGCCATAAACAATATCAACTATACATTTTGTCCCTTGGCCCAAAAGACGATAGACTTTCTCTATTATTACAATTTAAAAACATAAAATAGAACAATATTTGTTGATCTTCCAATTCCATGGACTTATTCTGATGGAATATGCCAGAGTTCTGGGCAGAGGGCAAGATGAAAGCTAGCAGAAAAATCTAAGCCGGGATTTTCCTGAGCAAAATGTTTTACCCTCTCCGTGTCCCACTTGGCTACTATTATTTAATACTCAGCTCTCCTATTCCACATGCATTCTCGTCTTTCTTTTCATACTTCTACCAATAAATTATTACATGTAAGAAGATGGGAACTGGCTGTGTCTGTGTAGGAAGCTGATGCCTGACAGCTCTTATGTCTAAACTTGCATGTTCTTGCTTTCCTTTCAACTTTAATATTTGTAGGAGGAAAATGGGGCAGGACATACTTGGAGGTGTGTGTAGCACCTAGCTTTTGTTAATTAAGAACAAAAACTCAATCAGGTAGACTGTGCTATTGCTTGTCACTAGAAACATAGATATAAACTCCCTCAGGATATATGACTAGGCTTTTTCTTTTTTTTTTTCTTAAATCAGACTACTCTGGTTTTCTACATATTTATCTAAGTAATGTATAATCCTTCAAGTCTCTTTTTTCTAATTTGCACATCACACTGTAATTGTGAAGCAACTGCTACAACAACAAAAAACTACTCATCAGGAACACGTAAAAAATACCAAAACCCAAAACAGAGAAACCAGAGCAATCATATTTATGGTCAACAAATAATTTAAAAAATAATAGTCTTTGGCCGACAAATTCAGCTTTCCCAAAAAAACAAAATCTGAAGGGTTATAGTAAACAAGCATGTTAAAATATAAGTCAAAAACAAAAAACCAAAAACAGGGGGAATGAGGTTGGAGGGAAAGGCTTAAAGGCATGTGTTTAAAATTAGGACATTATGTCTCATTTATTCGGTGACTCTGTGGAAATTTTATGACATTCATCCAAGGAATTATGACTACACCTGAACAGATTATCCCCGCCATGGCTCTCCAAAAGGAAGAAAGGGCATATACTCATGACTATTTGAACTGCGGGTTAGAATCAACTTTATAATTACAAAAATAGTGGATATGAAGGTCCTCAAGGGAATTGTTCATGGACATATTAGAGACAGTGTTGGCAGAGATAAAATATTTATCACCAAAAGAATACATAAAAAGTATTTGAGATGATCAGGGCTCATTTGGGAACCACACAAGGGCAGTAAGATATCACCAGAAAAACACGAGTATTCTCTGTTACGTAAAAACCTGAAACAAAGAATTTCAGTCATAACAAGTTCTGCATCTATTAAAATAAGACCTCATTGTCATGTAATCTGCGGGCAGTGGGGAAAAGAACAAAAATTGCCTTGAGATTTTCTTAACATGCAAGACTTTCAGAGCAACTATACAATAAAAACCATAGCTCTCTCTTCGATCCTATTAATGTTTTCATATTTTACAGTTTCTTACAATTTGCAAATCTCTCTCTGCCCACAAAGAAGGATAAAAGATACAGAACCTTAAAACATGAGATTTTTGAAATGATGTATTATACAATTTTAAATTCCATATTACTTCTTACGTTTTATTACATGTTTGTATTATAAGCCACATCTAGTCCTTCACTGAAAGAAATGAGAAGAGAATGAAGGAGATAATAAAAAGATAGACATCAAATAAAATTTGATCAAATAGTGGCAAGAGATATTCTCTAAATCACATCCAATTTAGGTTAACGTAGGTACTTCAAACTTTCAAAGACTGATGGAAAGGCAAGGAGAGTTCAAAGGGGACATCCTAAAGACAGCACTAGATAGTGTGATAATCTTTGACTTGACACAGGATACGGCTTCAGCAGCAGTTTGAACCGCAACCTCGAATATTTGACTGAATCTCAGCTTGAGAACTTCCTACAACACTTTCATTAAAAGCCCCAATATTCAGTGTATACAAAGGTCAAATCATTATGTTGTACACCTGAAACTAATACTGTTGTATGTCAATTATACTTCAATTTTAAAAGCCTCAATATCTATTTTACTTCAATTGACAATGAGATTTCAAAAAGAAAAATTAAAGATTTAGAAAACAAAGTACACATTGCTGAAAATCAACTACTACTAGCAATTAATTATACTTTAAATATGTTCACTCCTCAATTTTAGCACAACTTCTAACAACTTAATACTCAAATTATATGGCTATAAAAAGCACATCAATTAACAGGTCGGGCTAACCTCACCCCACTTCTTCCTCCCTTTCTCTGCTTTCAAAGCTCCTTGAAAACATCATTTCTATTTCCCCTCTTCCCTTTCTCTCCTGAACCCACTCCTAACAGGCTCTCTCCTTGTCAAAGTCATCGTGATGTCCACACTACTAGACCCAATGGTCAAATCTCAGCCCTTGTCTTACAGGTTCTTTCCGTTAACATGACTACCACTGCCTCCCTTAAAAAGCTTTCTCACCGGGCTTCCCTGGTGGCGCAGTGGTTGGGAGTCCGCCTGCCGATGCAGGGAACACGGGTTCGTGCCCCGGTCCGGGAAGATCCCACATGCCGCGGAGCGGCTGGGCCCGTGAGCCATGGCCGCTGAGCCTGCGCGTCTGGAGCCTGTGCTCCGCAACGGGAGAGGCCACGACAGTGAAAGGGCCGCGTACCGCAAAAAAAAAAAAAAAAAAAAAAAGCTTTCTCACTGAACTTCTAGACACCACTCAGTTCTGGATTCTCTCTTATTTCACTGGGAAGGGGGTTCCTTGTCAGTTTCTTAATCTCATCTGCCTCTTACCATCGGAATACCTGGGATGACCTAAAGCCTCTTCTACCTGCACTCACTTCCGTGCTGACTACCTCCAATCTCATGCTTTCAAATCTCTCTAGATGCTTTTAACTCCCAAATTTCTATCTGTACCACGGACCTCTAAACGCATATATGCAAATGCCTTCTCCACATTCCTCCTCCAGGATACTGAGTCGGCATCTTGAACCTAACATACTCAAAACACAACTCATAACTCATCCCCAAACTTCTTCCTCGGCTCAGTTAACAGCAACTCCATTTTTTTTTTTTTTTTTTTTTTTTTTAGTTGCTCAGGCCAAAAACCCAGAATGATCCTTGGCAACTCCTTTTCTCTTAAACCACACATTCAATCCATCAGGAAACCCTGTCAGCAATAGCTTCAAAATATTTCCAGAATCCAACTACTTCTTACCACCTCTGCCCTTCCCACTCTGTCTAAGCTACTGTCATCTTGCCTGGATTACGGCAAGAGCCTCACAACTGGCTCCCTGCTTCCTCTCTAACCTCCCTATAGTCTATTTACAACACAGTAGTCAGAGTGATCCTGTTAAAATGTGTCAGGTCACATCTATTTTCCATGCAAAATCCTCCAAAGGCCAGCCCATCTCACTCAGGATAGAAAAACCACAGCCCTTATAACAGATTACAAGGTCCCATCAAACCTGCCACAACCTCCCTCCCACCCCACCCCCCAACTGTTTCTATGGCAACACCTACTACAATTTCCTCCCTCAGTCAGTTGCTCCTTGTTGTTCCTGGATTATGCTAGGGACAGTCCTACTTCAGAGCTTTTGCACTTGCCATTTCCTCTATCTAGAAATTGCTTGCCCTAGATACACACAGACTCACTCCTTTATCTTGTTTTTGCTTTGCTCACACGTCACCTTTTCAGTGAGACTTACCCTGATCACTCTATTCTAAAAGTGCATCCTCCCTGCCTCACGACATTCCCTATCCCCCTTATATGTTTTATGTCTTTCCACAGCACTTACCGTCTTCTTACCTATTCAATAACTTACTCGTGCATTTGGTTTACTGCCTGTGTCCCCTCATAAGAATGTAAGTCTCATGAGGGCAGGAATTTTTGCAGGATTTTGACAGATGCAACCCCAGCACCTAGAACGTGGCCTGGCATAAAATATACACCCAATAAATATTTTCAAACTAATGGTTGAATGGTTTCCATGGATCCTTCACAACCATACTGGATTATTTTCTAACCTCTTTTTGGATTGAGGTTGATGCAATTATATATTCTATCCATATTTTTCTTGAGTGGAAGGAACACATTCTTTTACGTCACCTATTGGTTTTGGCATATCTTTTATCTGACTCTCACCGAGCTTAGCCTTCCTCTAGAACTACAACACAAAGTTCACGGCAGTGACAGACAGGGGGAGGCTGAGGCAGAGTCCCAGAGTTGTCCAACCTTTATAGGTTGGGCACCAGAGGAGAAACCAACCAGCCTGATAGGGAAAAAGCTAGGAAACAGAGTGTAACAGAAATCAAGAAAAGTCGAGTGCTTCTAGAGGGAGGAGATCATCAACTGAGATGAATGCTTCTAAGCAGTTACGTGAGGATCAGAGCACACAGATAACCCCTGTATTTGGGAATAGGGAGGATGCTGGTAATCCTGACAAGCACAATTGTAATGAAGTGGTGGAGGTGGAAATCCAGGGTACGTCCTTATGTCCAACGACCTCCTCACTTGGCATGCTTCACCTGAGCCAACCTTCCGGTCTCATTGCTTTGACTACATTGCTGATTTCTCAATCCCATGTCCAGCTTCAGCCTCTTTCTGGAGAACCCAAGCAGTGTGTCTAAACTTCCTGTTAGACATCTATACCTAGATATTCCTTAGGTACTCAAACTAACAAACACCCAAATTCACTACCAATCCTCCCACCCATTTGTCCCTCCTTCCTGTATTCCCTACTTTAGGAAATGTCATCATCATCCAACCCAGCATTTAAAGCTAAAATCCTCTTAACATCCTAGATGCTTTCTCTCTCACACTGTTCACAATTCATAAAACCTCATACTCATGCTGATTCTACCTCTTAAATATTTCATATTCTCTATACCTATTGTTTTGCAATAAAGCCATTATTTCTTGACAGAACTGTCACTACTTCAACATAAATACTGTACCAAGCACATCACAGGTGCTCAATCAGATATTTGTTGATTCACTCAAGGAGCTCATATGGCCCTATTATAAATTGCTCAGATATATGGTTATAAAATCCATTTTTAACCTTAATAACCATTACTGAATTTTTAAAAAGACAAACTGAATACTCTGGGGCTGAGATACTATGAATAATAATACCATAAATAAAAAGATCCCAAAATACCAATTGGGTTTGAGTGTCCCCTGGGAGACTATAGTCATGAACACTGTAGAGTTCCGACTGCCACTCACTAGAATTACTCTCACTGACTATTGCTTTCCATAGTCCCTTCTTGTCCACTCAACCTTCTTCAACAACATATTTTCCCTTCAGAACTTACTCTACATGGTCTAAAAGACATAACTCCAACGAAGGAACCTGAGCATTGCTAACAAGCAGACAAAATATATAACATAAATTATTAGTTTCTCTTTGTCAGAGGCAAGGACCCAATGAGACGTTCATCTTGAACAAGAAGTGGTAAGTCATGACTGGGAGAACACCGGCAAGGGCAAGTGATGATGCAAGCCTCAGCCTCAGAGTTCCTCATCTCTTCTGCAATTTTCTGAGACCCAGGAATATAATCTTGACCTTGATAACCTCCAAAGGGTCTTGCCAGGAGAGGACAGAAAAGACCTCAAGGAGTATTTTGGCCCCCAAACGTTTTTGAATCAAGTTAGAGAAAGTTATGAAACTCACAGTTGTCATACTTGACTTGCATCCAGAAACACAACTCAAATGAAGCATGTAGCCTAAATGGTTGATGGTTTTCAGCTGGATGTACTTTCCAGTCACCTAAAATGAAAAATCTTTCTCTAATCTCATCCTAATAAAAATCTCTGACCTGGCCAAAAAAAAAAAAAGCCCTATATACCTTTATGGCAAAGTAGGAAGAGCGGGTAGATAACAGAATATAGAATGACTTTACACAGTTTTGTACTTTTACTCCCTGATATTTATAGATTAAACACCGTTTGGAAGGCCAAAACCTGGAAAGAATCTGCTTCAGCATACCTGACCCATCATGCACACAAAATGAATCATCTTTTATCTAGCTCATACCACAAGAGAGTTTTACTTTTAGCTGAACAAGCTTCCCAAAGGGACATCTAGTCATGCTATTTAGAATCCCAAAGGGCTGGCCTCGAGAGCAGGGTATCCCGATCTCTCTCTACTAGTGGATTGAATGATATGGAGACCCCTCTTGAGACACTAAGGATGTTTATTTACTCAGGAAATAAATCCATATTCCTTTTGTCCAAGAGGCAATAATCGTTCTCAATTCTCAAGGCCCAGGTTTCCCTAACTCCTCCTCCCTCCCTCTAGGCTCACATTATACTCTGTATTCTCACAGTATTTGGTTCATGTTGCTAATGTTCTACTTACTACATTGCACTAGAGCCAAAGTGCATACTGAATGTCTGTCTTCCCCATTACGTATTAACTCTAAATCATTCTTTATTCAACTTTGTATCATCATGCCTGATACACAGTATGTTTGTGAAATGTGTAAATCAATGGATAAAATTAATCATGGCTGGTCTCAAGCAAATTGAACACATCCATTAAAATAGTCCAGAATCATTAGGTTAGATTAATGGAAAATATGAAGGTTTTAGTCTCATTTTTTTTGAGGTAGATTCTCTATTCATCTACCCATATTCTAATCAATAATTCTCTAATGTGTTTCAGAAAGATTTGAAGAAGATATTCCTTGTCTTAGACTTTGAAAAGCATCCTGGAAAAATAACAGATGCAGAGATGTTCATTTTTTAAAAATAAAATTTTAAATGAGATATACACGCTTACATGCTGACTGGTCTCTGGGAGTAAGAACGAAAACCACACGTTGTCTGAATTATTCTATTTAAATAAGGAAAAAGAAAGATAACACTGCTTGAAAGCTTCTGGAACCAGGAGTCATGACTCAGCTACACTCCCTTATAACAACGCTCTCCCCAGTCCACAAAATTGGAGTGTTCCTCTCAAAATCAAGCAACCTGTGCAGTTATATCTGGGTAGCAAGACACAGGAGAGGGTCATTTTCAACAGAAAGAGTAATTAAAATCCTGCATTCAGACAATCATCAATGAAAATGTGCAATAAAATGAACCCAAATTTTGTCTTCTTTTTACTCATAAGGAATCATGCAAAAAGCTAACATAAGAAAGAAGGATACAAAATATCATAATGATTTAAATAGCTAAAAAAGCAACAACTCCTCACAGGTAGAGAAGGAAATAATTTTCTATCCTCATTAATCAAAAAGTTGGCCCAACCCCCTTATTTCCAGAAAACTTCTGTTATCTGTAGTCCAGTTATAGACACATACAGATGTATACTTAATTTTCTTCTCTAGTTTTTCTGGTTTTTAAAGTAATCCTTGCAAATAATTCAATCAATCAAATGTATAAGGGAGAATGCGTAATTTCCGCATTATTCTAACCTCCTAGAGATTATTGGTGGTCAGTTCTTCAACATTTTTTGCATATACTACTTTATATGCATCTTTTTTCCTCTCTTTTTTAAAACAGAGGAAATGAATTGCATACAAGAGGGATCACTGTATGCCTAATTATACAACTAGCTCATCGTTTTTCTGATTTATCAGACAATGCTCTGTGTCATAATAGAGTTCTGATTCTTTTTATTTTTTGAAATTTATTTTTTTTTATACAGCAGGTTCTTATTAGTTATCCATTTTATACATATTAGTGTATATATGTCAATCTCAATCTCCCAATTCATCACACCACCACCCCCTCCCCCTGCCACTTTCCCCACTTGGTGCCCATATATTTGTTCTCTACATCTGTGTCTCAATTTCTGCCCTGCAAACCACTTCATCTGTACCATTTTTCTAGGTTCCACATATATGCATTAACATATGATACTTATTTTTCTCTTTCTGACTTACTTCACTCACTACGACAGTCTCTAGATCCATCCACATCTCTACAAATGACCTAATTCCTTCCTTTTTTACAGCTGAGTAATATTCCATTGTATATATGTACCACAACTTCTTTATCCATTCGTCTGTTGATGAGCATTTAGGTTGCTTCCATGACATGGCTATTGTAAATAGTGCAGCAATGAGCAGTGTGGTCCATGTGTCTTTTTGAATTATGGTTTTCTCTAGGTATATGCCCAGCAGTGGGATTTGCTGGGTCATATGGTAATTCTATTTTTAGTTTTTTAAGGAACATCCATACTGTTCTCCATAGTGGCTGTATCAATTTACATTCCCACCAACAGTGCAAGAGGGTTCCCTTTTCTCCACACCCTCTCCAGCATTTCTTGTTTGTAGATTTTCTGATGATGCCTATTCTAACTGGTGTGAGGTGATACCTCATTGTACTTTTGATTTGCATTTCTCTAATAATTAGTGATGTTGAGCAGCTTTTCATGTGCTTCTTAGTCATCGGTATGTCTTCTTTGGAGAAATGTCTATTTAGGTCTTCTGCCCATTTTTGGATTGGGTTGTTTGGTTTTTTAATATTGAGCTGCATGAGCAGTTTATGTATTTTAGAGATAAATCCTTTGTCCATTGATTCATTTGCAAATATTTTCTCCCATTCTGAGGGTCGTCTTTTTGTCTTGTTTGTAGTTTCCTTTGCTTTGCAAAAGCTTTTCAGTTTCATTAGGTCCCATTTGCTTATTTTTGTTTTTATTTTCATTACTCTAAGAGATGGATCAAAAAAGATCTTGCTGTTTTGTACGTCAAAGAGTGTTCTGCCTATGTTTTCCTCTAAGAGTTTTATAGTGCCCAGTCTTACATTTAGGTCTCTAATCCATTTTGAGTTTATTTTTGTGTATGGTGTTAGGGAGTGTTCTAATTTCATCCTTTTACATGTAGCTGTCCACTTTCCCAGCACCACTTATTGAAAAGACTGTCTTCTCTCCATTGTATATCCTTGCCTCCTTTGTCATAGATTAGTTGACCATAGGTGCATGGGTTTATCTCTGGGCTTTCTATCCTGTTCTATTGATTTATATTTCTGTTTTTGTGCCAGCACCATACTGTCTTGATTACTGTAGTATAATCTTTGTAGTATAGTCTGAAGTCAGGGAGTCTGATTCCTCCAGCTCCATGTTTTTCCCTCAAGGCTGCTTTAGCTATTCAGGGTCTTTTGTGTCTCCATACAAATTTTAAGATTTTTTGTTCTAGTTCTGTAAGAAATGCCATTGGTAATTTGATAGGGATTGCTTGGAACCTGTAGATTGCTCTGGGTAGTATAGTCATTTTCACAATATTGATTCTTCCAATCCAAGAACATGGTATACCTCTCCATTGGTTGGTGTCATCTTTAATTTTTTTTCATCAGTGTCTTATACATTTCTACATACAGGTCTTTTGTCTCCCTAGGCAGGTCTATTCCTAGATATTTTATTCTTTTTGTTGCAGTGGTAAATGGGAGTGCTTCCTTAATTTCTCTTTCAGATTTTTCATCATTAGTGCATAGGAATGCAAGAGATTTCTGTGCATTAATTTTGTATCCTGCAACTTTACCAAATTCATTGATTAGCTCTAGTAGTTTTCTGGTGGCATCTTTAGGATTCTCTATGTATAGTATCATGTCATCTGCAAACAGTGACAGTTTTACTTCTTCTTTTCCAATTTATATTCCCTTTATTTCTTTTTCTTCTCTGACTGCCGAGGCTAGGACTTCCAAAACTATGTTGAATAATAGCGGTGAGAGTGGACATCCTTGTCTTCTTCCTGATCTTAGAGGAAATGCTTTCAGTTTTTCACCACTGAGAATGACGTTTGCTGTTGGTTTGTCATATATGGCCTTTATTATGTTGAGGTAGGTTCCCTCTATGCCCACTTTCTGGAGAGTGTTTATCATAACTGGATGTTGAATTTTGTCAAAAGCTTTTCCTACATCTACTGATATGATCATATGGTTTTTATTCTTCAGTTTGTTAATTTGGTGTATCACATTGATTGATTTGTGCATATTGAAGAATCCTTGCATCCCTGGGATAAATCCCACTTGATCATGGTATATGATCCTTTTAATGTGTTGCTGGATTCTATTTGCTAGTATTTTGTTGAGGATTTTTGCATCTACATTCATCAGTGATATTGGTCTGTACTTTTCATTTTTTGTAGTATCTTTGTCTGGTTTTGGTATCAGCATGATGGTGGCCTCATAAAATGAGTTTGGGAGTGTTCCTTCCTCTGCAATTTTTGGAAGAGTTTGAGAAGGATGGGTGTTAGCTCTTCTCTAAATGTTTGATAGAATTCACCTGTGAAGCCATCTGGTCCTGGACTTTTGTTTGTTGGAAGATTTATAATCACAGTTTCAATTTCATTACTTGTGATGGGTCTGTTCATATTTTCTGTTTCCTCCTGGTTCAGTGCTGGAGGGTTACACTTCGCTAAGAACTTGTCCATTTCTTCCAGGTTGTCCATTTTACTGGCATGGAGTTGCTTGTAGTAGTCTCTTAGGATGCTTTGTATTCCTGCAGTGTCTGTTGTAACTTCTCCTTTTTCATTTCTACTTTTATTGATTTCAGTCCTCTCTCTCTTTTTCTTGATGAGTCTGGCTAATGGTTTATCAATTTTGTTTATCTTCTCAAAGAACCAGCTTTTACTTTTACTGATCTTTGCTATTGTTTTCTTTGTTTCTATTTCATTTATTTCTGCTCTGATCTTTATGATTTCTTTCCTTCTACTAACTTTGGGTTTTGCTTGTTCTTCTTTCTCTAGTTCCTTTAGGTGTAAGGTTAGATTGTTTATTTGAGATTTTTGTTTCTTGAGGTAGGCTTGTATTGCTATCAACTTCCCTCTTAGAACTGCTTTTACTGCATCCCATAGGTTTTGGATAGTTGTGTTTTCATTGTCATTTGTCTCTAGGTATTTTTGGATTTCCTCTTTGATTTCTTCAGTGCTCTTGGTTATTTAGTAATGTATTGTTTATCCTCCATGTGGTTAGCTTTTTATGGTTTTTTTCCCTCTATTTCTAATCTCATAGCATTGTGGTCAGAAAAGATGCTTGATATGATTTCAATATTCTTAAATTTACTGAGGCTTGATTTGTGACCCAAGATGTGATCAATCCTGGAGAATGTCCCATGCACACTCGAGAAGAAAGTAAGAAAGTGTGATCTGCTGTTTTTGGATGGAATGTCCTGTAAATATCAATTAAACCTATCTGGTCTATTGTGTCATTTAAAGCTTGTGTTTCCTTATTAATTTTCTGTTTGGATGATCTGTCCATTGGTGTAAGTGACGTGTTAAAGTCTCCCACTATTATTGTGTATTACTGTCGATTTCCTCTTTTATAACTGTTAGCAGTTGCCTCATGTATTGAGGTGCTCCTATGTTGGGTGCATATATATTTATAATTGTTATATTTCTTCTATAATTGATCCCTTGATCATTATGTAGTGTCCTTCCTTGTCTCTTGTAACATTCTTTATTTTAAAGTCTATTTTATCTGATATGAGTATTGCTACTCCAGCTTTCTTTTGATTTCCATTTGCATGGAATATCTTCTTCCATCCCCTCACATTCAGTCTGTATGTATCCCTAGGTCTGAAGTGGGTCCCTTGTAGACAGCATATGTATGGGTTTTGTTTTGGTGCCCATTCAGTGAGCCTGTGTCTTTTGGTTGGAGCATTTAATCCATTCACGTTTAAGGTAATTATTGATATGTATGTTCCTATTACCATTTTCTTAATTGTTATGGATTTGTTTTTGTAGGTCCTTTTCTTCTCTTGTGTTTCCCACTTAGAGAAGTTCCTTTAGCATTTGTTGTAGAGCTGGTTTGGTGGTGCTGAATTCTCTTAGCTTTTGCTTGTCTGTAAAGCTTTTGATTTCTCCATCAAATCTGAATGGGATCCTTGCAGGGTAGAGTAATCTTGGTTGTAGGTTCTTCCCTTTCATCACTTTAAATATGTCATGCCACTCCCTTCTGGCTTGTAGAGTTTCTGCTGAGAAATGAGCTGTTAACCGTACGGAAGTTCCTTTGTATGTTGTCATTTTTCCCTTGTTGTTTTCAATAATTTTTCTTTGTCTTTAATTTTTGTCAATTTTATTACTATGTGTCTCGGCATGGTTCTCCTTGGGTTTATCCTGCCTCGGACTCTCTGAGCTTCCTGGACTTGGGTGGCTATTTCCTTTCCCATGTTAGGGAAGTTTTCAACTATAATCTCTTCAAATGTTTTCTCGGGTCATTTCTCTCTCTCTTCTCCTTCTGGGACCCCTATAATGTGAATGTTCTTGCGTTTAACGTTGTCCCAGAGGTCTCTTAGGCTGTCTAATTTCTTTTCATTCTTTTTTCTTTATTCTGTTCCACGGCAGTGGTTTCCACTGTTCTGTCTTCCAGGTCACTTATCTGTTCTTCTGCCTCAGTTATTCTGCTATTGATTCCTTCTAGTGTAGTTTTCATTTCAGTTATTGTATTTTTCATCCGTGTTTGTTTGTTCTTTAATTCTTCTAGGTGTTTGTTCTTTAATTCTTCTAGGTCTTTGTTAAACATTTCTTGCATCTTCTCAATCTTTGCCTCCATTCTTTTTCTGAGATCCTGGATTATCCTCACTATCATTATTCTGAATTCTTTTTCTGGAAGGTTGCCTATCTCCACTTGTTCTTCTGCGGTTTTATCTTTTTCCTTCATCTGGTACATAGCCCTCTGCCTTTTCATCTTGTCTATCTTTCTGTGAATGTGGTTTTTGTTCCACAGGCTGCAGGATTGTAGTTCTTCTTGCTTCTGCTGTCTGCCCTCTGCAAGTTCTGATTCTTCTTAATATCAGTATAGAATTTCACTGTATAACCCTCCCAAAATTTAAGTATTCTCTAACTGGTGGCTGATACATGGTGAATTTTAAACTATATAGAATTTAGACTTTTAGAGGTATAAAGACCTTATGGAGTATCTTACAGAGTCCAAAAGTGTCACTCTATAGATAAAAGTACAGAAGCCCCAAGATACTGAAGTATGTTAATAAAAAAGATTGCAACTTTGCTTCGTAGCAGATAGGGGAACGTAAACTATAATTTTCCCCACTATTTAAAAGTTGAGAGCTCAAACTCTAGAGCCAGACTTCTGGGTTTGACTCCCAGCTCCATTACTTACTAGCTGAGCCACCTTTGTCAAATCACATAACCTCTCTGGGACTCAGTTTCCTTATCTCAATAATGTGACAATAATATAGTTGTTGTCAAGAAGAAATTGGTTATAATATAAAATGCTTAAAATACTACCTTGGCAATAAAGCAATAAGTGTTAATTATTACTGTTACTGGCTGAATGTTTATTCCCACCCCCTCCAAATTCAGATGTTGAAATGCTAAGCCCTCATATGATAGTATTAGGAGGTGGGACCTGGGGGAGGTGATTAGGTCAAGGGTGGAACCCTCAAGAATGGGATTAGTGCCCTTATAAAAGAGATGGCACAGAACTCTCATCATGTCCACCATGTGTCTATGAACTACGAACCAGGCCCTCACCAGACACTGAATCTCCCAGAACCTTCATCATCTTGAACTTCCCAGCCTCCAGAACTATGAAAAATAAATGTGTTTTATTTAAGCCACCCAGTCTGTGGTACTTCATTATAGCAGCCGGAACTAGGACAATTATAACTGTAGCTATTAATATTATATCATGCTACTTCAAGCTTACTTTATTAAACAATTAAGATTTCTGTTCTTGGCATAAGCAAAATAGAAAACACAAATTTTGGTTGTTATTTAAGATTTTGGTATTTATACAGTCACGCTATTTCTTTTTTATTCTTTATTAAAATATAAAATTATGTAATGGCTGCAGGGAGATATATTGAATTATGACTTATGAAGGATTTAAGTATATCCAACTGAAACAGAACTCTCAACAGAAATGTGAACACTTACTTATGTTAGAGTTATTGGTTACCTATCTAAACCTCCTTGGAATGAGGAATGGAGGAAGAAAAGGAAATCAAAATCATCAGTCCTACTATATTTTCACTCATGTGAATTTTACAATAAAGGGTGAAAACTTGAAACTCCACAGAACATACCAGTGGATATGTACTGATTCTCAAGCAGAAAAAACACCTGCTCCAGGTGGTGGGCTAATATTTGAGGGAAACAAATGTGTTGGTTTCAGTTCTCTGTGACTTGTAAGATTTGCACTTCCTTTAATATTGGTGGTGTTATTGGTTTTCTGATGTTTTATTCTTTCTTTCTTTATTTTTTTTACTTAAAACACATCAGACTGAAGTGTATTAGCAGAGCCCAGATTGTTTGAACACCTTTCAACAGCAAGAACAAAATGTTACATACCTTTGAGGTAGAGCCTAATAACCTACCCAGAGAAACAGAGAGCTCTGAGACTACTCCAAACCATGGTATCCCAGCCCTCATTTTGATGCAGCTCCTTTTCAATATCTCAACTGGTTAGTGGTGACATTTTTCTTTATTGTTCAAAATCATGAATTCTCAGGTCATAGGATACTCTGCACTTTCATATGATCCAAGAGCTTTTTTATTTTTTTAAGCAGAATTCATTAAAAAACTTAGAGTATGTAGCTCACCAGAATGGCCCAAGAGAAGTTAGCAGGCGGTACACAACTTACTTGTTGAAGTTAAAATGGGCAGAGTATTTTGGCTGGCCCAAGACTAAAACTGAGGAGGACAAGTATATCTGAGTACATATTTAAAAGAACTCAGTTCCTTTTCTTAGACTTGAACTCACTCCTGTTCAATTTAAAATCATTTTATCTTTTTAAGATTTAAATTTGAATCTTTAAGAATAGGGGGACATTTTCATAACTCCTTTTCCAAAGAAATCTTTGGCAATAAAAAGTCAAGCAGTACTCAGGTCAAAGGTTAAAATATCACAGACAACATTTCGTTCTCAGGTCTATATCCCTTAATCAGGTAAACAAGCTTCAACTGTTAGAATTATATCGTTTGAATTCCAAAGACAAAGAAGTTAAACATTCTTTTGAAATCATAGGAATTTCCACTTTGAATACAGATGAACAAAGAAATAAAAACAAAGTAGTTGATTACCATACTGCTGGCCTCGCTTTGCAGTGTGTAAACTGTCTAAAAGATTTTTATTTATTTATTTATTTTTTTTTTTTTGCGGTACGTGGGTCTCTCACTGTTGTGGCCTCTGCCGTTGCGGAGCACAGGCTCCGGACGCGCAGGCTCAGCGGCCACGGCTCACGGGCCCAGCCGCTCCGCGGCACGCGGGATCCTCCCGGACCGGGGCACGAACCCGTGTACCCTGCATCGGCAGGCGGACTCTCAACCACTGCGACACCAGGGAAGCCCCTCTAAAAGATTTTTAAAATTTATTTTTATTGTTTTTTTTTTAATGATAGAAAATGGAAAGAAAACAAGCACAAAATTGGAGAGGATCATGCCTGGGTCTCACCCCATCCCACTCTCCAATAACTGAATTCAGTTTGTGCTCCAGAGAGCAGCAAACAGAAGAAGTAACTAGGGCAGATCATTCCTAGGTCCTCAGCCGATTCCCTTCAGATGACTAATTCCTTCTTATCTCTCTATACGTTAAAGTACATGGAGCAATTTAACTGAATCCCATCTTTGCCTCACTCTGAAATACCACTCTGAAAATTTGCTGATGGAAGAATCAGAATTGGAAGTGTAAGACAGGAGGAAAAGTAGAGGAAACACTAATCTGCGATTCATGGTAGAAAGGCAGTACAAACTTGCCTGGGTGTTCTCCAGGTAATGAGAAACATCTCATAAATGCCAAGGAAAGAACTTTAAATGACTGCTCTTTTAACACGCTTTTCAGGTAAATGTCTTCAGGCCGGTGTCACAGAAAAGCCCCTGAATGGGAGGGGTTCCCCCTGCTTCATGATCACACTAGCTCTGAGCACAATTAAAACTAATCCTTTTACCTGCCTACATTTCTTACAAGCAATCCGTCTAGAGTAGTACATAAAAAAGGTCTGGATGTTTTGCACCAACAAGATTCAATCAGGACTTCAACGTTGGGGGTCAGGGGATGCAAGTCCAAACAACAGCAGCTCATTCACTTATTTAAAACATTCAGCTATTTTCAAAGGCTTAGAACACACAGAGCATAATGGCGTATGAAAATGACAGGCCCTCATCAGAGGCACTGCCTCCAAATTTGCTTACGTCGAGCTTTGAGAGACAGCCAAGACATGAAAACCCTAGAGAAGGAAAAACTTATGTCATGACTTACATTAAGAAACAGGCTGTAGGAACAACAAATGTTTACAAACCGATTTAGGGTGCTCAAAATTACACGAGAAAGGCTACAGAAAGATCCTCTCTCTCAAAAAGTAGTTGATACAATTATATACCAACTACCTAAAAGGGTTTCCTGTACCAGAGTTGGGGAGAGGTCAGTGTTGCTCTGTCCTCACGTCATTAGGTGCCAAAGAAAATACGTTTCGCTTTTGCAATAAGCACATCAACTGTTCATGACAAACTTTTTATGCAGTTTTATTCCTCTTGTCACACTCTCACACACAAGCCAAAGTAACAACTAAAAAAGTTGAACCACAATTATACTTCTATGGTGATTCTTCTCACCGGGTTATTTTATTTAAACATCACATGTAACAACAATAATCCTACCCTTCCCGACTCATCGGATTTACTTTCACCACTTTGTTTGCAGCTCAGGTGGAAGATCGTGGGATGTACAACACCTATGTTCTTTGTCTCCACTCGAATGCCTCAGATTCAACAGGCACCAAATAAATGTTGAGCAATTCTCTTCTCAACAGCTTTCCTTGGTTTCATCTTCGATTCATATCTGTGGCTTACCAAAGAGAACACCAGAGTAGGGCCTTAGTCTTAACTTTAGAAAGAAGAAACTCAAACTGATTCATTCTAACTCAACATCTCTCTACCCACCACCTCTTCACGGAAGAGGCAAGCTTTTGTGGTTTCAGAGTCTGAGGTCACCCCAAGTCACAACAGGCCATCTGCCCGATCTTCTCATCTTAGTAACTGGGCCTCCTTAGAAAACTTCAAGCCAGAAATTTAACATCACACACACACATATGGATTAAAACCAGGTGAGTAAGACACACAATGAGTGAGAAATTCAAAGCAAATAGAAATTCCCTCATGACCCAAAACATGGTACCAGCTAGGATGTATGGTACAAATGAATTATAAAGTTGAGATTTTTAAAGTCACATGAATGAGGGCTCTTTAGCCCAAGTTTAACGAGTTCCATCTCCTTAAAAGTTTTATTGTTTAACTTATGTTTTAGGCAGGTACAACAAAGTAGCACCCTGCCATATTACATAAGAATCAAGGCAGAAAAACCATATTCGTGTGAGACAGCGGTGTGGTAAGGAGGTTAACGGCTTCCCCCAAATCTATCCACCTCCTAATCTCTGGAACCTGTGAAAGTTATGTGACACAGAAAGGAAGGAATTAAGGTTGCTAATCAGCTGACCTTAAAGAGATTATGCTGGATTCCTCCAGGTGGACCCAATGTAATCACAACGGTCCTTAAACAGGGGAGGGGGAGGCAGAAGCGTGAGAATCAGAGAGATGGCACTGTGAGAAAGACTGACTAGTCACTGCTGCCTTTGAAGACGCAAAGGGCCAACAGTCAAGCAGTTCAGGCAGCCTCTGCATGCTGGAAAAGGCTAGAAAACAGCTTCTCCCCTAGAGCCTCCCGAAAGGAATGCGGCTCTGTTCACACCTGGATTTTACCCTGGGGAGACTCATTTCGGACTTCTAACCTCCAGAACCGTAATCGATGTATGTTGTTTTAAACCACTAAGTGTATGATAATCTGTTACAGCAGCAACAGAAAACTACTACAAGTGAGATGCTGAAAATTAATAATGATCCAGCTCCTTTAAATTATAGAAAAGACCATTTTAATGTAATTATCCTTCAAGTATTTACAAGGGAGGGTCTATATTTGGGGGTTTTCCCCCCTATCTTTAAGGTCTTCTAAAGTCAAATTAATATCTGAAATATCAGCTTTCATGAATGAAAGTCAACAGGAAAAAAAAAAATGCCTTAACATAGTTCTGATTTAAAAATCAATGTACCAGGGACTTCCCTAGTGGTGCAGTGGTTAAGAATCTGCCTGCCAATGCAGGGGACACAGGTTCAATCCCTGGTCTGGGAAGATCCCACATGCTGCGGAGCAACTAAGCTCGTGCACCACAACTACTGAGCCTGCACTCTAGAGCCCACGAGCCACAACTACTGAGCCCGTGTGCCACAACTACTGAAGCCCACGTGCGTAGAGCCTGTGCTCCTCAAAAAGTGAAGCCACCACAATGAGAAGCCTGCGCAACACAATGAAGAGTAGCCCCCGCTCGCCGCGACTAGAGAAAGCCCGCGCGCAGCAAAGAAGACCCAACACAGCCAAAAATAAATAAATGTATTAAAAAGAAAAATCAATGTAGCAGAAGTTGTAGAGAAGCAGCAGTTTTCCATTCTAAGGAGAGGAAATGTTCATGTGAAAAGTCCCCATTCTCTGCCACGGTTTCAGGAGGTTCCCTATTTGCCATGGACATTCAGCTCGTACAGGAACACTCTGCACACACATCTTCCAAATAATCCTAGGTTTTCTCCCTCATCTGGCTCTCCTGAATGCACAGCAAGCCCCTCCCCCCATATATAACTTACTCTTCTTCCTGTCTCTTTTTCTACCTCTTTTATATACACACACCTCTCACTTGTTGATACAAACCTCAGGGGACACAAATTAACTTTAATGCATTAATACCAATCAAGAGAAAATATAATTATCCTTAATGAATCAGATACAAAAAGTTTTAATATATTTCAGAACCAAACAGAGTAACATCTAACTTCTCCTGATCACTTAACCATCAACTTCAACTATACAATGCCAAGAATACAGAAGGGGGGAAAAAGGCATCTGGGTGGTCAAAGCAGACATGCCCAAGTTTAACAATTATAAAGTTTATGTAATTCATTCATAGTAAAATTCCTCAGGCTCTAGGTCACAATCTAATGACGTTTGTTTTAGATATAATTCTAACAGATTAGCTTATCTAGGTTTCTAGGCCTCAGCAGATTAAAACCAAGAGGGTGAAGGACAAGAAGAGGTTAGAGACCCATACCTTCAAACAACAGGAGAGAAAAGGTAACACATTCACTGAGTGTTTACCAAGTGCTAGCCCTGTACCCAGCACTTTGATAGACTGACGTTTACAGAAGAGGAAGCTTGGACTCCTTGGAGCTAAATTAACTTGTCCAGAATCAGAAAAAGGGGATATACACCAAGAGTGGGAAGAGAACACAATCTCCCATCTGATTCATAAACTAATCTTTTCCCCTCGACCTTATCACCTCAGAATCAACAGCAAACACTGACTGTTGACAGTAAGGGTCTGAAAAATGAGTGAGAATACAACCCCAAGACTTCAGGCAAGAACACCAGTATAGAAACTCACAAAAAAGCTGCAACAACAGCCATGCATTACTAAAAATCTCCTAAAGCCATCCCTATATAAAAGAATTTTTCAAAAAAGGTAAAATCATGACTGTCATACAGATATAAAATAAAGTGTCTCAAAGATTCCATTTAACTCATTAATTAATGGGGGAACCGAAAAAGATGTTATAACCAGTTCAAAGGAGAAGACAAAGAATCACATTTTTAATGTAGCAAAGGAATGTTGAAACCAATGTGCAAACACTGGTCAATTGCATTCCCCAGGACATAACTAATTTGCATTTCTATGGACAAGAATTATTTGCACTGCTTTCAATTTTCTACAAGTTAACTTCTAGTTCTACAGAGGTATAAAATAGTGTGGTCAAAGACAAAGACTCAGGCCCTATAGATCGAATAATCCCCAGACATGACAGCATCAGATTGACAGGATATCCAAAAGTCTTTTTGCTCATTTCAAAGTATTACACTTTTTCTTGCACCAACCTTGCACCATAGTAAAGAAATGATAATTGTTTATTATCTTCAACATACTCTACTTGCAAAGATTAAATATGTGCTAAAAATCGTTAAAGCTTTACATCTAATTGGTTGCCAATGAACTTCAAAGTATGTAGATCTGCCATTCCCAATGATGCTGGATTGATGTTTTGTTAGAGTGGAACATACATGAGAGGCACTTGATAAATGATTCTGAGGCGGAGGGTGGGGGAGTGGTGGGTGTCAGAGGATGATTTTTCCAAATATTTCCTAGCATCACAACTCTTGCTCAAAAGAATAGATTCAGGACAACTGACTATTCAACATCATTTTATTCTTTCCCTGAAGAACAAGTTGAAATAGTATCTTGTTCCTATTTCCTAATATAATAAGACTGTATATATAAGCAAATATCCAATGATTTGCACAGAGCCCATTCTATGAAATATTTTTGGGTGATCTCTGTGTCATTCACACAAGCCTCTACTTACCCTCAGTAACACTGATTTTAAGACTCTTGAAGATAATTTTAATCATGGCAATTTTTACGTATGTGTAGAACCATCAACTATGATCGTTCAATTCACAAATGAATGTTCCCTAGAACTGGTTTGTGGCCTACTGTTGATCAGTAAGTAAGTTTTCAGTGATCCATTGTGAACTGAGCAAAATAGTTTTTTTCATAAATTTATCTTTATTCAATTTAAAGGGATTATTTATTCAAAGACTATAATCTTGCTACTGGGTACGGGTGGGAGTCCTTTCTGTCAGGAAATAAACTGAGTGACAGTCCATAAGCATTGTTTTCCTAATGTCCACATCGGCAAAATAAAACTCCACATTTGCGTGCACACCCATGCATGCAAACACACACACACACGCACGCACACACACACACACACACACACACCCTGGCCCAGGGGGTGGAGGGGGGATTTGTTTTTAATATTATAGTTACTGCAAAATTGAAAAATCCGGAAGCTACTACCTAAGCAACTCTGGAAAGCCGAGTGCTAAAGGGTATATTGTTGATATATACAATTTTCATTTTGAGAAGTAAATCAATGTCTGTATTTTTCAAATGTTAACCAAACCACAAAATGTCCTATTGTGATTATTATATTAGTAACAGTGAGGGTGAAAAGACAAAACTAAAGACTGAACTTTTCTATTCATAGCTATGAGCGCTTATGATGAAAAACAATTCACATACAACTATTATCTATGCCCGACTCCATTCTATTCACTATAATTCCCAGACTTGCAGAAATTCTGCACTGCCCATGTGCTCAAGAGTTAGGCCTTTCACTTTTCCTTCTCTCTCAACACTTCTTCTGAGAACTTAGTCTTAAACTGTCATAAATGAGCTAAGATTTTGGCAGATGTACACTGCTTTGAATTGCTCTCAGTACCTGTATTACCTAAATGTGAATCTCCATTATCCCCTTGCCAATTAAACTATCTCCAGACTGTGGCCGCCTTAAAATCCCAGATAAATTACCCAGTACCTAGTCTTCCTAGAAACTAAAAATAATGCACACACCCTAAATTTTTGATAACGGTAAAAAAGTTTCAAGTCAAGTTTTGTTCCTTTTTTTTTTCCTGCCTTTTTATACTTCAGATACAGAATAAGATTTGAAAACTTAAGACTTAAAACCTGAAAGTTTCCATAGTATTGTGGATCAAAGGCCATAATTAAAGCGGCGATTCTGAACATTTTGCCTATTTTAGAGCAAACAAAACTCGTTATTTAGTAGTTAACACTCAGAATCCCTGTATTCATGTAGTTTGCACACGATTTTTCATGGAAGTACCTGGACAAATGTAGAGTCATTTACTTATAATCATCTTTGCTATCAATCCCCTTGCACTTTTCTAACTTCCCTGATTGCAAACTCCTGAAAAATCCTAACAACTGCTACAGTGTGAAGAGCCCTCACTCTGGGTGAAGGACTTTCCAAGCACTTTAGGAGGATTATCGCAGTTAATCCTCGCAGCTCCCCTGGGAGGTACGCACTTGAATCCGTCCCTGTGACGGGAAGGACGGAGGCTGCAGCTCAGAGACCTCACTTGCCAAAGATTACACAGCTAAGGCGATCTGGAATTTGAACACAGGGCTTAATCTGCTTTCAAAAAAAAATGAACTACTGCACTGGAGGGTAAAACACAGCGGGTAAAAAAGTTGTAGTATGTGGTTCCTTCCAAATAAGACAAAAGTTCAGGGACTGCCCCTGGATCCCAAAATACCAGATGCCCCAGAATGACTGTCCATCTTCACCAACTGGCCCATCTGACAGGTACTGAAGGGCAGGACTTAGACTACAGGGTGTAATCTTCTAGGCGTTGAGGGGTGTGCCACTTAAACTATTATTACACCTGGGACACACTGAGAAACTGAACCCTGGTATCTGGTGTATCATTAACTGTCCAATAAACCTTATTTGAGCGCCTCTATATTTAAGTAACTGTTAAGTAACTGACACTTTGCTGTGGAGAACTGAATCAGGGAAAGGCATATCCCTGCCCTCCATGAACTTCCTGTCAAAGGCATGAATAAGAACAAAGAGAACCTCCAGAAACAGCCACTAGAGTTACCTCATCACTATTAACGTCCTTGTCCTTTTCCTCAAATTCATAATTTCCTGGGGGATAAAGGAGAACATGAACACTGGTAAATACTCTAAAAATATCTAGGCTAGGGGAGGGGGAATTGGAGGAAGGTGGTCCAAATTTTCAGGTATATGGCTCTTAGTGCCCTGTACCACATGATGAGAAGATACAGGGACTCAAAAGCCACTGTTCAGTGCGTGCACAGGATGTGATACACTCCTACCTCCAAAGTTCCTTTCAATATTCCGGGCATGGGGTGGTATCTGTGTGCACAGGGAAAGTAAAGGAATAAGAAAAGAATCCACCTGCACTTAAAACCCTTCTGAAAGAGACACTTTGCCCCCAATGTTACTTCAACCTAAAAATGTGCAGGGCACAAGCATTTAAACACACAGAGTATGGCTCTATTCAGTCTTCTGCTGAGTGAAATTGCCCACACTGCACATGTACTTTTCGACCACACTGCCTGTTGAGAAGGTGACCAATGATTAGAAAGAGAGAAAAGACTTCTGATTAAAGGGGCAGGTTGAATGCAGTCATTTAGTTCCACCTTCTCCTGAAACTGCACTAAAATGATTAAAAGAGATGTTTTAAAAAGAAAGACATAAACACACTTAGACACAGAAAATAACTACAACATTTTGGAAGCCAGGAAGCAGAAGAATGAGTGGTAACTGTGATCCAGCAGACCAGAAGAATTTAATCTAAACAAGCAGTGGAGAGAAGGAGAGACACAACCCAGTTCTCCCCTACAACTCCCAAGAAGCTCAGGAATCGGTAGAATCTGAGATCCCACATAAACGGGAGTAAAGGTAGGGCTAAAAACAGGGGGATTGGTTCAAAGCCCTTTAAAGAATCACTGAGAGTTCTACAGCCTTCCCTCCATTTCCCATTGCCTGCCCACCCGAGTAGAAGACTATACATTCATTCCCTGGAAAGAATGAAACATGGCATCTGAAGTGAAAATCACCAGGCACAGTTTACAGCAGGGCTATGTGCAGAAAAAGAGAATCAAGTGAAACTTTAACATAGTGAATACTGAAATCCCCAAGCCCTCTGCCCCACATGCCTCCCAGGGCACTGAGAACCAGACTTATATTCTTTAGGTAGAAGCTTAAAACATCCCTTTTGGGAGTATCAGTCCAAGAGAGAAAAGCTAAAGTTGTGATTGTTGGGGCCTCCCCGCAGAAAAAACAACCAAATACCCCTGGGGTGAGATTCATAGTAGACAAATCCCACCCATGCACAGAGAACTCCGAATTAGTTCTATAATGCTCCATTTTTAGAGATAAGCAGACACATAAGAATTGTGAGGCATCTAAGAAAAACCATTAATGTGAAAGAAACCTAACGGGGGGAAAAGAAAAGCAACTTAGGATAAACAGAGCTATACAAGGAGATGAAAATAAGTATACACATATTATTAATATTTTTTAAAGCCTGAAGTTAAAAGATACTGCATTCACAAAAGAAGAATAGCAACAGGATGCTACAAAATAGAGCTCTTGAAATAGGGAAAAAATATGGGTAAATGGAAATTTAAAACTCAATAAAAGACTTAAAAGGTAAATTTGAGAAAATCTCCCAGAAAAGAGTGCAAAAGGACAAAGCGATGTAAAATACAAGATAAAAGTAATAAAAATTAGAGGATCACTCCAGGAGGGCCAACAAAGAAGGGGAAAAAAAAATCAAGGAAGTTTCACAGAACTTAAGTATTTGAGTTTGCAAATTTAAAGGGCCTAGCACATTCGGTAATGAAAAACAGTCACCAAAGGACACCGTGAAATTTCGGAAGACTGGAGTTTCCAAACAGGATTAAAAGACACACACACAAAAAACGACAACAACAAAAATCACCACCACAAAAAACCAGATCAGATACAGAGTTCTACTCTGGAAAGCAACACTGGAGGCTTAGAAGCCAGTGGAGCAAATGCTTTCAAAACTACAAGGGAAAATCATTTCCAACCTAGAATTCAACACCAACTAGACCATCAATCATGAGTTTGATAAGCCAAATGTCCAAAAATTGACCTCTAATGCACCCTGGAGTAAGCTAAGAAGTGGGAGACTTGAAAGCCAGCTGGAATCCTTAGGACGAGAAGGGACTCCCCATGATAATGCACAGGATTAGGGGGTGACAGCCATGCAGCATCCTCGACAGTAGCCAGTCCAGAGTGGAGCAGATCCAAAGCTCTGGGAGAAATGTCAGCAAGAAGATGAACTGGTAGAACCGTATGCCATACCTGTTTGATATGATTAAAAGGAGATTTACACAACTGTGGGTAATACCTGGGAATGAATTGATGTGGATTTAGCAAACTAAGTGAAAGAACACAACAATTACCAACTCTGGGAAAAGTAGGGTTGAACAAGGAGGAAAAATCATCATCACATGCTACATGACAGCTATGAACAGCATTTACAAAGGCATAAATGCCGTGCACTTGTGCATCTACCCAAAACCATGACATTAACTGGAGGGTAAGGAGGTATATTGAAGGTGCATGGGAGGGAGAGGAAAAAGACCTAAATCCGTATCTTCCCAAGGGGGAGGCCAAGAGATGACACCCAAAATAGAAAAGTCAAGAAGCTGCCATATAAGCACACTATTTACGACAACGGAAGTAAATACAAAAAAACAAAAAGTGGAAAAAAGCTAAATAGTTAAAAGTAGAGAAAGCTACAGAGAGGTTAGAGGGGATTGGCAGGGGAAGGAAAGAAGTCACCACTGGTTTTCATAACACCTTTACAAACTTATTTGACCCTTTACAAATTGTTCATATAGAACACTGATATAAATTAAAACTAACTAATAAAAAAGTAAGAGATGTGGAATTCAATATTCACTTCCGTATCCATTATTAGAAAAATATGTGTGCCTGTATTTTAGAACACAGGTCATGTCATTCTTTTAAAATGACAATTTCGAGGCCTTCTTTAGTTGAAAGCACATTTAATGAAGAAAATCATTCACCTAGCATCATTTGTCAGGACCTAGACACTGGCCAGACATGCTGTATAAAAAGGCTAATTTGTGAACAGTTATTTGCAAAGTCAACATTCTTCCAGAGTCTTTTAAACTGGCAGCCTTTCCTACTTTTAAATTTGTATTTATTCATAATTCACCTTTTCTCTCAAAGAAGTGAAGCAGCTATCTTTATTACATCACAATTTTCTATTCAAAATATAAAGATACACAGTGAGTTAGAGCATTATGGAGTGTTAATTAGCGCCTACTTTCCAGAATAGCTACAGACAGTTCTTTGAAAAAGGAAAAAAGGGAATAAGTGGTAGAAATAAGGTAATTTGTTCTTTGTGTCTTAATATTTAGCTTGAACACAATACCAAAATTTTATTCCTTTATGTCTTCCATGCAAAATAAAAAGCCAAAGAAGTAAGCATAATAAGCATAATTCACAAAACAAGCTTTTTCATTGTTATTAAGCAGTTATTACTAAAAAGCAAGAAATGCTTGAACATACCCACTTCAAAATAGCAGTTAAGATTCTGTGACACCGACATTGTTATTATAAAATTCCCCAATCAAGTTAAAATTTTGTCTTTCATGAACTGTAATTTCTTAAACAAGGCAAGAGAATTTTGATAAAAATAATAATGTATTAATATTACCTATTTTCACTGGAATCCACTCTTACTTTACAACTAATTTACTTCTAATTATTTCCTTGGAAATCTATACTTTGAAGATAGTAGTTTGAAGGAACTAAATATGTTATTTTTAAAAAATAATAAATGTATTGTGAAATATATTGTATTTGATTATCAACATACAGCATTGCAAATTGATATTACAGAACCCAAATTCACCCAGAAGTTTCCATCCCCAGAAAATTATTCTGACACTGAAGGATACCTGTACAATGGCAAAACTTCTGAGGCATCCGGGCCTTAAAATTAAAAGGCCATTCTGACCGGTACCTCAATTTTCCAAAGAGAGTTTTGTTATTGCTGTTTTGTTGTTTGAACTGATTAATCCTCAAGTGGGTTCCAACCACCATGAAGAATTCCTAAAAGTATAAGCATCTTAGAATAGGAGGAGACCTCGAATGCCATAAAGTCCAATCTCCTTTCCTTGTTGATGCAAAACTGTGGCATACAGAAGTTAACTCGTGGTTAATTCAGTCTCCTAGAACCCAGTGTAGTGCTCTGTCTGCAACATTATGTTACACAATGTGCAAAAGCAGGACAAGTCCTATCTGATACTTTTACAACCAGCATGGAAAGTCACACATTGTCATTAGGTACCTTTTGTTTATCTTTGTATTCACACATATGGGAATGTTCTACCTTCGTCCAAAATCAAATGAGGGTTCCCTTTATTGTTCAAAAGACAGGCTGCCCAATTATAGCTGTGACTAAAACCAGAAAAGTGTTTCCAATTTATCTTCCCATATCAGGTTAGTGACTTGTTTGGTGTGTACCAAGCAGTACATGTGGTCACAGAGTGGGTGTTACTGTCAGTTTTCCCTGGTCCTTCTAAATCACAAAAGGCAACAAGTTGTGGGGGGAGATGGGAGCTGTTCTATCAGTTAAGACTTTAAGATCCATCAGCAGACCCCATGCACTGAGAGCCCTGGCAATTTTCCTTCTCTATGCCCCAGAAAGTAATGCCTCAGACAGTTAGACTGTTGGAACATCAAAGAGCTGACATGAGTTTTAGGTGGCACTTAAATGAAACATGTTTACATTCTCATCTTTAAAAATATATATACAAGAACAAAGATAATCAGACAGTTTAGGAAGGACATCACGGTTAGTGGACAAATGAGGAATATACTGAACTGGAGCAAACCAGCTTAACCAGACAAGGGTAATTTGAGCAGGTGGAAATCCTAAGTCACACATCAGAGATCATGATTATTGGTTGACTTTAGCAATGTGTTTGGCTGCAAGTAACAGCAAACTCACTCTATGGTGCTTTCAAACAAGGGTCAGCAAACTAAAGGGCCAGAGAGTCAGTATTTTAGGCTATGGGCCAAAGTATCTCTGTTGCAACTACTCAACTCTGTCCTGGTAGCATGAAAGCAGCCACAGACAATAACAAACAAATGAGTGTGGCTGTGTCCCAATAACACTTCATTTACAAAAATAGGCAGCCAGCCCACAGGTCATAATTTGCCAACCACTGGTTTAATCAAAATGTCAACCCCTGGTTTAAACAAATAGGACTCACTAAAAAAAAAAAAAAAAAAAAAAAAAAGCTGGCCTTTCCTCCAAGGTAGAAAGAAGGCTACAGCAGCTCCAGGTGTCAAATCCATGTTCAAGGTGAGAGGAAGAGCAATGTGGGGAGGGGGGACTGGGGGGGGGGGACGGGGGCGGGTGGAGGAAGATTGAGTCAACCCCATCTGTCCCTTTTCACAAGAAAGCAAAAGTTTTCCCAAAGCACCTCAAGCAGACCCCACCCACCCTGATCACTGGTCAGCAATACAGACAGGACACAACACCAGAGTCATAAGCATCTTAGACAAAACACGATTCATTGGCTAGGCCTAGAAACATTGCTAACTCAGCTAAAACTAGGGTTCCTTTAGCAAGAATGCATAAATGGTTATTGGGTATACAGTTACCAGTATCTGTCGCAACTGACTTTATTTTTTCTATTTTTTCTATTGGTATAACCCGCTAAGAGGAAATGCAACGCACTCTCTTAGCTCTGAACTAACTGTCAAATAAAGATTGAGAAGGATAAGGCATGGTTGACTGGGGGTGGGAGGTGTGTAAAATAAGCAAGCAAGAGTGAACCTACCTCTAGCTCCCTAAAAGTAGTGATTAAATGGGAAAGTAGAGAGTGAGAAACCTGAATGGCAGCCGGGCTTTGTCCTGAGCAAAAACACTTAACATAGCCACGCCTCTGTTTCCACAACTGGAAAAATGAGGTTATTCAAGGAGATGTTCACTAAGGTCTAACTAACATCCCAAGTTCTAACAACCTACAAATGCTTTAAATATGTTGTCCGATCAAGCAAATGCAGCATAAAGTATATATCAAAATTTCATTCTTAAAACAGTAAAGCCTAAATTACAAATGTGGAGGATTCCCAGAGAAAGTAGAGTCTTAAACTAAAGAAAGGGAATTTTATTCAAATAACTTTCACACGTTGTTGGAAGACTGGCATTCCATCCAACCTTTCCAATTTCCCAAAAAACACACGTGTAAGAAGGGTAGTTAACTTTTTTAAAACACTATAAATGTGTCTTGTAAAAATTATACTGTTTCTTACAACCTTAAAATAGTTCTCAAGTCAAAAATGGTAACTGTTCTAGCGCGACTACTAACTCAGGAAACGCCCAGTAACCCTTCCATTGCCACAGCCCCGAGTAAGCACTGCCAAAGACGAGGTGGCAGTAATTAGATTTACTGGAGACAGTGCTCAAATGATCACTGTTTTAACAATGGTTTGGAAATTAATCAAAACGAAGTAAAAAAATCATTGAGGTTCCTTAAGAAATATGCTTTGCAGAAGGAATCCTTTTAGCCATTTGAGCAAAACAGGAAGAAAAAAGAGGAAAAAGGGGAGGCAGAAACAGTGGGAAAAGGAAAAGAAGTAGTTTTGGAGGAAAATTCTGTTTAGCATGATGTTCCCATTGTGGCGGCGGGGGGGATCTTCTAGTTTTATATCCATAAAACAGAGATAAGCAAATTCTTCTCAATAAATTGGTCATAATTCATTTTAAAAATATACTGTAAACTAAGTGAATGCTCAAACACTCAAAGAAATTAATGTAGAAGAGTATTTTTATTTCGTGCATTTAATTCATCATTTAAAAGCTTGAAAATGGGCAAAACTGAAAATTCCATTACTTTATTATACTGGAGAGCATGTACTTTGTTGCTATGTAATTTATTTGAGCACTCATTACATCATTTTTTGTTACAACTAGTAAAATACACTTATCACTAAATTTGAACACATACATGAGCAAGAAGCCTTTACAAACAGCCCCGAAGAGCCTCTCAAATGATTACTGTGTGGCAAGAGCAAAGGCGGTGGGGGAAGGAGAGAGGGAAGAAGGGAGGGAGGGAAGGAGGGGAAAGCTACCACCACTGAGACGCAGGGGCTCCTGGAGGTTCGCAGGAAGCCTTCAGTCCAGTACTCAATTAGAGAATGCTTTATTCAGCAGTGGATATCACATCTCGCCTGCCACCGGAGTAGATAAGAGATACCCTGGGAGTGAGAATTCTGCAAGGATTCTGCCCTGGAATAGAACAGGCAGCAGTTCTCAGTCCTGACATACCAAAGGGGTTAGCAGGGGTTTCCCCAAATGCCCATTCTCAGACAGATGAAAGTACTTCCTTTGAAAAATGCTGGAGCTTTTCACCTCTGCAAAGCCTGCTTCCCTATATATTGTCTCCCATGGCCGTCTCGGTGTTTTAATCAACCCCCAGCCTCTTCACCATTTGTCATTTACACCAGCATACAATAAGAAAACACATTTTCCTACATGCCTCAGCACGTCCAGGATGGAATCAACCCTCATGCCTGCAAGTGCTTTGGATGAAAATGCGCAGAATACATCGCTTAACCCATTTACGCAAAAAGACACACACGAAGCTTAACCCGAAATGTCCTGAACACTCCATGTGGGCACTTCCGTCCTTCCAGCTCCATAACATCAGTGTGATTGAGAATTTCGGAGGGTTTGGGTCGTATTTATTTATTTATTCTAAACCCTCACGTCTCTCACTTTCCACGCAGGAACCGATGACTCTAGTACGGCATAGTAGCTGTGACCCCACCTTGGAAGGAGGTATGATCAAAGGCAGCCTGGCCAGACTTGGGAAAACATTTCCACCAAGAATGGACACACTGCCTGTCAAAAGGTTATTCCCACCGCGTTGGGGCAGCAGATCACGTTACTGCAGAGTAAGAACATGAAAGGGCAAAATCTGGCTAGAGTCACCCACATACATGTTTTTCTTTCCAACAAGGGCAAATGGGAGACACCAATCTGAACAGAACATCCTTCTTATCACTTGGGGGGGGGTCGGGGGGGATGGGGAGTGTGCCTTTCCCTAATCAATACAGCCCCTAAGCCGCAGCCACTGTTTAATTCCTTTTATATTTTTCTTTTCATTCAGAAACAGCTCACATTCAGAAAGACTCTTCAGTCTTAAACTTTTTATTTTAAATCCGAGCAATCACAAGCTATATTCTGTGGAAGACAAAATAACTTTGGAGGCGTAAATCTTAATGTCAATGACAGGAAGGCTTTGGTGAACCATTACCATAAATCTGACAAACGCTAATTTGATGGGTGGCTGTATCTGTCTGCTGCACGGCCAGTCTAGACAGTCTATTGAGAAATCCTAAAACACAACTGTTTGTTCCCTGTAACACCATCTGGATATGGCAATAAGCGCCGACCCAGCGCCATTCACACATGGATCAAAGCACATGCTAATGCTATCATGAAGTCATACACATAAAAAATTCAATCTGAGAACTCGAAGCAATTTTCCTAAGTCTTCAGTGAAGAAACCCCAGACTTAGTGAGACTCAAGCTAAGTGCATGGAGGGGGGAGAGAGGGGAAAAAAGGAACCGAATATTTAATGAGCTTGGGCGTCCGGAGGAATGTTAGGCCACCCATTGTATTGGAAAAGGCTCATGTCACACTTCAGTCATGGTACCCGTCAGGGTGCCCCTTTACAAAAATTGATCTGAGGACCTTTGTAATTACCTGTTTCAGCCGGGGAGGGGTTGGGGGGTGGGCACAGCGGATTCAGGACAAGAAATAAAAGAAGGGATCCAAGGTGTAAATCTAATATTATATTATATTGGTCTGAGCTGGCAGAAATTTTCATTATCGCACACAATATTAAAAACCTTTCTCATTAAACAGCACTGTGGCATTAGATCAAAGAATAAAGGGCCTCCTATTGAACTCCTTTAAATGTTACAAACATAAGAGCAAGTCTGGCTGTGCAAAAAATAGAAACAAAGCCAATTTTTTTGTCCTTTCTCATCCTATAGCTGGCTGGAAAGAAACATTGCTTGAGAAATCTCTATTGCAAGTCAAATGGGAAGAATCCTGACTTCTCCCGAGGTATTTAACAAGGCAGAAATGAACCCGTCTGGTCTTCAAGAATTTGAGAATTCTCTCCGACAGGATTTTTTCAGACAATATGTTACTCCTTCAAAACTTTAAGCTACTCTTTCAAAATGTATCACTCAACAGCACCACTTCAATCGCAAACCATCCAGGCACTGTTTAATCCCCGCCACCCTGTGAGCCGAACTTCCCAGGGAGATAGGAAGTTCTGCCTACGCCCAGAGTTTCACTCCACTGTGTACTCCTATGAGAAACTGATGTATTTGCTTCTTGGCTGGCTCGTATCTGATGGAAGAACGGGATAAAACGATCTTACGAATTTGTTATTACTGCATTCATCTGTTTGCTGGGAGACACTAAATATGTTATGTCTCCAATTTTCACATACTTTAGCATAAGTTACACACAAATTCCCACCAACATATTTTCTTTTACAGCAGTTATAGTTGTTTCTACATCCTGTGTGTAAGCATGTGTGTGTATGTACACACACGCACACCCCATAAATGAATCTTTAAAATGTACTGATCATGTCATGGAATTAAGAAGATAATAACAAAACCTGTCAGGAATTACTTGCTATCACAGGTTGTGGCCCATGTGGCAACTTTCAAGTTTATACAGTAGTTAAGACAACTGATGTATCCACACGAGCTAAGCATAAAACAATAACTGAAACAGAACACATATTCAGCAGCACAGAGATGTTTTCTTTTTCTACTCTACCTTCTAAAGCCTTTAAAAGGTAATAGAGAAGAAGCATTACATTCTACTTTTTAAAATGTCTTGAAGTTTAAAAAAAAAAGCCAGATTAAGTCTATCATTATTTATTTTACAATTCTAGATACAAATTCAGTTTTTAAAAAATGAGAAAATGTAAGATAAACAGCAAAGCCATAGTTTTCTTAAGTTCAGTTCAGTTTGAAATTGAATACTTCTCCCAAAGTATTTCACAAAACAAAATACATTTATTTTCTTCTCAAATGGAACATTAGTAACCTAATGCTTTTGTTTCTTAAAAAGAAGAAAGAAAAACTACTAATTTCATCCTCATAGTATATGAAATCTTCCCTAAAAATCTCTTAAAATTTTAAAAATTCAGGAAATATATTAACTGCCAATCGACTGTGCAAGTTTTCATTTATAAGATGATCATATATTGTTATTTTCTATTCAACCTGAAAGAGAGAGAGGTAACCAATACAACATAATCTGGATCACAAAGAAAAATAGAAGAACAGCTTATTTTTCTGTAGTGCATGTTTCCATAAGGGACCTACAGAAAACCTAATATGAGAAGGTAACCTACCCTTCCCCATAGACAGCCTCATTCCCTGAACTTCCAAATAAATAAAAACTGTAAAGATATTAGCTATTTTGGTCTCCAAGTTAGTTAATATACACCAAGATCCCTTAACAGGATTAAAAAGTATTTCATTTGCAAGGCGTATGTGTAGACCCACAGGAATAAAAAGAAATAACATGTACACACAAATGCACATCTCAGATGATCCACCATAATGATCAGATGTTACCCTAGATAAAACTAAGGAGAAAAAAAATCGAGACAAAATAAGTGAGAAATTATAATTCTTCTGGTTAACAATTTTATACATTTATATAGACTGTTGTTACAAAAATAGTTAAAAACCTATATGCCATTCCCCATGTTGCACTGACTAAATTACGACTGATCATCGTGTTGTCTACCAGTAATGGCTTTCTTTCAGACTGTCGCTATAATTCTGTAAGTTTAAAAGGGGGGGAAAAAAACCACCCAAACATTGCTTAATGTAGCTAATCAAGCATTTTCAAAGTGAGACTGGGGATGAAATGTTGGGCAGTATTTGCTGTGATTTTTAAATATTGCAGTGGAACAGTACTGCCATCTACTGCCAACTGCGTAACAGTGCCCGCAGGGCGCCCGTGTCCCCCAGAGTAGCCTCCCGTTAGAGCTGACCTGAGAAAGCCTTCAAGAGACGCTTTGCGCAGGGAACCAAAATGAAATTGGAAAAGTTAGATGGCTCACAGTTTCACCTCTGACTTTAAAAAGATAACATCTCGTTTTCCTTTTGATGTGTAAAGAGCCGTAATTTTTTGGTTAATTCTTTAAATTTTAAAATATAGTGACCCACAGACTAACCCAGTAACTAATACCCGGCCAAGAAGATGTCTGTGCCTGTACTTATGAAGTGCTCACGCTCCTACAGCTAATTCTTTTCAATGCCACAAAACACCCTCCCCCTTATCCCTTATGCAGAAGTAGATAGAATATACCTTCTAAAGAAAGCAGATCACAAACCAGCATAAGCAAGCCTGGATGTCAGCATTCATATGTCGATCATAAAAGCATTTAAAAGCATTCCATATTACTACCAAGGAATCAGTCACTTTATTTGGGGTCATTACGGGTCCAGGTCTGACTCTAGATTCCTCTAGGAGGGAGCACAGTGCACAAGCCGTGGTGAGTGTTGAAATCCTAGATTTGACAACCTAAATCAAAACCCATGCATATCAGACAAGACTACAGTGGCATCGCCAGCATGTAAGAGCTTTTGCACACCTTTTATAGTGCTCGAAAAGATACCTAGTAGATGCTTTATACAAAGCTCTACCAATTTTTTAGTGGTTTAAAAGTAGATGTCAAGTGGGGAAATAACATAATATGAGGATTCTTTAAAGCAACTTGGACCCATATGATGTACTAACTCAAGAGGATGGCCAGTCTTCTATCAGTGTACAAGGAGACTGCATTCCATTAATGACTGCTAAAATATATACATTTATGGGTTACAGATTTTAACATTCTAGAGAAAAACTGCTACTGCTGGGGTTTTTTTCCCCCTTTTCTTAAAGACTGTAATCTGAAAACACAGATTACAGACACAAAACACGTAAATGACTGATTTTTAAAAGGATTTAGTCTCCACTAACATAGCCCTTTTAGGCCACATAATTGCAGAACTCCAAAGAACCACAAAATAAACTGAAAACCCCAGACATAAAGAGATCCACTTATTAATTAAAAGCAGCTCTCTTGCGCTATTAAAATAAGGTTGGCCATGCATACTTTATTGCTGTCACAGTCTCAGATGAGGCAGTATTCAAAACACATAAAAGTAAAGTTGAATAGTTCTCTATGTAGGGAATGGAGTTAAGTCATGTCTGCTTGCACAAAACTGTTTTGCAAAGAAGCCATATATAGAGGATCAGAGAGGACGGGGAAAAAAAGACTAAAATGCATCAAATTTCAAATTCAATGCTCCTCTTTGGTAGAGACAGTGAGGTGTGCTGTGGACAATGTGAGTTGAACCAGGAAGGCCTAAAACTTTCCCTGTTTTAAAAACTAGAACCAGGAACTAAGATAATCGCCACAGAAGAGGCAGGGAACTCTTAAGTTTTAAAATTACCTATTAATTAAATACAAGTTATTTTGGGCCTTTTTTTAAGTCTTGGTTTTGTTTTTAAACCAATACAGTCTATATCATACTAATTATCTGTGGAAAAAAGGCAGTAGTCACAGAAAGGAAGAAAGGAAGAAAAAGAAAGAAGAGAGAGAAAAAGGGAAAGAGGGAGGAGGGAAAAGGAGAAAAGCTGAAGGAATGAAGAGGGACGGGGAAAAAAGGAAAAGAAAAAGAATGTTAATGGTAACTACTAATATTTCATAATGTGATTTTTAAGAATTTCCAAAAACTGCATTAGAAGTATCATGGCCAAAAATTCATTCCTCCATACTGACTGTGTGTTTTTTCCCCAGAATTATGGGTGACCATCTAGCAAAATCAAGAACTTAACACAAAATTCATCCATCCATATTTAACATTTCGTCATGAAGAGGGTAACTTCCCAGGCATCTTGGAGGAATAACCACTTTTCTTTACAGTGCCTTCACTGAATGTCAGAACACACCAAAATTATTTATGACCTTTCAAAGTATGGAAAGAAGAAATTCCTATACTAGATTATAAAAAGAAAAATACTATCACCTTATTTTATGGGGTACTAATAACCATATAACTACTTCAGCTGTATGGTAACTGCCATATAATTACAATGCCTAGTTATTTACGTCTTGCAGATTATATGGTACTAACGTAAGTTACCTGTTACCATATGTAGACATTTGTGGTCAGCAGATGTGGAAAACAGTTTACTATAAAGGTCAAAATTGGCTTAGAAATTGACCCAGCGTATGAACATGATTTCTTTATCTTTCCCTCACCTTCATTTTGTTTGCTTTTGCTATAGATGAAAGGAGGAAAAACAAGGAGAAGCTTCTCCAGGAGATGTATAGCTTTCCAGAGTCAATGGTTTATCTAAGTGGAATCTGCCACTGAACTTGATTCAGCTGGATTTTCCCCTGGAGCGTGTCTGCACCGAACTTTCTGTTTGACATGTTTCATTACCTTGACATTTTCTGGCATGGAATTCAGATATTAGTGGCCTTAAGTTAGAAACTTCCTTCTTGCTTGATTTTTTAATACAATACTCAGCAACTTCACCCCATCCTGCATTTCAAGGTACCCTAGGTCCCCAGGGCCTTAAAAAGCAGCCGTTTGGGAACTGCAGACCAGTTCCATTTTGCTACATGTTTGTTTACTAGCGCAATTACATGGGGTTTACTCTGTAATTACACAAAAGAGTGACCATTTCATTTCCCTCCGAAATTAGCAATGGCCTCCGGCAAGAGATAAGAAACAACGCACATCCCGTAATTTATGATTCTTTGTTTAGTTTGGGGAACTAACTAATGGTGGCCAATAAACCACGCAGTCCGCCTGAAACACCCGCCCTGCTTTGGTGAGATCCACAGTGCCGACTCCAGCCCCAGCACTAAGATTGATAAGTCCTAGGAGTGAAATCAGTAGACAGGTGTCTTCTTTTTTCTTTAATTCTGAATAAAATTCCGCAATTCAGGGCATTAAAATGCACTCTCCAGCTGCCCCCCAAAAATCTGACTTTGCCTTCCTGCCCAAAGTCCAATTTCTTTCCCCAAATTGCTTCACCATATGGAAGGAAAGAATCTCTACTTTTTATCTTCATTTTTGTATCACAGTTTGGCATACATGGTAATTTTGTATTCAGGGTTTGTTTTCTTGTTTAAGACCCAAAATACACACCTCAAGAGTTATGGTACATTTCACATAGGTCAGAAGACAAGTGTTATGGAAATGAAATGATTTTATGATGGCTTTGCTTTAATGGGGGTTTTACACAGGGGCTTTCCTGGGAAGATGTCCAGACAAACACTCCAAAGCCCAGAATGAAGGAAAAATTCACCTTGATGCAACAGTGCTGAAGAGGGATTTGCTGATTTGTCATTTTAAATGAAACACAAACTTCAATTCCAGTCCAGTTAAGAGAGTATTCCTTTGTCCTCTTACTTACGGCATCTCTCTTTCCTTTTCTTTTCTTTCTTTCAAATCTTACAATTGAAAAACCACTCAAGGAAGAAGCTGGCATATGTATACGCACACACCTCCCACAAACACATGCAAATACACACACACACACACACACACACACACACACACACACCTTCAAACAAGAGTTAATAAGATTCCAGCTGGTTTAAGAAAAAATATATCCAAAACAATCCCAGTCTTCTTAAGCTGAATTTCACACAAAGAACAAGATATAAATGAAACACATTTAATAAGAATAAACTACCTGTCAAGCTTAAAACAGGACCCCTCCCCCCCAAAAAAAATGTCATGGGGGTCCAGAGAAGTAATTTTTATGTTGTTTTCCCAGAAACACACACACATACACACACACACACACTCACGCCTTCTCAGTAAGGGTTTCATTTAGAAGTTTGGAACAATTCTGAACAATGAAAAGGCAGGAGAAATTCAAGTGACTTGGAAAATACTTCTCCTGTGCCAAATGAGCATAAACAGAATAAATTCTAAACACAAACCTTAAATACTAGAGGATGGGAAGTAAAAATGAGCCGCGCTGAACTGGAAGATCAATCCTGAAAGGATAAGTAAGCAAGTTCCTCCTTAACCCCAATGATTCTCAGATTTCTAAAAAGGCACAATACAGTTACTAGAGCTATCCTTTGAGCAAAAATTTAACTTAAAGAGACAGCATAATTAAGTCAGCTTCTTGTCGTTTTATTCAAAAAAGTGATACTGATTATTTTTTACCTAAAAGATTTAGAAATAGAGGGTAGCAACAAAGTAGTACCACACTTCAAAGAAAAGCTCCCCCTAACCCTCAAATCTGATGTTCAGCTCAGTAAGTGGTTTGGCTGGGGCTCACCCCATCAAAAACCAAACACAACCAAAACACCAAAAATGTTTAAGCTGCCTATTCGGACACTATGGTGCTTGTCCTACAACAGTCATCGTGCTGTTCCAGGAGCTTCTCCTCTAAGTTAACACTGACACTGCTGGACAGCAATAAATCAAAGCTATGTTTGTCTTACAAGCATGTAAAATCATCACCTTAAATGGTATTAAAGGATTTGTACAGTTCGAAGGTAGAGAATGGAGGGCACAAGAGGGGCAGGATATGTACTTCTTTTTCAGTCCTCTCACTGCTTCTCCTTATCTTCCCAAAGAGAAGGAGCTATAGAAAACTTTTCACCCACCCATTCATAGTGGGATAAAATTGCAGGGCACTAGTGAAAAATGGGAAAAATCCTTCCCCTTTCTTTTATCAAGTCTTAGCCTACATATACTTCATGAGAGGAGATGGGTCATTTGGGAGTCAAGTGGGGCCTTGAAATTATCATGCATTATGTTATCAAAAGACAGTGACTATGGTAGGGCAAATGTCCTCTATCCTCTTTGCATGAGGACAGTAAGTCATCCTTCCACCATTTTAAAAAACTACCTAATTTTAAAAATAAAATATAAATCACTTAATTTTATATTCAAAACGGCTTGGTTAACAAGACCCTGTAGGAGACGCTTACGCTAAGATTTATTAAAACACGGATTAAAGAATTTAAATTTTTAATTAATGGATATTTTCAATACTTTACTGGTAACTTTCTTGAGGCATTTTAGAGTTCACACACAGTCGGAGGCCATGGTAGGCTGGGTCTTAATGCAATTCCAAAGCCTCTTAAATAGGTCACTTTAGAGATATGAAAAGGTATATAGGTTGATTGATAACTGATATGAACTTATTTAGATCACTAAGCATAAACTTCCATTGTATAGAGTATTAGGACTTTCAGATATAAGCTTGCCAACAGCATTATCTAAATATGAAAATAACAGACTCAATCAATGTTAAGGTCTCAAAGTTTCAAGAAAACATCCAAATAGCATTTACTTGAGAACTTAGTTATGTACAAATTAGAAAGCATAAAAATATCTGCAACACAGTCCTTTAAAAAAAAAGTTATCATCTAATGAGGCAACAGATCTAAATTACAAACTTAACACCAGGCAAGATGGACCAAATGCTAATACGGAGAATAAATAGCAACTATAAAAGCACGGGAGAAGGGAAGAGCTTCTCTGGACTTGAGAATTGGGGGCATCTCGGGAGAGGGCTACAGGAATACTGTAGCATTTGGGGGGTGTCTTGAATGTTGGGTACATTTGGAGTAAACAGTAAAGCATAAATACGTGTGGAAGAATACAGTTTCAGGGCAGGGTCCAGAAACAGATGCAGCCAGAACTTAAACTGCATCAGGGTAAAAAGTTGTGTTTGTGCAACACAATGAAGGGACACAATGACCTTTCGGTTTTAGGAGGTTCAGTCTCGGCAGAATGGAGTTAGAAGGAGAGCAGGATGATCACCAGGAGGCCAAGGTAACTCTCCAAGCCGGCTGAACTCCAAGAGCGGCAGTGGGAAGGCACTGCAGTGACCCTCCGCAGCTGAAAGGACCTGCCATCTGATTGCACAGGGACGCGAAGAGGGTTGAAACAGGGATGACAGGGAGATGGTATGGAAACTAACTGAGATAAGGCACAGGAAATGGAGCTGAAGGAGGAAAGAAAGGAAAGGAGTTTAATTTCAAAGAATATGAGGGGCCAGCAGGACAGATGTATACATAGAGCCAGTGGGCGGAATGAGAGATTAATCAGTTGATTGATTGATTTCACATTTGCCACTCTCCAAAAGAAATTCAAATGGCTCAAACACATGAATACAAACAATTGTATGGAAAACTGTAAATAGCTATAAATCAGCATCTGGGCTCAACAGTTAGAGATTAGATTGTGAAACTCAAGAGGGATCTAGGGACTGAAATTGAAAACGTGGACATCATCAGTGTAAAAATGATAGCTGTCCCCACCCCTTGAGAGTGGGAGCGGTGAGAAGCGGAGGGAGGGAATTTTTTTTTTTTTTTTTTTTTTACTTTTAGAACACGATTTCATTGTTTAAATGTTTATCAACAAGCACACGCTACTTTCTGTGATTTTTAAGTCAATATTTTTTAAAGGGAAAATGAAACAAAAAGATCAAAGCCATAGGAACGGACAATGTCACAGATTTGCTCCTCAAATATTTAACAGGCACTTAATATATACTACAAGGACCAGGCTGGGCACTGTGAAAACACAAAGGTGCTTCCCACCCGAGTCCTGTGGGAAAAGCACAGGCATCAGAACCAAACAGGATTCAAACCCCTGCTCTTCCACTGACTAACATTAACGTGGGCAAGTTGCTTAAATTCTCTTAAGTTTAACTTTTCTCCTCTAAAAATGGGACTTAAAAAAAATACTTCATATCGTTGTCATAAAGATTAGAAAAGTCAATAGTTTAAGCACATAAAGGACAGGATTTGGCACAATTAAGATCCCCTCAATTAAGAATCCCTCCAATTTCATCATTCTGTCAAGCTGGGGAAGCAAAATTTAAGAGCCAGGTGGAAAAAAGAGACTGAAAAGGAGTGGTCAGAGAGACTGCAAGTGAAAAAGATGGTACCATACCATGGAGACCAAGGGAGAAAAGCTAAGTTCCCTTTATTCATCCATTCAGCATAAATTGACTAACCATCCAAGACGTGCTGGAGTGGAACTATGTCAAAGGTGGTGAAGTAGATTCTTTGGTAACCAGGAAAGTGGTCCTTGTTGACTTGAGAACAGTTCCAGTAGAAGAGCAGAAGAAGATGCCCCTTGGCCAGAGGGCTAAGGTGGTGAAGAATGTAGTAGCGAGAAGACACAGGTCTCCTGAGAAATGTGTGACGAAGGGAATGAGAAGCCCTTGTGAAGATAAGCTTCAGGAAAGTCAAGTGGTTCCAAGAATGAAGCCAAGAGAGTCTAGGAAAGAGAGAGAGTAAGACAGGGAAGAGGGGGCAGAGTTAAATGCATGAGGCCCTGCAGGAGATGAATGGGTGCCCAAGAAGAGAGGCTGGCCTTGGAAAGGAGTAAGGAAGAACGTGAGAAATGTGTAAAAAAACACGGATAAGTGGCAAGGTGTGAAGGAGAGCTGTGGAAATTCCATTTGATCAACATCAACCTTCTCATTGAAAAAGAAGGCAAGATTACTATCAAAGTAAGGAAAATTGATGGGAATGGGATCCCAGAGAGAAGGATCTAAAACTAACAGGACTTTCTCAGGACCACTGAGGTTCCAGCAGAGGCAGGAGGCATGCATCTATACTAGGAGCATTCGGCCCAGAAATGTGACTTCCTCCATGGGCCTGGTAGGAAGAAATAGGGTGGGGTGGGGGAAAGGCAGGGAGATGACAGAACAGTGAGTGGAGAGAAGGTTAAAGGGCAAGGGATTCTAAGGATACCAGTGAACAAAGGACTGAGGTAGTGAACACTGGACTTCAAGACCCAAGGGAACATTAAGAGAAGGAAGGAAGTGAGAGATGAGAAAAAAAAGACAGGTGGCAAATGGTCATTTATTGGATTTAAGAAGAAGAATGGGAAGTTTAGAGGGAGAGAAGGAATTAGTAGGTGCAAAGACAGAATTAGTAGGTGAGGCCAGAATGAGAGCTCAGAGCCTAAATCCTCAGAAATGAGGCAAATCCGAGCCATACAAAAGGCTGAAGCTGGCTGATTAAGAGGAATGGGGAAACTCTCAGAATTCAAAGCCCAGGCATGAAACTGGACGCTGAGTTTACCTGTGATAATGTCACAAGACCAACTGGGGTGAAAGGAGGAACCTTGAAACAAATCCAAAGGAGGAGAAAATAGGAGAAATAGAAGAAATAAAATTTTCTGAATAGATTATTTCAAAAGACTTTAAGAATGTTTCACTAGATAATACATTGATTTTTGTCTGTTTAGAAGGTTTAAAAAAATTAATGTGGGGCTTCTCTGGTGGCACAGTGGTTAAGAATCCGCCTGCCAATGCAAGGGACACGAGTTTGAGCCCTGGTCCAGGAAGATCCCACATGCCGCGAAGCAACTGAGCCCGTGCGTCACAACTGCCGAGCCTGAGCTCTAGAGCCCGCAAGCCACAACTATTGAAGCCTGCGCGCCTAGAGCCCGTGCTCTGCAACAAGAGAAGCCACCGTAATGAGAAGCCCGCGCACCGCAACAAGGAGTAGCCCCCACTCGCCACAACTAGAGATAGCCTGTGCAGAGCAACGAAGACCCAACGCAGACAAAAATCAACTAAAAAAAAAAAAAGTTACGTTTCCAACCAACCAGTTCCTTCTCTTTTTTTTTTTTCCCCCATCTCTTGATATTCCTCTTTCTCTCCCCAGCCAGCTAGACTTGGAAAAGGCTTCATCTGAACCCTTCCCTTCCCTTCCCTCTGTGGTACCACCAAGTCCTCTCTGTGACCCTGTCCCCTCCCTCTATCCCTCGTCTGGGCCTTTACTCCCTAGTGCCTCGTACTTGTTCTCGTATGTCAAGCATTTTCCGTTTTAATCCCAGTGAAATAAATACTCAAATGTGTACAGTCCTTTGCAGTTACAAATGTGCTTTCACTACATTTTCTCATTTTGGTTTTATTTTGAGCGACACAACAGCTTGGGGAGGCAGGCAAGGAAAATACTATTTATACTTTACAGGAGAGGAACGAAACACTCAAAGGGTTGAAGTGACTTCGCCACGGACACTAGAACCGTCTTGCCTTGGAAGGTTGCCTTCCTGAGGTAACTCACCTCAGCAGTGCCTTCCTCTCTCCCTCCCTCTCTCCCTCCTTCCCTCCTGTCCCCGGGTCTCCAGGTCTGTGTAACCCAACTGCTTGGGAAACACCTCCACCCAGATACCCCACAGACACTTTAAACTCACCATGTCCAAAGCTACACGCCTCCTTTCCTCTTCTGAACTTGCTACTCTCCTGGGCTCCCCAGTTCCATGAACAAGTGTCACCCACGATCCACCCGCTGCCCACGCTAGAAACCCGAAGTCCCTGACTCTTCATCCTCCTTCACTCACGTGGCCAGTCACCAATTTCTGTCTCCATGATGATGAAGCCGTTGCTTGAAACCAACGGTTTCTTTCAATTCCACCGCCCACCGCTGCCACGCTGACCAGCTCATTCACGTCCATCTCTCTGATGACACTAACCTGCACACTCACAGCCCATTCCATTCTGCTGCTTACCACATTTCCATGTCTCCCTGCAACCCTCAGAATAAAAATCAAACTCCTGAACAAGGCTGACAGAGTCCTTCCAGTTCTCTGGCCAGTGCCTCCCTGACTTAGCCAGCTGATGCTCCCATTATAAAATACCATAGATTGGGCAGCTTAAACAACAGACATTTCTCTCACAGTTCTGCAGGCTGGACAGTCCGAAATGAACATTCAAGTGGGGTTTGGTTACTGGTGAGGACTCCCTTCCTGGCTTGCAGACAGTCACTTTGTCCCCACGTGGCCATTTGCTCAGAGAGGGGGAGGGGAGCGCGTGAGAGAGCTAGCTAGCGCTCTCTGCCTTCTGGAGTCTCTTCTTATGAGGGCACTAATTGTATCAGATCAGAGCCCCATCCTTATGACCTCATTTAACCTCAGTTACCTCCTCATAGGCCCTGTCTCCAAATATAGTCACATTCTGAGGTACTGGGGTTTAAAACTCCAACATATGAGTTAGTGGGGAGGGAGGCATACAATTCAGTCCCTCTCTAATCTCAAGTGAAGACCTGTCCCCTTGGCAGTCTACACTCCAACCACACCGACTACTCACTGTGGCCTTACCTCCATGCCTTTGCCCAATTTACTCCCTCACTGGGACCCTCTTGTCTTCCTCCTCCTTTCCTTACTCCCATCTCATCCTTCAGCCTCAGCCTACATAACCTTTGTTCCTTGAGAAAGTCTGCCCTGACCTGCAATCCCATTCCCCCTCTGGGATTAGGGACCCCCCCACCATGTGTTCCCAGAACACTAATGACATGTGCCTGTATCCCTTACTTATCCATGAAGTCAGGTACTATGCCTCATTCATTGTTGGATCTGTAACGTACACCAGACGGTACACTTTCAATAGATATCATTGTCCAGTGCCATTCTCAGGAAGGGAGCAAGAAAAGCAGACAGGGAGAGAGGGAGGGAAGGAGGGAGGGAGGAAAGGAGGGACCAGAGTAAGGGGGGCTCCTCACTATCTACAGAAGAAAGTCCAGTCCTCAGCTTGGCATTTGAAGCCACCCTCTGCTGGGCCTCAAGACCTTAATGTTAACAAACTTATGATTACCAAAAGGGAAAGGTGGGGGGAGGAATAAATTCAGAGACTGGGATTAACATATACACACTGCTATATATAAAACAGATAATAAGGACCTACTGTATAGCACAGGGAACTCTACTCAATACTCTGTAATAACCTGTATGGGAAAAGAATCTGAAAAAGAATAGATATATGTATATGTATAACCAAATCCCTTTGTTGTGTACAGTGCACAACACTGTAAATCAACTGTGCTCCAATATGAAATAAAACTTAAAAAAAAAAAAAAAGAAGAAAATAATGTTTATATTTTAAGCCCTGCACAGAAAAAGCAGAGCCCTATATTGCCTTTGGGGGTAAAAATAGAAGAACCAATGGGCAGAAGTGAGAGAGAAACAGGGTTGGAGTGGGAAAAGAGGGAATGTTTAATGAAAACCACAAAAGAGAGGCTCTAAATTTGCGTTAAAGTACCTGGATGGTGCACTCCACCTTCAAGACACATTCTTTTCTATGCTGATTCCCTTCTATTCCCATAAGAACCAACAACTGCAGAGTCTCCTCTCAGGTCCCTGTTCAGCTCCCTGCCCTAGGTCCAAGCTATTTTCCTAATAATACTATTATGAAATATTACTTTCATAATACTAAGATGTTATTTACCTCTTGGGCTGTGTTCACATTTGCACTGACGGTGCAAAATCAAGAGTGAGTGAAACTGCTGGCCTCTTAGCACAAATCATGGCAGTGGCAGCAAACGCTCCAGCAGCCATTGTATTTTTCACTGCTGTGCGCTGGTAAAAGTGATGGCAGTTTCACTTAGGAACAGCCTATGAAGCAGTAAACATTGACTTTATTAAATTCATTGGTCTTAGACTTTGAAAGGATTTTTTACCCACATGTAATTTTTTTATTATTACATTTAATTATTATGTATTATCTTCATTATTACCTTTCTTTTTATTATTCTGTGATGAAATGGGAAATACACATACAGTATTTTTGCTGTGTATCGAAGTCTGAGGGTTGTAGCACGAAAAGTTACTTATGAACTGAAAGGGCTTTTTTTTCTTTCATGGAATCCCATTTCTACTGGGAAAAAAAAATCACTAACAAACTATAATTATTCACACTTGCATATTTCACAAACATTTTCTCAAAAATAAATAAAGTAAGCCTGTCAATTCAAGGAAAACAACTGTTAGTATTTGTTGCCAGTAATAAAATTTAAGCTTTCAAATGAAGATTAAATTTTTGGAAAACCTGTATCTGCCACCATGAACTTGATAAATTCCCAATACCAAAAACTTTTCTGATGACATCAGTAGTGATATTAACAAATGTGATTTTTCTTATATTATGTCATCATTTGGAAGATTCACCTAACTCAGTGAACCAAAATCATGCATGGGTAAGAGATCCTTTCAAAGTCCAAGAGAGACCAGTGGATTTTCAACAAAATAGACTAGAATAAGTTGACTGATTGGTTTCAGGTTCCGCATTGCAACTAACCTTTAAGAAACTAGCATTTGAGAGTTTGGGTGCAGAATCACAGAATACCCACAATTATTAGAAATGATATCGAAATACTCCTCCCTTTTCCAACTTCATGTCTACATGAGGGTGATTTTTTTTTTTTTTTTACATACTTCAACCAAAGCAACAGATTAAATATAGAAGCAGATATGAGAATCTAGCTGTCTTGTGTTAAGGCAGTCATTAAAGAGATCTGCAAAAATTTAAAATAATACCACACTTCTTGCTAAGTTTTTTGTTTTGGAAAACTTTTATTGAAAAAATGTTATTCATATTAATAGGTAATAGCTTTTTACTGTTATTTTTAAATGAATTGGTAAATAAATATCTTCAGAGCATCTGTTTCATTTGCTAATCTGTTAAATATTGAGAGTTATAACCCACATAAACAAAACTCTTTAGGGGCCTTAATAATTTTTAGTAGTGTAAAGAGGTCCCGAGACCAAAAAGTTTGAGAACAACTGTATTGCCCTATTTGACTCTGGCTGGTCTTTCAATGCCACATCAGGTCCTATATGGTCCATGAAGCTTCCCTACCCCACGGTGCTTCCTCTGGTGCCCTACTACTATAGCGTTCACTGTCAAGGCCACTATTTGAATAGCTGTACAGTTGTTTCATATTCAGGAGTCAGATTTTTACATGATAGTTGTCTACCATCCATGTTTAAGAATTTTGGGGAATTTGTTTTCTGATAGTTGTTAACACAGCTCCATGAAACTGAGAACACAATTATAGTAGACAAACTTCTTTATTCAAAAAAGAGTAAAATACACCCCCTAGTGGACATGTAAGCTCATAGAATACAAAAGAAGTTTATTTGGAAGAGTTCTGGCCTCATTCCAGGAAATTCAGATAATAAAATAGTACTATATGAGCATAGGAAAAGTATTAACTTTAATTTTTTGAGGACATGTTTTAAAAAGAACTAAGAAAATGTGAAACCAGATCTGGTTCAGACTTAATAACTAAATGCAAATGTGAATCTGAGGTCACATTGCTACATGCTTAGTAAAAAACAACCTTCCTTCTTAAATTCTTATGAGTCGATTATACATTATACATATACAAAATAATCTGTTTAAATTATGTATTATTTATTAAGTAATAATAACTTTAATAAGCAGAAAGAGAAAAATAAATACCGTATGCTGACACATATATATAGAATCTAAAAAAAAAAAAAAAAAGGTGGTTCTGATGAACCTAGGGGTAAGACAGGAATAAAGACAGACAAAGATGTAGAGAACGGACTTGAGGACATGGGGAGGGGGAAGGGTAAGCTGGGACAAAGTGAGAGAGTGGCATGGACATATATACACTACCAAACGTAAGATAGCTAGCTAGTGGGAAGCAGCTGCATAGCACAGGGAGATCAGCTCAGTGCTGTGTGACCACCTAGAGGGGTGGGGTAGGGAGGGTGGGAGGGAATATGGGGATATATGTATACATATAGCTGATTCACTTTATTATACAGCAGAAACTAACACAACATGGTAAAGCAATTATATTCCAAAAAAGATGTTAAAAAAAAACAAACTACCACATGACACAGCAATCCATTTTTGGGTATATATCGGAAAAAAACAAAAACACTAATTTGAAAAGATATATGCACCCCCCCCAAAATAACTTTAAATATTTAGAAACATTTAACATTGATGGATAAAGCTGGGACTATTATTATTAGTTCAATCTCCAGATATTAAAACTGCTCTCAACTCACAACCTCGGCGTTCCAATGACCTGCCAAAAATCTGAAATGGGGTCTTTGAAGGATGAGAACAAATACGTGAGGTATATCTTTATTTAACTTTGTATGTTAATGTTAAAAGTATTTAATTCTTTGCATCTTTTTCTGAAAACAAGAGTGAAAATATGCACAACCTTATACTTTATACAGTTAAAAATAATGTAATGAAATGGAACGATGTCCGAAATATATAATTAAGTTTAAAAACTGAAGTTACAGAATGGGTGGTATGCTCGAACTTATGTTCTTAAAAACGTACACACATGCACGCATGTTTGAGCACAGATATATGTTAATAGTTTGCTAAACTACTTCTGAACAGATATATGCATTAATGGAAAAAGTAATGGAGGAGCTTTTTACTATACTTCTATACTGCTTAAATGTTATGAGCATTTTTTAATTCAAAATAATCAAATAGGGAACTTTTAGTAAGGTACAAAGATTAACAATTAATTCAAAGCATCTCATGGAATGGAAATAACTAGTTATGTCATCAACTAGGGTATTAGAAGGTTTAAGTCATAATGAGAAAGTTGATCTCACTGTTTTTTAAATCATGAGACCAGTATTGGGAAAAGGGTTTTTTTTGTTTTTTTTTTTTAATGCCTTTATCAATAAAACACATGATGTCTGATTCCTTGGATGATGACAAGCTGTGGTGGTATAAATAATCCTCTCTGCCACTTTTCAAAACTCTGGCAAGGATAGTTATTCCTTTGCAACTGATATTATCTGACCAGATGATCATGATGTTCCTTTTTTAAGTCTCAAATTCTATCACCCATGAAGTGCTGAGATACCATCACGGCCATGAAATCATTTCCTAGCTTTTGAGTTTTTATAGACCTAGCCTCACCATAGCAGCCTGGTGAACACAGTCCTTTAAGTGAGTAATTCATTGGCATCATTAATCTCAACTGACATTAGTAGGGTTGATTGAAAACAACAACAACAAAAAATCAGTGGTATTACCAAACCACCACCACTAAGGAGTATATATACTCTTCCGATTACAATTTGAGCATCAGGTACAAAAAGACAAATGATGTATTTGCTCCAACAGCTTTTTTTATCTGAACACACAATATCTCCAAGCCAGCAACTTGGAGAAGACCGGCCAAGAATAAATTTCTGTTGTCATCACTTATATGAAATGCTACTGAGCCGTTATAATATGCCAGTGTTCCACTCTGTAATCATGTATTGCCCACTGGATATATCCATTTAAACAAAACCACTCTTTTCTTCAAACTAATTAAAACTCTCTAATCTCTTATTTTGTAAACCTACTCCAATTATTATTTATGTTGAAACATCTGTCTCATTTCACTAAAATCCTCTGCCTGTGCTCAAAGAAGTACAACTTCCTATTAGTCAACTAAATTGCCTCCAACACATTTAAATGTTGTGGTTTTCTGAGCACAGGTAGAGCAAGTTTAAAAAACAGTGAGGCTAAGAGTGGTCAGTATGTGAACCAGGATTCAATAGTCAATCGTGTCCAAATTGTGTATTCAAGTTACAGGGGGAACTGCTCGTGTATAAGGCTCCCTTACCATTGGCCTGGGTCACGATGATACAAGGTAAAAACAGGCTTAAAAATGTGCTCTACAAGAAAATGACCAAAAGGACCCAAAAAGTAGTAAAAAGGGCAAGGGAATGTGTGTGAGAAGACACATAATACGCCATCAGAACTAAAACTAAGGGTAGAGGATCAACCAAAGGACTCTGGGGGATTGACACAAATTAATTACCTTTCAAGAGTGGTATTTGTGAGAAGTACAGGGGATTACAGCACTGCCCACCCTGCCCGTCATACAAATGCAGTAAAAGTGTGGCAGTCTCCTCCATTTGAAGCCCTTTTCTAATAACCGAAGAGCAATAGCTTTCTGTTGAAATACTAAGACTGGAGTCAAAAGAGCAGGGCCATCACTAACCAGTTTTCTCTGAAAGCATTTAAGACTACTCAGACATGCACAGGAGACACCTCTATCCTGGTTAAGTGAGATCCTTTATTATGACAAGAAGCATCTAGCATTTTTCGAGAGCAGAGGCAGGCAAGTTATACTTCACCTTACTTTCAGATATTCCCCGAGCTGAAAAGCGCCCCACCAGAGCACGTTGAACCCTAGAATCTTCCTTACTAAAAAAATTTAACTGGCCACATGGTCACTTAACTGGAGAACGCAGCTTCCAGTCTCCCTTGCAGCCAAATGTGGTCACATGGCGTCAATGGAATGGAATGGAAGTGGAAGTGATGTGTGCAACTTCCAGGACACTTGCATAATTAAAAGGAAATTCATTGTTTGCCTCCTTTCCCACTCTTCCTACTCTCCTTATCAGTAGAGAAGTATCCTACAATATTAGAACAGCATACATTTATCAGAACTCAACCAGTGTGCCAATGACATATGATTCAACACGTGGATCAATATAAACAGAAAAACAAGGGGTGAAAACACATCTTAGTATATATGCAAACTGATTACGAAGCAGAAGCATTTGATATAAATTAGTATTGTCAATTTAGAATAGCATGACAGAATTATTAATAAGGTTTCTTTGAATACACAGAACTTTAAATAATACAACTCTCAAAAATAAAAATTCATCACAAATACTACAATTGGAAACCCGGCACACCAAATGTAAACTGTTTTTAAGACTGTTGCCATCTGAGGGTACCACGTTAGCTGATTAAGAGAAACGGAGGTGATCTTTTGCAGGATTTGTCTTGAATGTGCCAAGTCTTCAAAAGTACTTTTTTTTTTTTTTTCCGGTACGCGGGCCTCTCACTGTTGTGGCCTCTCCCGTTGCGGAGCACAGGTTCCGGACACGCAGGCTCAGTGGCCATGGCTCACGGGCCCAGCCGCTCTGCAGCACGTGGGATCTTCCCGGACCGGGGCACAAACCCATGTCCCCTGCATTGGCAGGCGGACTCTCAACCACTGCACCACCAGGGAAGCCCAAAAGTGCATGTTTAATATAAATTTTTTTTCCATCTATGGGAAACAAACAGTGGGAAACAGGTGGATAATTCAGCAAATGGGGCTGACTAACGGACTAACCATGAGGGAAAAAAGCAAAGTTGCCTCACAGCTTACTCTGAACTAAATTCCAACTGGATTCAAATTTTAAATGTAAAAAAGGAAACCACAAGAGTACCTAGAGGCGGAGGAGGAAGGGGAGGAGGGGGAGAGGATGTCACCTTTATATTCTTAGGGGTGTGGAAAAGCATTCAAGGATGAAAGGAAAGCATCTGGCCATTCTTTCCATATTACCAAATCCCAACACCCTTCCTGTCATTATGGTTACCTCACCTGTAAGGTTAACAAAATTGAAAACCAAAATGGGAATGCAAGAAGAGGGAGCAACCTGGTCACTGAATCTTTCATGGCCAAAAGTAAGCCCAGATTCGGGGGTGAGTGGCTCTTTTTGCCCCGGAAGCACTGCATGTGACTGCTTTCCCAGTGCCCAGCACTGACAACTCCAAAGTCCGAGCCTGAAATACTTTTAACCCCAACCCTGGCTCTAAAACAAACAACAACAAAACAAGCAAACTAAAACAAAACAATAACAAGAGTCAAGAACCCAGGAACTGTTAGAACACTGAGGAGGCTGACAGTAAACGTCCCCTTCCTGACTTCCTGACCAGCCTGCAACACAAGACAGAGGACTGAACTTAGGCTCAAAGGACGCTCCATTCTTCCCATGTTACCCAACTAGAGTCTTTTGCAGGAACGTGGGGCATGAGAATAAGCGGTTATCTCTAAAGTGATCTTAAGTTCATATTCTTCAGCAGTGCCAACTTAACAATTCGACCTTGACATAAAGCCAACTTCACAGACCAATCGTTATTTCAAAGAACAAGAAAAACCTTGAATAAATGCTAAATTTTAAAAAAAAGCTTTCCAGGGCTTCCCTGGTGGCGCAGTCATTAAGAATCCACCTGCCAATGCCGGGGACGGGGTTCGAGCCCTAGTCCGGGAAGATCCCACATGCCGCGGAGCAACCGGGCCCATGCGCCACAACTACTGAGCTTGCATGCTTAGAGCCCGTGCTCTGCAACAATAGAGGACACTGCAATGAGAAGCCCGCGCACCACAACGAAGAGTAGCCTCCGCTTGCTGCAACTGGAGAAAGCCCGCGCACAGTAACAAAGACACAACTCAGCCAAAAACAAATAAAAGAAAATAAATAAATTTATTTAAAAAAAAAAAAAGCTTTCCAAAAAGAAACACATCAGGTTGCTGTAATAAAGTAATCAACACATTTCAAGAGCCAAAAAGGTATTCTTTGAGATATGAAAGCTTAACCCAGAAGAGACTGACTATAACTGTCTGGGATTTGGGGCCAGATATTTACGACTGGCAAATGACAAAGATAAAATTAGCTAATTTAAAAATGTAAGTGTTACAGCTATCCAAGCTAATCCACAGCAGTAATTCCAAGGTAAAATACTGCGGTGCTAAGTTTTATAGATGGTGAACTAGGCCATCAATGATTCTTCTAACATGATGAAGGTAATAAGTGGCAGAATCAGGACTCAAATCAAGGTCTTCTAACCCCAAGATCAGAGGTGTTTTGCTCCATCCTATAGCACCTTCCCTGGTGGAAACAACATTTAGGTCAATCTGTAACATTTGAAGGAATCACTAGCACTAGTATTCCGTAAGAAACTGAATTAACTTGGGGGAGTGACAAAGGAAAAGGCTTTGATCCGTGCCATTTTTTTTTTCTGAGAATTTTTTTCATATACTATAATCTAGAAGCAACTAACTCTATTATCCAAGACATAAATGACATGTGCAAAGTACAGTTCAAACACCCCTTCTACAGTAAAATACTGGCATGTGTCTATTGAATATTTCTCTTCTACTCCCAATATTAGTGCAGATAAGGTGATATACTTAAGACTTATGTGGGTAAAGAATCACCTGGAAAAAAAATGCTCTCAAAGTCCTTGGTTTCTCTGGGGCATAGGGAGTCTGTGTCCCTGTAGCAGAGACTGTCAGGGGTTTCACCATATTTATTTTCCTCTCCTTCCTTAGTGAGAGAACTGTGTACGTGGCCCTGTGGGGAAAATGCTGTACTTTCCAGCCTTACTTGTGGTTAAGTATGACCGTAAGTTCTGAAGTATGGAAGTAAGCAAAACTAGGATGAAATCCTAGGATGTTTCCTTAAAGAAAGGGGGCAGACTATTCTTTGCCCTTCTTCTCACTGTCTGAAATGTGGGCATGATTGCTTAAGCTCAAGCAGCCATTTGGGACAATGAGGTATATGCCATGCTTTGTCAGATAAAGCAACAAAATAGAAAGAGGCTGGATTCTGAAAGATCAGAGGCCACCGTATTAGACTATTTACCTCCAAATTTGTTTACAGAAATAACTTTCTAGCTTATTTATGCTGCCGTACACTGGAGAATAGAACCTAATTCTAACTGATTGAGCCCCCATGATTTTTACTGCTTTGCAACATTTTCAAGCATCTCAATTATCTCAAAAGACGTCATTAAATTCTCATTTTTAATTTACTTTAAATCCAAATATATATATATTTACCAAAAGCACATATATGACCATGCCTATGTATAGAGTCGGAGACTCTGCTGCAAATTTAAATAGCATCAAAAAGCCCCACTCTGGGGTACATTAGGTATCCCTCAACCACACTCAAATGACCACCTATTTATATCCTTTCTACAACACCTAACACACTGCACTGTGTTTGCCAACACCACCCCTGCTCTCCCTGCCAACTAGACTAGAAGTTCTCTAGCTCACTAGAAATGCCTAGCAAAACGCCCAGCACAGTGCAGACGCTCAGAAAATGTTTGTGGACTGACTGAACAAGTCAAAAACGGGCTTTAACAATGGGATTCCCTGTTATAATTGGAAATCCTCTCAAGGTACTGGTTAGACGTGGTATTGAGTTGTGAATTTATCCCGTGGTTTCCAACCTGGGCAATGTTTAAAAATGGCAAATCTCTGGATCCCGCCCGACCCAGGATCACTGAATCAGAACCACCTGGGTTGGATTCTAGGCACTTGCAGTGTATACAAACTAGACCTACGCTGCTTATACAACAACTCACTTTCAAGGAAGGAAGGGAAGGACATAGTAGAGTAACTTGAAAATCCTGTTTTGATGTTAGCATATGAAATAGAGGGAAATGCCTCTCTCTGGAGTTAGAGTGAAAAAGTGCCTATTGCCTTTTATCATTTTACCTTCTACTTCCTCTAGGGTTCACTTTCCTGCCCCTATAAAATGCTACTGCCATTCTGTGAACTCCTTTGAAATAGTTCAAACCATGAAGACAACGTTGCTAACATTCATTTTCTCTAACTCAGTATTTTTCCTTAAAATTCAAAATGTCGTCAATTATTAGTTACCACTCTCCAAACCCCACACTTACAAATAATAAATGCCAGCATTTAGGTACATTTTAAATAAGTACTTTCCAAATTTTATTTTACACACCTAACTAAAATCGGTTTCTTCAGTGTTGTCTACAGTCATTAACATTTTATTGACTTCGTATGGACTTAGAAAGCTTTTACGGGCCTTTTTTCTCCACCGCAAGCTATCTGGGGTAGCATTTTAAAGCTCTTCTAGGAAGTTAGTGTTTCTCTTAAAGTACTCACCTCTGATAGAAAACCCAACACTTACTATAATAAGAACTACCAATCTAAACAGCTAGATGTTGGCCTTTTGCAACAAGCCTTCTTCTTTTCAGGTCAGCAATACTAGTTAAATGCCATCCAGTCCCATCAGTAATCCGATAATAAATATTCAGTCACATTAACAAAGTCTTCAAACTTCTGAATTACTGGTGATACTTAATATTACATAATGATGTTCAAAGTTCTAACCCTTGATTAATCTATTAAAAATAAGCCTGCGGGCTTCCCTGGTGGCGCAGTGGTTGAGAGTCCGCCTGCCGATGCAGGGGACAGGGGTTCCTGCCCTGGTCCGGGAGGATCCCACATGCCGCGGAGTGGCTGGGCCATCAGCGCTGAGCCTGCGCGTCCGGAGCCTGTGCTCCGCAACGCGAGAGGCCATGACAGTGAGAGGCCCGCGTAACGCAAAAAAATAAATAAATAAATAAAATAAATAAATAAAAATAAGCCTTCAAAACCGACAGTCACCATGCCTGGCCATCTAAATACAATTCGCCCAATGGTTGTGTTAGTAAAAATATCATCCTACATTATTATTCAGAATCATAAGGAAATGAACCACTGTAGATATTTAAATATTCCTTCTAAATGTGCTATACTTGGCTTTTTTGTCTTATTTCCTCATTTATAGAGATAATTATACTTACCTCACGGGTTGGGTTTTTCCCTACAATCACATGATTTTTAATATGCTTCTCAAATAATAATCAATAAATGGCAGGATAATAGTATTATTATATAATTTGCTGCCTTCTTTTTGTAATGACTCAAATGTATTAGTTTGGGTCATCTTAAAATAACTAATTATTTAACTTTATGTTAAATCAGATTTCTTATGTAATACTGGAGTGTGTAGACAAGCTACACTGCAAGCACCAAGGTTAAGAAAATGTGAACACACCTTGAAACTGGAAAAAACCTTACTAAATTTTCTCCTTAGAAGATTGAATTAGTCATCAGAATCTCCTGCATCTCAGGACCAGATGGCTTCACTGGTGAATTTTACTAAACATTTAAAGAAGAACACCAATCCTTCTGAAACTCATTCCAAAGAAAATCAGAGAAGGGAATACTCCCAAACTCATTTTATAAGACCAGTATTATCTGGATACCAAAACACAGAAAAGGACACTACTAGAAAATAAAACTGTAGGTCAATATCCCTGATGAATATAGGGATAGTGCAAAAATTCTCAATAAAATACTAGCAAACCAAATTCAGCAGCATATGAAAACAATCACTCATCATGATCAACTGGGATTTACCCCTGGGACGCAAAGATGGTTCAACAAACAAAATCAATGTGATATGTCACATTAACAGAACAAAAATCATATCATCATCTCAATAGATAAAGAAAAAAGCATTCGACAAAATTCAACATCCATTCATAATAAAAACTCTTAAATTAGCCATAGAAGGAACACATCTCAACATAATGAAGGTCATATGACAAGTCCACAGCTAACATCATACTCAATGGTGAAAGGTTGGAAGCTTTTCCTCTAAGATCAAGACAAAGATTCCCAGTCTCACCACTCCTAGTCAACATAGTACTAAAGTCCTAGCTAGAGCAAGCAAGCAAGAAAGGAAAAAAAAAAAAGATATCAGACTTAGAGAGGAAAAAAGTATAATCTATTTGTAGGTGACATGATTTTAATATATAGAAAATCCTAAAGACTCAACCAAAAAAACTGTTAGATGTAATCAATGAATCAGTTAAATTGCACGGTACAAAATTAACCTACAAAAAATCAGTAGCATTTCTCTCCACCTACAATGAATTTTCTGAAAAAGAAATAAATTGATCCCATTTACGATAACATCAAAAACAATAAAAAACTTACCCATAAATTTAACAAAGGAGGTGAAAGATCTCTTCTGAAAATAAGACCTTGATGAAAGGAACTGAAGACACAAATAAACAGAAAGGGTGTTATTTGGGTGGTCCACCATTTCTTAAAACCCGACGGGCCCAGAGTCACACATACGTTCCTCAAAGATCATTTTCTAGTCCCCACTTATCATATTTCTCATTCTGTCAGTCCTATCATCAATCTCCATGGGAAAAACTTCTCCAAGGTTCAGGCTCAGGGCGAACATGAGGAGAACTGTCTCTGCACGGCAGCTGGGTCTGCTTCCTCCTGCCTGTTTTGCTGCGACATGCGCTCCTCTTTCATTTGAAACAGCCACACTCACCTCATTGGGCTGCAGTCCCTGCAGGCAGGTGGAGGGGTGTGCCAGGCCGCAATGCCCCCACCTGAAGCCCCTCGAGGTTTCAAAGCACAGGGGCAGAGCTCAAGGTCAGAGATAGGTGGGTGCCTTCCTCCTCCTGACGCCGCTACCACATCAGCACAGAGCCACATGTAATCAGGCATGCAGAGGACAACGCCAACATCCTCTAAACCTTCCTGAGAGCCTGGTTGGCCACCAGTTCCCATCCCCATCCCGCTTTGAGCATTTCTCAGATTCTCCCTTGCTTCTCTATTTTGCACAGACCCTCCTCCAGTCATGCTCAGACAACAGCACTCAACTCACCTCTGTCCTACGGGTCTCATCCTTCCTTTCCGACCTTTTGACCAACTGATTTGCTGAGTTTCATACTATGATAAAATATGCTTCTAGATTTCCAAACTTTGAAAATAATTCAAGGAGTTTTTACTGTTACTGATTTGCTATCAAAGGCTTCTTTGACCTTCTAAAGGAATTCATTATTTGGCTCCTTCAGTCAATCCATGAACCAGGCTTTAGTCCTGTTGTCACAAAAACTAGAATTGGGTTTGAGTGCCAACACCTGCATTAACGAGTCCTATCCCTTGAACAAGTCACACAGCCTTTCAATGAGTTGGTGTCCTCATCTACAAACTGAAGCTGTTAGGCTAGAAATAACATTTGCCAGAGAAATGACTGATACCTTCCAGTTCTAAAATTCTATGAGTCTAAGTACTTACTGAACCCAGACTCTGTATTAAGATGGCAGAATGGGGGAGGATACAAAAAAGTTGATCTCAATGAACACACAATCTGAGAAAATACTGTATCGACTTCTAAATTACATGTTAAATCCAGAAGGATTAAAGGGCTAGATGGTAAAATAACAATAATAATAGTAATGATGACTTTTTTTGTGTGGTACTTGGGCCTCTCACTGTTGTGGCCTCTCCCGCCGCGGAGCACAGGCTCTGGACACACAGGCTCAGCGGCCATGGTTCACGGGCCCAGCCGCTCCGCAGCATGTGGGATCTTCCCGGACCGGGTCACGAACCCGCGTCCCCTGCATCGGCAGGCGGACTCTCAACCACTGCGCCACCAGGGAAGCCCTAATGATGACTTTTTGAGGAATATATATGGAAATATTTTTAAAATCCTGCATTGGGAAACATCTTCTATACCCTTCTTCTGGCAATAGTGCCTTGATTTATCAAGGAGAACCACTTCCCCACACACAGTCTATATAGTTTGGGTGGAGCTGAGCCCACCTCCAGCTCCACAGTTACAGGCTTGGCCAATCACAGCCTCACATCCTCCTGGCCATGGGTCTGGTTCATGGAGGGACACATAACCTCAGCAGGACAATGAGAGGAAATAAGAGTCTGGAATAGGATGACTTTTGTTGGAATTATTAGAAACAAGCGTTTTCTTGGAAAGGGCTGCTCCCTGTATAGCTTCTGGCAGCCATCTTGCCACCAGGAGGGGAGGTCCTGCCTGAAGATGAAGCCAACACAGAGTAAAGCAGAGCTGAAAAGGGGGGTATGCAAGTCACCTCTGACAAGCTTGCTTGTGGCTCTGAATCCAGATAGCCTGAATCCAGTTACCCTTTTTTCCTAGGCCAGCTTGAAGTTTCTGGCCGCAACCAAGAATTATAATACACTCCCCTCAGAGCTTTCCAATGAAAGTAAGACTATAACCGTCCCAAGGGTGGAAAAATCTATTTGCCCATACCTTTTCAATATATTTAGTATATAAATAAGCCCTGGATCCGAATCTCTAGAGGCACACAACCTTACAAACTTAAAAGCGAGTGCCCTTCACAGTACGAAAAAATATCCTCTTGCAAACATGGCAGCAAAGAAATGTTTAATCATTTAGCTATTTTAAGAGCATGTTTCCAAGTATTAACGATAGTAGAATATTATTACCTGCTTAGGGATAGTTTCAGAAATATTAAATAGGTGGCAGGCCATTACAGACTGTATGACAACTCATTTCTGTAAAACTATGATGAGTATCATTAAATGGTCCTGGTAGTATCTTTTGAGAAAATGTGCATCACAGAACTTCTGAAAATGTGCCACTAAACCTAGATTTAGACTGTCATGAATACACGTAATCTTGGACAACTCAATTGTTATCTGTAATAAACATAAATAAAGCCTATGCAAGCTGACAACCTGAAATTATCCACCCTCTTGTTCTTCTCTTAAACAGAGACTGTTTTGTAATTAAATCTTTGCTAGTCTAGGCAGCAGCTGAGATTCATAAAAAACAGGGACTATTGAAAAGGCCTGACAATCAATGTGTAGTATAAACAGAAAAACACAGACGTGGTAACTGAGAGTGAAGGGCCTGAGCTTTCTGATAATACTAAAATTCCAGGGGTCACTGGACTACAGCCCCTGGGCCAAATCTGGTCTGCTGTCTTTGTTGATAATGTTTCACTGGACTACACAGAGCCATGCCCATTTGTTTGGTTTTGCCTTGGCTGCTTGCACGGTACAATAGCAGAGTTGAATGACTGCAAGAGACCAGAGAGCCTACAAAAACTAAAATAATTACTATCTGGCCCATTATAGAAAAACTTGAGGTCCTCTGCTCTATGGTCTAAGTCTTTATTGATCATTTACCATCCTCTAGACTATGGGAATAGAGTGGGTGGGCCACTATGGTAACAGAAAGATATATGAAAATAAGAGACAGCCTCTATCAGCAGGCAAGAACTTAAATGAGGATATAATACACATCAGAGACCATGGCAGGTGGGAAATAACTTCCCAAATCTCATTAGGACTAGGGGAAGGTTCCAAACTCAAATGCTTGCAGAGACAGACAATGAGGGGCACAAAGAAATGGTAATTGATGACCATGTGATGCACCTGAAGGTCTGAGTTCCATCCAAAGGGGGCAGCAGTCACTCACGAATGGGGACCCAACTTTATCAGCCTTCCCATTCTCTAGTTTTCCAAAAGAAGCCAGAAGCTGAAATTTGGAAAATTTGTGGAATTTTCCAAATGTGGAAATCTTTATCTTAAATGTTGACAACAAATTTTAAGAAACTGTAAACAGTATGTAGGCCAAGCAAAATACATTAGAGGACAGTGGGCCACATGTTTGACACAGGCTAAGAACTGACAGTGTGCGAAGTAAGGATGGACAAATGTGGGCCAGAATTTGACCAATGGTCAAAAAGCAGATAGCTGAGAAGTTAGGCCCAAATCTCTCACTCTTAGATCTTGGACAAGCCATCTTCCCTCTCTAGGCCTTAGTTTCCACAAAATGACAACAGAATTAAATGACTGGAAGTTCCCTTTAGCAATACACATTTATTCTTCTATAAGGATTTCCTAAAATATTATCCTTATAAGGGAAAAACTCTAGATTTCACCCATCTAATAATTTACAGAAGATTTTACAAAACAAAAACACCACCTACTTGTACTGTGAATGTTAGGGAAACAAGACCAGGCTGCATAAAAATAACTGACAAATTAACGTACTTCATGGTCCTGTGTCACAAGTAGTTTCATAAATTTTTATCAACTTTCTCATGTCAAATATCATTAGAGCAAGGCACACCCAAACTCAACATCACAACCACCCAGAAAGAAAGGGTCTTTATCTGTAAGGAAGTGTGAAACAGAACCATTGAACAAAATAAATGTATTTTAATACCACTCCCTAAAACATGGGAAAGAATTCTCTCCTGCCTACACCTAAGAGTTTTTTTTTTTAAAGTTGGGATCACAAAATCAAACACAATAAAGGTCAATCTAAGAAATAATCTAGACTAGCAGCAATACCATCACTTCCTGTTATAAAAAGAGTAATGGGCTTTTGAATCAGAGATGGAATTTGATAGAAAACCCCTCCTATCAGGCTCTGGAAACTGAGTTCAGGGCGAACATTATCTGCCTCCGCCCAGCCCTGTCCCTCCCCATCATTTTCCTCTGTTCATGATTTCTCTAATTCCACACATCATTTCAACAAAGAAAAAGGCAACCATAAAAATGTCATCAGAAGGTGAACCATCACAATTAAAAATTATAGCACTGCTGGTGCTTTTAGTATTTTTACAATTTAAAATTTTGAAATGAAAAATGTAATTTCAGTAAATGCTATTATCAATCTCAATATTAACCTTCAATGCATTCTACTTCGAAAATGAATAAGGAAAATGCTCTAATGAGTCCATATAAATTTTCTTTATGGACCCAGATTTAATTTGGGAGTAGCGGAATTTCCTTCTGCCTACATGTTATTATGTTTGAGGCTGCCTTTCATTAACTTCAATATTCCCTTCTGCTATCCTTCTATAAATATACCTTTCAGAGAGTGTCCTATCCCTTTACTCAGTCTCTCTCAAATAAACGCTAAAAGAAATCTTTAAGCATGTTATATGATATTCAAAAGAAATGAGTAATTCAGGATGCATAACAAGCAGTCACTAAATCTGAAGAGAAATTATGTAAAAGAACTCTCTGGAATAGTACGTGCTCAAAGAAATAGTCATATCTCTCTTGCCTTTTTGAAATTAGGAAAAAAATTAAATGACAAAAAATTTAATTCTTTCTTCGGATTAAATGAGCAAAGAAACTTTTTAAAATAAACAAAATCCTAAATTTTAAAATCTTTTCAAAGAGATAAGGTGATGTAGTGACAAAAGAACGGAACACAAGCCAGATGATCTGGGCTTAGGTGCTGAAGCAACTGACTGGCTATGCTGTATGTTCTAAGGAGCCTCCTGGGTCCTGAGCAGACACCCTGTGAAAAGAGGCTCTGGGGCTTCCCTGGTGGCGCAGTGGTTGAGAGTCCGCCTGTCGATGCAGGGGACACGGGTTCGTGCCCCGGTCCGGGAGGATCCCACATGCCAAGGAGCGGCTGGGCCCGTGAGCCATGGCCGCTGAGCCTGCGCCTCCGTAGCCTGTGCTCAGCAACGGGAGAGGCCACAGCAGTGAGAGGCCCGCGTACCACAAAAAAAAAAAAAAAGAGGCTCTGATTTCTGAAGTCCTTCCATGACTGTTCTATTAATTCTACAATGAGACTCTTTCTGGTAATATTGTATCAATTCATGTGGAATGTAAACTAGGTCAAAAGGATTGTCAGCACAGCACTCCCTCCTCAGCTCTTCATTTTAATGTCCCCCCTGGGGGAAGGGTAATTGAGAGATTTCTGAGCCTTAATCCCTTAAATCATAACAATGTCCCAGAAACAACAGGCATGTCCTAGAAAGTTTAGGGGTTCTTTAAGGGGCCATTTCCTGAGCCAAGTTTTCTTCTTTTACACTCATTCAGAGTTAACAGGTGTACAAGATCTACACTCACTGTTTTGAAACTAATAAAATGGCCTTCACTTACTCCTGTTCTCTTTCTCTGTCAAATTAAAATAGTTCTCTCCAGATAGACTCCACAAACCCTTCTGCTTCCCCTTATTGTTTGTTTGTTTTCTCTAATCTGAAACTGGCTTCTTAAAGATCGTTATGATCTGCAAATCCTCAAAATCAAAGGTCTTTTCCTCAATCTTAATTTTCTTGGATTTTCTGATACATCTGACTCCGATCACTCATTCATATATCAAACAAATTTTTCCTGAGTGCGAACAAGGCAGATGCCACACTAGGTGGGCACTGCTTATACATGCTGCGTGAGATGTGAAACCAACCCTCCAGATCTCACAACCCAGAGACAGGTATAAATAGACAGTTATCCAAAAATTTCTAGAGAGATCAGTAGACACCCACCTTGAATTTCCTTGAAATTCTAGAAATCACGGGGCTGGCCAATAAGATATAAGTTCCCAGAGGCTGAATGGATGTTGAACAAAGTAACCCAGCCTGTTTTAAGAGTCACAAGTTAATAGTTAATAATGATATCATTCAACCAATTACCTAATTCTAAAACCTCAGCCTTTGCCTGCCATATCCAATTAGAAATAGTATCCAGCCTGTTCTTTCAATCCTGCCTCCCCTCCCCCAAAATCATTACTGGTCCCAGAATCTCCCCTTGGCCAACGTTCTTCTCATCTACACACTCCCTCCAGTGAGCTCATCCACTTCCAACATTTAACCATGGCCTCTCAGCTGCCACTCCCAGATCTGCTGTAGCCCCAACCTCTCCTCCAAGCTTCAGACTCCAGAGCAAACCGTCTGATGCACACACCCACATAGACATCGCATGGATGCCTCAAACTCAACACGTCCAAACTAACCTCCCCAACCTCCTCCTCTAAACAAACAAAGCTGGTGACTTTTATATGTTTTTTGAATCTGCCCCCTTTTCTCTATCCCTGCTACCATTGCCAAGGAGGTAACTTTTCTCTCATCCAAAATGTTGTCCCCCAGTTCAGGCACTCATCACCTCCCACGTGGCAACTGTTTTCTCAGTGAACTCCTGGCTTCTGTCTTCTTGCCATCCCTATCACTTATACATGCCTGCACACTATGGCCTGAAGAATCTTCCTCAACTATCAGACGCCCCATTGAATACAGCCTAACGCTCAAATTCTTTTGCCTGAATCCTTGGATTCAGAGTGACCACAAAGTCCTTTGGGTACTAAAACCAATATATCAGGGACCATGTGAATAACTCCCAGCCATCTTCATGGAAGAAGATATTTAGATGACATGGGAAAAATTAAACTTTGCAGATAATGGAGGTATTCACATAGAAAACTCTGTGGTCAATCTGTCCCTATCAGATTTCTGCAATCATATCTCCCACACCCCTGTCCGACACACGCCCACCAGAACAATCAAGCTGGCTTCCTCCCTAATACATATCTTTGGCCTGCCTGCCCTTTTTTTGGCTCATCCTGGTGCTTTCTCCTAATCACATGATTCTAATTAATAACCTTCCAGCCCCAGCTCTCTCCCTGGGTAATATCTTCGTGGACCCGTCTAGTCTAGACATCTCACATTTGTCTAAACAGCCACAGCATTCCCCTTTTATACTAATTCTCATTTGGCAATGTATTATGTACTATCTATTCTACTACTATTTAAATTCTGTGATAATTAAACTATGATAATATTTCCCTGTCTGTATTCATCTTGTCCAACAAGGTCACAAGGTCTTTGGAGCCAGGGAGCGTGTCTTAAATACTCTTTTGGCATCTGCTATCAAGCCTAGGCTTATATACAGAAAATGTCGGATACAAGCTAGTCAACAGCTGAAAAAAAAAAACAATACTGAGCCCTAAAACAATCTCTTATACTCTCAGGTTACTCATATCATCCTAAAATAAATTATCAGAGTTAAAATAGAGGTCTTCCTATCATCTACTAGTATCGAACTCTGGTCCTTCTTTGAAGCTAGGGAAAAGCTGTGTGTCTGAAAAGAAGAGGATGATCCCTGAAAGAAAGCTTTTCAGTAATACTGGTCTCATAAATGTAATTCAAGCAAGTTACACCCGGTTTAGATTATAACCGAATTACCTAAGTATTTAAACATGTATCCTCTGTCCTTTTAAATCATGCATTTTCAGTGGGGTAATACTGCCCCCCAAAGGGGTGCAAGAGATTCTTGGGGAGGGGGGCAGCAAAAAAATCTTGCTCTTTTGACCTACAAAGCAAAGATATACATACAGCACATAAACTCATATACAATATCTGTGGTATTAAGGAAAAAAAGTATACAAAGGCTCTTGAGGAGGGGGAAAATAATGAAGAAAAGGTTGAGAGATGCTGTTTCAAACCAAATAGACTGTCTGCTCTGCTAACTTTGCTAAAATTTTATAGTTCTTCAACAGCATTCAAAGACCATACAAAGGAACAAAATCTAGAAGACAAATAATTTAGATGAGAAGTATTTTTGTGTTTTCATGGTCTCAAAAATTTCTTTTGTATTTTGTTAAATGTTCATTTTTCCCCCTGCTAAAGGGAGGGTATCACTGGGTAGACATAAAGGTGAAAAGAGTTTCCTATTAAAAGTGACTTGGAAATTAAGGAATTAAAGGTTTGTTTTTTAAGAAAAATGCTTTTTAAAATACATTATCAAATATGTGTGAGAAAGTAGCTAGGGCTGAATTAAGATTGAATAGTTATTTATATCTGTTTCCTGTTTAGCCTTTTGACAAAGTTCAGCCCTGTATTTTATAGCTAGCCCTGGAAAAGATTTCCCAGAATAACCCTGATGTGGGGTCTGCTGGTAGGGAGGACCCCAGAACTACATCCTGCAATTCACACCCTATGAACACACAGTCTGCTAAACTCAAAAACTTCAAAACAAAAACCAAAACGTCACTGTCCCATTTCCTCTGCCAAACCGTGCTTTGAAACTCCAAAACACAAAGAAGGAGAGGAAAGGAAAAAAAAAAAAAAAAACTAAACATGTTTAGAAACAAAGGCAGGTTGTGAGAAACATTAATATTCCTTCCTTATTTTTTTTTAATTAAGCCATAAATTCCTCTGCACGATCTGAAAAATGGACTACTTGAGACTATGCGAGAAATAATTATCACAGTCGTAGCATATTTGGGGTGTGAATGTAACATTTTTACCCAATATCAACATATGATTCAAATGTTTGTCAGGTTGGGCAGTCAGGAAAATGAAGATCTCAAATCAGAGACAAAACAAAGTAAAATGAAATAGAAGGAAAACCTAACAATAGCAGAACTGCCATAATTGGGGCATGAGAGTTTGTGAGTATGAAAGAGAAAAGATGATGGGGCTTTACAGGATAGAAGACAAGACTCCTGGCTTTGGAAGTGGGCCCCTGAAGCACCTGGGCACATTTGGCAAAAAAGATGGGAACAAGAAAGGGAACACAGAGCTGATGGTAAGGAAGTAATTTACCCCTATGGTTACACCATCAAAAATGGAGGTTCTCTAGGAACCCTACAGAAAAGATGGTTTAAGATCCATCTCTACATTGCCAACCTCAACGGCCTGAAAATTTTCACCCATTTTCTTACTGGATGTTCTGCATCTGCACACTGAAGACTACTCACTGTTTCTAAAACAAATCTGTTTCTCCCAAGTTGTTATTCTCTTCCATCTCCTATTTCATTGGCCAATCCTTCCCCATCTCCTTGATGATCTCCTCCTCCCCAGCCATTACTGGTCCTGAGGTCTTCTCTGAGGCTCTTCTCATCTACACACTCCCTCTACCGACCTCTTCCACCTCCTACATTTAAAAATGACCTTTAAGCTCCCACTCCCAAATCTCTTGATCTAGCCCTGACCTCTTCCCCAGGCTTCCAATTCTCCCTGCAAATTGTCCACTGTACACATCTACATGGACGTTCCATAGACGCCTCAAAATCAACATGTCCACAACTAACCTTCCCAAACCCGTTCTTCCTCCTGTATTCTACATTTCAGTTCACAGCACCACACATCCAAGTTATTGAGCCAGAGTCAGGGAATCCTGCTTAACATTCTCATCTCAACACAACTTTTTTTTTTTTGCCGTAAGCGGGCCTCTCACTGTTGTGGCCTCTCCCGTTGCCGAGCACAGGCTCCAGACGCGCAGGCTCAGCGGCCATGGCTTACGGGCCCAGCCGCTCCGCAGCATGTGGGATCCTCCCGGACCGGGGCACAAACCCGTGTCCCCTGCATCAGCAGGCAGACTCTCAACCACTGCACCACCAGGGAAGCCCTCAACACAACTTTTTATCATTTTTACCTCTTACAAATTTCTTGACTCAGTTTGCTTAATCCCTGCCACGTAGGCCCTAGTACAAAAAGTCCTCTCCATCTCACACCCAGACTGCCGAAGTACCTCCTAGAGATCTCCCTGCCTCCAAACTTAGCCCTACCCTACAGCCAACCTCCCCCCACCCCAATCTGGCTAAAATGCAAAGTGACTGATGCGTTTAGAGGAGGCAGTGAAACCACTGAACAGACCCCGATACCTCCCAAGTAATGACAACCTTAGTGACACATATGTAGTGCTTATTGTCAGGGACTATTCAAAACACATGATGTATATTAAGGCTGACAATGATTCTATGAGGTAGATGTTATTATTATCCCCATTGTACGAATGAAGGTACCACGGAACAGGGAAGTTAAGTAACTTGGGAAAGTTACTAGATAACTTGCGAAAGTAGGTGAGAATTGAACCTAGGAAATCTAATTCCAGAGTCAGTGCTCTTAGCTACGACACTCTTCTCCAGGCTGGTCTCTCCCCGCAGCCCTCTTTGGATAGATACTTCCTGCCGTGCACTTCACATTGAGTAATACCAAATTGCCCATAGTTCCCTCCACACAGCAGACTGTGCCTCTGCTTACGCTAGTCGTCTCAGGGGAACGAGCTTTCCAATGGTTTTTACCAGGCAACCTCTGAATACATTTCACACCTCAGCTCCATCAGCATCTCCAAGCAACCTTTTCTGAACCTCAGGCCTCAATGTCCAGCTCCCCGTCTCCCAAAATCACCACACCCCCCTACCCTGCCCATACTTCTATTTTAGCATTTATTACACTATCCTGAAATTACTTATGTGTCTGTTGCTCCTGGAAACCATCTCTCATTCATCCCTTCTTGCAGTCCTGATATGTAGGATACACTGAAAAATTGTGCGAAGTGAACTCTGATGACAACCACAGTAGAATGAAACTAGAGAGTTTATAGGATTAAGAACTGTCTTGGGGAAAAAAAACAAAAACAAACCCTGGTGCCTCTGCTTTTCAGCACTTCACACTCTGCCAATCTACTCATTCAACATTTCCTAATACTAAGCATACACACCACATTTCTCAGAAGTTTTACTCGCTCATTTGAAAACCCTACAGATGATATCCTACCTGGTAATCAACAGTTTCCCATTACCAAGGTTCAAGCAATGTCCACTGGTAACAAATTAATAAAGAATTGTAAGAGGGCATGCCCAGCCACTTTGGGACAATCAACCTCACTGACCTGTTTGCCAAGAATGCTCATGAAAACTTAACCATTTTCTAGTTATAAACTTCACAGACTGTTAGCACAAGCCCACCCAGATCATTCAGATCCTCATTCATCTGTTCATTGCACGGATAAGAAACTACACGTCAAAAAAAGTGGTCCTGAGTGCCGTGTAACTTGCTAGTGGCAAAGTCCAGGTGAAGATCTTCCCTCCTTGACCCATGGTCCAGATTCTAGCTGTACAATTACTTCTTAGGACATTGTGAATTACTAAAACTGAAATGTTGTAAGTAAGGCTCTCTCCAGGTCAAGAAAAATAAAATGGCCAAACTAAAACTAGCTTTTCTTAGACCTAGTGGGAAATGTGGAAGACAATACAGATTTATTTTTTTAAAAAAAAAGGAAAAAAGCTTTTAATTTTGAAGTGTTTCCACCCTAGGAAAGACAAAACACAAGGCTTAATTCCATGAGAGAGATGGTGGGAACCTTGAGGAGGAGTAAATGGAAGCCACCCAAGAAAGTTTATGCATCAGGTCTAATTGCCAGAACTGCCTGGACCCCCCATTTAAGAAGAAAGATCAACATGTATATTACTTATATCCTAAACATTAACCTCATTCATTTTTGGGTATATAAGACATGAAGATTATTAACCCTGCTTCAAGAAAGATACTTAAATGCCTCATTTCAAAAATGTTAAAACAATCCTTTTAGAACACATCCAAAAAACTACCAATTCTTCCTTCAAATCAACGCCTATAATTACTCTCATTTCTTATCCATTCTTAAAAGTCAAATTCCTGGTCTATCTTTTCTAGTCTTAATTGTTACAAGATGCTCATTGGCCCTGCCAAGTTCGAGAAGTGGAAGACATACAGATATAGTGTGTGTGTGTGTGTGTGTGTGTGTGTGTGTGTGTGTGTGAAAGAGACAGAGACAGAGACAGAGACAGAGACAAAGGACAAGGCAGACACTGTATGAAGTACTTCACATGAATAGTATTACCACTTCTACTACTCAAAACACCCCTACGTGTTATTTTCTCCATTTTATAGAAGAGATCGGCTTTTCGAAATCATCATCAGGATGAGAAACAAGTTTGATTCAAGTAAGTAAACGCCTGATTTTGCAGTCTCTGAAGTGGAAAGATTAAGGTCCAGTGACTTCTGATGAGGAGACATGAAGGTCCCTAAGCAGAAGAGGGCTTGTGACCCTGGGGATCTTGGGGAGAGAAATGACGGTGGAAGGGGGAGCAATGTAGGGACCTGGGTGGTACAGAAGGTCCCAAAAGACCTCAGATGGAGAGCTGGCTGGGGTTACTGAGGGACCGCTGGAGATGGAGCAGGGTCCAAAGGTACTGGGGAGAGAGCCACACTGGCTGTGGAGCAGACTGGACGTCCCTCTGCTAGGGTCCAAGACCAGGTTTGCTCTGGAGAGCTCCAGAATTACAAGTGGGCACACAAAAGGTCACTGGGACCACGATTCCAGCCTAGCTGAAACACAGTTCACTCTCTGAAATGAAACAAATTGTAAAAGACAAGGTCCAACTTTGTCAGTGTTGGAAGTAGTTTAGTTTTCCTATACTTAGTAATCTACCTTCAAAGATGGTTCCAATGAAAGGCTATATTAAGTCAAATCATTCTTTTTTTCCAAATTATTGACCACAGCTTGAGAAGGCTAAAGAAATCTAACACTGCCAATTTGCACAGAAGCCTAGGAAGTGATTCACTTAAAACCCCCTCCCAATTTAGGCAAGAAAAGAAGAAAAGCAAACAATGATGTAAGGCTTTAATTAGTGCCTCGCACTTTTTATGACAAAACACATACTTCAGAGCTTCTAAGGTGGCCCAAAAGACTCTTAAGCATGCTTTGAACTGAAATAAAAAAGATAAACATCTATAGGCTTCTGACAGACATTTAAGTATTTTCACTTAATTAACCCATGCTTTGCTGAGGATGCTTTTTCACATACATACCCACACTAAGGAAAGCCAAACTCCAAAATAATGGACTATTAACACTGGTCAATACAAGTCTGTGAGGTTTTCACCACAGCACCCAGAGATGGCAAAACAAAACTGAGACAGACCCCTGATAAACTTTACGGTTGAAATTCCTATGGCATCTTATGTGCACCCTAATATGTTTCTAATACTTAAAACTGTGGCTCTTTAAAGGGATGTTCTCAGGATCACCTGGGAAGATTTTCCTAAATACCTCAGACCCACTGATTCAGAATCTCCAGGGACAGGAATTCCAACAAGGAGATTTTTATCATGTTCCTTGGTGTCTACTACACTTTCCTGGTTAAGAACACCTGTAACATAATAAGGTAAACCCAGAGTGACCCCAGTTAAGAATACAATCAACTCTAAAGCAGTGGTTCTCAAGCTTGTCTGCACATTAGAATCACCTGGGGGAACATTTACCCACCCCGCCCCCCCCCATGTCTCACCTACACCGAACACTGATTAAGTCAGAGTCTCCGCAGGTGAATCTGGCCACCGGCCTTTTTTAAAGCTACTCATGCAATTCCAACAGCCTGTCAACACTGACAACCACTGAAGCAGCAGAGGGTAACTTCTACCCACTGTTTTAGTTAAGTGCACACTGATGGTTGTAATTGTATGCATGCAAAGAGCTGGCCCATGCAACTATCTGATGAATAGTAACTTATAATGCTCTGAATTTCTCCATATTGGAACAAAACAAATGGTACTCCACGTTACCATCAAAATGCAGGCTAGTGCTGAGAAGCTACAGCCCTTGGAGGAAGTGGCACAACTGTCTGAGGCATCGGGCAGATCTCAGACACGAAGCTAACTGGGTGACAAACGTGCTAAGAAACTCCTAAGCGCTCTGAACGTTCAATAAAAGGTTTCTGGCACCACTCCAGGCAAAAGATGTACTAGTCAGGTAGTTAAGAAAAACTTTCTTTACAGAAGAGACTGGCATCAGTTAAGTCACTTTGTGGAAAGAAACAGTTCATTTCTTCAAACCCTTTCGGTTGCAAAAGAGCATCAGGAAAGTTCTAAAGTGCAGGTTTTTAGATGCTTTCTGTTGCTCTTTAGAAGGAATACATTTTGCTGCTTAGAAACTCACCTATGCTTTTGCTCCCTGAACTTGCTGAGGTTCTGGTAAACAAAGCTTCAACAAAGACACCATCCTTTGAACCAAGTTTAAGCCTTCTCCACCAGTTTGGCCACTGACAGGCTCCGTGTCAGGGGATGAGGGTCAATCAGGATCGGTCAGAGTGACAGGATGGATCAGAGAGCTGGGTCACACCCACTCCCACATGGTACCAAGAGCAGTGCCCAAGTAATCAACATAATCAACACCAGGATGGGGAGTGGGGAGGGTCCTTAAGAAGGTTAAGAACTGATTAAAAAACAAAGTATCACCAAGTGAAAATCTAAGCTCATTCAACTCAATACAAGCAGGTTCTTTGCCAAGCCACAAGAGAAAACTGAAGTAGGCTGATGTTAAAGTTATAGTTAATTATATAATTTAGATAAGGAATCGGTTTGTTTAAAAGTAGGACACATTATAAGTAATTGTATAAGGTTAAGCAAACAGTGAGATTATCAGTACTTTTCTACGATAAAAGAACTTCCCCCAAATTCTGGCAATTTTTAAGCTAAAAGAACTTCCCAAATTTTGGTAGTCTTTTAAGATCACCAACATATTTCTTAAGAAACAGGTCAATCTAGTATTGGGAGATGAAGACTAGGAGAAGGGCCGGGGTGGGGGGGAATATAGTCAGAAAAACTAGACTATCGTGTACAAATTTTCTATCAATTTTTTTTTAAAGTCTCCTGTGGATTAAATTAGGGATTGTCAAACACTGTTCCCAGGGAACAGTGATACTCTGTGTCTTGAAGAGAGGTATTCTGCTACCCAAAATCAGATCATGAAGATCCCTTGCCAGCTAGCAGAGGGGAAAAGTTAACAAGATTGTTCAAGATGTGCTTACCTTTTTAACCTTAGGTACTTGCTGTATAGCATGTCTACACCAGCCTCTGTTATATAAGGAATCTGATTTAATATAAGATTATATAATTAGTTATTTGAAGCTTCCCCCCACCTCCAACATTCTGGAGTGTCACAGAAAGAATGTCATAACTTCTAGGGGCTCTGTTACTACTAAATGAGTTTGAGGTCCAATTAGAGCAATAGTATGGAGTCTGTATTTTTGTTTCTGACTAATCTTAACATATAAATTATAAAGAACTTGACAGAAGAAAAGTAACAGCATCTTTTAGTATAATGGTTCTAAATCACAAAGATCCTCATGATGGTTTTGCATGAAAGGTCCTTGCAAAATATTTCTGATCCACAGTGCCTAGCTTGGTGTTTGACACGAAGTAGGTACTTAGGTAGTTCGTCCTGAGGATGGAGACATGTGAACAGATACGTATGTCCTTAAGTTACTTGGCCTGCGTGGCCTTGCTTTCCTCATCTGGAAAAGGTCAAGATGGCAGGGGGTGGGGGTCAGACAGGGGGAGTTAAGTGTTGTCACAAAATTGATTGCTTCTGCAAAATGTAATAGGAACTTGTCATTTGCAAATCATCTTAGTACAGGATGCTTTTTGCATTAGAGCACGTTGTGCTCTTCTTTCTTTTCTGAACACTAGCAACATCTAAGTTCCTTTCCAGTCCTGCACAACTCTTTGCCTGCCTTTCAAAATCCTCACCCCAGCCCTGTCATGATTTGCATGTGTTTCTATCATGTCCGTTTAGAGACAGGATCTGGAAAGAAAAGTGAACCATGATCTTGAGCCAATTATGGGCAGGACCTGGTAACCTTGTTTTCGCTACTCGAATCTTCAATTCTAGGAATTTATGTTCCCAGGAAAAGACTAGCTACTGACATGGACACATATATAATTACTTTAGATAATTTTCCAAACTCTAATCCAAATCATTTTTCTTATTCTTGCACTTACTCTTTGTTTTAATGGCTGGAAAGGGAAGTGTTAAATTAATTAAACAAGGGAGCCATTAGACTGAGGTGGCTTAAATGCCTGAGTAGCCTCCATAAGGAAACCTAAGCCTGAAATGCTTCAAAATCAAAACCTAAGGTCAGCTGATCATAATCAGTCAACCAGGTTTTCCAAAAAAAAATGCAACCACTTAAACTATAGCCAATCAAATCATTTCCTTGTTTTGCTTCTGCCTCTTTTCTATAAAAGCCTTCCCCCTGTCCCTGTTGGTGGATCGCTCCTAACCACTTCTGGTTTGGTGCTGCCCAATTCAAATCAGTAAGCGCTCAAATAATCTCTTCAAGTTTTTAATGTGCCTCAGTTTATCTTTTAACAGATGTTAAAAAGAAATGTGACAGAAACAAAAGGTAATGTAAAGAGTTTAAAATATGCTAATCACCCTATAAATAAATGCATGGAAAAATACAACTCACTAGTAAAAGTGCAAATTAAAAATCATTATTAGTTTGATAAAAGATATTTTAAAAATTAACACAATTTTATCTTAAGTGGTAAAGATTTTGTTTTGTTTCCCTTTAAATTATAGTACCTAGACTTGAGATAAGGAGGTCTACAAGAGGGCAATCCCTTGCATGCCTAGCTGAAGTGCAAAGTGTATGTCTCTGGAAGGATACTAGTAAAACATATTGGGGAGGGAAAAAAACCTTCAAATGGTCCATACCTTTGACTCAATAGTTTCACATCTAGGAACTTATATTACAGAACTAATCATAGATGTTTATATTAGAAATGAGTTACTGCCTACCCTGTCCATAACCCCATTAGGGCAATCCCACCCCAAACCAAGGCCCAGCAGACTGATCCAGAGGCAAGTCCTTCACCCAAGAGGGACTCAGCTAACACCTGACTTGTGACCTGAGCTAGAAAATAACTGGGCCAAATTCCTCTCTATTAGGAATTCTTATTTGGGCGCTAAATCGTCCTTGTAGGCTTTGGATCTAAGGGGCTATGAGCCAGGGTCAGGACCAGTGACCGCGTGGAGCCAACTTCAACATAAATAAGTTGTTTGATTCATATTTGTAATAATCATGTATTTAATTTCAAAATTAAAAAGAAATGCCAAAATATTTGGTCAGAAGTAACCCAAGTATCTGGTTGCTTGGCAGTGAAGAGGCTATTGGTTTCCTGTTGGTAAAAAGCTGCCCCCTTTCTGAGCCCACATAAAGTAAGGATCTCCAGCAAAACAAGGGTAGGTACTTGTTTCCAGACCACAATTGTCGGTTTCTTCTCTCCCGTTGGTTTCTTTTCAGAGCTGTATATAAACTCAGGGGTATTGACTTCCATTATTTGCTGCCAAAAGAATAACACCTTGTATTTGCAAAACATACTTCTGTGGAGGTAGGGGAAGTGTTTGTAGACATCAGCTAAGTCAGCCAGAATGTCAGAACCACAGGTTGCTGGTGCTTAATGCACTTGAGACATCAACCCATCCTCCTACAGCAGATGGATACTCACAGAGGGGCATCAAACTTTTACTCTATTCATGTATGATTTCTAGCTAGCCCCATTTAAAGCAAAAAGGATCTGAAGCCGCTTACAATTAAAGAGAAAATTGGGATGTTGGGAAAAGCATAATTAGAAAGTTTTAAAGAGGTATGCTCTAGGAGCATCTGCCTTCTCTTGGAAGTCCTGGATCACAAACTGATCCTAAATCCAAACATAATTCCCACACTATCCCCAGAATAGCTCCAGAATACACAAACTCCCACGGCACTTGAACTCTGGCTTGGGCCAGAGTCCCCAAGGCAGCTCAAGATCCTCTGGAGCAAAGGAAAGCCACTCAGATCAGAAGTGGGGTGGAGGGACAGGGGCTTGAGACGCAAAGCCCAGGTTCACCCTAAGAGTCAGTGATCAAGCCAGAGCTGCTGAGAAGCATCAGGACCACAGGCCCAAAGGACCCACCCAGAGACCCCCCCTGGGCCAAGATGAGGTGGGTAGAGGGCAGCACGGCGGTAGGATGGGAAAGCCATGAGGCCAGAGGTAGCTGATGTCACGGACTCCGCGGGGCACACATCTTTTGAGACATAAAGAACAATACAGACCAGGCCAAAGGGGAATGGCAGTACTATACTCAGGCCAGGCAGCGACTTCAACCCTCAATTTCCAGTGGAGACACAGCCCCCGACTCCTGCCAAACTCTGCTCTCAGCTGTGAGTTCAAGGCCAGGGTGGCCTACAAGGGATGGGGCGATCATACAGAGGGAGCCTAACAGAATGCACCTGGGCTAGCTCAGAGCCAACCCCACACCCATCACGAATCTAAACAAGGAGCAGAAAGCCTGGCGCGACCCAGTGAGAACTCACACATCTGAACAGGAAAGGCCACACTCCCCTACCACCACCGCCAACACACACACACGCGCGCACACACACACACACACACACACATATACACACACGCACATACACACACACGCTCTTAACCTTGGGGTTGGCTGCTGTCAAACAGTTCTGTTATCAATTCCTGACTATTCATGCAAGAGGCATAGATACCTAAGTAAACTAAAAAACTATTGATCATCCTAAATCATTTCTTTCCAGGATTAAAAATGTGATTTTGCAGTAACTCAGTATTTCTGTTGATTCACTTACCCTACACATCTCCTCCTTCCCAACACTGATATTAGTTGAAATTCTCTGAAATGGACTGAAAGGGAAATCTATGCATAGGTTAGAGGTGAGTGAGAACTAATCTAAATCTAAACCGCCCAGGATCTTAACAGGCTCTCATAGTTAAGAGGTTATACATAGCCAGACATGCAAAAATCAACTGTATCTTATACACTGCAAGGGAGGTAAATGACTACAATACATCTTACCTCAGAGAAAAAACAAACATATAGAATGACCGAGTAATCTGCTCTCTGACAAACAGAACAATCAGTAGTGTATAACATTATAATATGTTCTTAACAACATCGCTTTTAGTTAGCAAAATGTTTTCTCACTCCAGGCCAGCAACCAGACTGTAATGCAGATACCAAACATTAACCAAAAAAAAAAAATCACAGAAAAGGCTGTCTACCCAGAACACCCTTAGAGTTTACACCCCCTTGACTGGTACAAGTGACTCAGTTACTACAGACACACAAAAATGTGACAAGTGCTAGAATTTATTCTGCAGTCTGAAATCATTTCCCCAAATGAACCAACACGTGTTAGCTTTCAAGTTGGACGCAAACCTTTGCTCAAGACCTGGAGGGGAGGAAACACCTAACGCACTCCCTCAGCCATCCCACCGCGAGATGCCCGGTATGGCCACCCTTAATGTCGCCCCTTCTGAATGTGCATCCTGTATTCTGCACTCTTCTCCCTACACCCTTCCCACCCCCACCCAGAGCTGCCTAGAGGTACAAGCCAAACCACGTTTCTCTACACAGAAAGGGAAGAAGAGCAAGTGTGGTTCCTCCAACCCCAATTCCCATGGTCCCATCCTTATCTCAGGATAGCTGGCGCTCTCACAGCCCATGCAGTTTTATCTTCATGGTCATAACTACACAGGTACCAAGCCACCACTCCCTCTTTGACATCAGATTCATTACAATGAATTCCAGAACTCCAAATTGTTTTCTTTAGAGATGTGTAAAGGTACTATCTGCTTCTTCCGAGTCTGTTCTCTCGCCTTTGGAAGCCCAGGAACTCATTAAAGACTCAAGTCTCAAAGTAGACACAAATACCAAAAGAACAACAGGGCTCTGGTGAAGCTGACTTACTACTTAAGAAATAAAAATCCTCCTGATTTCAACCCATATTTGAGAAAATTCCTTATGAAATGCACAGAGTATTTTCCCTGTCTTAGAGGGGCAGAGTGCTCTAAACAGGATGAAACTCAGGTTGTTGTCAAACATGAGACTCTGACAATGACTCAAGGGTCATCCTTCTGGACACAGAATCATAGAGTTGGACGAAACTTGCAGGTGCCATAGTCAAACCCCTTGTTTTACAAATGGGGATGCCAAGCTCAGGAGAGATGAAGAAATGGGCCCCCAATCATATAATCATCACTTTTCAATGTATCCCAATCTGAGTCATCAATTAATGACACTCCCCAATTCCCCCAAATCACCCAAGCTCAGTACTCAGAATGCACCTAGTTAATGAGTAAACCCTGGGCTTCTCTGCATAGGCCTTAGCAGTATGAGCCAGAGAAAAAAGTTTCGCCTCTCATCTCACCTCCTGGAGGGTGACAGGTCATAGGAAGCAAGACCTGCTCTCATGTGCTGGGAGTGAGGGGCTGCAGAGGGATAACAGTGCTTCCCAGGTCAGAAGGTAACTCCAACATGACTTCCCTACGGACCCAACAGGAGTGCATCACAGTGTCACTGGGGTCATTAACAACACAGCACTGCCAGTCACATCCATCCCGTGGGAGAATGCCTTGGACCGTGATGACCTGTAGGAGGTGACACTTTCTTCTTGCCAACTACACCCATTAATAGACCTCACTGTTATTTTAAAATGCCTGGTGTTCGTGGTTCACAATCCAGTTGGACCACATGATTTAACAAGTTAGATTTGATAAGATGTCCCACCATGTTCAAATTTATCAAGCTAACCCAGAAGGGCCTTCCAGAATAATCAGTTGTATGGCTGTTAGCACAATTGACACCATCTAGGACCCGTACAGTTCCTCCTGTCCTTCCACTGACCCTACCTGGGACTGTAGCGTGAGGTAAATCACTCCTCTGTTGTCAAGGGCTTTATAGTTAATAGATACTGTTTAATAAACATTACGACCAAGTGGCCTGTACGCTCTGTTAGTCCCCAAACAATGATGAAGACCTTCACGGACATACTCTCAGCACCACAAGACTAGTTACACATTCACACATCTTGACTTAGGGACGCACTTCCAATTTCCTAGCACGTACCCCCATACCCTGGGTTCACTTTAAAACTGTCCCAGTGCCCCCTCGGCGGTGCAGAGTACAGCTGCGAATGCCTCCAATCATTGTCTAGCTGATCCAGATGCCACCCTGTAAGTTATCCTAGAAGAAACTGAGCCATTGATTATACGGAGCTGCCTAGTTTTCCGGTCTCAATCTACCTTCTCATTTCAGTGGGCGCTTTTCATTCCCTCCATCCTCCAACATCAGTAGTTCCCTCAAAGGGTCAGGATGCTGTCTTACCTCTAGAGTCTAGCACTTTAATTGACATACAGTAGATACTCAATAGATATTTGTCAAACTGAACTGGTCCTATGTTGGTTATGGAAATACTGGGACTAAATATGCAAAAAAAAACCCAGAGAACTTCACAATAGCCTGGGTTTTAATTTATTACATGTGTAATCATACAGCATATACACTGAAAATATCCTTAGAGAATATCCACTCTAGTTCTCTTTTACATAGCAGAAAACAGGCTCAGGACAGGTAAGTGAATATCCCATATTTACCTGTTACAAAGCTGGACCCCCACTTCTCTCTCTAATACACACACACACACACACACACACACACACACGACACACACACACACCATTACTACCACCTCTTTTTAGGGAAAATAGGAAGTCATTTGCTCTTATCATCTAGGAATGAACAAGCAAAAATTCCAATGAGACTCTAGTTAATTGGATTCCCAATTGAGGTTTCACATTAATGTGCCCCAGAGAATAATGTGCTATGTTTAAATTAATAGTGTAATAAATTAAATTAATACTTAATGTGCTACATTTATCCATGATATTGCATGTTTTCAATACAAGGTCTCCCCTGAAAATCATTAAGTCAATGGAAGAATGTGTACTCTGAGATGAAAGCTTACATGCATGTTAAGGGCCATTTCGTTTCAGGATCTGCTATCTCAACCTCTTTCATTTAAGAAATCTATTTTCCAACAAACCTTTCTATACATAAAACATCCATCTCCCACACACAATCCTAAATTTAAATGGATATTCCTGCCTCTCTTCAACAACCTTTTTTTTTTTCCCCCTAAGATTTAAGCCATCATCTAAGCTTCTGGTTTCGATGCTGCTTTACAAATGAAGCTGGATTCACAAGAAGCAGAATTAGGGCTGATTTTTAGTGAGAGTTTCATTCAAACTTATCATTTTCAGAAGAGAATAGTAAGACCCAGATTATAAAATATTTTGCCCAACATTATTCAAGTAAACAGCAGGGCCTAAATCAGAACCTGCCTTTGCAATCCACAAATCTGCCTGCCTTTATGGCATTGATTTTTAGACTCTCAAAGGACTAGTACCGAAAAACTGTCTCTTCCCTAAAACATGACCAAACCCCAGTAATCTATTTTCATTCCTTCGTTAATAACCATACTCCTATTTCATATTCCATGTCTAGACTGCTAGGTTTTGTTCTTTCTTCCCATGACAGCAATTATTTTCTCCTATCTCTAATAGGTAAAATAATGGTAAAGTATACTTATCTTTCCCTCCTGCCAGCAAAGCTGAGAGCCCCTTCTTGTACTCTTCATGTGAGCTCATTAAAATGAACATTTTTTAAATTCTAAATCTGTTAAAAGTTTTATCAAAGTTCTACATTAGCTTAATTCCCCCCCAACACACACACACACACACACACACACACACACACACACGCAAAATTCAGTTTGTGATCCTTTCAAAGTAAAAGTTTAGACAGGAAATTAGATGATGAAATTCAGCGAAATGAACAGGCACTTTAATTCCTCTTGCCGGGCACCAGCAACAGAAAGTAGCATTTGGGAACATAATGGACATAACAGGAGTCATTGGGCAGTAAAACTTCTGGCTTATCTTTTCCTCTAGGTTGAATTCATGTGATGGGGTGGAAAATCAGGATAACAATATAGCAAATTTTCCATACTGCTGCCTACAATCGTTGGGGAAATGTTAAGGCAGAGATTACAGGACCAATGGCATAGCACTGTGTTGTTCTGGTTTTTTTTAAACGTTAATCATAGGCTAAAGTGAATTATGCATTTATAAAAAATAAAAGCACAAAAAAATCTAATATTAATGATTCTGTGATAACCCAACTATAATTAATAGTTTGCATTTTGAACCTGTACCAGATAAAGCTGAAATGTAGTTGAAATGTCCCAGTTAATCTATCACTGTCACTGTTAACAAATGAAACAAGACTAGAGCATTCAAATATAATGAAGCATATTTTGTTAAAAAATCTTTCTACCTCCACAGCAATGACAGTAAAAAAGGAACCACAATTTTTAAAAGATAAAGACTAACCCCAATAAAGATGTTAAAATAAATAAATAAATAAATAAATAAATAAAAGATAAAGACTAAAGGGAAAAGGTAGTATTTTAATCATGGAGTATAAAATAATGAGATGAATGTATGCTTCCTAGCCCACTGTCCAGAACCCAGAATCATATTGTGACTTATCAATGTTATTTTTAGTGACCAGCTGACAATTTGAGTGTACTTGCCTTCAATTTTGTTGAAAGCGAAGAACTGAAAATGACTTAACTGGTCATATTAGAGTTGTTCACTTCCTCAACACCATTTTGAATTTTTCCTTTGTTTTGTGCCCTGCAGGTTTTTATATCTGAGGCCAATACACCATGAAAAGACTCAGAAGTAAGAGCACTGGCTTCTCTCTTAACTGGAAGTAGGGTAGTTGTGAAAGGGGGGTGATAGAAGAATTTATATAGATGGACACTTATTTCCTTAACAATCATCTCAATGCCAGCATACCTCTTAGAATGTCTTTGTGTATCCCAGGGGCAGGTATTACCAATTCTAACCCACTGATTGGAGCTCTGTTCATGCATTCATTCACTCCAAAAATATTCTCTGAGCACCTGCAACATGTCAGGCACTTATCTAGGTACTGGAGGTACAACAGTGAACGAAACAAGTAAGACTCCCTGCCTTCATGGACCTTCCAAGTCAGAGTGCACAATCTGTGAAATGTGTGATTGGTGCTATAGCCGGAGCTGCCCGAGTCTCCTGGAGTCTGGGCAAAGCTCTCCCTTTTCCCCAACCCAAAGAACCATATACCTATTCGGTCAATGCATAGTTATTGAGCACCAACTACATGCCAGAGCCCTAGCTAAACTCAAAGGAATACGGAGGACATAGACTGATTCTTCAATATACAATAAGCATAAAGCCTCTCATTCAGATTCACTTTGTATAATATTCTAAGTCAATGTTTAAGTAAATTTGAGTTCTACAAAGCAAAGACCAAATGATCACCAGGGTCAATTATATTCTCTATATACATAATATTAATCTACTTGCTCTGCTTAAAATCTAAAACACAATTGTGTTCCCAAATTATGGATGTAAGTAAACATATCCTTGATAGTGACTGCATTCTAAAATAATTTTTAAGCCTTGACAAAAACAAGTTATTTTCCCTATCAAGACAAAAGTACTAGTCTTAAGGACTAAACACTGAACATTTGTCAAGAAAACAGTCAGGACTTCCCTGGTGGTCCAGTGGTTAAGACTCCGTGCTCCCAGTGCAGTGGGCCCGGGTTCCATCCCTGGTCAGGGAACTAGATCCCACATGCCGGAACTAAGATCCCACCTGCCGCAACTAAGACCCGGCACAGACAAATAAATAAATAAATATTAAAAAAAGAAGAAGAAAAACAGAAAAAACTTTAAACAACAAAAAAAAGTCAATCATCTGTGAAAAGAGACAACATAAAAATACGCATTTCCTAGGGTGGAAATTTCCATCAACCAGACACACTTTTGTTAAGGACCACCATGTCATTTATATTGGGAAATATTAAACATTTTAAGTTCCTAAGTTAAATGATTCTACACGTTTATCAAGAACAGAGCCCCTCCACCTAACCACACAGCTACAATTGATAATAACCAAATGAAGCCTTCCAAAAGGCCTTTGTAAAGAATGATCCCCATGTAACTAATCAATTTTCTACTGCCTCTTTTTTGTGTTGCCTTTTAAATCAGGATATCTACAGTCAAGAAATGAGAAATATTATACTTCATAAATAAAGTTGAGTTAACAGAGAATATATAATTAGAATTTCTTCTCCACTCGTGATAATAGACTTGCAGTTATAGCCACTATTTCATACCATTAAGCCTTGAAAGTGAAGGCAGCTAGCACACCCTGAAAGCTGAACTCTTAACTCTGCTTTCAACTGCACAACAGCCTAACCAAGAGAACAACCTGGAATAGACTATATTGTTTATTAACACTGGAACCCAAATGAAGGAAAATGCTCTCTAAGGTTTCATCTAGATCAAAATATCCCAAGTCAAAAAAAAAAAAAATTTCTGAAACTTCAGCAAGCTGTATTGAATTTAGATAGTCCCTTGCCTGACCTCAAAATACGGTACAAAGTTATAATGAAAAGATATAATATAGATGATGTCGTAAATGCATAAAGGATACTATAGCCTCTAAGTAGGGTGTAGTCTGTGAATTCTGGGTAAAGCTAGAAAATATCAGCCCCAGATTTAGGTTTTAAATAAATTTTAAAAAAGATATCAACCACCAATGATAAGATAAATTGGCATCATGTACCCCTAATGAGATGCAATGAGGATACGATGTCACCTCCATAATATTCCTGCCAAAATTTTTAACATGAGTCTAATCATGATGGAACAGTTACACAGGTCTAAACTGAAAGACGTTCTGCAAAATAACTGGCCTGGCCCTTTCAGAAATGTCTTTGAATAAAAGACAAAAAAAAAAAAAAAGAAAAGAAAATATTAAGAAACTACTCTAAATTCAACAAAGTCATATTGAACATCTACTGCCTGGAGTGTAGTAAAGTGTGTTGGGTAAGGGTTTAGAATTCAGCATAAATCCACTCAAATTCTGGCTCCAAATCCCGTCTCCACCATGCGGAAAAGACATTTAAGCACACTATGCCCCTGTTGTCTCTCTATCAAATGAGGATAATAATAGCGCCTTCTTCACAAGATTGTAGAGAATTAAATGATTTCACCTATAAAGGCCTTAGCACACTTAGTAAGTGCTCAGTAAATGCCAGTGGTGATAAATAATGATGTTGGTGGTAAAGAGCCATCAGATGCTGGGGGTAAAGGGAGAAACAGAATGACAGGGTCACTGCCCTCGGTGAGCTTACAGTTAGAGGAAAATTAACAGGAAATTCTAAGACTGTGAAATACAGGTACTTTGGCTGGTGAAAGACTCTAGAGTGCAAAGACAGGGACACCTTAGAAAGAGCATTTAATCCAGGTATTGGAAGTCATGGAGGGCTTCCCAGAAGAGGTGTCAGCTCACCATTCCAGGATGAGACGATAGCACGTACAAAGTGCTGGAAGTAGAAAAGAGAACAGACCAAGAGCTGAAGATAGATGAGTATGCCTGGAATATACAATGCTGGAGGTGGAAGAGGAGATAGAGAGAGAAGGCTAAATGGACAAGCAGGATCAACCCACGCAGGGCACCTTATAAACTTTGTTAAGGATTCTGGGCTTTAACTTAAGAGCCATGGGAGGCTACTGAGACATTTACAGCATAAGCAGAAATGCATTTCACAGTTATGCTGATTACAGAAGGTAGAAGTGGATTGGGAGGGGGCAACATTGGAAAGGGATGACCAGCTAAGAGGAGCTTGTTAGGGTTTTCCAGGCAAAAAATAGTGGTACTAGAACCTGGGTAATAGCAGCAAAGAGAGATGACTAGGATGGGAGAGGTCCAAACCTGGGGACCGATAAGATGATGAGGCCGGGGAGAGCTGAGGACTGAGTTCAGTTCCTGGCATGGCCGCTGGGTGCGCTGTCGCGCCAGTCACGGAGAAAGGAAGCATGGGCCATGAGCGAGCGGGTTTGGGGTGGGAAGAGAGTGGGGTCAGTCGGGTCAGACTCAGCGTGAAGGGCCACCCGAGTGGAGCTGTGCTGGAGTCACTAAGGTCTGCAGCAGACAAGCCTTGATGGTGAGAGGAAAGGATACATTCTACATTCCCCAGAATAAAACACCTAAACCAAACAGATTTTATCTTGTTCTCATATAGGCTCCAATTTCAAAAGATTAAAAAAAAAAAAAAAAAGCATGGCATTCCTGTCAATCTCACACATTTCATGGTGTAACTCTCTTACTGTATAAACAGAGAGTTGATGGATATTTGTGGCTCTCAACAAGTTCATTAAACCTCAAACTTTAAATCCCCCGCCAGGAAGGTTAGCAACATTAGCCAGATATTCTTGCTCTACTTGAGCACATTATTTTGTTTATTAAAGAAAGCAAGCAATCATCAACTCTCACCTCCTAGATTATAAAGCATATAACCTTCCACTTACACCCTTCAAAATAAAATTGTCAAAATACAAATGTGCACTAACCACGTGTCTGTGCACAAAAGTACATATAATATGCTGATACGTGTAAATAAAATACTAGACTTGATCTTGGCCCGTAAAGCCTCAGTTATCCACCCAACCAGAAGGCGGACTTGTCACAAACACAAAATCACTCTTGTTGCCCCACTAGGTGCTCATTCAACGTGTGCACTGGCAATGGCTACCAGCAATGCTGACTCTCCTCCACACCTTCCTCAGGGTATACTGCCCTGTGTGAAGCTGAAGTGCAGATCAATTTGCCTTAGCTTATTTCCTCACGAGACAGCAAATTGTCCCCCAATGTCCATTCTCTTCTCCCCATTAGGAATAGAACCCCCAGAGTCTTAGCTCCTCACCAGAGCCCCCATTTCTAAGCCTCTCCTGCAGTGACACAGTCATGTGACTCAATTTCCGGGACTTGGGAGGTGAGGGGAAGTGTGTAGAACTTCCATGTGACACCCATAAAGGGAACTGCTTGGCCTCCATTCCTCTTTCCCAAAAACCTAACAGACACGGGAGTGGTGAGCTGTCTTCAACCTGCACAGGAGCAGAATAAACTAGGCAATGGAAGAACATGCTAGAAGGAGCCTGAGTCCCTAAAGGACTCATGAAGCAAAGGGCTAGATTCCAAACTGACTACCAGCTTAGAATCTGATATGAAATAGAAACTTAACTCTGTTTAAACCACTGTTATTTTGATCTTCACTAAAACAGCCAAACCAATAACTTAATTCATTTCCGTTCCATTAAGGTCTCCAATAATGCTGAATTTCAATTAACGTGTGCCTCCCTTTGTCTTGGAGCTTTTCATTTCTTTATTAGGACTGCAGACATCTCAGCATCCCACACAATTTACAATAAATATTTAATCTGGAGCCTTCAAGGAGCACAGAAAACAGGGACAGTCAACACCACTCCTCTCCACATGGTCATGTATTAAAGCTGCCCTTTAGTTTGTTCCCAGAGCAAAGACTTGCAGAGCCCATATGCGGGACTGCCAGTCTGTCTGACACGTGTTTAACCTTGGTGTTTTACTGACAGTAACATCCTAAACCCGGCATCAGGATTGCCTACCTTGATTTCCTTTCCCTCCAGGAATGATGACAGATTTTACTGAGTCCTCTATACTTTCTTCTTTGGTGCCTGTGGTACACAGCATGCTGCTTCCCTTCCCCTCCTCCATGAGATGTTCATGTCCTAATCCTCAAAACCCATGACTATGTTACCTTACGTGGCAAAAAGGGGGCGTCACAGGTGTGATTAAGCATCTTGAGATGGGAATGGGAAGGTTGGCCTGGATTATCCAGGTGTGCCCAATTTAATTACTAGGGTCCTTATAAAGAGAGAGAGAGGATTATTAGATGTGTTAGAGAAGACGTGATGACAGAAACAGAGATGTGGCAAATGGAGAAGCTGAAGTGATGCCACTGCTAGGAGGGGGCCAAGAGCAAAGGAATACAGGCGGCCACCAAAGGTAAGGATCAGATTGTCCTCTAGAGCCTCCAGAAAGAGTGCAGCCCTGCCAACATCTTGGTTTTAGCCCAGTGAGACCCACTTCAGACTTCTGACCTTCAGAATGATAAGAGAATAAATACATGTTGCTTTAAGCTACTAAATTTGTGGTAATTTGTTTCAGCAGCAAAAAGGAAACAAATACAGTGTCCTTACAAGTGGCACTATATGTTGTAAAAACTCAAAGTTTAGGGCAGGATTTGTTCAGACTTAAAGAGCTAGATTAAAATCAGTTTTAATAATATACAATATTACTAATAGTATTATTAATAATGATATGCAACTGTTGTGCGATTTATTCTAATAGGTAGCCCTCCCTGCCCGCTCCTTAAAAATAAAGTCACAGAAGTTGAATATGAGCATTGTGTGGCAGGTACAAGCAAATGTTACAGCTCGGTAAAAGGATAATCACTACCCACTACTGAATGCATCTGTATCTCAGGATGAATCTACATGCCATTTTCACAAATGCTGTTATTGTTGTAAATGATGTATGTTTTCTCTGCTAGTAAAACAGCATTTGATACTTTCTGCAAAGTCAAAAGAAGAATTTAAAGAGTTTTTAAAGCTCTTATTATTAACCAAAATCACTAGCCACACACAATATTTTACTGCTATTATTTAGTTCAAATCTCATTCATCACTAGATTGAGTTTTAGTTCACGCAGGGGTTGGGTACGGAGAGGGAACAATCAGCCCATAGGGTCCGTGTGCTTCAAACAGTACCATCCTGGAGGAGGCAAGATTAACTGGCCCGGCTTCATTCATCTTGGCCTCCGAGCTTTCAGGTTTTTGTTGTTGTTGTTGTTGTTTTTGCGGTACGCGGGCCTCTCACTGTTGTGGTCTCTCCCGTTGCGAAGCACAGGCTCCGGATGCGCAGGCTCAGAGGCCATGGCTCACAGGCCCAGCCGCTCTGCAGCATGTGGGATCTTCCCGGACCAGGGTAGGAACCCGTGTCCCCTGCATCGGCAGGCGGACTCTCAACCACTGCGCCACCAGGGAAGCCCCGAGCTTTCAGTTTTGACCAAAGGGGTTCGCACTCCAACAAGGAAGGTGGCTAGATGCCCAAATGACCACTCCAATCCTCACCCCACTTCAAGCCACCACCAGCTGGTTGTCCACCACGGTGCTCTGGCTCTGATAACAATAACAGTTCCCAACTCAGAGGCGTCTGGGAACAACTGCAAGTCCCTTTGAGGGTATTTACCCCGACATTCCAAAGGGGAGTCCTAAACTATGCCCTAGCATGCCCTCTAGCCCGGAGTTAATCCACACCTGACTGCCAAAGGTTCATTTCAAGATCCCTTTCTCAAGTATGGCCTGTTGCCATTGCTCGAATTTCAAAAAAAACCATAGACCCACAATTGTGATGTAAACTCTTGGCCTGGACTTACTTCCCCTTCTTCTTCCTGACCAGAACCCAGTGAATGTTGTTTAATACCCAAAATAGTCTAGATTCTCATAACAGGTCTTCTTTTGTTTCAAAAACTAAATTACCTCTTTGTAAGATGTCAGGATATCACATTTGAGAGAACACACTCTGTCCTGTGCTACAGGGCACAGGAAAGGAAGTTATCTCCTCAGAACAGATGCTTCATCTAAAGACCTTCTTCTGTTTTGCTCTGTTTCAATTTGTCCTAGCATTTGGGTTTGGGAGCGGCTATCACTCCATCACTGATAGTGCGTACGTTTCTCTACCCACGCCTTAAGATCCCTGCCTAGAAAATTGAGGTAGGATTTGTTTTCTTCAGCTTCCTGAGTTAAGGCACTCTAAACAAGCATCATTTCCTTTCGATGTCTAGAGAAAGCTCTGTCCACTCCAAACACTGGAGAGAAAAGTGGATGTCATGCAAAGGACAGCCTTTGTTTTCTCTGAGTAATGGTTTTCATTAAACTGTTTAGTATATAAGGTTCAGTATGCACTCACCTGCATACAACACATTTACTTTTTTTAAAAAATAAATTTCTTTATTTTATTTATTTTTGGCTGTGTTGGGTCTTTGTTGCTGCGAGCAGGCTTTTCTCTAGTTGGCGGCGAGCGGGGGCTACTCTTCGTTGCAGTGCGCAGGCTTCTCATTGTGGTGGCTTCTCTTGTTGTGGAGCATGGGCTCTAGGTGTGCAGGCTTCAGCAGTTAAGGCACGCAGACTCAGTAGTTGTGGCTCGTGGGCTCTACAGTGCAGGCTCAGGAGTTGTGGCGCATGCACGGGCTTAGTTGCTCCGCGGCATGTGGAATCTTCCCAGACCAGGGCTCGAATCCGTGTCCCTTGCATTGGCAGGCGGATTCTTAACCACTGTGCCACCAGGGAAGCCCAACACATTTACTTTTATACGTTGGAAGTTTTCAGCGTGTCTGTCCTGTATACATTCCATTTTGGTCTTGGCTCATTTCAGATTACGGATCCCAAATATGTAAGAAGTACGGCTTTTCTCTCCTTAGTTAAGTGCTTAAGCTGCTTTTTAGCAACGTTAGAGGCATATAGAAATAAAAGTCATGTCAACTACCTATCACCATCGTCTCAGACATTCACCCATAATCTTTAGTTTCCTCCTCTACTTTGTTTTACTTAAAACTTAGCATTTCTTTTCAACAGGTACTTCTAAGTTTTTCATGTTTGTTTATGTTCTTTATTTACAATTCACAAGATTTTTTTTTCCCCTCCCTGTTTTAGTCTGCTTGGGCTGCTGTAACAAATTATGAAAGAATGGGTGGCTTAAACGACAGACATTTCTCACAGTCCTAGAGTTAGAAGTCCGAGATCAGAGTGCCAGCACAGTCGGGTTCTGGTAAGAGCTCTTTCCCTGGCTTATGGAAGGCTGCCTTCCTGATTCACAGCACAGGGAAAGAGAGAGAGCAAACTCTCTGATGTCTCTTCTAAGGGTTAATCCCCTCACAAGGACCCCACCCCCTCACGACTGTATCTAAACCTAATTTCCTCCCAAAGGCCCCATCTCCAAACACCATCACACTGAGGGTTAGGGCTTCGACACGTGAATTCTGGGTAGGAGCACAAATCTCTCCACAGCACTCTCCTTTAAGGACAATTTTTATCTGCCTTAGAATTAGTCCACAGCAAGAGCTTCTTCACTAAATAAACAGAGATGAGCACCTGCATGGTCCCAGGCCCAGGCTAAGTGCTAGGTAATCGAGGATGACCAAGCACCATTCCTGACATCAACAGTCCCGGTGTTCTCAGGCTCTAGTGGTAAATACACTGTTGTGTTGACTTCCCGCGGTGCCCACACTCAGATCTCCCGTCTAGAGAAGCACAGCCGGCTGACAGCCTCGAGCGGCCACAGCTGCAGGCATTCGTGCTGAGACGGTACTTCTGCTGGGCTGCTGCCAGCCAGTGCCCGGGCACTCAGAGGTCCTGGAGTTGGGCCTTTCCTGCACATCATGGGACTCCTCAAACAGGCAGCTTTGTTCAAGGACACCCCCCCCCCATCAACAACAACAAAAATACTAACAAAGTAACTTCAGATAAACAACAGAAAACATGTCTAGCCCCAAGTAATCTATTCATCTAACTGGGGATAAATGTCACCCAATTTTGTTTTGAGATGGCAAATATACACAAAATCCAGCATCTTGAGGGAAAACATAAAATACATAAAAAGATACTCAGCTGAGACAAGCAGCTAACACAAGTGAGAAAAGGAATAAAGAAAATGTGCTTTTTCTAAGTTCAAACTAAGGCAAAACTGAAAAGGGTGCTCACACCAATATAACTGAACAGATAGCTACTGAGCACCTACCGTGTGCCAGACGCTGTGGAAGGTACAAGGATAAGCACAGCTAGGCAATCTGTGGTCATATCTTTTACTCAGAGCTCTTGCTTCATTCATTCTAAACAATTTCCCTAAACTTCTTGTGCACACATATTCACACTCCTCTGTGCAAGGTGGATGAGAAACAAAATCACCTTAAGTCTTTTTAAACCCTTCCACAGAAAACAATTTGGTCTTCAAAAGTAAACATCATTCCATTTCCTGTTCACTCTCAGAATCCCCTCCCTAGGCCTTCAAAGGGAAAAAGTCAAGATACTTTGTCACTGAGTCTTTACATTAGAAAAGTTCTTTAATGGTCATCTACATAGACACATCCCTATATTTCTGAATTACGAAATGGGCTGGCTCACGGCACTGGAGTCAACTGACAGACTCATATAAAAAAAAAAAATTCCAAAATACACCAACATTTTCTATATTTTTGTGTTGTGAAGTATATCATACATACAAAAAAGTATATGAAGCAAATATGTTGTTTAAAGAATAACTATAAAGCCAGCACCATGTGCCCACCATTCAAGTTAAGAAGCAGAACATCACTAAAACTTTTAAAGCCTTTTCCTCGCCTCCACTTTCCTAGAGCAGAATTTCTCAGCCTCAGCACTGCTGACATTCTGGGCCAGATAACTACTAAGTGCTTACCCAGTGTATTGCTGGATGTTTAGCAACACCCCTGGCCTCCGCCCAGTGGATGCCAGTAGCATGCCACCACCACCCTCGGGAGAAGCAACCAAAAACGTCTCCAGCCATTGCCACATAGCCCCTGGAGGGCAAAATCGTCACCCCCCCACCCCCACCCCCGTCGAGGACTGCTGCCCTAGAGGTAACGACATCCGAATTTTTACATTTCTTTATAATTTATCTGTCTATTTATGTAACCTTAAAACAATGTATTGCTTAGTGCTGCCGTTTTCAAACTTTGTAGAAATCAAATCATACTGCATGTATTTTCCTGTGATTTGTTTTTTAATCAACATTATATTTGTAAAATGTAACCACTGTGTATTATAGCTGTAGTTCATATATTACTTTTAGTTTATAATGTTTGCTGCTGTACGGTATCCTATGAAATTAACTAAAATGCCACAATCCAATCTATTACTGATAGACATTTGCATTATTTCTAATATTTTCCTTTTATGAATACTTCTGCTGGAACTTTCCCTGCACAGGTCTTCTTATAATTATGCAACAATTTCTCTGAAGTACACACCTAGGAGTAGATTTGCGCGGGTCATAGAACATTCTGGTACTCAACTTTATTATTTTCCGAAGTGGCTGTATAAATTTACACTCTCACCAGCAGTGGAGGACAATTCCCATAGCTCCATACACTCTCCAGCACGCAGTTCTTCATTTATACTTTCATGACATTTGGTACCGAAAAAATATACATTGCTTACCGTGTAAATGCCAATTCTACAGACAGCAAATGAGATCTGGATACATTCAGACATTCTCTACAAGATTAAAATAAGAGATTACAACTAAATGTTTGTTCCATAGAACTGACTTCTCCCCTCTTGTCTTGCTTCTCTCTCTAAAGAGAATCTGTTGTCTTTTGACACCTGCTTTACGAGCAAGTGGCTGAAATTTTTTCCTTCTGCTTTTTCTAGGCCAGCTCAAATAAAACAGAGATAATAAAGTATGTAGCATAGTGCCTTATCATGGGACTATAAAGCAGATACTTCAATCTCTAATTCAACAGCATAATTTAAGGAATGTGATTTATTGTAATCATTTGATTACATTTCTTTAAATCCTGCTCTAATATCTAATTTTCAATGATTAATTCTTTGACTGCTAGAAGTAGTTTTATAAGCACTTATTTTTTTTTTTAGTTCAATTCTTACTAGATCATAAATGTCTACAATGCTTACAGAAAACTAACCTTTGTTAAAATAAAAAAAACGTAAAAGCTCTTGGTTATATACTAAAAGTTTTGAATGGACTGAATTTAAAGAGAAGCCTAAGGTCCTTGGTCTCAGAATATCAATGACAGCACTCAAATTAGAGTTCACAACTTCTCATACCCAAATCAAGTTCAGACTCCTAAAGCTCATTTCCACTCACAATACCATGTATACCAAACACGAGTATTGATTTATTGCCTTTTCTTTAACTGGAGGAATATTTTTAGCACATTAAATCGGTATGTAGTCAAAACAACTCTAACTTTATACAGTCCAACACTGTTATTATGGTTTACTGCTGGCAAGAAAAAGCTTCTCTGTGGAGTTTATAATGCCCAAATCTGGCAATCATGGTTGTATCCGCTGCACCAAGGAAACAGAGACACAAGATCCCCGATTCCCATGGTAGCCAAAAAGGCTTCCAAAGAGATGTTCCTTCGGAAGAGAAGGCCAAAAACTCGTATCAGACTGATTCTGCAAAATGATCCAGCCTCTTCAGATGGCCATAAGAAACTAATTCTGTATGATTAAAGGAATTGGTAAGGAAAATATTGAAAGCCAAGGCTACATTGCATGGATATGCAAAATTAAAAATTACAGCAATGGAAAAACCAAACTCATGAGATAATTTGTTGTGTAAAGTTCTTAAACTCTAAACTTACAAAAAGTTCCAGGTGCTACTGTTCACATGAATGGCTGACGATTTAATATTGGGGATCATTTCTATTATTAAGGTATCATACCACCATGGCACTATTGGGTTTCTTTATTCTGCATAAAATACACTACTGGAAACACCCCAGGGCAATGCCACTGGCCTCCTCAGAGCTGAATGACAGAATACTCACTACCTTGCCCAACGTTTATTCTCCCTTCCACCTTTGGAAATTACCCTGATTTTTACTTTTGTACAAAATGAATTATTTAACAGCTCTCCCAGTAATCTGGAAAGCTTATTTTCCCCAAGTGAAAGATAACTATCTTATTTTATGTCACCTGGAACAAGAGTCTATTTCCCCGCCATCCCTGGAGCTGGGGACTGTCGCGTGACTCAGTTCTCTGTAATGAGATGCATAAAGTGAAGGATGCGTAAAGTGAACTGACTCTAAGAAGGACCCTTTTACTCTTCTGCCTTTCCTACTTCTTCTTCTGCAATTGAGATTTCATGTAGCCCCAGCAGGGGCCTTAGATTGGGAGGAGCCCCGAGAACAGTGGACACGGGAAGTGAAGCCCAAGGATGAGCAAACCTGGAGACTCAAAGGGCAGTGGAGCTGCCATACCTGCCTCCTCCAAACTGTGTACATGAAAGAGAGATAAACCTCTAACTTGTTTAAAGACTGTGTGTCTCTCTCAACCGACTAACCCTAACTGGTACAGAGCAATACTCTAAGAAATAGTCAGTTTTAACAAGCGGGTTTCCCCGGGGCCTTAAAAGAAAGAGACCCAGCATTTGTCATTAGAGCTCTTTTTAAGAGCTTAATCTTAAAAACAGCTTGACCTTTTAAAGGGGGGAGACGTATTTATTCTTCAGTTACTAAAAACCTACTTTCCAATCCTTTTCACACTCCCAAAATGTACAAGCACTGTTACTGGGATTGCCAAAATTATTACCCTTGAAAACCCTCAACTTATTTTGTGTAATTTTTTTCTCACTAGCCATATTTCCTCCTTCTCTCTAACCTCTAATCCTTACAAATACTGCCTTATCCCTGAACATCTGACCTCAAACCAAGCAGCACATCTATTGCTCAAACTCCAAATTCATTCTAACAGTAATGTTCTCGGGAACGGGCTTCTTTACTCTCATTAGAGGGAGTCGAATAAAAAGAGATATTTAAAAGCATAATGAAACTTCTTTGGGTCATGCTGTAGGAAATGGTTATAAATTTTAAATGATTAGTTCATATTCTTTCCGTATATAGATGCTCTATTGGCAAGAACCCATTTTAAAAACCCAGAGGACAGGGGCTTCCCTGGTGGCACAGTGATTGAGAGTCCGCCTGCCGATGCAGGGGACACGGGTTCGTGCCCCGGTCCGGGAAGATCCCACATGCCGCGGAGCGGCTGGGCCCGTGAGCCATGGCCGCTGAGCCTGCGCGTCCGGAGCCTGTGCTCCGCAACGGGAGAGGCCACAGCAGTGAGAGGCCCACGTACCCCAAAAAAAAAAAAAAAAAAAAAAAAAAAACAACCCATGGGACAGAACGCATAGCTTGGAATGAAAGATGAGTAATCATCCCCAAGGAAAGAATGGATCTCTACCCTAGATAAACTCTGACCCAGTAGCCTCTATACCAGCATTGATAAATCTCCGTCTAGACTCACCTGAGGAAGAACGAAAGGATATTATTTCAAAAGCAATAACCTTCAGAGTAATCGCACCTTCTTTGCTGCCTCATCTGATGAAAGTGCAGAAAAGAAGTGCTGTCAAGAGCAAGTCACAGATTGGTTACAGTCTGTTAAGACAGGGCTACAGAAAAAAAAAGTCTAATCCAGAGAAAGAGAAAAGGAATACTCAATTTGAAATTAATATGATTACTTACATTTTACTGTGGTTTTCCCTAAGAAACTTCAAAAGGTAAGCATGAAAATAAAGGAGAAAAAAAATCTTCAACAAGACGGCAGAAAATACTATACAGTCTGGAAAAAAACTTGATTTCAAGGTATAACAAATTTCCGTTCCATCAGGGGATGAAAAAACACATTAATTTTCTTTTTCTAAAGGAGCTGTTTTTAGAATATTTGAGGTGGCGTGCAATCCCTCATTCTGATACAGGGCAAGGTGACAACCATGTTTCCTTATTTTCTCCTCTGTAATTTTGCATGTGATGAAAATAAAAGGTTAATATAGCCAAGTCAACGCTTCTGAGTACCGCGGGTGTGTGTTAGAACTTGGGTGACAAGATGGGGGTAGGGAGAGCAGTAAGTCACCTTCAAATGAGGCCCATGCCTGGATTAGCTACTCCCAAGTAAAGCTAAGATCTAGCATTTTCTCTTGACAGCATCCCAAAACAAGTGGGCTGGAGGCAAAGGTGCAGGATTTGGGAAACTGTGGAGAGAAGACCGGTTCAGTGCGTTCCAAGGTGCGTAGGTGCTCCAGAGTCCTGAGTGGGTGGAATCATCTCTGAGTAAAGATTACGTCTGTCATTATGCTGTAGTCACTCCTCCAGACACAGAAACAAACCGTTGGGAACGCCACGGACTTCAGAACCCGCATCGCCTTCTGTTAGTGTAGCCGCTGAAAACATTAACAGTGAATTATTTAACAACTCCCTTGGCACACTCGAAAGGTTACTTTCCCCACTGGGAAATAAGTTAACTTTTCTAAAAAACTCAAACTTGTATTTACAAAATAAAATGATTTTTTATTTACAAAACGTGGAGGAGTTTGCTCCTCAACATCTAAGTTATAGCTTCCTCAGACTAGGAAAAAGGATAGTGATAATCAACCTGGAAAGAAACATTTACGTCTAAAGCAAAACTAGCAAAACTGGTCTTTCGGCATTTTCCAAAATGTTTTCAATTGTAACGGTACCACCATCATCCCAAGAGCATCTATACTTCTCAAGCTGTCCAGGGATGAAGTATGTAAGGGTTCAACCAGTAATCCAAAAAGGAATCACTGCCCTCTCCTGTTAAAAAATATCTTCAGCACATATCTCTCTGTGAAATTCAAACACAAATATTTGAAAAGACATCTAGCAGAAATAATCTCAGAGATTTGAAAAGTCACCTAGCAAAAAAATCAAACACAAACATAAACAGTCATATCGGAATCTATAGATCTCAAGCCAGCAAAATTTTAGCCAATCTTCTGCAAAATGGCACTAAAAGTCATGTGTAATTTCTAAACAAGAGCAGAATCTTGGCTCAATACTGAAGATAAGAACAGTTCTCCTTCTGAAAGTTCTGATTAAAGAAGAATTGTAAGCAGGAAAGAAATGCCCTTCTAACTTACCAGATTAAAATAATTAGTTCAATTCACCTTGGCAAATTTATTCCTTTTACTTTTTGTCATGAACTGAGGATAAAAAAAAATTTCAATCCAAGAAAAAGAAAAAAATTTTTGCTGAGCATCACTAATGTGTCAGGCATTGCTAGGCAAGCAGATATTAGACATACAACGATAAAGAAGACCAACCCTGGCATCGACAGTCTTCCAGCTCAGGAGAGAGCAGTTATTTAACAGACCTGTGACAGAGAACGGCATGATAAACACGTCCAGCATAATAAGAGGTATGCACAAAGGGTTTTAGAGAAACTGAGTAGGAGCACGGAACCCATTACAGGAGTGACAGAAAGACTTTGTAGGGGGCGGATCCCCAAATAGTCTTAAAAGATTGGGAGTTAGCTAGGAGAAAGGGAGTAACGGAAGAGGAAAAGATCATTCCAGATGAAAGTGACAACATGAATAAAAGCAAGAAATATCACAGGATATGCAAGCATTTGAGGGATACTGGTGTATACCTTAAATACCCTCCTGTACTTTTAAATAATCACTTCTCAATCAGACGTTAGTTACTGATACTTGTTGACTATCTACACACTATCTAAAATTCATTCATGTTAAGATTTTTAATTTTAAGGTTTATCATTTTAAGATTTATCTCTAACTCACTGCCAAAGGAAGTTCCACTTGTGAAGGAGCAAGCATGCTGGTCACATTATAAAGCCTGCTCTGCCTCCACACACTTGCAGATAAAAAGACCCATAAGCAAGATAGCCACAGCCGATTAAATTAGCAGGCCGTCCGTCCTCCAGCTGGCCAACAACCACGGAGGGGCCCAGCAGGAAGAGCTAGGCTAGCCTAGACCAATCATTCGCACTCTCCAAGATATGAATGGAAAAGTACTGAGAAGATGAAGCAGTTAGAAGTAGGAAGTGAAGCTGAGAGAACACAAAAAACAAAGGCATTAAGTAACTTCATGACCATGAAAAATCATAGGAACCTAAATGTATGAGGAAGCCGAAAGTATGAATAAAGGAAACTATACAGAAAAGATACACAAAGCAGAGAATACCCTTGCTAGTAATCTCAAGAGAAGTGGACCCAGAGAGATAGAGGTATGTGAGGAGTGGCTGAATGCAGTTGCAGAGAATTCTGTTTCTGAGTGAAAAAATGATATATTCACCAGGTTCCTTTGCAGCTAGGTATAGCAATGTGACCAAGCTCTGGTCAATTAAATATAATTAGAAAGTCCCAAAAGTCTCCCATGAAGGAGGTACACTCTTCTGCCCTTTCTCTGTCCTGCTGCCTGGAATGCAGAAGTGATGGCAGGAGCTCTGGCAGCAATTTTGAACCATGAGTTTAGAGTCCACACACAAATGCAAAAGCATCTTGGGGACCTAATGACTTCTGGAGTTACCTACCTGAGGGGGGGAAAAAGAATCTATCTTGTCGGGACTTCCCTGGTGGCATAGTGGTTAAGAATCTGCCCGCCAATGCAGGGGACACGGGTTCGATCCCTGGTCCAGGAAGATCCCACATGCCACAGAGCAACTAAGCCCATACACCACAACTACTGAGCCCATGCACCGCAACTACTGAAGCCTGCACTCTTAGAGCCCATGCTCCACAACGAGAAGCCACCACAACGAGAAGCCCGTGTACCACAACAAAGAGTAACCCCTGCTCACAACTAGAGAAAGCATGCATGCAGCAACAAAGACCCAATGCAGCCATAAATAAATAAATATTTATTTATTTTTTTAAAAATCTATCTTGTCAAAGCCACTATTTTCCAAACAATTCCAATCCTAATTGATACAATGGTTGAGACAATGTCATCTCAGCAAGAGGGATAGTCCCTTAAAACAGTTAAATGGAAGAGTGATGTGTTCTGATTTACAGTGGTATTATTATCCTCAATTTAGAGATGGGGAAACAGATACCAGCTAGTAATGTGACAGAACCTGGATCTGAACCCAAATCTTTTGGACTTGAGAGCCCATACTTTTAGTCATTAAGAACAAATGAACGCAAATGAAGGCAAACAAACTGTAAAGCAGGTTCACAAGTATTTCAGAGTTCAACAAATATTCTGACTACTAAAGGCCAATAAAAACCCATGCTGAATACGGTATCTCTGACCTACCACAAATAACACTTTTGACAAGTCCCTGTGACCTTCTAAACAGAAAAGCCTTTTCCCAGCTAGAGTATTCTACTCTAAGTACCTAGGAGAAGGTAGCTGGGCACCAGAAACTGAACACAGGCACCAGCCCCCTCATGCATAGCAGAGGTCTGCCAAATTCTGATTTGTAAGGAGTGGAATAGATATTTAAGAGTACAGAGGATTCTGGGAGACATGAAGTATATTTTTTAAGGTGGAAAGAGGTCATTTCTTTAAGGTGGTAAGAGGTCTTTCTCGTTAACTTTAAGCAAAAGAATTTTCCATACACGTGACAATGAGAAGAGCTCAGCCTTAGTATTACAACTTCCAGGCTCCTGATGCCCCTGAGATGTTTCACTGCCCCATGCAGTAAGGGTGGGATGGAGCAGCAAGCCTCCTGAAAGGTTCAAGGATTTTAGATGGCCAAGATGAAGGCACCAATGTACTTGCCATGAATCTTCATATCTGTACTGAGCATCTCCTTTGTGCCAGGCAGCGTTCTCCTTGCTGGAGACTAAGCAGTACACAAGGCTCAGAAGCCTGCCCTCTAGTCAGGGGTGGCAGGCAAAAGCAAAAATAAATCAAGGTAGATGGTGATAAGTGCTATGAAGAAAAATAAAATAAATGAATAGAATGTTCAGGAGGCAGTGGATTGGGGGTATTACTAATTTTGAAAGCAGATGTGGTAATTCTAACAACATTATGGACAATCAAAGGGATCCCAGAAAAGCTTTCAGCAACTTAACTCTGAAAATCCCTGGCATAAGCAAATGCAGGATTCTATCCTGAAAAGTCAAAGCACCAGACACTCAATTCAACAGTTCACAGATATTAAGAAGCGATCAGGCAGCCATTAAGAGCACAGAGTTGGGTGTCAGACTTCCTTAAAACAAATCCCAGCCATACAACTTACTATTTCTGGGGCCCTGGGTGAGGTACTTAACCTCTTTGCATCTTAATTTGTTATTTGTAAAGTAAAGATAACAGTACTACCTATCTTAGAGGGTTCTATGAGGATTAAGGATTAAGATTAAGAGAAAACACAGTAAGCTCCAAATTGGTGTTTGCTTATTTTTTTAATCGAGTGTCTGTGTTCCAGGCACACAAATTCATCTGAGCATCTGCACTAAGGGGCCGAGGACACTGGAGGCCCCAGGAGATGCACTCTGCCATCAGCTTCTCTGGACACCCTTGATTCTGGCCTTATTTTGTACTCCTGGTGTCTCTTCCTGCGGCCTCCACATTAGAAAGGTGACTTCTCATCGCAATCACTGAAAACCAGGATGCTAAGCCTGAGATTCCCCAAAGGAAGAAACATCCCACAGCATAGGGCTTAGCTCCCAGCACTTTGCCCACACAGACCCGGAACCAGAGGCAAAAGGGAAACCCATTCATTTTAGCCAGACCTCATATTACTGTCCACCTAGGCAATTTACATCTACGTTTAAACCGAAGAGGTTTTAGTCTGCCTTGTGTAAAAATTTATTATTCAATTATCACATTTTAATATTCAATATTATTAATGTTTCATGGATATTGTTTTATAATGATAGGCATCCAGTTTGTAATGCGTTGCTCACTAGACACTCAGGAGCACCATTATTTAGAATCATAAAGAAAATTATATTTTTTAATTCTCTAGAACATGGAATTATCCTCGTTTTCCCTCCCTCTCCTTTTGGATATAATCAAATGAATAACAACTTTTCGGCACTGCCCTTCTGGTTAGAAAACCTTAGAAACTGTCATTTAGGGATTGTGTCTTTGAACATTTTTAAGCCTCTACCTTGAGCATGATGCTTATATCGTCAAACCTATATTTAAAGTCCTCAAAATATTTAAATGGTCAAGCCCTTTTACTCGATCAATAGCTCCCTCTTAACTTATAGAAATTATTGTACCGCCCAGAAAGAAACACTGGTTACAGGAGAATGTGGTCCAATTGTTTAAAGGATCAAAAGAACTCCTATCGGTTTATGACTTGGACAATCTGGACTTGCCCTCTGGTTTTTCTGACCGTGGCAAGGGAAGAAAGGGAAGTGTGAGCTTTGAGTTTAGACTGACCTGGGTTCAAGTCGTTCAGGGTGTGACCATATAAAACTTAGCCGCCCTGAACTGCAACAGCTGGTTCTCAGGCATGAAAAGAAAGGACTACTACTAATACCACTAACCTTACTGGATTAAGTAAGCAAGCCTCGGGGGCTTGGCAAGGAGAAGGCATCCTAACTCGCTGACGCCCAGACCAAGCCACCCACATCTAGTGCTGGGACATGGATGAGTTTCACCAACAGGTCCTCCTCCCGGCTGCCCTCCCGCCCTGTATAATCCAGGCTCCGTGGCAGCAGCCAGAGCAAGATTTCAAAACGTAGATCAGGTCCTATCACCTCCTGCTTAAAACCACTCATTAGTTTAAGAGTAATTTTAAATGAAACTCGACTTCACTACCACAACCTCCCGGGCCCCCAGCATCCTGTCTGGCTGCCCTCTGGACCCTGGCTTCAGGACCAATCTCCTTGGGCCACTCAGCACCTGAGACCCGTAAACCTGAAACTTATACGAACAGCCACAGTACTTTCACTTGCTGAAGACAAATGACCCCAGTTGAAATGGTCAGGGAAATACCGGGGGTTTTCTGTGAAATCCCAAGGCCACCCGTGCCAAGCTTGGCTTGCTGGGATCTCACTACTTTTGGTTCCTAAGGACTCAGCCTATTTCTCTTTTCTTTTTCAAGGGACACTACTTTTCCTGAGTCTTGTGGATTTTCTCCTTATCCCTACAAGTCTGGCTGCCAAGTGGCACAAGCCCTCCCTCATTTCCCTGCTGTTCACATCCTTGCTTCTCCAAAGGTGTGCACACTGGCCCTTCTGGTACATGGCTTTTACTGCTAATTTCTAAAGAGACCAGACAGAGATGGGGCAGTTGGCATAAAAATCTAATAAGGAAAGTCTGCACACTCACTGCCCTTGTTTCTGATTGTGTGAATAAGCCTCTTAAATTCTTATCCTCTACCTGGGAGGGTGGATCGCTCCAAACTCCTCTTCACTCTCAGGCCAGAAGATGGAATCACAACCACAACAGGGTGAGGGGCCCACCCAAACCCACTCCTTTTGGGGGAGTAATTGGCATTTCTGCAGGCAGAGATTCTAGCCAGTCAAGCGTTCCTTTAAGATGGTGAAAATTTCTAGTAAAGGCAAACGAAACCATACCTATTGGAATCGAATGCAGCCACACACAATATAATTTAAAAGAAGGGCTGTGATTATGTTTTAAGTCACAGGAGAGAAAAAAAAAAAGAAGACATTTATTAGGAGACTACTATGTGCTGGGTGTTTTACATGCTCACTCAGTCCTCACAACTAGAGCAAGGTGGGTATTTCTAGGCCTATCTTTCAGATGGAAAACTGAGGGTTACCAGCCTGTGGCAAGTAACTAGCAGAACTTAGATTTCCGCCCACGTCTGATTCTAAACCTGTGGTTTTCAAACTCTGCTCCCCAGATATGGTTCCAAAGAGGCAGCTGGATATTTGAGAAATATTTTTTAAACGAAATTGAATCTTTATTATCTTAGAGACTGAAATGAGAAAAAAATACATATTCAAATATACTGTACATGAAACTTTTAACACACTGGAGAATGCCCACACATTTACTTGTGCTGCCGGAGTGATCTTCTTTCGGCGGGCAGGGTGGGGAGGTAGCCTCAGAATAAAACCTATATTCTGCCTTCTGATTGAAGAGTAATTTAGAATTGAGCTACTTTAATATCTGTAACACTTGCAACTATGATTCTATGAGAATCTTGTTCTTCCTTAACCTCACACAAAAAAAACAAAATGTGTAACTGAATGAACTAGAAGATGAACCTTCAGTTCTCATTCATCTAAATGGATCGAAATGAAATTCGATCCATCTAAATTCAGTTCTGTGTTTATCCAAACAGCTTCATTGGGGGCTTCCCTGGTGGTGCAGTAGTTGAGAGTCCGCCTGCCGATGCAGGGGACACGGGTTCGTGCCCCGGTCCGGGAGGATCCCACATGCCGCGGAGCGGCTGGGCCCGTGAGCCATGGCCGCTGAGCCTGCGCGTCTGGAGCCTGTGCTCCGCAATGAGGCCACAACAGTGAGAGGCCCGCGTGCCGCAAAAAAAAAAAAAAGTTTCCAAAAACCAAAACTCTGATGTCAGTGAAAAAGAGCGAAATATTGCCTCTCTTCTTCAAAGAGGTAAATCCTACTTTACGAGTCCAGCGGTTGGCAATCTACAATCCATGGGCCAAATCTGGCTCACTGCCTGCTTTTTGCAAATAAAGTTTTAGTGGAACACAGCCACGTCCATCTATGGCTGCTTTTGTGCAACAACGGCAGAGGTGAGTAGCTGAGACAGAGACCGTATGGCCTGCAGAGCCTAAAATATTTACTAGCTGGCCCTTTACAGAAAAAGTTTGTGCACCCTGTTCTAATCCATCATCCAGCGTTTTTCCACAAGCAAAGAACTGTGTTACTTTCAATGTTACAGGCTATAGTCCAGTACCCAAAAGATTCATCCCTGTATTGTCTACGATGCCCACGTCCCTACGAAATTAAGCATTGCTCAGCAAGTATTCGTGGGCTGCTTCGGGGCCGCCAGTGCGGGGCTGATTCAGCCACGGGGCTTTAGGGGCGGCGCAGACCTCAGGTAACCGCGCCTCCCGCCCCACCTCCCAGAGCGGCCCTATAAGTGCCCCGTCGCGGCCGGGCCCCGGAGCACGCCTGCAGCAGTGCAGCTGGCTGAGCCATTCCTGCTGAACGCGCTCGCCTACCTGGAGAGCGCCCCGGGCTTCCTGTGCTACGTGCTGCTGAAGCTGGTGGGCTGGCCCTACGGGCGCTACGCGTTAGTGCGCTCCGCCTTCCGGCTGCCCGAGCAGGCCGCCTGGGCGGTGCAGGAGCTGCCCTCGCGGGCCCTGCCACTCCTCGCCGGGCCGACCCCGCCGGCCGAGCGCCTCAACCACTGGCCCAACTGCATCCTGCTGGCCATGTTCCTCGTCCACTATGTGCAACGGGCCTTGATTTCCCCCTTTTCAGATCCGAGGAGGAAAGCCCACACCATTGTACGCCTTTATATTGGCATTCGTGTTCTGCACCTATAACTGGCTACTTGCAGAGTAGATACCTGAGCCAGTATGCAGTGTGTGCTGACGACTGGCTCACTGACCCCTGATTTCTAACAGGTTTTGTCGTGTGGTTGACAGGCATGCTAATAAACATCCACTCAGATCATGGCCTAAGGAACTTCAGGAAACCAGGGGAGACCAGCTATAAAACACTAAGGAGAGGGCTTGTTTTAGTACATCACTGCAGCCAGCTACTTCCGAGAAGTCGTCCAGTGGTGCGTCTACACCCTCGCCAGCGGGTCCGTTCAAGGCTGGGCTTTCGCTCTGTTCACCTTCTGTGTCCTGTTCACCAGGGCTCAGCAGCATCACCAGTGGTACCATGAGATATTTGAAGATTATCCAAAATTCAGAAAAATGATGATTCTGTTTTTGTTAAGTTCATTGTCAATGGAATTATCTTCAGCTTGAAGCTTTCGATGATGTTTCTCTTGGATTATATAAATAAATTTATGTCTCTGTAAGTTTTCTGCTATTTCATCTTTTTCAAGATTGCTCAAGGGATTTTTTCCCCTAGCAAATTTGTATGCTACCTAATAACAGTCTAATCAAACTGAAATTGCAGGTTGAACTATGCTGCTGCATACCAGGTCAGGAATCTGGAACTCTGTAATTGCGGCTGACCCTCCTGTGATTTTGGGTTTGCCTCTATGGACCAAAACGTTTCTGTACCGCTTACAGAACCCCCTACAGCAATGGGTTTAAGGTCAAAGGCGATGTCGCCCCGTCCTCCCCATGGAGGCATGTTCTGTCTTTGTGTCCCTTTCATCCCACTAGGTCGGAGAGGCCTCGGTACCCACAGTGTACCCACAGCCTCTCACTGTTGGGTGCTGGGCAGGCAGAGAAGTCGTGCACAGAGAAAGGGGGCGCCCATCAGAGGCTGGTGCAAAGGGCCTCTGGTACCTGCTGCAGCCTGGTCCACCAGGTGACTTCACTGGCAGGACAGGGCACTGGGGGCATTCTTAAGGAGCAGTCTGCTGTGTCCCCCCACAAAGGGGACTTATTGGAGGCCCTGGGCTAGGAGCACAAAGGTGCTGCAGGGCACCACTCCCGTCTTGGGCCACTCGCCATGAGCCATCAGGAGTCTCTGGCCTGGGATGGTTTTTCTACCTCCTTCTAGGTAGAATTAGAATTTTTTTGTAAGGCACTTTTTAAGTACCTCTCAGTACTGCAAAACTATAACTTGAAGCAGAATTTCTTATTTTAGATGCACTCAAAAACCCCATGGAGATAAATGGCAGTAATAAAATGTACTACTTATTGCCAGATATGTAAAAGAAATCTCCCCACTAGAAAGATGTTGAATCTCTTGACCCCTCTGTGAAAATCTAACGAACACATGGTAAAGACCCCGCCTCTCCTGGGAAGGCACTGCCTCTGTTGCTGCCACATTTATAGAGGTGGAAACTGAAAGAGGAAGTGGAGAGAGTCCATGTGCACTTATGATTGCTAAGGATGCTAGGTGGCAGGGGCCTTCAGGACACACCTGATGCTGTGTCCTGTATGTTGTCCAAACGCCACCTTTGGGCAAGGAGTAGGCCCTCCTGCCCCTGCACCCCAGGCCCCCGGGGCACCCCATCAGCTCCCTCCCACCCTTCTCCTGGCTCACCTTCCCAACCAGGGGCTCCCCGCCACGAGTTTTCATGTAGAAACTGTATTCTCCGTGTTAGTGGTTTTTAGAGTCTCTTAGCGTTTTAGAAACATTTCCTGATGGTGGTTGTGCTTCATTTTAACTAAAAATGGAATGCTTTTGCAGGGAAATTTTTATGATCAAATAATCTTTGGCCCTTTTTCTGACTGACTAATTACTTGAAACCATAAAACAAATATTTAGGATCTCCTCTGGAAAACTCAAAAATTTAAGCAAGTCTTGATTTATTTGGGCCCCTGGGTTCTAGAAGGTGTACCTGGCCAGAAAGTTGCTTGTCTGAGAGCCAGAGGGGCTCACTGTGAATTTTACTTCTGTTGGTGCTTTTTTATCTGAGTGACCAAAAGTTTGGGGTAAGTCAGCATTTGATGCACGGTTGCTACTTCACTCGCATGCACTGGATGGATGACTGACATAGGAAGAGATCTTGTTCTATCTTGCCTGCCTGTCTTCCGTTTGCTAAAAACTGTAACTTAGCAAATTATGGCAATTTGTTATCGTGTTAATTATAATAATTAAAGAGATTAATAAAATTACTGTTAAAAAAATAAGTATTTGTGGAGTGAGGAACGTTAGATAGGAAGAGGAAAGAAGATATGGGGGAAGGGAAGGACAGTAGGGCTTTTCTTTTCCCAAAACTATTCTGACATATACCCTTCAAAAAATTATTTTAAAACCTAGCAGATCCCCTTCTTGCTGTAACTAGGTATTTGAACACAGGGATGTACAACTGAATTAAAATAGAGAACTTAAAGTTACTATGTTTCATTTCAAGCAGATCAACACTGATTGAAATGTTGTCTAGTAAACAAAAGTCCTTGCTAATTCTGAATACCCAGGAAAATGCTACCCACCCACTTTTTTTAAATTGAAAGTTCTTTATTTTGATTTAACGTGAGACTTTTTTAATTGAAGTATAGTTGATGTACAAAATTACATAAGTTACATGTGTACAGTATAGTGATTCGTGATTTTTAAAGGTTATACTCCACTTGTAATTATTATAAAATATTGACTATATTTCCCATGTTGTATAATATATGCTTGGAGCTCATTTTATACATAATAGTTTGTACCTCTTAATCCCCTACTATCTTGCCCCTCCCCTCCTTCCCTCTCCCCACTGGTAACCACTAGTTTGCTGTTTATATCTGCAACCATACCCACTCTTAAAAGAATATTCATTTTCTGTTACTGTTGTTGTTTTAGAATCACTCACTGCAATAATATAAAGTAATTGGGATAAATGACCTTTGCCTCAGAAATGAACTCTTAAGCACTCTGGATTTGGGAAAAAGAGAATTGCTTTAAAACAGATGAGAGATTCAAACCATCAATGAGCTTGTTAAATCTTGATTCTCATCCCCAGCATTTCTTCACAATTATGTATTTTTACGTTGGTTTATTCAAGACAACTTTTGTACAAAGAATTAAAATATGCATCACTTCTTACACAGCTCTTTATAATTTCAACTTTTTTAGCAACTTGTTTCATTATACTTGTGGCTCTCCTAGGTAACAAAGAATCCAATTTGAAGAGCTTTAAAATCAGGAGCTGAAGATCTCACTTCTTGACACGGGAATCAAAAGAGAAAATTTTTGAAATTTTTGAAATTTTGAAAGTCTGCTTTATGAAACTGTTCAAAGTGGATCTTAAACACATAATTATTTACAATAAAGTCCAGTAAGAAGTGAGTACTTAGAAGTCAAGAAATGGAAAATATCCACCTATGGGTATTTTCAAAGATGACCAATAAAGTTAGGCATTCCCCCCAAATAAAGTCATATTTGGGAGAAAAGTAAAACATCAGTAGCACAGGTATCTATTTCCCACACACTCAGGCTGCAAAAAAAACTGCAGCCTGAATCCACAGAAATGATAGAGAACAGCTCCTCTTCAGGCTCATGAAGTACTGTAATCCTGCCCACAGCCCAAGGTCAGCTCACAGGGGCCCTGAAAAAGTTAGGAAACCCAAAGAAGTCCAGGAATGATCAAATAATCCTATCTCAATGACCCAGTCTTTAAAACATGCATCTCGAAAACCCAACAAATCATGGGGAAAATCATGTTACATTAAGAGAAATAGTACTGGTGAACAACATAGATGTACAATATTTCTATGTGAAATAAAACAGAGAGGAGAAGAATTTCAATCACCACAAGAGGTTTTCTACCTCTAACACAATGACTTGAAAAACAGAACCAGGCACATTCAGGGAACATTCAAAATGACGACGTTATCCAATAAATCAGCTCACTGCTCTGTCGTCTACAACAGGGGTCTCCAACCCTGCGGCCACCGTTAGGAAGCGGACCGCACAGCAGAAGGTGAGCCGCGGGCGAGTAAGCAAAGCCTCATCTGACGCTCTCCATCACTCGCATTACTGCCTGAAGTAGCTGGCTGCAGTGATATACTAAAACAAGCCCCTCGGGCTTCCCTGGTGGCGCAGTGGTTGAGAGTCCGCCTGCCGATGCAGGGGACACAGGTTCGTGCCCCGGTCCGGGAAGATCCCACATGCTGCGGAGCGACTAGGCCAGTGAGCCATGGCCGCTGAGCCTGCGCGTCCGGAGCCTGTGCTCCGCAGCGGGAGAGGCCACAACAGTGAGAGGCCCGCGTACCGCAAAAAAAAAACAAAAAAAACAAGGCCCTCCATCCAGTCTCCCCTGGTTTCCTGAAGTTCCTTAGGCCATGATCTGAATGGATGTTTATCAGCATGCCTGTCAACCACACGACAAAACCTGTTAGAAATCAGGCGTCAGTGAGCCAGTCGTCAGCACGCACTACATACTGGCTCAGGTATCTACTCTGCAAGTAGCCAGTTATAGGTGCAGAACACGAACGCCAATATAAAGGCGTACAATGGTGCGGGCTTTCCAACTCGGATCTGAAAAGGGGAAAATCAAGGCCCGTTGCACGTAGTAGACGAGGAACATGGCCAGCAGGATGCAGTTGGGCCAGTGGTTGAGGCGCTCGGCCGGCGGGAGGGCAGCTCCTGCACCGCCTGACCCATCCGTGGAAAAACTGTCTTCCATGAAACCAGTCCCTGGTGCCAAAAAGGTTAGGGACCACTGGTCTACAACGTGCCGCCTCTCAGGAAACATTCGTAAGGGAAGAAGGGATAAAAGAGCTGGTCAATCACATGCTAGGAAAAAAGTTCTCACAAGCACAAACTTGACTCTCAAACTGTTTGATTCCAACAAAAGAGAAGTTGAAAGTTCCAAACGAGTGTAATTCTACAGTAGGACCTCAGAAAACTTGCCCACTTAGTTTAAAGTAAGTTGGCTCATTTGGCCAAACTTACGTAACAGCTGTAGGCAGAATTGGCCTGAAGAGATGCGGGCCACCCTCTGCCATGCCAGGACCTTTCACCCCTATAAATCAGAAAGAGCTGCCACTTAACCCATCAACAAGCAACTGCAATATCGTTAACCTAGTTACTCCGTGCTATGTTTATTAGGTGGAGGCAGAAAGATTTTTGAAAAGCTGGTATTGGAAAAATGAAGAATCAGAGTGAGAACATTTTGGTGACAACAGTACCACAAATCCTTGTTTTATAAAGAGAGTTCCAATTCAATAATGGCAAACACTTTTATCTTGCTCATGGTACTAGTCTCTCTACTGAATGCTTTATATATTTTAACTCAACTCTGAGTGGTAGGTACTATTATGCCCATTGCGCATATGAGGAAACAGGCACAGAGGCTGCACAGCAGGTAACTGACAGCTAGAATGCAAGTGCAGGGAGTCCGACTCCAAGGTCAGTGCCCTTAAATATTACTCTGTGCAGCCTCTCAGCCCAACCACTGACTTAGCAGCTATCTTGTGTACCTATGTCAGGCTCTGGGGACACAAAGAGGCCCACAACCCAGCCCTGCACTGTGAAACACTGTGCTTTGTCCGGTAACAGATAGGAACCAAGGCCTGAGGCAGGGCTGTAGCTGGCCCATTAGCACCTCTGTGCCAGTGCACAATGGGGACCTTGGCAAGCTGGGCAGGGGCTGGACTGCAGGTGTGCTTGCCCCCTTGGCCAGGCACCTCCGTGTGGTGTCCCGTGAGCTTAACTGTCTACGGCAGCCCCAGGAACAGCCCTGGAAGGAGCCTCAATTCAGTTCTGGCAGTGGAAGACTTGCAAGAGAGAAGGCTTAAATTAGAGTAGGAGGCAAAAGGTGAACTCTCCAACCAAAACTTATTTCTCCAACACGACGCTTTGTGGTCACTTTGACTAGACAGAAGCCAGGCTCACACACGTCTCTGCAGCTTTATTAACAGTGCATCCGGATTACTATGCGATTGTTCTGGACATGTCACATGCAGGTTAGCTCACAGGCTGCCCTGACAAAACAGCCCTAAGCAGGCTGCCTTCACAGAACCAACTCCTGGTCCCAACAAGCTGCCTGTTACTAGCTTTCAGTCCAGTGGAAAGGTCTGGGCCGTCCTCGTCAGCTTCTGGACTCGGCAGCTTGAACCACCAGTTCTCTGCCCTGGGAGACTGGTGCCAGGGGCTTTGAGGGACCCAAACTCCAGGCACCCTCCAAGGAGATGCAGCCCGTGTGAGAGAGACAGATGTCCACAGTGCGTCCCTGGAGAGAGCCCCGTCCCCTCACTCACTGGGGACCAGGACTCCTTTGCAAGTACAACCACTCTTAGTGGAAAAGTAGGCTGAGGGTCTGAAGAATCAGGTACTTGAGCTGTGGGTTTACTTATCTGAACTAGGACTCCCTCCTTGCAACACAACCAACTTGGGCCTCCCTTCTCCCATCTCCTTGACCAGGGAGCTGCTAGATCAAATTATTCTGGGAAAACATCCGCCTGACTGCACCATCTTCCAGATCACGGTTACCCTTACCCCACGCTGCTCTGTGTCTCCTCTCCAGCAAGCCAGCCTCGCGCAAGTCCATTCCCTCCCCAGTCTCTCCACAGAGCCCTCTGCCCTGGGGTCGTGGTGGTACAGGTCCGGATGTGGTGTAGTTAGTACGCATTAATTATGCATATTGGTTAGGAGGGAGGGCTTTCAAGCAAGACTTCCTGGGTTCAAAGCCTGACTCTGCCACCTCCTAGCTGTATGTCCTTCAACAAGTTGCTTAATCTTTCCATGTCTCAGTTTTAACATCTGAAAAACAGAAATGATACACACCTCATAGGGTCCTTAGAAAGTGCCTGCCAATATAAACGCTGTGAAGGGGTTTTCGTTGTCGTTGCTATGATGACAGTAAGAGGGGGTGGCAGAGAAAGAGGTGCCAGGCACTGTTCTGAAATACATGTATTATTTTAGTTAATCCTCACAACAAACCCAAGAGGTAGTTAGTTACTCTTACTCACCCCACTTTACAGAGGAGGAAGGTGAGGCGTTGAGAAGTTAAGTAACTTTGCCAAAGCTAGAGTAGTAGAGCCAGGCAGGCAGTTCAGCCCAAAGCCTGCAGCACTCAACCGTGAAACAAACTCCTCTACACCCACAGAACTTCGTTAAATGCCCCCCCCCCGACCTTGCTCAGTCCCTCAAGGTCACCTTCGAGGATCTCCAGGGCATTCCTCCTCCCCCACTCCTTTCAAGACTCCGGGCAATGAGCTCTAACATCTAGCTCTGTGTGCCTCTCCTTGTCAAGGACATTGGCCGACCTTCCCTCTTTCACTGAGGATTTCTGAATCTGCCCCAGCCTTTTGCTCCAGCCCAAGTCCTGCCCTGGTCCTGCTGACTTCGCCAGCCACAAGGATGCTATACCCAGCACCTGCGCTGTATTTCCTCTTCTACGTCTTAAGCTCCCCATCCTTCCCGCAGCCACGCACCGCCACGCACTGGAGACTCCCCTCCGAGAGCCACTCTGCAATCTTAAATTCATACATCCTATTGTCCCCTACAATGAACTTTCTCTCCCTCCAGTTTTCTGAACAGTTACTCCAAATAACTCCAATACTCCCACCGTTCATCCGCATCAAGACCACCCATCCTCGCATCCTCTACTTTCTACTCACCCTTCCTTCCTTTCCACTAACTCAGAGCTCAAGACGGTCTATCACTTCAGCCATCCTCTTGCCAGTGTCCTAAATTCCTCTACCCCATTAACCACCCACTGACTCACCTTGGAAAAATCCCAACCTTTATCCATCTAACTGCCCACCTTCCTGAAACCAACACCCAAACAGCTGCAAAGTCTGTGTCCCTGGTCATCATGGCCCTCATTCTTCACTGTAGCTACTTCAGCTCAAACCCCTCCGCCACCATATTTCAGTCACACTCAGCAAGATGACCTCACACTCCACTTCATCGGCATTTAATCATCTCAAGTTCGGTCCCCTTTAGAAAGGAAAGCCGCCACTCAATGTCCCCTCCCCCCTCCAGTTCCAGCCCTGGCCTTCTTCTCGTTCGTGGTGAAATTTCTAGGCAGTCTCGACTGCAGCGGCATCATTTCCTCACTTCGCACCAGGCCTCTGAGAGCCTCTGGTCAAGGTCATCACTGACGCGAATCCAGTGAGCACCGTGCAGCCATTATCTTCCAGGATCTCTGGGCCACAGTTAACACAATTGGCCACTTCCTCCTCCTGGAAAGTCTCCCTTCTCAGCCCGCTCAGCAGGACACTCTCCAGGTTTTCTCCCAACCTTGCAGCTCTCTTTCCCTCTTGAGATTCCTTTCCTGTGGCTGATCCCACAAAAACTGCATGCCTACTATGTGCCGGCCCTGGCCGAGGCACTGGGCTTCCTCGGGTTCTCCCCTCCCCACTCAGCACAACCCTCCCTGGGCAAGCTCAGACGTGGACGTGACCTTGGCTTCAGTTACCATCTAAGTGGTTTAGGGTGGTCAGACGTTATCCAGACCTGGGTTCAGATTCTGGCTCCATCACATCACAGGCATGACACAATTTCTCTAAGCCTCAGTTTTCTAATCTCTAAAAGGATATTGAGTTGGCCAAAAAGTTCGTTCGGGTTTTTCTGTTACGTCATATGGAAAACCCGAACAAACTTTTTGGCCACCCCAATAGTAATAAATCATGCATGAAAAATACGTAGCACTATGCCTCCCACCTGATGATTTAATAATATAGTGTATATATATGGCGAGTAACAATATTGCTTTTAACTACTCATCCAAGGCTCACCTCTCAGCTCCCATCTACTTACACGAAATCTCAACTTGGACTTCCCACAAGCAGTGCAAACTCCAGACTCAAAGTCCTCATCTTCCCTCTCCATGTGCTATTCCTTCAAGTGTCACCTATCACAGTACACGACCCACTTAGCCTCCCTGATGCCTGTCGTGGTCCTAAAACATGCCCGTAAATCCTCTGGCTTCCTCCCACCAAGAGGTGGTGTCTGTCTCCTGCCCTTGGCCCGAAGCATGCCTTTGTGACTGCCTTGATAAACAAGTGCAGTACAAGTGATGCTGCATGACTGCTGAGGCCAGGTTAGAAAGACCAGCAGCTTCCACCAGTTTCTCTTGGTACATGCACTCTTTGAGCCTTCCAGCTGGATGTAAGCAACGCCGCTCCCCTGAGTCCTCATGCAGAAAGACTGCGCGAAGAGAGATGCCGCAGGAGTTCACACTTTTCCAGCCCCCAGATTTGCATGTTCCCAGCCCAGATGCCAGACCAGTGTATGAAGAAGCCTCGAGATGCCCCCAGCTGCCATCTGACGGTAACGTAATAAGGCATCCTGAGCAAGAACAATCTAGCTTATACTCAAAGAGACAAACAATAGCAAGATTTGGCAAAGATGTAGAGAAACTGGATCCCCATATACTGGCGGTGAGAATGTAAAATGATGTAGACACTTTGGAAAACAGGTTGGCAGTTCCTTAAAAAGTTAAGCCTAGAGTTACCATATGACCCAGCAATTCCACTCTAGGTATAACCCAAGAGAACTGAAAAGATATGTCCCCACAAAAACTTGCACATGAGCATTCATAGCAACATAATAGCCCAATAGTGGAAACAACCCAATGTCCATAAGTTGATAAATGGACCAGTAAAACATGGTACACCCATACAACAGAATATTATTAGGCAATAGAAGAAAATGAAGTACTGATATATATTAAAACATAGATGAATCTTAAAACATTTATGCTAAATGAAAGAAGTCAGATGCAAAAAGCTACATATTATATGATTCTCTTTATATGAAATGTAAATAAATGTCAGGATAGGCAAATCCATAGAGAGACACAAAGTAGATTAGTGATCGCCAGGGCCTAGGGAGAGGGCGACTGCTAGAGGGTACAGGAATTCTTTCTGGGGTGATAAAAACGTTCTGGAATTAGATGCGGTTGATGGTTGCACAACTTCATGAATATATTAAAAACCACTGAATTGTACAATTCAAAAGAGTGAGCTGTTATCTTGTAAATAACCTATAATGGAAAATAATCTAAAAAAAGAACAGATTTATATATATAACTGAATCACTTTGCTGTATACCTGAAACTAACATGATACTGCAAATCAACTATATTTCAATAAAATTTTTTTTAAAAGGGAAAAACAAGAACAGCCTAGCTGAACTCAATTTACCTCCAGATTCATGAGTAAAATACATGACCGTTATTAAGCTGCTGTTTTAAGGTACTCTGTTATTCAGGAATGGATAACCAGAATGATGCTCAAACCAAAACCCTGAAAATTATCCCTAAAATCTCCTTTGGTCTCATCTTCTACATCCAATGACAAAATCCTGGCAATTCGCAAAATGTTGCTTAAATCCACCTACTTTTCTGCATCCTTCCTGCCCCTACCTGGCTGTGAATACCATCATTTCATTCCTGAATCAGGACAGCATCTTCTTAACTGGTCTTCTTCCTCCAGTCTGGCTGCCCTTTCCAATCCTTCTCCACAGTGCAGCCAGATCTGACCATGTCACTCTAGGCAAACGTTAAAGTTTCCCACAATGTGACTGTAGAGGGACTCTGCAGCTCAAGTGTAGACACTGAGCCTGACTCTGCTCCAGCCACACTGAGCCCTTGGAGTTCCTTGAAGCGACGGAGTTACTCACCCCCAAGTCTCTACACAAGCTGTTCCTTCACCCTGGCTCTGGCCCTGCCTGTCACTTGGCCAACTCTACTCAGCTACAATGTTGCAGATTAAAAATGGCTCCTCTGAAAAGCTCTCCTTGGCCCTCAAGTCTAAGTTTCCCTTTCATATACTGCATTAGTAACCTTTATTTCCCTCTGAATAGAATATGCCACTCCAAAACATAACTGCTTACTTTTCATCTCTACAAGAGTATAAGTTCCTTGAGGGCAGGCCATTGTCTTATTCACTTGTATATCCCTAGTGCCCAGGACAGCACCAGAACCTAGAAGGCTTATAAAAAAAATTAGAGCTATTTGAGTGGATGAATGATAATTCTGTAAAGGCAAATTTATGATCACTTAAAGAATTAGAAAGAATGGAAAAAAGAAGAAAGTTATTCCAAAAGGGATACAAGATGACTGAGAAAAATTTTGAAATAAAAGAAACATTTAGGATTATCTAATTAATCCCACCTTTTTATAGATGAAGAAATTTAAGACAATAACATTGACTGGTTTGCCCAAACCTCACACTTAGTTGTTTCAAAGCCAGGAATACAACCAGGTCAACCAACCTCCATAGTACCTCTTCAGCGTTTCAGGATTTTCAAATGAATCACACAACTCAATAATGTAGGAATTTCAGACTATGGCCAAGTAATTTCTCCAAATTAAAAAAATCTGCCTTATAATCCTCTTGTACTATATTGTTCTCATGCCTGAACACACGGATGTAGCTCTGGGCAACTTTACATTTCTTTAGCGTACACACTCATCAGAATAAGTAAAGGAGTGACAATGTAAAGACTTGGTGAGGATACGGAATAACTGGAACTCTTACACTACTGGTACAAGTCTAATTGGTACAACCACTTCGGGAAAAGTTTGGTGGTATTTAGTGAATCTAAACATATGTATGCCCTGTGAACCTGAAATTCTACTTGACCCAACAGAAATGAGTGCTTATTTCCACCAAAACCATGCACAAGAATGTCTGTAGCAGCTTTATTCCAAATATCCCCAAACTGGAAACAACCTAAACGCCCATCAACAACAGAATGGATAGATTAGTAATAGTATATTCATACAATATTGCATTGCAACCAAAAGGAACAAACTACTGATTCACTCAACATAGATGGATTACACAGGCATGCTGAAAGAAATCACACACAAAAGAATACAAAGCTGTGATTCCATTCATATTAAGTTCAAAATCAGGCAAAACCAATCTATGTCAATACTGCCTGGGAAGGAACATAGAGAGCCTTCTGGGGTATTAGAAAGGTTTTACATCTCCACCTGGGGTGGTTACAAGACACAGGTACATATAAATTCATCTAGCTGTACCTTTAAGGCTGTACACATTACTGTATGCAAATTACACTTCAATTAAAAAGAAGACAACAATTTGGTGAATAAAAAATTTGATTAGGGCTTCTCTGGTGGCACAGTGGTTGAGAGTCCGCCTGCCGATACAGGGGACACGGGTTCGTGCCCCGGTCCAGGAGGATCCCACATGCCGCGGAGCGGCTGGGCCCGTGAGCCATGGCCGCTGAGCCATGGCCGCTGAGCCTGCGCGTCCGGAGCCTGTGCTCCGCAACGGGAGAGGCCACAGCAGTGAGAGGCCCGCGTACCGCAAAAAAAAAAAAAAAAAAAAAAAAAATTTGATTAGAAAAGAATAAGTGCACATTAGCTTTATGTAATACCTTATTTTCATGAAGTACAGTATAAACATTCTCATTCAACCCTTACAGCCCTATGTTAAAGTTTTTTTTGCAAATAAGATTCTCATTTACTAGTCATAATTACTATCTTTAAAAATACCTGAATCAGAGAAGAAAAGAGGAAATAAAAATTAAGTGATAGTAAAAATTAACTTTAACATTCTTTTTGGGACTAGAAGTCCTAATATGAGTAATTTGCAGAACAGACAAAAAAACATGTTTCATCCAAGGTCAAGGACAAATCTTTTGTGCCCAGCTCTTAAAATGTACAAGAAAGTATGTGCTCTGACGTAATGTTTAGTTACATTATTTCACAAAAATTGTACACTGCCATTTCTGGAGAGTATAAAAATCCCCACGGTGTCACTGAAAGGCAGGGGGGCTGGGGGAGGGCAGAATCCAAGACATACACAAGGAGAAAGAGACAGACTCGTTTTATCTATACTTGCCCCCCTTCTGTTAATGCCATTATATTGAGTCATATGGACTCCTACACCAATTGGTACAGAAATTATAACGCGATTTTTTTTTAAACACACTTAATAATCAATAGTCATCACAGAGGCTCTGATGCTATCTGAATTTTTCAAATGAGGAAATTGTAGTTTGGATTAATTTGTCTTAGACCAGGTTCCCAGTATTTGGGGTTTTAGAAATAAGTACATTCTAAATATATACATACATACAAACCTGAGGATGGATAAGGATTGTCATCTTTTTATTCTAACAGGTAATAACATTTTGAGAGCGAGAGAGAGAGAGATATACTATCGTTCACTATCATCAGAATAGACAGCATATTCTAATATCTACACAAAGTTGGAAAGATATAATCTCATATTTTTAAGACTATAAAATAAATGTACAATGACTTTGTAACACTCTGACTTTTCCTTTTTGCTATGGACCGACATTTGGAAAACAACTCGTATTACTCAGGTAATAGGTGGAATATCTAGGAATCAAATACAGGACTTCAAACTTTTTCTTCTCTATCACAAAATAAAACACATACATATTAAGATTACGGATGTGTTACCAACCCTCATAATAACTGAGGCAGCTGGGATTACTCAATTTCTCCTGACCCTCAGTTTCATCAACCATAAAACAAGAATACAAGTTCCTACACCTCTCAGAGGGTCGCTGAAAAGACCAAACAAATGGTGAATGTATATTAAGTACTTCCTGCCAAATCTAGGACAGAGTAAATTCTCAATCAATATTAATTATCATCATTATCACCGTCTTTACTATTACATAACTTTAACTTAACAAACAGCAGCTGATTATATCCAGGCACGGTTTATTAACTTATTTAATCCATAAGTCAAAGCTTTAAGATGCAGGTACCTTTTGACCCTGCATAAAATCTACTAGAACATGATCATAAAAATACTCCACAGGATTAGAAACACTGCATGTAATAATCTCCCTTTTTGAGACGCACCATGTACATTTGCATAGTAAAGGCTGTACAATAAAGAAACTTGAACTTTGTTTGACCCAGTTTCCAAACTTCCTTGGCATTGAAACCTCTTTTTGAAACCATAGAACAATACACTATCACAAAAAATCCAAGAGTTTATATTGAATGTCCACTGCAGCATTATTTATAACAAAACATTAACAAAATAAAACAAAAATTTAAACAAACATAAAATATTCAATTAAAAGGTGATGTAGTTAAGAGAATTATGGTTTACGGGTATAATGCAGAAAATTAATGTTGCAGAAGAGAAACTGAAACATAAGTGTAAAAAGCAAGTTATAAAACTATATCTTCATTATAATTCAGGATTGAAAAAATATTAATCGGATCTCTGTGGCTTGCTTCGATTACAGATATACATTTTTTCCATTGTGCTTGGCTGTGTTTTCCAAATTTCCTCACTAAGCTTTTACTTTAATAATAAATATATTACCAAAATAATCTCATTTCTTACACAGGCAAGAATATATATGTACATGTGTTAATATGATTACAAAATGACTGCTCTAAACTGTAAAACAAACTGAATCATAAAAGACAGATATTCACATAAAATTTCATTAAACAATTTATATGATTCATCGTGTGGTACTAAAAACAAGTAAACACACACACGCAAAATCATGCCTCAAAACCAACACCTATTCTTTTCTTTGAGCTTCTCACAAAATCCAAACAAGATCTCTACATATAAAACCAGAAATGGTAATATCCAAACTAGAACTATAAAACAAATATCTACAGACACATACAATAACATTTGTTAACCTTAAAAACATTAGAGAAATTAAACAGGTTTCAAGAAGATAAGGATGGTCTGCTACAACTCCTTTAAAATTAACACACACAGAACAATACTATATATTGTCTATGCATACATGCAAATATAATAAAAATGCAGAAACACACAATGAGAATGATACCCACTAGCTTTGGGATAGTTGTCACCACTGAGAAGGACAGAGGAAGAAAGCAGGGGAGAGCAGAAGGCTTTCGCCTTAAAGTTTCTTTCTTTTTTTTTTAAAGAACACCAGAGTTTTGAAGTTAAAATGGCAAAATGCTAACAACTTCAATCAGGGAGGTAGGTACACAGAAATGTGTTTTCTTATTTTCTGTACTTTTTCTAAATACTTGCATTTATTAAAAATAAAACTTTGAAAGAACTGTATTTTGCTTTAGCTCCTGACTCCAGGTGCAGATTGATTAGGAACAGGTGTAGGCGTTCTGCGCCTCAATCAGTGGTCCTGGGATGGCTCCAGACTGTCATCTGCTTCCTCCAGAGAGGCCAGAGAAGCAGCTATCTTGTTGAAAAAAGAACCCCCAGGAATCCTTCTGGGGGAGACATGGCCCCAGTTGCTAGGATCTAAGTCCTCAACCCTGAGAGAGGCAATCAGAAGTCAGAACAATTCCCAGCAACGCTAGGTACAAAGGAACCTGATAAATGAGATGGTCCTGCAAATCCAACTTTTAGTTCCTATTTAGTTACTCTTAAAATCATGTGCTTTTGGCTGTGAGTCAAAGAGCAGAATGCCAATGCCAATGCTTATGCACGGGGTGAAGGAGACAGTGGGTAAACAAGCGAAAGCAAAATCAGTGAGCAAACTCTCACCTTAAGGTACAAACACATGTACTTCCCCAGCTGAAGCGGGGCTGTCTGAGTTCCCAGGAGGACTTCTCCCAGGTGACAGCAGCAATCAAGCTACCTCTCAATTTCCAGCCCTGTGCCCGAAACATGGCCCCACTCACTCATCCTCTCAACAACTATTAATTATTGCTAGGTTGGCAGTACTGAACCATGCTTACATGCATGGGCTTGGAATCCACCAAGCTAGGCTCGTAGCCTTGCCCTGACACTCCACTGGTTACGTGATCCCGGCCATTACTCCACCTCACAAAGCCTTAAGCTCCCTCTTTTCTAAGTCAGTATGTCTTGCGCCTAAGTCAGCAGTATCTGGTTAACAGGACTGTTGGGAGGATTAAATTGGGTGATGCAAGTGAAACACTTTGCACAGTACTTGGTACATAGTTCCTTATTTACCGGGCTCCAGACTCAATTCTGGTGATAAAAGGATGATCAAGATAGTCAGGGACCCTGCACTGATACATGTTACAGATTCAGCGATGAAAACGTTCGCAAAGCGCCCAAAATTGAGAGTTTCAAGATGGTAACCACAGAGCATTAAGCCAAGCATGGGGGCCCTTCTAAGCCACACGCCCACGAAGCCAGCCCTGCCGGAAGTAAATGTGCTCAAACACTTTGCTGATACTCAGAAATGAGGGTCAACAAGAACTGGGCTTCTTAGATTCAACCACACCCCAGAAGCATTTAGGGAGATGCCTGGGCAGAGCACAGCATAACTGAGGGACTGCAGGCTCCAAAATAAAAGCCCATCATTAACTCAATTTGTGAGAAGTATCAGCATTTGTTAACTAAAATGCAGTTACCAGACATTCCCTAAACATCTTTTCTTCCTTCTAGTCTACCTCAAAAACAAACGCTTTGGAATTCATGTCATCAGGAGACTTTGCCCAGCTGAAATCCATAAGCAAAAGGCTACTTGGGGCCTAGTGTCTGCTGGGCACAGACCCACTTCCCATCAGCCCTTGGTTAAGGAGCAGAGCAGACTTCAAATAAACTGCCAAATAGATTCTGAGTCTCAGGGATTTCTGAGTCTTCAAGAGATGACTGGGGCTTGTGGCCCTGAAGGTGCCCTTGAAGTGACACTAGGGGGCAGAGTACCAGGGTGCCTGGAAACCCATTTGTGGTTACTTGATGAAACACTGGATGGTGAAGGCCACCTCAGTGCCCAGAGTCAGGACGTTACAGGGGGGGAGGCTCAGGACACAACACAGTTCTCTTTCTATCCGGCCTTCTTCTTAACAGTCATGTAGCGGAGCCAAGTCCTCGAGCGCGTGGGAACATCAGTCAGCCTGCTCCTGGCACCTGATTTCTTGACTCAAGAAGCAGCATGGTATTTACATGAAATACACTGTAAAAATTTCAACTGCATTCCAACAGCTTTAACACCAAGCTGGAAGGAATGCAGTGAAGAGGGAGGGCTCTGGGGCCACAATCCCAGCTTATTACTTGTTAGCTGTGTGAACTTGGTGAAATTACACAACCTCTCTGAGCCTTGGTTTAATGCATTACACGTGGAAAGCACTTACATTATCTGGCACCACAGCAAATGCTCAATAAATGTTAACTGATCTTACCCTCATAACTCCTATGCTTAATTCCCTCACCCCCCAGCATGCCTACAAGCACCTGGCTTAGGCGTCCTTCAGAATGCAAGCTCCCAGAGGGCAGGGGAATTGTTCTACAAGCCTGGAACAATAGAAGGTCGAGAACCAGAACTACTGTTTTATATCGCAGTTCCTGCTTCATCGTCTGGATATTTTTAAAACTTTTTTGATAAGAGAACTGTTTATTGTGCTCCCATTATTTTTATCTTATGATTTGTTAATAAAAGAACATCTACGGGGCTTCCATGGTGGCGCAGTGGTCGAGAGTCCGCCTGCCGATGCAGGGGACACGGGTTCGTGCCCCGGTTCGGGAAGATCCCACATCCCGCGGAACGGCTGGGCCCGTGAGCCATGGCCGCTGGGCCTGCGCGTCTGAAGCCTGTGCTCTGCAACGGGAGAGGCCATAGCAGTGAGAGGCCCACGTACCGCAAAAAAAAAAAAAAAAAAAAGAGGCTTATGTCATTATGTTACACATAGTCAGAACATACAAGTTATAATGATCACAGTCATTCATGGTCGAAAACAGCACACTTTTAAGACAACAGAACATCAGATGAAGTCACAACTGTGCCTTCACTCCTCGTTTTGAATGGGCTCACTTACAACTTAGTAGAGCCTGAGAGCTCTGTGTACATCGAGTTTCTGTTCTTGGTTGGTTGATTCCTTGGTTTGTATCCTGCAAATGGGGATGGATTTGTGCTGATCCACCCACCTTCTCTCACCTGATCTTCCCCATTGACACAAATTTTTATAATGGCAGGTATAGCCTGTGACCAAGAAACTAGACCACATTCATCAACCTATACTAGGAAGAAAACTAGAACCCTGGCCTTATTATATCCCAAACCCAATACAGACACGCAATGATCATTATCTGACAATTAGCATCCAAGACTAATGAAGCACTTTTAGTTGTCACATTTTCAGGCCTAGCTTTGCATTTTAGTTCACAGTGAAACAAAGAAAAACACATGAGAGAGAAACCTACCAGCAACCCAAGCAGCAGAGAGAAACCTACCAGCCAGCCAAGGAGCACATCAGAGGCAGCCTCCTCCCCCTGTGTCTACCCAACTGTCCTGCCACAAGTTCCTGTAGAGCCACCTGCCTGCCAGCCCTACAGCCAAGGGGATCCCAGTTGGGGGCTCATCAGCTCTGACTTTCAGGGTCATGCACAAAGCAGGGGTCCCATAAATATTTGTTAAATGGATTAAAGAAAATATCCGAAGGTGGCTTTTATTTTTATAGGTATTAAACAATCCTCAAGAGAGTCTTGTGCTTGCTGATGACACTCTAAATCTTTCCATATCCTGAGACTAATTTAAAAGGTAGTCCAGGGACTTCCCTGGCGGTCCAGTGGTTAAGACGTCACCTTCCAAAGCAGGGGGTACGGGTTCGATCCCTGGGAGGGGAGCTAAGATCCCACGTGCCTTGGGGCCAAAAAACCAAAACATAAAACGGAAGCGATATTGTAACAAATTCAATAAAGACTTTAAAAATGGTCCACATCAAAAAAAAAACCTTAAACAAAATAAAATAAAAATTAAAAGGTAGCCCATTATTTACCACTGAACGGTAACAGTCATTCCACAGGAGGTGTAAGAATAATATCAGCAACTTAACCACATTATATTGACATTCTACATCTGAAAAGCAACGTGCTGTGTATAAATCACTTTCCTTCCATTGTCTCATGTAATCATCAACGGCACTACACAAAGCATGAGAAATTTTATTGCTGTTATTTTGATGGCAGAAGGGGGGGAAAGGTAAAATCCAGGCCAATGAACATGAATCGGTACACAAAGAATATTAAACTGAAAGGAATCCAGAAGTTGATCTTATCCAACTTTCCAGGAAAACATGGTAGACACGTTTTTCATTATAACTTGACTATTTTCTCCTACCATATTCAAAAAGCTCCACACGTTGTCTTACTAATTCTACCTGTAAGAAGAGAGACAGAAAGAAAGATGCTGGTACTGCCCTTTGAACAGCAGCAGAATCTTTACCTACAGACCTGACAGGTGTGCACATGGCCTTTAAAGCCCATCCTGAAATTGGGAAAAAGGTATGTGGCCTGCCAAGCAGATTCCCTCGTCAACCGGAAAACCAAGATTTTTTATATTAAATGGCCACCCAGCCTAAACAAATAATATCTTGATCATCTTAAAGTTAAGAGTAAAAGATACATTTTGCATTCCCCAGAGCAAAACACCTAATCCAAACAGATTTTATCTTGTCTTACTTTAGAAGCTGGAAAAGAAGAATTGTCCCTTCGGTCTCATATTCATTCAACTCAACAAATAAAGATTGGACACAGGGCGATACATATAATTATTTAGGATAAGCAAGTTACCATTATTTCCCTAAACTGAAATCAATGAAAACCCTATCCACCTTATTTGTCCCCTCTAATTGAGAGCACTTCTTTTAAGTTAAAAAATCAACAGCAGCCTCTAAGATCAGAGAGCTTCATCAATTGTTTTAATAACCACAATCTTAATGAAAGCTGTTAAAAACAGCACATCTACGTTTCTCTCATTTCTCTTCCTCTCCTCCAAATGAAAAAGGTTAAATGATGACATCCAGCCTAAAGAACAATGCATACACACACACAGCTCCCTCTTCCAGCTTCCAACAGCAACAATAAGAAAGTCAAACACCGATTAAAAAGAAAAAAAAGAAAAGATGGCACACAAATTATTCCTGTCAAGTGATACACAGGGTACTTACTCTAGTCCACAAGCTCAACAAAAGCTGAAGAGTTAAACTCTCGGAATGAAAGGAGCATATTTTCTCTGGAAAGTAGGTAAAAGGACTTGGGAACTGATTTTTAAAATAAGATCCCAGACAGAGTCAATGAAATTCATTTTCATTTTTTAGAAACTGGTTTTTAATAAACACCATATAAACATTATGTACGAGCAAATGAATCCGTCTGAAAGGCAAGAAAAAAGGAATGGTGTGTGGAACATCATTTTCTCTGAGAGCTGATAAGCAAAACGTAAACACAGAAGACCACCTGAGGAGGGTTTCTTCTTTTAATGTTTAAGGATTTCCTTAAGTCTTTTCACAGCGGATATTTGGCACACTCATAAGAACGGACTTATTTCCTTTAAGAGTTTTTTTCTCACCGCCAGTGATGAGCCAAGTGATTTTTATGGGGCTGTTTCACTGCACTTGTGGATTTTTTAAAAAGCATAGATAAGGTGACAAAATAATGATTTTTCAAAAACAGGGTGTATGGGGGCATGGCAGGTACAACAAAAAGGCCATGTCGAACTTGGGGCCCATTGATTCTGACACAAAACTGTTAGGAAACTGACAAAGAAATAATCTGCTTTTAAGGTAATCTAGAGCCCCACAAACATTCCTCCACCCACCCTTAGACTCTCCATCAGTAAATTAACCTGAGTAATTAAACAGTCTTCCAATTTTTTTCCCCATGCAATTTGCAAATTTAAAACTCACCCAGTAAATAAAATAATAAAATACCAGAACAACTTGAGTTCCTTTTTAGAAACTACTTAAGAATCGAAAATTAGCTTTCAATAATATAGGTAAGGGCAGCCCCTTCCAATTAGGTAATTATCCTCAACTTTGGCTTTAATTCAGGCAGACTGCAAGACAAAGCCATGGTACTGTACTTGATAAGACAAGCTACAAAATAATCAGTTATTTAATTCAGAAAATAATCTTTAAGAAACATCCAACAACTCTCTTAACCTACATGGCACTTTGTATTTTAAAGAACCTCCTAATCAGATAACCCCCTTCACAGGCTCCCGTTATGGGCAGATAATGTCCCTTTATCACAAAGACAGAGGAAGTTACTGACATCAACAAATGAACCAAACAGAATTTGAACTCAGAATTTTTGACTCCCCTCGATTCACAAGGTCATGCATTAACTGCAGTAACCACCCCTCCCCACAAGACCACCAAACCAGGAACCTTCAGGGGAAATAAGCCCAAATACAAAATAACATTACAAAACCAGTCCTCGTCCAGCGTTTCTTGACTAGGAAAGCATTCACAGTCTTTCTTAGTACAGAATTAAGTGTAATTCCTAGAAGGCACTGGCAAATCTCTGCCAAGCCAATCTGCAGAGAGAAACCAACTGCCTGTGTTCAACAAGACGAAGGGACGGTCAATGTTTTTTAACCATCTACTTCAACTCTGCAATAGCGGTTCCAGCTAACAAGGTAAACCTGGTCATTGTTTAGGATCGAACACAGCCAGGGTCAATGAGGATCCCCGTGAACACAAACATGCAGCTGTGGGGAAATAATTTCTGGAACAATACATGGTTCTTGCATAATTACACACACACACACACAAAACAAGTGCTTTTTAAAGTAATGTTCAGTCCCAGCATTGTGCTGACACTTTTCCCACCTAAACTTCTCAGCGTAAGCCTGGCCTAAAAAAGCACAGGTGGGCTCCAGTTCGTGCACAGGGTAAAAGCGGCGTGCATCCAAGGCAGGAACGGTGAGGCAATGCCTGCCCCTACCCAGCCCCTTCTACCCAGGCTGCGATGTAGATTAGTCCCGTCTACTTTATGGTAATGTGCTTTTAAAACCTCGCGGCGACCGAGGTCATAGCTTTAGAGATCTAATAACAACCAAATGACCGGACCTGCCGGGCACTTAGTAAGCCATTCTGGTTATGGCTCTTTAATTGTACCTGGAGTTCTGCTAAAGGGAGAGGGGGAAACTCCTGCTTCGCGGGAAAGAAAAGTCCTCTGCGGGAGCGCAGAAGGAAGCAAGGAACCCGAACGCGGGCGGGGACGCCCAGCCGCCGCGGCCCCATCTCTCCGGGAGCGCCCGCGCGCCCCTCGCCCCACAGCACATCTGACCCGGGCCGCACCTTTACCTGTCAGCTCCACCACCCCCTCGGAGCTGCGGCCCCGCCGTCTCAGCTGCCGCCCCTCCGAGTCCCGGCACAGCTCTAGAGCTTGCTGCGGGAGAAAGAACCCCAAAGGCATCCCATCCCAAAGAAAGAAAGCAAAAAGGCTCTTCCTCCAGGCGGAGGGACGTCGGGCACGTCGGGGTCCGAGAGGCGACACGACACCCCTGCCCCGCACCTACCAGATAATCCATGTACAGAAACGCCTCAGTTATCCGGAGATCAGACATCCGGCAGCCTAGAGCATCCGGAACGGCTCCGAACCCGGAAAAAAAAAAAGCAGCGTCTCCGGCTGCGAGCGAACAGCCCCTGAAAAAGCCAGCAACAACGAAAATAGCCGAGAGCAGCCGAGGAGCCGAAGATTACACAAGGGGCGCGGCGATTGGCCGGATGGGCGGGCAGAAGGAAAAGAGAGCGCTCATTGGCTGTAGCGCCTATAAAAGGCAGGCCGCTGCGGGTGGCTGGGGAGAAACGCGGGAGCTGTTGGGCTGCCGATTCCTGTCAGGAGGGCTGAGGGGGCGGGGGCTAGGGCGGCGCGGGCGGAAGAGCGCGAGGGGAAAAGCGGAAAATCAGCTGGTGCTGTTGCCGCCCGAATTCTGTGTGCCTCCGTGGTCTCCAAGTTGGGTAAATCGGAACCGAGCTGTGCAGCAGTGCGAGAGAGCCTTAGTGTTTCCTCCCATCACCCAGTAGGAAGCTCGCACTGAAACGTGGGAGGCGTAGTAGCCACAGATACTTGATGCCGTTCTCCGGAGCGATTTCCTGAAGGCCCTGTAGGGCAGGGATGGTTGGAATGTGTAAGAGGGTACTCTGAACAAGCAAGCATGTGACTCGGGGGTGGCCCCTCCCCTCCTTCAGGATGTGAAGCAAAGGCGGACAGCTCCAGCCTGATGTCCCTGGGGGTATACAGAAGCCAGGCGGGTCAGAGGTAACCCAGGAGAGTCCCTTTTAACAAGACGCTAGATTGCCCCAGAAGAAGCCACTCTCCACCGATGTGAAAGGGAAAAAAAAGTTGAGGGACCCTGCATAAGTCGGTTGTAGACTTGAGACTCTCAGGAAGCATCAGCTGGTCAGTTCTTTGTGTGCTTTGTGTCCTACACTGTGCACAAATCTATTGCCCCTGAAGAAAATGAGCCATACAGTAAGCGATCTGAAAAGACCCGAGTAATACTGTTTGTGACCCGATGTCATCATAAAAATTAAAGGTATCTATAAGCAGGTGCACTTGAGATGTGTATTTCCTGGTAAATAATGTGGAAATTAGAGTTGGGGTTTCAATATTGCATTTGGCTGAGAGCGAAAAAGCCTGGATCGGACAAGAATCAGGATAAGATCACCCAAGCCTCTAGTTTTTGAAGATTTAGGCTATGAACAACTAGCAATGCCAGACACACCTGTCTTATCAGGCTCAGGTGACTGAAGTGTGCTTGCCCACCCCTCAGCGTTTGAGGAGGATGAGGGATTGCTCTCACCGGTGTTAATAATTAAGGCTTCCATACAATAACCTTTCAAGAGTCAAACTTCATCAACTATCTTTCTGAAGAGGCTGCCTGCCTGTATAAATGTTGTTTTAGGGGTTGAATTTTTATTTTCCCCCAATTTAGCACCTTCCTCTTTTGTATCTTCAGGAACAAATTTCCATAAAATAAGCCTACCTGGGGCTGCCGAAACAGTTCTGTGAGACAACAATGGAATTCACCCTAGATTTGCAGATAACCCAGAAGGAAGGGTAGCCCTTTAGAGGGGGCTCCAGATTGGTGAGCCACATGATTTGGGGGAACTCATCTCTCTGAACCTGTTACCTCAGCAGCAAAATGAGAATAATTATAGCCAGGAAGTCTTTTGAAGGAATTAAAAGCCTATAAGTATACACACACTTAGTAGAGAGCTTGATTTTGTTAATCAATTTACAGACAAGTGTGTGTGTAAATAAATTATACTTCTGAAGAAATTACAGTGAGTTTTTACCTATGCAGGAGCTAACTAGACTCAGTAGCATCAAGCCATTAGATCCTACTTTAATTGGTATTGACATGATGTTTGGTTTAGGTTAGAACACACGTAGGTTTGGAAGAGATTTTTGACCTGGATTCTGGAGGTGATGATCTACCACAAACCTACAGCACAATTGGTTGAAACTAATTGCGGAAGTTAAAGGCCTCTCAAAGCTGCTAGCAAAAGTAATTCAAATAGACAAGGAAGTGTTTGATTTTTTTCCTTTCTCTCTATGAATTAGCATATCACAAATAAGATAAAGGGTTTGAGTTAGCAAAGAGACACCTTTTGGTCCACTGTCTTACTGATAAGTGATGTCTTGACTACTGTCAAGTGAGGCTCTTGAAAGGCCTGTGAGTTTCTATGCAAGGGAAGATGACCATTCAGGAGCAGTTGGCTTCTGCCTTTCTTTAAAAGCTAAACTTAGGGCTTCCCTGGTGGTGCAGTGGTTGAGAGTCCGCCTGCCGATGCAGGGGACACGGGTTCATGCCCCCGTCCGGGAAGATCCCACATGCAGCGGAGCGGCTGGGCCCGTGAGCCATGGCCGCTGAGCCTGCGTGTCCGGAGCCTGTGCTACGCAACGGGAGAGGCCGCAACAGTGAGAGGCCTGCGTACCGCAAATAAAAAAAAAAAAAAAAGCTAACCTTAGTAAAGAAAAAGAATCCTCAACAGAAGGTCATCAGGATAAACATAGTTCATGCTACCTCTTAAGAATGAGTAAGCAGGGAAATGAACTTTTCAAGGAAAAGTTCCAAAGGCTACACCGTAGTTCTCACCCTGTTCCACACCATTTGCATATTCATTCTAACTGGCACCAAGGAAAACTGTGTTCAGTGTGATGTATTAAAAGAATCTTGTCATTTGGAAAAGGATCCTTGAAAAAACCCGAAGCTTCAGAACTCCATGTGGAGCACATTTTCTCAATTGTTGTTAATCTTCTGGGGAGTTAATGTGTGCACCCTTGTGCAGAAGAAAGAGGCTAATTTATGTTGGTATGAACAGATAATACACTGCCTACTACATGAAGCTGTGGTCTTATGTGATAGTTGGTAGCAGTAATCACCCCAATGCATGCTTTGAAAAAAAGTTTGGAGAGGTTAGAATGAATTCACTCAACCTACCCCACTGTGTGCCAAGTAACAGGCTGCAGTGTTGAATAAGGATCTCCTTAAGGTAGTACTGCCTTTGCTCTCAGTAGAAAGGACCCTCTTCCAGATGCCTAAAAAAACATGTATAAACTCACGAGGTAGTTACATTACTACACAGGTTCTGAAGAAAGAGGCCATCACTGCTGCTTGTCAAGCGCAAGGAGCAATTCTTTTGACAGTCTGTACTCCACAATTCCATAAATATGGCTAGCTAGCCACAGTTCAAGGAAATTTTTGTTAAAGTGTTACTTGTAGGAAACAAAAACAAATGCATTTTTGCAACTTGGTCTCCCAAATTCTACCATCCAGAAAGACCAATATATCAGTGGCTATTCCCATCTACTTTTTTTTGTTCATTTCTATGATATATAATAACTTACAGAAGAATACTGTCTTTACTAGTTTTATCAGGCACACTCACTTCATATATTAAATTCACCATATCATGAAACTCTATAAATGTTTAATGGCTATATAAGACTATTGTATAAATGTACTATGTTGACAAATCCTCTTAGATATTACTGCTATAAACATTGCAGGGAATGTTTGCTTATAAACTCACTCACATCTCTTTATCCTAGACGTAATTTCTTGCAATGGAATGACTGGTACAAAGAGTATATGAGCATTTTTAATACTCATTTTTGTACTACCTTCTGGTCTTCTTTCCCCTACCCCAACTCCAAAGTAGGGAGTACTTATCTTGCTTCATTGTTGCCTTGATTGATTGGGTATATTATTCCTTAATAGCTGAGAGGTGGTATCTTCTATACGAATAACTCTTAAGCCATGGACACTCCTTTTTTCAGAAAAAATAAAGGTGTCCAGACACTGAATTCTCCAGTGGTCACTGGACACACTGAACATTTACTGCCTCCAGTAACTCCTGTGACTTTAAAATTCTCTAAGCCCTTTCCCCCTCAAGTGGTGGCCTTGACCCCCCATCTCTAAGTTAGCCTACTCCCCTTTCTCTGCTTCCTAAACCTTCCTAGTACCACTGTGTCCTGAAAGATGAACCTCAGAGTGGGATGACTCCACATGAAGCTGTTAACAGAACTTGGTTCATGAACGGAAGACATCAGAATGAGGTTGGGAGAGCACGGACTTATTCTAAAAAGATAACTCACCTCTTCCAAAAAGTATTTGCTGGGCCTTGGAGTATTAAAACAAGATCAGGCATTTAAAATGAAGAATCAGGGGGGACCTTCACGATGGCAGAGGAGTAAGATGTGGAGATCACCTTCCTCCCCACAAATACATCAAAGATACATCTACGGGCTTCCCTGGTGGCACAGTGGTTGAGAGTCCGCCTGCCGATGCAGGGGATGCGGGTTCGTGCCCCGGTCCGGGAAGATCCCACATGCCGCGGAGCGGCTGGGCCCGTGAGCCATGGCCGCTGGGCCTGCGCGTCCGGAGCCTGTGCTCCGCAGCGGGAGAGGCCACAACAGTGAGAGGCCCGCGTAACCAAAAAAAAAAAAAAAAAAAAAAAAAAAAAAGATACATCTACATGTGGAGCAACTCCTACAGAGCACCTACTGAACACTGGCAGAAGACCTCAGACTCCCCAAGAGGCAAGAAACTTGCGTATCTGGGTAGGGCAAATGAAAAAAGAAAAAACAGAGACAAAAGAATAGGGGTGGGGCCTGCACCTCTGGAAGGGAGCCGTGAAGGAGGGAAAGTTTCCACTCACTAGGAAGCCCCTTCACTGGTGGAGACGGGGGGTGGTTTGGGGGAAGCTTCAGAGCCACAGAGGAGAGTGCAGCAACAGGGGTGCGGGGGGCAAAGCGGAGAGGTTCCCACACAGAGGATCGGTGCCGACTCACCAGCCCCAGAGGCTTGACTGCTCACTCGCTGGGACAGGTGGGAGCTGGGAGCTGAGGCTCAGGCTTCAGAGGACAGATCCCAGGGAGAGGTCTGGGGTTGGCTGCGTGAACACAGCCTGAAGGAGGCTAGTGTGCCACAGCTAGCCAGGAGGGAGTCTGGGGAAAAGCCTGGAACTGCCTAAGAGGCAAGAGACCATTGTTTCGGGGTGCGTGAGGAGAGGGGGTTCAGAGCACCACCTAAACGAGCTCCAGGGAAGGGCACGAGCTGCAGCTATCAGCATGGACACCAGAGACGGGCATGAAACGCTAAGGCTGCTGCAGCCACCAAGAAGCCTGTGTGCAAGCACAGGTCACTATGCATATCTCCCCTCCCGGGAGCCTGTGCAGCCCGCCACTGCCGAGGTCCCATGATCCAGGGACAACCCCCCTGGGAAAACACAGCACACCTCAGGCTGTTGCAACATTTCGCCGCAGGTGCGCCCCGCATTCCTACCTCACCCTCCCCCCGGCCTGAGTGAGCCAGAGCCCCCTAATCAGCTGCTCCTTTAACCCCTCAGGCGACCTACAGGCAGAGGTGGGGCCAAATCCAAAGCTGAACCCCAGGAGCTGTATAAACAAAGAAGAAAAAGCGGGGCTTCTCTGGTGGTGCAGTGGTTAAGAATCCACCTGCCAACACGGGGGACACAGGTTCAATCCCTGCTCCGGGAAGATCCCACGTGCCATGGAGCAACTAAGCCCATGTGCCACAACTACTGAGCCTAGCTCTAGAGCCCACAAGCCACAGCTACTGAACCCACATGCCACAACTACTGAAGCCTGCACACCTAGAGCCCATGCTCCGCAACAAGAGAAGCCACCGCATTGAGATTCCTGCGCACCGCAATGAAGACTTGCCCCCATTCGCTGCAACTAGAGAAAGCCTGCGTGTAACAACGAAGACCCAACATAGCCAAAAATAAATAAATTAAAAAAATTTTTTTAAATTAAAAAAAAAAGAATGGAAGAGAAAGGGAAATTTCTCCCAGCAGCCTCAGGAGCAGCGGATTAAATCTCCACAATCAACTTGATGTACCCAGCATCTATGGAATACCTGAGTAGACAATGAATCATCCCAAAATTGAGGTGGTGGACTTCGGGAGCAACTGTAGACTTGGGGTTTCCTTTCTGCATCAAATTTGTTTCTGGTTTTATGTTTATCTTAGTTTACTATTTAGACCTTATCATTGGTAGATTTGTTTATTGATTTGGTTGCTCTCTTCCTTTTTTTTTTTTTTTTTTTTTTGCGGTACCCGGGCCTCTCACTGTTGTGGCCTCTCCCACTGCGGAGCACAGGCTCCGGACACGCAGGCCCAGCGGCCATGGCTCACAGGCCCAGCCGCTCCGCGGCATGTGGGATCTTCCCGGTTCGGGGCACGAACCCGTGTCCCCTGCATCGGCAGGCAGACTCTCAACCACTTCGCCACCAGGGAAGCCCCCTTTTTTTTTAATATACATTTTTTTTTCCTTTTTCTCTTTTTGTGAGAGTGTATGTGTATGCTTCCATTTGTGATTTTGTCTGTGTAGCTTTGTTTTACCATTTGTCCTAGGGTTCTGTCTGACCGTTGTTTTGTTGTTGTTGTTTTTAGTATAGTTTTTAGTGCTGGTTATGATTGGTGGATTTGTTTATTGGTTTGGTTGCTCTCTTCTTTTTATTAATTACTTTTTTATTTTTAATACTTTTTTTGTTTTAATAACTGTATTTTCTTTTCTTTTTTTTTTTCTTTCTTTTTCTTCTCCCTTTTCTTCCGAGCCGTGTGGCTGACAGGGTCTTGGTGCTCTGGCCGGGTGTCAGGCCTAAGCCTCTTAGGTGGCAGACCCGAGTTCAGGACATTGGTCCACCAGAGACCTCCCAGCCCCACTTAATATCAAACGGCGAAAGCTCTCTCAGAGATCTGCATCTCAACATTAAGACCCAGATCTACTCAATGACCAGCAAGCTACAGTGCTGGATGCCCCATGCCAAACAACTAGCAAGAAGAGAACATAAACCCATGCATTAGCAGAGAGGCTGCCTAAAATTGTAATAAGTTCACAGACACTGCAAAACACACCACAGGACGTGATCCTGCACACGAGAAAGAAAAGATCCAGCCTCATCCACCAGAACACAGGCATCAGTCCCCTCCACCAGGAAGCCTACAAAACACACTGAACCAACCTTACCCACTGGAGGCAGACACCATAAACAATGGGAACTGCGAACCTGCAGGCTGTGAAAAGGAGACCCTAAACACAGTAAGTTAAGCAAAATGAGAAGACAGAGAAATATGCAGCAGATGAAGGAGCAAAGTAAAAACCCAGCATACCAAACAAATGAAGAGGAAATAGGCAGTCTACCTGAAAAAGAATTCAGAGAAATGATAGTAAAGATGATCCAAAATCGTGGAAAAAGAATGGAGAAAATACAAGAAACATTTAACAAGGGCCTAGAAGAACTAAAGAGCAAACAAAAAGTGATGAACAACACAATAAATGAAATTAAAAATTCTCTAGAAGGAATCAATAGCAGAATAACTGAGGCAGAAGAACTGATAAAGTGATGTGGAAGATAAAATAGTGGAAATAACTACTGCAGAGCAGAATAAAGAAAAAAGAATGAAAAGAATTGAGGACAGTCTCAGAGACCTCTGAGACAACATTAAAAGCACCAACATGCAAATTATAGGGGTCCTAGAAGAAAAAGACAAAAAGAAAGGGACTGAGAAAATATTTGAAGAGATTATAGTTGAAAACTTCCCTAATAGAGGAAAGGAAATAGTCAAGTCCAGGAAGCGCACAGAGTCCCATACAGGATAAATCCAAGGAGAAACGTGCCAAGACACATATTAATCAAACTATCAAAAATTAAATACAAAGAAAAATCTTAAAAGCAGCAAGGGAAAAGCAACAAATAACATACAAGGGAATCCCCATAAGGTTAACAGCTGATTTCTCAGCAGAAACTCTGCAATCCAGAAGGTTATGGCAGGACATATTTAAAGTGATGCAAGGGAAAAAACTACAATCAAGATTACTCTACCCAGCAAGGATCTCATTCAGATTCGACAGAGAAATTAAAACTTTTACAGACAAGCAAAAGCTAAGAGAGTTCAACACCACCAAACCAGCTTTACAATAAATGCTAAAGGAATTTCTCTAGGCAGGAAACACAAGAGAAAGAAAAGACCTACAATAACAAATACAAAGCAATTAAGAAAATGGTAATAGGGGCTTCCCTGGTGGCGCAGTGGTTGAGAGTCCGCCTGCTGATGCAGGGGACATGGGTTCATGCCCCAGTCCGGGAAGATCCCACATGCCTTGGAGCGGCTGGGCCCGTGAGCCATGGCCGCTGAGCCTGCGCGTCGGAGCCTGTGCTCCACAACGGGAGAGGCCACGACAGTGAGAGGCCCGCGTACAGCAAAAAAAAAAAAAAAAAAAAAAAAAAAAAAAAAAAAAAAAAAAAAAAATGGTAATAAGAATATACATATGGATAATTACCTTAAATGTAAATGGATTAAATGCTCCAACCAAAAGGCATAGACTGGCTGAATGGAAAACAAGACCCTTATATATGCTGTCTACAAGAGACCCACTTCAGACCTAGGGAAACATACAGATTTAATGTGAGGGGATGGAAAAAGATATTCCATGCAAACGGCAATCAAAAGAAAGCTGGAGTAGCAATTCTCATATCAGACAAAATAGACTTTAAAATAAAGACTATTACAAGAGACAAAGAAGGACACTACATAATGATCAAGGGATCAATCCAAGAAGAAGATATAACAATTGTAAATATTTATGTACCCAACATAAGAGCACCTCAATACATAAGGCATGTGCTAATAGCCATAAAAGGGGAAATCAACAGTAACACAATAATAGTAGGGGACTTTAACACCCCACTTTCCCAATGGACAGATCATCCAAAATGAAAATAAATAAGGAAATACAAACTTTAAATGACACATTAAACAAGATGGACTTAATTGATATTTATAGGACATTCCATCCAAAAACAACAGAACACAGTTTCTTCTCAAGTGCTTAAGGAACATTCTCCAGGATAGATCATATCTTGGGTCACATACCAAGCCATGGTAAATTTAAGAAAATTGAAATCATATCAAGTATCTTTTCCGACAACAATGCTATGAGACTAGATATCAATTACAGGAAAAACAAAATGTAAAAAATACAAACACATGGGGCTTCCCTGGTGGTGCAGTGGTTGAGAGTCCGCCTGCTGATGCAGGGGACACGGGTTCATGTCCTAGTCTGGGAAGATCCCACATGCCGCGGAGCGGCTGGGCCCGTGAGCCATGGCTGCTGAGCCTGCGCGTCCAGAGCCTGTGCTCCGCAATGGGAGAGGCCACAACAGTGAGAGGCCCGCATACAAAAAAAGAAAAGAAAAAAAAAAACACATGGAGGCTAAACAATATGCTACTAAATAACCAAGAGATCACTGAATAAATCAAAGAGGAAATCAAAAAATACCTAGAAACAAATGCCAATGAAAACACGACGACCTAAAACCTATGGGATGCAGCAAAAGCAGTTCTAAGAGGGAAGTTTATAGCAATACAATCCTACCTCACGAAGCAAGAAACATCTCAAACAAACAACTTAGCCTTACACCTAAAGCAGTTAGAGAAAGAAGAACACAAAAACCCCAAAGTTAGCAGAAGGAAAGATATCATAAAGATCAGATCAGAAATAAATGAAAAAGAAATGGAGGAAACAATAACAAAGATCAATAAAACTAAAAGCTGGTTCTTAGAGACAATAAACAAAATTGATAAACCATTAGCCAGACTCATCAAGAAAAAAAAGGGAGAAGACTCAAATCAATAGAATTAGAAATGAAAAAGGAGAACAACTGACACTGCAGAAATACAAAGGATCATAAGAGATGATCAGCAACTCTATGCCAGTAAAATGGGCAACCTGAAAGAAATGGACAAATTATTAGAAAAGCACAACCTTCTGAGACTGACCCAGGAAGAAACAGAAAATATAAACCGAACAATCATAAGCACTGAAATTGAAACTGTGATTAAAAATCTTCCAAAAAACAAAAGCCCAGGACAGATGGCTTCGCAGGCGAATTCTATCACACATTCAGAGAAGAGGTAACACCTATCCTTCTCAAACTCTTCCAAAATATAGCAGAGGGAGGAACACTCCCAAACTCATTCTATGAGGCCACCATCACCCTGATACCTAAACCAGACAAAGATGTCACACAAAAAAGAAAACTATAGGCCAATAGCACTGATGAACATACATACAAAAATCCTCAACAAAATATTAGCAAACAGAAACCAACAGCACATTAGAAGGATCATACACCATGATCAAGTGGGGTTTATTCCGGGAATGCAAGGATTCTTCAATATATGCAAATCAATCAATGTGATAAAACATACTAACAAATTAAAGGAGAAAACCCATATGATCATCTCAATAGATGCGGAAAAAGCTTTTGACAAAATTCAACACCCATTTATGATAAAAATCCTCCAGAAAGTAGGCATAGAGGGAACTTACCTCAACATAATAAAGGCCATATATGACAAAACCACAGCCAACATCGTTCTCAATGGTGAAAAACTGAAACCATTTCCTCTAAGATCCGGAACAAGACAAGGTTGCCCACTCTCACCACTGTTATTCAACATAGTTTTGGAAGTTTTAGCCACAGAAATCAGAGGAGAAAAAGAAAGAAAAGGAATTCAAATTGGAAAAGAAGTAAAACTGTCACTGTTTGCAGGTGACATGATACTATACATAGAGAATCCTAAAGATGCTACCAGGACGCTACTAGAGCTAATCAATGAATTTGGTAAGTATCAGGGTACAAAATTAATGCACAGAAATCTCTCGCATTCCTGTACACTAATGATGAAAAATTTGAAAGAGAAATTAAGGAAACACTACTATTTACCACTGCAACAAAAAGAATAAAATACCTAGGAATAAACCTACCTAAGGAGACAGGAGTCCTGTATGCAGAAAACTAAAAGACACTGATGAAAGAAGTTAAAGATGAAACAAACAGATGGAGAGGTATACCATGTTCTTGAATTGGAAGAATCAACATTGTGAAAATGACTCTACTACCGAAAGCAATGTACAGATTCAGTGCAATCCCTATCAAACTACCAATGGCATTTTTCACAGAACTAGAAGAAAAAATTTCACAATTTGTAGGGAAACATAAAAGACCCCGAATAGCCAAAGAAATCTTGAGAAAGAAAAACGGAGCTGGGGGAATCAGGCTCCCAGACTTCAGACTATACGAGAAACTACAGTAATCAAGACAGTATGGTACTGGCACAAAAACAAATACAGATCAATGGAACAGGATAGAAAGCCCAGAGGTAAACCCACACACATATGGTCACTTTATCTTTGGTAAAGGAGGCAAGAATATACAATGGAGTAAAGACAGCCTCTTCAATAAGTGGTACTGGGAAAACTACATGGACAGCTACATGCAAAAGGATGAAATTAGAACACTCCCTAATACCATACACAAAAATAAACTCAAAATGGATTAAAGACCTAAATATAAGGCCAGACACTATAAAACTCTTAGAGGAAAACATAGGCAGAACACTGTACGACATAACTCACAAAAAGATCCTGTTTGAACCACCTCCCAGAGAAATGGAAATAAAAACAAAATTAAACAAAGGAGACCTAATGAAACTTAAAAGCTTTTGCACAGCAAAGGAAACCGTAAACAAGATGAAAAGACAACCCTCAGAATGGGAGAAAATATTTGCAAATGAAGAAACTGACAAAGGATTAATCTCCAAAATATACAAGCAGCTCATGCAGCTCAATATCAAAAAAACAAACAACCCAATCAAAAAATGGGCAGAAGACCTAAATAGACATTTCTCCAAAGAAGATATACAGATTGCCAACAAACACATGAAAGGATGCTCAACATCACTAATCATTATCACTAATGCTCAATATCACTAATCACAAGGATGCTCAATATCACTAATCACGAAATGTCAATGGATAGCTAGTGGGAAGCAGGTGCATAGCACAGGGAGGTCAGCTCGGTGCTTTGTGTCCACCTAGAGGGGTGGGATAGGGAGGGAGGGAGGGAGATGCAAGAGGGAAGGGATATGGGAACATATGTATATGTATAACTGATTCACTTTGTTATAAAGCAGAAACTAACACACCATTGTAAAGCAATTATACTCCAATAAAGATGTAAAAAAAAATGAAGAATCAGAGACTTCCCTGGCAGTCCAGTGGTTAAGACGGTGCACTTCCAAAGCAGGAGGCATGGGTTCGATTCCCTGGTTGGGGAACTAAGATCCCCACGTGTTGCGCAGTGTGGGAAAAGAAAAAAAGTCACCACTTAAAGTGGTAAATAATTATACCAGGAAAAGATAACTAGACCTAACAAGCAACCATTATTCAAGCCTCAAGTACCAAGAATCTATACAAACCCCTCCCAATACCTCCCCAGGATCATTTAATCTCTTAGACACAGTACTGCACTGCTGATTGTTTTAGTTTCCTATTGACACTGTAACAAGTTAGCACAAACTTAATGAAAACACAAATGTATTCTCTTCCAGTTCTACAAGTCAGAAGTCCTAACTGAGTCTTATTGGGCTAAAATCTTACGTTGGCAGGACCGGTTCCTCCTGTAAGTGCCAAAGGAGAATTCCTTCCTTGTCTCTTACAGCTTCTGGTAACATACTTGGCTTGTGGCCATATCACTCCAATCTCTGCTTCTGTGGTCACATTGCCTCCTCCACTTCTGTAATCTAATTTCCTTCTGCCTCACTTTTTAAAAATGAATTAATTTTTTTATTTTTGGCTGCATTCAGTCTTTGTTGCTGTGCAGGCTTTCTCTAGTTATGGCAAGTGGGGGCTACTCTTCGTTGCAGTGCGTGGGCTTCTCCTTGCACTGGCTTCTCTTATTGTGTAACATGGGCTCTAGGCATGTGGGCTCAGTAGTTGTGGCTTGTGGGCTCTAGAGCGCAGGCTCAGTAGTTGTGGTGCACGGGCTTAGTTGCTCCCCGGCATGTGGGATCTTCCCAGACCAGGGCTCGAACCCGTGTCCCCTGCACTGGCAGACAGATTCTTAACCACTGTGCCACCAGGGAAGTCCCCTCTGCCTCACTTTTATGAGGACAATTGTGATTGCATTTAGGGCCTACCCAGATAATCCAGGATAAGCTTCCCATCTCAAAATCCTTAATTTATCACACCAGCAAAGTCACTTTTGCCTTATAAGGTAACATTCACAGGTTCCAGATATTAGAACCTTATATCTTTGGAGCCATTATTCAACCTACCACACTGATCTTTTTTTTTTTTTTTCACACTGATCTTAAACACAAATACTTCCATGAAAATCTAAAGTGACAAGCACAATTTACTAATGCCTAAGAAACCAGAACATTTGGAATAAACTATCAACTTCATAAAGAAATTAATTAATTTAAACTTTTTGATGCAGCCCTATGGTCTTTTCCAACTCTATTTCTGTAGTTGTTACTTCTCATCTGGCATTTTAAGTTTACCTTCCCAAAGCGTGTCGTCTTCCTCTATTATACTTTTTAAAAGATAGCCTTATTGAGATACAGTTCACATACCATACAATCCACCTATTTAAAGTGTACAGTTAAGTGGTTTTTAGTATATCTACAGATTTGTACAGCCATCAGTCAATTTTATAACATTTTCATCACCTCTAAAAGAAATTCTGAACCTTTTAGCTAGCACCTTCCACCTCCTACCCACCAGAAACCATAATCCACTTTCTGTCTCTACAGATTTCTCTCTTCTGGAATTTCATATGAATGGGATCGTGATGTAGTACCTGGTCTTTTGTGACTAGCTTTTTCCACTTTACATAATTTTTTAAAGGTTCATCCATGTTGTAGCATGTACATTCCTTTCTATGGCCAGATAATATTCCATTGTATGGACATGCCAGCCTCCATTTATCCCTTCACCCATTTATGGACATTTGGGTTGTTTCCATGTTTTAGCTATTATGAATAATGCTGTTCCTTTATTATACTTTTGGTCTCCATTTTTTGATGATCAATATTAACTTTTTCTTCAGACCTGTTCCTCTCATTTCTTTCTTTTTCTTCACCAGTAGCTAAACTTTCTCCTTCATAGTAATAGTTTTAGACAAATTTTTCTAGAATTGGTCAAATATGAATGCTATTTCCTCCCTTTAACATTTTAACTGAGTTCTTATAAGGAATTTTATCTGCTTCTCATTGTCGGATTAGTCCTTCACTCACCACATCTTTTGAACTCCATTAGTACATTTTTTTATTCTAGATAGAATGTTGAGAGGGTAAAATCTCTGAACATATTTTAATTGTACAGTGTTTACGGTGGTTTTGAACCTTCTGTGGGAAGAAACATCTGAATTGCTTTATCCTGCATGAAACAATAGTATGCTAAGTTCTTTGAAAGTCTTTGAATAACCAAGATCATAAGCCCTCCTTGGTAGCCAGATTATTTAAAAAAAAAAAATCAGGATGATAAACCAGAAGAATCAGCTATGTATCTTCAACTGTAAAATACTCATTGTTCCTTGGTAGTGATTTATTTCAGAGGGATAACTAATGCCCTTTGAAAAATAAAGGTGTTTTGGAGACTGAGATGAGCCACTTGCTTACTCATATTGGAAGATCAATTTGGCTTTAATAACCAATTTGCATTGGATTAGAAATCTGTTTTAACAAAACAGATAACATGTTCTTTCTTTTTCTTTTTAATGCTTTGGAATAAATTTAAGAAGAAAGGCACATAACTTACATCTTAAAATTTACAAAATCTGAAAAACATAAACCAAGATCCAAACATATGGAAATAACCAAGATAATAATAAGAACAACAACTAGCACTAATACAGCACTTATATGGCAGATATCATAGTAAATGCTTTACTTATGGTTTTGGGTGGGAATACTTAATGTCACCCAATGTCCTTTTCCCCTAAATTAATTATAACATTTCCTTAGTGCGCCCAAATCGACAAAGAACATATCAGAACCTAGAGTCCGAGGTAATGAAAGGTAATACATTAATTTCCTAGGGACCCTAATCACGTTACAAAGATCTAGCCATTTCTTAAAAAAAAAAAAAAACTTATTTTACAAACTCTGTAAACCAAACTGACGTGACTTCCCTCCTTCCCTCATGATACCTGTGACCTGAAAAGCTCAATCATAGCTTTTACAGACTCATGGTTGACAGTTCATATCATTCTTGTCAATGATATACACTGTTTTCATTGTTTGATTTTTCTCAATTTCTTCCCTTCCCACCTGACTTTGTAGGAACTGTGTTTCATGTTGGTGCAGGTTGAGGCCCTCAGGGAAGCAAATGCTGAGACAGTTAGAAACGCAAAAGGGTTATTAAGATATAACACCTGTGATAGAAAACAGCTGCAGGACTGGGCAGGGCTAGGGGAGGGTACCAAAGAACACTGCACACACCTGACAAAGTCTGTACCAGCCTTGCTGGGAACTCCCAAGCAAAAATTGCCCAGAAGAAGAGTTCAGGCTGGGAGAAATGGCTAGACCCTTGTACCGCCACCTTGCTTAGTCATTGGTTGAGGGCAAACCCAACAAGAGAGAAGCCCAGGAAAAGTACAACCTGGGTTCCAAGGCTGAAGCAGAGCCTGAAAGAGGTGACAGATGGAGACTGTCAGCTAATCACACGCCAGGCAACTGGGCAAATCCTGTATTGAATGTTGCATCTCCATATCGGCCACAAGGGCGTGTCTGAACCTCCCTCAACAGCCTGGCTTGGTACGTTGTGTGTAGCCCTCGTACCATTAAAGACTGGTGGGTTGCCAAGTGTATGGACTTCACTATTTACTACAACCAACCATGTTGTCATTGTGTCACTGCCTGAGCATACTTTGTAGTACCTCCTGAGGTGGTCAGCCCTGAGAGTAGAAAGCAAAATTGACACATGCACCTGACACCATTAAATCTCACAGCAAAATCACAGATGAAATGACGTGCTCAATACCACATATTAAGTTGCTGAGGTGTGGAATTTCCTTCCCTAATTGCAGAATATCTCTTTCCCCCTTAGACTGCTGTGGAAGTAATAAGACGAACTCCCCTACCTCCATTTGCCAGTAAAAGAATAAGAGGTCCACAAAGACAGAATTAGAGACACCAGCTTAGGAGAGAGCAGCTATTTCGTAAAACAGAGAGTGGATAGAGAAGTGGCAATTAACATGGCAGAACAGAGGAAAAGCTGACACCTAAGCTCTAGAGTGGGGAAAGCCAGCAGGAAGCAGGCCGATTCCTGCTGCGGAATTCCCACCAGCTCAGGAATAAGCAGCACCTGATTCTGAACTGAAAGGCTGAAAACACAAAATAGCTGTGAGTCTTTAAAAGCTCACTTGAGCCCACCAACCTGCCTGCCTCCAGAAAGTCGGCTCACCACCCCACTGGTGCCCTAAACAAAGACCAGAGCGAAAGTTTACTCCTGAGATTAAACTGGAGAGGGCTCGACCTCAGAGACACCAGGTAAAACCTAAAGACACCAGGTAAAACCTTCCTTCCTAAAGGCCAAGAGTAAATTCAGCAGAGCTGGAAGAAAGCTGAAGAAATCACCAAAAAGACAAATGAGAAGCAGTTGAACAAAGAAAATTAGCATATCAACCTGGAGGCCTAATACCCAATTAGATATTTCTCGACAAAGAAAAACAATGGCAGTGGTGGGAAGAAAGTATCAAATAATTCTAGCAAACATTTCACAACCCAGACTATGCATTTCCAGGCTGAAAAGCCCACAAATGCCCAAAACAATAAGTGAAAGAAAGACACATTACCGTTAAGGAAACAACAATGTTAAAACCTTCCCACAGAAGCACTGTGCCAGACGGTTTACCATCAAGTTCTACCAAACATTCCAGGAAGAAAAAATTCCAACCTTGGAACTGTTCCACAGTTGGTTTCTCCTGGGACCTCTCTCTGTAGCTGGCAGATGGCTGCCTTCTCCTTGTCCTCACATGGTCTCTCCTCTGCTCACTCACACTCCTGATGTGGGTCTCTTCCCTGTGTCCTAACCTCCTGTCTTTATAAGAGTTCCATCAGATTGGATTAGGATCCACCCTGAATGCCTCATTTTAATTTAATTTCCTCCTTAAAGGCCCTATCTGCATATCCAATCACTTTCTGAGGTACTGGGAGTTAGAGCTTGGACATATGAATTTGGGGTTGGGAGTGGGCAATTCAGCCCATAACAATATAACCGGTTGGCAATCTAAGAATAAAAGGGAATTTATTTATTGTGAAGAATATTTACAAAAAACTTACGCAGGGCTTCCCTGGTGGTGCAGTGGTTGGGAGTCCGCCTGCCGATGCAGGGGACGCGGGTTCGTGCCCTGGTCTGGGAAGATCCCACGTGCCGTGGAGCGGCTGGGCCCGTGAGCCATGGCCGCCGCTCATGTGGCTCAGTAGTTGTGGCTCCCAGGCTCTAGGGCGTAGGCTCAGTAGTTGTGGCACACGGGCTTAGCTGCTCCGCAGCATGTGAGATCTTCCCGGACCAGGGCTCGAACCTGTGTACCCTGCATTGGCAGGCGGATTCTTAACCACTGAGCCACCAGGGAGGTCCAGCCCCAGAGGCACTTACTTTTAAAATCAATTACTTAAATCCCAGGTCATCTTTTCTTAGAAGGAAAAGAAATCATTCCAAAGGAAACTTACATAAAAATTAATTATTAATTACTTAACTATTAATTAATTAACAGCTCTCTAAGGAGCAAGGCGATTCATGAGAGCCAAGCTTTTGCAGCGCCTTCCCTCCCTCTTTGTCATGACCTGTGCCTGCACGTTGCGTTTAATGCTGCACGCAGACTGATACATTATAATGCTTTGTCTTTGAGAGGTTTTCCTTCAAATTGGAATCTATAATGTTGCTGTGGTCTTTTTTGTGTGTGTGCACTTAAGTGGTATTGAAGACCTGACCTAACGAGAGCAGGAGGAAGAGACACCTCATAGAGTCACTCTGTAAATTCTCTGTCGATGAACACCCTTCAGTGCCATCCTAAGTTGGACGAGTTCTGGGACATATGCCGTTTGACTGTGGCCTCGTTTCATTCACTCTGTGCTTGTGTATGTTCTAGCACACATCGTGCTTGACCCGTGGTGTGCATGTGTAGTTAGCCCCGGACCTCCTGGCAGAAACAGAGCAAGAATACCGCGCTAGATGTTATATCTTGTCTTTCTGCAGCTCAAGCTGCCTCCAAGGAAATAGTTTGGAAAACAGAAGGATATTTGGGATTGGTAGAAGTTATTCTGGCATTATAAAGGGCATCATAACCTTGTAGTCTGAGCAGTTTTGCCACTTTTATTCATAAGAGCTGAAAGAAATTGTGGAACGAGGCATGGTATGACTTCATGGGATTTCAAAGAGTCCAAAGAGCAATGACTGACTTATGCCACCGTCATTACATGCTATGGGGCAGTTATTTCGTATAATTCTGATTCAGTTAACTAACTGGTTAAGATCAAGCTTTAGTAGCATATCCACAGAAATAAATTTCAATCCCAGGCACTTTACTAGCTGTGCGCCCTCGAGAAGAATACTTAATCTCTGATACACAGTTTCCTCATCTTTAAAATGGAGATAAAATATAGGTGACTGCCTCAAGGTTGTTGTGAGGATTAAATAACAGTGCATTGAACACTGAGGTGCTGGCTGTTATCCTTCTCTGTCCTGAGTCCTGAAAGTTTTGTGGGAAGCATTGTGTATTTCATAGACAGTGCCTTTGACTTAGTCTGGAGAAGGGAAAGAATCCTGTTTCCACCACCAACCACTTAGGATCTCAGGAAAAGTACTCAACTTTGGAGTTGCAATGTCATCTTTAAAATGTTGATGAAATGAGAGAAACTAAGCAAAAGGGTAAACCAAGGAGCAATGAGAAGATGAGATGGCTTTTGTTGATTCTTCTTTGGCTTTCTCTAGTGTGGCTCAAAATTGAAACAAAAGAAATTGTTAAGCTGGGCAGTCCAGTAAAAGCAGGCTGGCTTTATGTGCCAGGAAGCTCAGTGTTTTGTGTCATTTATGTGAAAGCAGTCAAGTGCATCAGAAGACCCTAAGCTGCAACTCAAACACGTTTTATTTGGCTGCTTGGCCCATTGGCCCACTTCCATCAGTGAAAACCATGTTTGCACTCCAGTGGGTGAACAAAAGCTTGTGTGCTATGCAGTGAACATAAGACTATGTCTCTCTGTGACAGGTGCCCATCCACAGAGGTGCAGGATTACTGCACTTCTCTTTGTAAGCAAATATCTATTGTGAGCATGCAAGTAGGAGAAGCTCTCATTATAATGAAGTGAAATACCAATAAATTATTATAGGAAAGAGCTGTGCTGGAAGAACTACTTTCAGTCTCAAGTTCATACTAACTTAGTTTTATAAATGTTCTCCATATGACATACTACTTTGATAATGTCTAGACTACTAGATTAAATATTCCAGAGCACATACAAAGTACTAAGATGTAACCAATGATTTGAATCAATTTATCAAGGAAAAATATCTACTTTTGTCTTATGCCAGTAATCCTCACTGCTCCCCAATTTTTAGGACATATTTAGAAGGAAAAGAAGAAAAGTAGGGCTTCCCTGGTGGCGCAGTGGTTGAGAGTCCGCCTGCCAATGCAGGGGAGACAGTTTCGTGCCCCAGTCCGGGAAGATCCCACATGTCACGGAGCGGCTGGGCCCGGGAGCCATGGCCGCTGAGCCTGCGCGTCTGGAGCCTGTGCTCCGCAACGGGAGAGGCCACAACAGTGAGAGGCCCGCGTACCAAAAAAAAAAAGAAGAAAAGTAACAAATGTTGCCTGGTCCATGATAGTACTGAATCTCGATTCACTAATGTTAAGTGAGGACTCAGTTTATACCCTTTTTAAAGTTTTAGAGACCAGGTATGATCCTCTTCAATAGGAAGGCTAGAGGCTCAGATAAGTCCCTCATGTCATAGCAGGATAAGCAATTTTGTTTTTCCACAAAGGGACACTTCAATAAGTCAGCTACTTATAGTAAGCAAAGGAAATTATAATCATACTGAAACCAAGTGCAGCTCTTGTTCAAAATTAAGAAATTGAGTATTGTAATGTTTCTCTCAGCCTCAGCATTCTTATGAGAAATCACTAACAGTCATTAGATGCTTGGTTATTGTGATGGGTGGGGCTCTATTTCTTTGCCCAAATCTCTCAGGAAAAGGCTACAATTACTGGATGTATACAGGAACATCAGTCACGGATATGAGTGGTATTGTTCACAGGGCATTTTACTGTGTACAAAGCAATAACAAAATATTCAGTTCTCAGGATACCAAACAGCATTTTATGAAAACGTTTTGACACACCGCAATCCTAAAACTTGATAAATTACTCTCGAAATGTTTAAGAATATGTGAGTCCAAGAAATGCATGTGACAACACAAACCCATTTTCATACAGGAAAGCCTCTATTAAGATTTACTAAAGAAAAAGGCCTTTGTCTTGAGTCTAGGATGATAGGGGTTGGTCACTTTAGTATGTTTTTTTATATTTTGCAGGGTTGGGTGGTGGTAGTAGTTGCCTCAAATCTTACCTTTCCTTTGGTGGTTCCATTTGCGTAACTAAAATTTCCTGTTATCTTGCACAGAATGCATCACAGACTGACAGTAAACAACACTTTGTACCACTGTGTGAAATTTAAAACAGAAATGGCCGCTGCTGGGTCATGCTGTTTTGTATCATATCAAAAATGATAGGCAAGATTTTATAAAAGACTAAAACAGCCCTTGTATCGAGAAAAGCAAGAAGGGCAATCATGACATGTGTAAACGTGGAAGCTGGTAATGAGTGATGTCCCAGCCTTCACAACATCACAGATATAACCCTTGAGAAAGGAACAGAAATCCGTTCACAGTTGAACAAGATCCTGCTTTTGTAAGGGACGATTCAGGCCATGGTGCATTTTTAGTAAATTAACAGATGTTTTTGATATATCTGTAACTCAGAAAGATTCATCATGTTCACTGGGTTTGACAAGTACAAAATTAAGCAAGTTAAATCAGTCCCAAGGAAAAGAAATGCTGTGTAGGCAACTTATCAAATGACCAAAAGCTAAAGCAATCCCCTAGGAGATGAAATGCTTACACTACCTGAATATGCTTTTGCTCAGAAAGGGTTTCTATTAGAAGAACCACAGGTGTGAGATTTTATACGAAGTTGTGATAGTTTTCACTCCCATGCCTCATAAAATAGGGTGGTTTAATTCTTGATGCATACACTTGCATCTGACCATAGCACCGACTACTTGGGAGAAAACAGTAAACACTAAGATATGCTGTGGGCTCATGTCCTGACAGAAGGCCCATATCCTGCTTTTGACAGAATGCCCAATAACTTGGATTTGGGAGACAAATTCCATGTAAGTTCAAACTCACAATTCACCTTTTATTGGCTGGGCGACTTGCGGCAAATTATTTAAATTTTCCGCGCCTTAATTTTCTCATCTGTTCAATGCTGATAATAAAAACTACCTCCACAGAGCTGCTTGGATTAAATTTGTTGATACATGTAAAAGCTATAAAGCACTTCAAATGGTATTTGGCACATAGCAAGCACTCAAGGCAATTTCGTCACCCATATTTGTTAAGGATTAGTTGGGTCCTAGAAGAAGGGCAATTAAGATCTAGGCTGTGCAATAAAAATAAAATATCTTTGAGGCCCAAAATTCAAACACTGCTAAAGAGGTGGAACACAGAAGACCTTGAGATAGAGAACTTGGTTTAGAGGAGGGGGTGGGACATTCTAAGTGACTTGAAAAGGCAGGTTGGAACATGGCCTTTAAGGAACCAGCCTGACTGTAATGGCAAAAACACGTTGTGAGAGCACCCTGTCCAGATAAGATGTGGCTGATTGAAAGGGGCTTGGATTCCATGATTGAGGAGATCAGGCTCTGACAGGACCCTATAATAGTTTCCTCAGGGGCTGTTCTAAAAATAGTATTGGTTCCTAGAAAACACAGTAGAATGTAAGGGAAGAGTCTAGAAGCAGATAAATTAGTTAAAAGGTATTGAGGCCCATCTAAGAATGAATAGGTAAAGCTCTAGACCAGGGTAATAAACATGAGAAGAAGAAGGAAGTAACTGCTAAGGAGAAAAACAGGAGGTCTTTAAGGGATTAGATTGTAGGGAACAAAGAAGACAGGAGGCAAAGATGGCTCCAGAATCTTGAGGATGCCTCCATTGTCTAATATTGTATCCAGATGAGATAAGTAGTTGGTAGATTGCAGAACACACTCTTGCAGAGTGCAGGGGACGTTAGGAGCTGGACTTGCCCTTTGTATCTGGAGGATTAAATCATCATTTGTGAAACTTGTGAGAAAAGAGTCAAGACTTGCAAGCATTGCAAGGGAATCTCCCGAGCATTGGCGCGCCACTCAGTACAGCTGTTTGTAATGAGAACCACCTGAAGGTTTAACGGCTCATGAGGGCTGGTACAAGGCAGGAAGAGAGCTAAGAATGAGCCTTGGGGATCATGATAAGAAGCTTTAAGAACCCTTTCCTTGGTGTGGATTTTGCTGCCTATTTTATCTTAATAACTGGACTGAGTATCATGTTATATCTTATTATATGGTATTCCACAAGAGTTAATTCCATTTACTCCCAGATTTATTGAGATATAATTGACATAAAACACTGTGTAAGTTGAAGGTGTACAATGTGATAATTTGATGCACGTATATATTGTGAAATGTTTGCACAATAATGTTAGTTAACACATCCTTTACCTCACATAATTACCATTTTGTTGTTATATTGTATACTCTTTCAAGTATACAATACAGTATTGTTAACTATAGTCATTATGCTGTAAGTTAGATTCCTGAAACTTATAACTGGAAGTTTGTACCCTTTGACTAACATCTCATTTTCCCTCCCCTCAGCCCCTGGCAACTACCATTCTACTCTCTGTTTCCGTGATTTTGATGTTTTTAGATTCTACATATAAGTGACATAATGCAGGATTTGTCTTTCTCTGTCTGCCTTTTTTCACTCAGCCTAATGCCCTCAAGATCCATCCATGTCGTCACCAATGGCAGGATTTCCTTCTTTCTCAAGGCTAAGTACTATTCCATTGTGCGTGTGTCATATCCAAAAAAATCACTGCCAAGACCAATGTCAAGAAACTTTCCCCCTATGTTCTTCTAGGAGTTTTATGGTTTCAGGTCTTATGAGTTAATTCAATTTTTAAGTACTTGGAAAGTATCAGTACTTAAATGCTGTTCATTGCAGCATGATTTACAATAGCTAAGACATGGAAGGAACTTAAGTGTCCATTGATGCATATGTAAGAAAGTGTGATATACATACCTATAATGGAATATGACTGAGCCATAAAAAAGAAGGAATTTGCAACAACATTGATGGCCCTTGATGCCATTAGGCTAAGTGAAATAAGTCAGACAAAGAAAATAAGAAAAATAAATGTGATATGATCTTACTTATATGTGAAATCTAAACTAATCTCCCCTGCAAAACCCACCGAACTCATAGACACAAAGAACAGTTTGGTGGTTGTCAGAGGCGGGGTGGGTGAAATGGGTGAAGGGGGTCAAAAGGTACAAACTTCCGGTTTAAAATAAATAAGTCACAGAGATGGAACGTACAGCCTGGCAACTATAGTTAATGACACTGTATTGTATATTTGAAAGTTGCTAAGAGAGTAGATCTTAAAAGTTCTCCTCACAAGATAAAAAATTTATAACTCTGCGCAGTGATGGATGTTAACTGGACCTATTGCAGTGATCATTGTGCAATGTATACAAATATGGAATCATTATGCCGTATACCTGAAACCAATACAATGTTATATGCCCATTATATCTCAAGTGGAGTAAATGTGCAAATGGGAAAACTTCAAGCCTTAGCAGCATTCATGCCATAAATACATGCATATGGGCTTCTCTGGTGGCGCAGTGGTTGAGAGTCCACTTGCCGATGTAGGGGACACGGGTTCGTGCCCCGTGCCCCCGTCCGGGAAGATGCTGTGGAGCGGCTAGGCCCATGAGCCATGGCCGCTGAGCCTGCGCATCCGGAGCCTGTGCTCCGCAACGGGAGAGGCCACAACAGTGAGAGGTCCACGTACCACAAAAGAAAACAAACAAACAAACAAAAAATACATGCATACCTATATACATACTGCCTATTCTCCTGAGTTTCAGAAAGGTCACGGTAGAGTAGGAAGAGCCTGAACTAACTGACCTAAATTCTCTTCCCACTCACAAGCTTCATTGTTCTGGGTTCCAGTTTCCTTAAAGGAGTGAAAATTGAACAATTTTATCAGTGCTGGGTCTGCAATAACTTGTATTCCTTGGCTGGGGGACGCTGCAGGGATATTTATTATCGATCCTGCAGATGAACTGCTCCAGCTAGACACTGGCTAGAAAATAATTTACCCTCCTATGTTCACTCTCTGATTGCCATAGCACGGTAGGAATTGCTATAGACCGCTTGTCCGTTAGAAGCCCTAAATGCCTTTTTTCCTGAATGTAGGTGTTATCTCAGTTTACCTGTCTCCCTCTCCCTCACTTCCATTCTCAGCCCTGGTCTACTCACTCCTACTGACGGCATTACCCAGGCTTTCCTGCCAAAGGGAAGCATCAGCTGAAGAAGATGGGAGCCGAAGGAGGGTTGTGTTATTCCCTCCCACTACTCCTGCTGTGGCATAGTGTGGCAGTGGCTGTCCTCCTCTACACTTACAGCTCTTGTTGGTAGCCTCCTTGCCTGGCTCAGACTCGCACTGGACTATAGTAACATCGGTCCGGTCCTTTGTCCCTTCATTCATGAGGTGGTCATGGCTTCCTCTGTGGCTAGTTCCTGGTACTTCTCCATCTCTTGTTGATTTTCCTACCCCTGACCACACCAATGTAAATAGTCCCTTCATTAAACACTCTTCCAAAACCTGGGTTTGGAGTCCACACGTGTCTCTCGCCATCCCCAACTCTGAATCTGTTTGTGACTTGCAGGAGAAGTTGGCACCTTTCAACACAGAGCTACACATGCCTTTGGCCCAGGATTTGAAGGAGCTGAAGGACCTGGTAGGAGCTGGAAGAAGTGAACGAGTCCAAGTATACTGACGGCAGGGAATGCAAATCCCTATCCAGGGTGGGTATCCATTCCACTGAGAACAAAGTGCTGCTACTTCTATAGTGGAAGTGATCCAACGTAATCAATCTGCCCCCAGATGGCTAGCTAGTTCTCCCCTTCCCCACTCCTGCCCCAGGGAATGGTGCCAGGTCAGGACTCAGTGTTGGTTTCTGCTGGTGGCTGATTGGGCACTCAACAGCAGCTATAAGCTTCATTCTTATATGGTTCAGAGCTCATTGAGCAAGGGAAACGATAGCTGGATAGGGAAAGGGTGACTGACATCCGCGAAGCAGGCCACCTTGCCCACCTGATTATTAAAATCCTCTGCTTATGAACTTGCTCTTTGAGGAGCACAGGCACGAGACAGAAATATCTTCACACTCTGTGCGAATGCTGTCTGGTCACATCCTAGTTTTGCAGACTTCTTTGTCAGCCATTTTCCAATCTTATTCCTTTCCACTCTCTGACTATCCACCTAAACCATTAGCGACTGCCCGTCATCTGCATAGATCTATACCACTAGCCATCTCTCCTTCCAGACAAAATGAGCAACCAGATGCACTGCTCAAAGTTCTGCCCCCTAGGGGCTGGACTTTCTTTAAATACTATCCTTCAGAGCCACCTTGGGTAGGGCTGTAGTGCTGCACTCATCCACTTTTGGGTGGTGTTGGAAAATCATGCAGAATTATCTAAAAATTTTTTCTTCTTTGGTCAACTAGCGATCGAGTACCCCCCATGAGGTTTTAGGTACATGTTACGAGGGAGAAGGCTGTACGGCAGCCATGGGCATCTGTGCCACTTACTCACGCAATATACCTGGGCCTTTAGGACCACTGGTGACCAAAGAGTCTTATCCTGAGCTGGGGAATGACACCTGGAGAGGGTCCAAAGTCTTCAAGCCTGAGTCCCTCAGATTACATTCCCCGGTGAGGAATGGGAATGCTTCCTTAGCCATCAACACCCTCCACCCCCTTTGACCCCTGCTGTTATGCAACCCCTTCCTTTAGTGAAAGCATAAGTCTACTGAGATGCTGGTGGAAGAAACTCCCAGCTGCCCTTTCTCACAGTAAAGGTCTGGGAGTGAGGTGTCCCAGTGGTTGCACTCCGCAACTTCTCTGCTCCCTCTCTCTCTTTTTTTAAAATTTATTTATTTATTTTTGGCTGCGTTGGGTTTTCGTTGCTGCACGTGGGCTTTCTCTGGTTGCGGCGAGTGGGGGCTACTCTTCGTTGCGGTGCGCGGGCTTCTCATTGCAGTGGCTTCTCTTGTTGTGGAGCACAGGCTCTAGGTGCGCGGGCTCAGTAATTGTGGCTTGTGGGCTCTAGAGTACAGGCTCAGTATTTGTGGCACACAGGCTTAGTTGCTCCATGGCATGCGGGATCTTCTCGAACTCGTGTCCCCTGCATTGGCGGATGGATTCTTAACCACTGCACCGCCAGGGGAGTCCCTCTCTGCTCCTTCTCTTGACCCCAAGGAGGCTTCAAGCCACATCACAGTGAAATCTCTCAGTCTTGGTTTGTTCCTTCAGAGATAGTGATGCTGTCACTTGGCCCTTCTCAGCATTACTTATGTTGAACCGCATTTTGATTTTGGTTTTGTTTTTGTTTTGCAGTATTGGCCGTGGCAGATCCTGTCTCATCTTTACATGAGTCTGACCTGTAGGAGGACTTTGGGTCTGGCCAATGGCTGGAGGTGTTAGCTGAATGGACAGGAAATGTCCCTTGAATGGAGAGCAAGGACTGTGTTCCTTCAATGTCTTAGAAGCTTATCCTGAGTTTGTCAGGACTCACTGCCGAAGGAGTGCCTGGTCTGCGGGAGCTGGAGACAAGGGAGAGCTGGGATTGCTATGACTTTCCTAGTAGAATCTTCTGTCTGCCTTAAGATGCCAAAAAGCAGGGCCCTGGATTTGCAAGGTGTGGGATTGGCCGGTGATGCAGGTCAAGTGTAGGGTGGCTCTGTTGTTAGGTCACTGTCAGGGCCTGCTCCCAGGAAAGACGGGGATGGACTGTAGAGAGCCACTGTCACACATTTTCTGCATCCTGGAGTCTTCCCACCCAATCTCCACTCTCCTCGGACCTTCTAAGTTAGTCTCCATCTGCATGGCACATTTTTCTTTAAAAAGTCCTTAGAAGGGACTGAACAGTAATCTGAACACAGGGCATAGACATGATGTCTGTCTATTTAATTTTTAATTGAAAAGGTTTTTTGGTTTTGTTTTTGTTTTATGCCTTTTGATATCTTCCTAATTGTCTGCAAATGAACATGTATTACTTTTGTAACTTCTCCGGGAAGATGTAATTTCAGCCAGGGCTAGAGTTTAGGCCACAGTCAGCTTCTTGGCATCAAACACCACTGGCCTATTTATCTCAAGGAAGAATAGGAAAAGGTGCCCCACATTTATTGCCCCTATACACCTCTAAGTGCCGATTTCTCCCTAGAACCCTTGGTTAGTGCATTATTTTTAGTTTAATTTGCTTCCATATTAAGTCCTAGTTCCTGTTACCCTATATGTCTTAGCACCAAGGTGACTTTAAAAGCAAACCAAGGGGGCTTCCCTGGTGGTGCAGTGGTTGAGAGTCCGCCTGCCGATGCAGGGGACACGTGTTCATGCCCCGGTCCGGGAAGATCCCACATGCCGCAGAGTGGCTGGGCCCGTGAGCCATGGCCGCTGAGCCTGCACGTCTGGAGCATGTGCTCCACAATGGGAGAGGCCACAACAGTGAGAGGCCCATGTACCGAAAAAAAAAACCACAAAAAAAACCCCAGGGACTTTCCTGGTGGCACAGTGGTTAAGAATCCTCCTGCCAATGCAGGGGACACGGGTTCAAGCCCTGGTCAGGAAAGATCCCACATGCCACAGAGCAACTAAGCCCACGTGCCACCACTACTGAGCCTGCACTCTACAGCCCGTGAGCCACAACTACTGAGCCTGTGCACCACAACTGCTGAAGCCTGTGCACCTAGAGCCCATGTTCCACAACAAGAGAAGCCACTGCAATAAGAAGCCCGCGCACTGCAACAACGAGTAGCCCCCGCTCACCACAACTAGATAAAGCCTGCAATGAAGCCAGCAATGAAGACCCAACGCAGCCAAAAATAAACAAATAAATAATAATAATAATAATAAAGCAAACCAAGCTAAATCTAAACAAACAACCCAGGAAAGAGTGTTGGCTTACTCCTTCATTCCTTTCTCTTGGATTAAATACCTTGACTACTATCTCCTTTACCAGTTTTAGCACAAAGAACAAAATACTTCAGGCATAATGAGAGGGGCTAGAAAAAAACCCATAGATTGGAGTTATCACAGCAATAATATTGAAGGAGAGCCCTAACTAGCTTAAGGACATAATTACATCTATTTTTAAAGTTCACAGAAAAATTCTTGCTGCATATGTGTTATGGTAAAACAAAACGCAGGCATGGAAAAATGACTGACTTTAAAAAGACTTGAGAGTCCAACTCGGAGTCCTTAGAGGTAGTACAGCTGGGGTCAATTTATAGACTTCTGTTTTTAATTTGCATAAATAGTCTAGTGCTTGGCCAGAGCAGGCATCCAGCTGCCTCATCAGACTGATTAACTTTTTATTCGCTCCACAGATACAAGAGGTGCCGGCGCTTGAGTCAGGCAGTGCTAGGCATCATGATAAGCCTGAAAAGTGAGAAGCCTTTCACACTTCCACACCAAGGAAAGCTTAGAACTTCTGACAATATTTTCTCAACATGGAATTGACATTATTTTGAGTTCTGCTAATGAAAAAAAACTACCACCCACACCGCACGAACATTGTTAGTGTACAGTAAGTCCCCTACATACGAACCTTCAAGTTGTGAGCTTTCAAAGATGTGAACGTGTGTTCCATCAGTGTGAGGTGTGCGTGAAATTGCAGCTTGCCCTCTGTCTCCTATTGCTGACAATCCTTCAGCTCTACCATCTCCCACCTCGTCTCCCTCCTCCAGTCAGTAACTCTTCTTGCCTCTTCACTTGATGCCAGCTGTTGTACTGTACTATTGTACTTTCCAAGGTAATGTACTGTAAGATTAAAAATGTTTTCTTTTTTTTTTATGTATTATTTATGTGAAAAGTATTATAAACCTATTACAGTACAGTACTATATAGCCGACTGTGTTAGTTGGGTACCTAGGCTAACTTTGTTGGACTTAACGAACAAATTGGACTTATGAATGTGCTTTCAGATAGGAACTTGTTTGTACGTAGGGGACTTACTGTAATGGTACTTCCACCACACCGCCCAGACTGACAAGTTGAAGGTCCACACTGTGGAGCCCTGAAATGGAAAAACCAAGTAGGCCCCCTATCTTAAATCACATAGAGTGGTAGCAGTGCTTGCTATGTTTGTGCTTGGACACTTGTGTCCCTTCCAAATTCATATGTTGAAATCTTACCCCCTAATGTGGTGGTGTTAGGAGGTGAGGCCTTTGGGAAGTGATTAGGTCATGAGGGTGGAGTCCTCAAGAATGGGATTAGTGCCCTTATAATAAAAGAGATCCTGGAGAGCTCCCTCACCCTCTCTGCCATGTGAGGACATTGTGAAAAGGTGGCCATCTATGAACCAGGAAGAGAGCCCTCACCAGACACTGAATTTCCCTGTACCTTGATCTTCCAAGCCTATAGAACTGTGAGAAATAAAAGTCTGTTGTTTAAGCCACCCAGTCTATGGTACTTTGTTATAGCAGCTCAGATGGACTAAGACAGTGCTCAATGTCCTTCTAGGTGAAGGAATCATGGTTTTGTGTTAGAGTGCCAACTATTTATTCAATAAACACAGAACATCCCTGAAGTCCAGTTTCCGATATTGCTATGGACAGGGTGAAGGCTTCCTGGAGAATCTATTGTCTTCCATATAGAAATGAGATTAAGAATGTAAGTTTTCAACCACATATTCAATGAAAAAGTAAGAGGAATTCCAAGATTAAAAGCCAAGTGACTGATAGAGAATTGCAGGAAAAAACAGATCAGAGCAGTTGGGAATGCCATCATAGAATTGAGATTTAACTCATCAAACACTTATTTAACAGATATATTCTATGAATTAAACCTTACAAGGACCCAAAGGTGAATCAATCCCAGATCCTGGCCTCTTGCTGCTTAGTTTTGTTGAGTGTCCACTTGAACACACCTGGAACGTAGAATAGAGAGTGACGAGTGTCATAACAACACATACAGAAAAAACTCTCCCTGTCACAAAACTTTAGATTTAGAAGAATCCTCAGAAATATCCTAAACCAATCTCCTCCTTCACAAATAAAAAAACTAAGAGTTTGTCACTTGCCCAACTTACTCTGTTAAGTTTGGGACTGAGCTGGGATTTGGACCCTGGTCTAGACCTTGAAGGACAGGTGAATCCAGGCAGAGGGAAGAGTAAAGGCTCAGGCAGGGTTGATGGTCAGTCAAACTAGTGCCCTGCCCTCTTGCTATTGTCTGTTTTGATTGATGGGTGCCCCTGCTGACTCATTAACAATTCTGAATGTCACCCCTGGGCATGGGCACTTCTCATTCCCTGCTCAGCTGAATCAGTGTAACAGAAGAAGGAGACAGAGTTTTTAATAATGAAGTACTAGGAGGTAATTAATCTCTTAGCACTGATACGGTACTTGAGATAGCAGAGCTCTCTCTAAAGAGATCACAAAAGGAGAATGAATGAACAAGAAAGTCCTATTATGTTATGAGCAGGGTAAATGAATAAGCTGAATCCAACACCATGATTTAATTTTAAAGTTCAAGAATTATGTTAGGTGAAGTATTCGTAAGTGTTAAAATTAAAAAGAAGGACAAAGAAGTTTTTTACTTTTTTTTTTTCTCCCGTTGTGCAGCACTGGCTCCGGACGCGCAGGCTCAACGGCCATGGCTCGCGGGTGCAGCCGCTCCGTGGCATGTGGATCTTCCCGGACCGGGGCACGAACCCGTGTCCCCTGCATCGGCAGGTGGACTCTCAACCACTGCGCCACCAGGGAAGACCAGAAGTTTTTTTACTTTTATGGTCATCAAAGATTTACTCCTGGGAGGAGAGGAAGTTGGGAAGGGTAAGAAACACACAGTGAGCTTCTAGAGCACGGCAATTTTCTCTTTCTTCAATACTGGTAACTAACTATTCATTACAGTATACATCTGTTACTATGCACTTTTCCATATGTTCCATTTAACAATAAAAATTTAAGCTAATGGAGAATGAGGTTTGGTTTCTATTCTGAAGGCTGGGAAAGTAATGTGGAAACAGCATCAAGTTCAATGAGCAGTTGCTTGTATACAGAGCAAAGGAGCCTGGGAACAAAGTCACTACAATGGCATCAAAATTAGAACATGAAGATTAGCTATAAACATCCCTGTGGAGAGTAGTCCTTGCCAGCCTCTCACTTCCACACAGAGTGGTTGTTGTCAAGAGCAACAAGTGGTTCTTGCTTAACATGAAGTCAAAAGGGGCATCTAGTACTGATTTCCAACACTTCTGGGAGGTGTGGTCAACGAGACTTCTAAGAAAAACACACAGTAAGGGTTTTGATAGCAAATGGGCTGAGAAAGTTAAAGAACAGGAATGAGTCATCGATATTTTGAATCATTGATTTTTTTTTGCCATTGTGTCATTTTTATGTCCACAATTCAGTGGTATTAAGTAAATTCACAGTGTTGTGTAATCATCACCACTATCCATTTCCAGAAAAGTCATCAATTTTTAACCAGTAAAATAGGGGCACCAGATCTCTAGTCTGATATCCTTTTTGGACAGATTGAGGCAGCAGGGAACTTCTGGTGGTCTGAGTACATCAGGAGGGAGACAGCAGTGATATGGGGGCAGGGAGGGGTGTTTTTCCTAAGATGTGATGGTTTCAGCCAGTGTAGTTCAACTCCACCTGCTGCACACACTGATTTTCATAGTGAGCAGCCAGGTAAGGACACCAGATGATCATCACGTGCAGCCTTTTGCCAACGCTGCTGGGTGCAGTGCTACTGGATTTCATGGGCTGGTTCCAAAGGAGGGCTGCCCGCAGCCCAATGACACAGAAGGAACTGCTGTGCTTCCCGCTGCCTTGAGGGCTTCCCAGAGCTATGACTCTTTTGTTTGGGATTTGATTCTGCACAACTACTCTCTTGCTGTATAATATGCAAAATTAGTATAATATTGGAGCTAGAAGGACCCTAGAGAATATCTCTTCAAACCCTCTCACTGACCAATTGCAGAATCAAGGGTGGTCAAGAAGCTCACGCCAGGCAAGTCAGCAGAGGGATCTGGGTCTTCTGTCCTAGTCTCGTGTTTCCCCCCCTGCATTTTATTTATTTTATTTTATTTATTTATTATTTTTTGGCTGCACTGTGGGGTTGTGGGATCTTAGTTCCCTGACCAGGGATTGAACCCGGCCACTTGGTAGTGAGAGGCGGAGTCCTAACCACTGAACTGCCAGAGAGTTCCCTGCCCACATTTTAAGTTAAAGTGACTATAAAGACCTAAAACATTTTTCTTTTGCCTTATTTTGAATAACCAGACACTCCCAGGAGTAACAAAAGCAGAGCTAGGAAGGTCTAATCCGGTGGGGTTCTTTTTTATTCCTTTAACTTTACCACATGTAGACCCTGAAAGTACAATAAGGAAAAGGATAGGACACAGTAACTCATAATATAAAGAAATCTAACCCAGATGTTGACAAAATCAGAGGTAATACTCAGTGTTGGCAAGGTGTCATGTGGGAATACAGAGTAATCTTTCACATTCCTATTAGGAGTATGAAATAATCAGTTGTTATCTGGAGGGTAGATTGGAAATCTACCTGAAGCTTTAAAATACCTTTCTAAAATGTGCTTTCCCACTTCCAAGAATTTATTTGCAGAAACCTTCGCCAAATACCTAAAAAATACAAAGAAGTTCATAGTATTATTTGAATATTAAAAAACTGGCATTGACCTAAAGAGCCAATAAAATGGAAAGGGATATAGTAACAACGCAGTTACTATAAATAATAATGGTATAAAAATATATTTATTGATAATGAAATAAGTCCAAACTTTAGTCAAAAACACAAATGAAAAGATTCTGTTCAGACAACAAAATTCAATTTTTTTAAAATTTGGAATTGCATACAGTAGTGGTGATTAGCTTTGAGTGATGAGTTCTTCTTACCTTCTTTGCGCTTATCTGTATCTTTCTGATCTTTCTATAGTGAACAAGTAACATAACAATAACTCACAAGCCTCAGGCCTCTTGGTAAGAACTGAAGCCTTGGTAGGAACTCAGAAAATCCTTGTTTGAGGATGGCGTTGAAACACAATTTCTAGTTATTTTTGATTTGTTGCTATTTCTGACAAACATAAGTTTGTAAGTATATGCTTGGAACATATCTAAAGAAAGAATGAAGACCAACCAAGTTCAAGCAAACAGATTTCTTAAACACATAAGCACAAATCACTATAGGCAATGAGCACACATTTTTACTTAAGGAGGAGAAAGGATCTTTTCTTTAATAAGAGTGGTTAGTAAGGGAAACACTTTTGACTGGTGCTTTGAAAACTGATTTACACTCATTCAAGGAATTATTTCTTGAATGTACTCATTTTATTCTGGCTTTAGGCACACTTCACACTTGGCCGATGTAGCATACTGTATCAATCAGAACCACCACAGTAAACAGATGGCACAATCAACAGGGTAATTGAGGAGAGGTTAATAAACGGACAGTTTACAAGGATGTGAGCAAGGCTCAGGGAAAGCAGAACATCAGGGCTAGCAACATTAGACAGTGGTCACCATTCCTAGGTTGAAAGAGCAAGAGGGAGGAGCTGGGCTTCTCTGGTGGTGCAGTGGATGAGAGTCCGCCTGCCGATGCAGGGGACACGGGTTTGTGCCCCGGTCCGGGAGGATCCCACATGCCGCGGAGCGGCTGGGCCCGTGAGCCATGGCCACTGAGCCTGCGCGTCTGGAGCCTGTGCTCCGCAACGGGAGAGGCCACAACAGTGAGAGGCCCGCGTACCGCAAAAAAAAATAAAAAAATAAAAGAGGGAGGAGCTGTTTTCATAATCTGGAGAAGGCCACTTGAGAGAAGCAGGGGCTTAGTGGAACAAGCGTCACCATCCCGGTCATGTAGGGCAGCTGTCTTCCAGCTGTTGCCTTAGCATTTCAGGTGGTTTTGGCTTCAGTGTCAGGGCACCTCCATATCAACACCAGTGTCCACAATCAACATGGCAAGAGAAGAGAGGGCACAGAGTAGCACACACCAGCTCTTTGTGGTTTTTTTTATTTTTATAAATTTATGTTTTTGAATTTTTGGCTGCATTGGGTCTCTGTTGCTGTGTGTGGTCTTTCTCCAGTTGCGGTGATCGGGGGCTACTCTTTGTTGCAGTGCGCAGGCCTCTCATTGCGGTGGCCTCTCCTGCTGCAAAGCACGAGCACCAGGCACCCGGGCTTCAGTAGTTGTGGCACATGGGTTCAACAGTTGTGGCTCGCAGGCTCTAGAGCACTGGCTCAGCAGCTGTGGTGCACGGGCTTAGTTGCTCTGTGGCATGTGGGATCCTCCGGAACCAGGGCTCGACCCTGTGTCCCCTGCATTGGCAGGTGGACTCCTAACCACTGTGCCACCAGGGAAGTCCCCACACACAGGCTCTTCAATACTGCTGACCGGAAGTGATGCATCACTCCTCTCATTTCATTGGCCAAAGCACATCATCTGGCCTTGCTCAATTACAATGGGGTGTGGAAGGCAATCCTCATATACACCCAAAGAAAGAAGAACTGGAAACACTGGTGAATAACACAGGCAGATAGTAGCCCCTCTTCTTTCATGTTATACTACATTTCTCTATATGAGACAAGCTCTTTTTTTTTTTAAGGATTTAAAAAAATATTAATTTATTTCTGGCTGCATTGGGTCAATTGCAGTACATGGGATCTTTCGTTGCAGCACATGGGCTCTTTGTTGCGGCGTGCAGGCTTCTCTCTAGTTGTGGTGCGTGGGCTCCAGAGCACGCGGGCTCTCCAGTTGTGGTGCGCGGTCTCAGCAGTTGTGGCACGTGGGCTTAGTTGCCCCAAAGCATATGGGATCTTAGTTCCCCAACGAGGGATCAAACCCATGTCCCCTGCATTGGGAGGTGGATTCTTAACCACTGGACCACCAGGGAAGTCCCTATATGAGACAAATTCTTTTTTAAAGAAGATGTTGGGGGTAGGAGTTTCTTAATTTATTACTTTATTTTTGCTGCGTTGGGTCTTCATTTCTGTGCGAGGGCTTTCTCTAGTTGTGGCAAGCGGGGGCCACTCTTCATCGCGGTGCGTGGGCCTCTCACTATCGCAGCCTCTCTTGTTGCGGAGCACAGGCTCCAGACGCGCAGGCACAGTAGTTGTGGCTCACGGGCCTAGTTGCTCCGCGGCATGTGGGATCCTCCCAGACCAAGGCTCGAACCCATGTCCCCTGCATTAGCAGGCAGATTCTCAACCACTGCGCCACCAGGGAAGCCCGAGACAAACTCTTAACCAATCTTAGGACATACTCTAGAGCTGTACTGCCCAATACAGTAGCCACCAACCACACGTGGCTATTGAGTACTGGAAACATGAATTGAGTTGTGCTGTATATGAAAAATATACCTAGGATTTCAAAGACTCAACACGAAAAGAGGAATGTGAGATACTTCATTAATGATTATAATTGATCACATGTTGAAATAGTAGTTTTGATATATTGGGTAACATAAAAACACATTATTAAAATTAATTTTACCTATTTTTATTTTTTAAAATGTGGTTTCTAGAGAATTTTAAATTACATATGTGGCTTGTGTTTTATTGCTATCCAACAGCGCTGCTCTAGAGAATTCTCTTGGTTCCCAATAGGGTTCCTAATAGAGAGAAATGAAGACTCAGCAAGTTTTGCTAGAATTCTCCACTGAATGAATCACTACTTTAATTGCCCTTGGAACAAGCAGCTTATTTTAGTGTCTAATTTAAATTTCTTTATAAAAATTCAGGATCAGTTTTTCTTCTCTCCTCCATAAAGGCAAAGCACAGGTAGTTCATAGAGAACATTATTCTATGTAGAATCTTTTTTATAAGATGCGTCTAAACGTAATTCAGTTCCATTAAAACAAAGGAGACATTCAGCACATGCATTGTTTTTCAGTTTCTTACTTTTTCATTGATGCTCATTTTGAAGACTTACACAATTTTTTCAATTTCGAAGGAGAGTACAGAGAAGGTCCCTTTTTCTACATATTTAGAGCTGAAGTTGTAAGAAGTTCTCAAGTTTTCTTGGAAATTTGATCCAACAATAACTATTTTATAGCCTGTGCCAGAGATACCCCCTTTGCCCCTCTGGTCCTCTGTCTTCCCCCTGCACCCAGCTCTCTGCCCTGGAGGCTGACCGCTTGGTCTGCACCAGGAGGTCGGGAATGGAGAGTTCTGGCAGAAGTCTGCAAGGAGGCAGGGGAGCGGGGTCAGAGTATTTTTTCACCTGGCTCCCTTCCTGCGAGGTAGCCTAGGGCTGTATACCCAGAATTGACTCAGAAAAAGATCATCACCACCAATAAGGCGGGAAGAAAGGGTTTCATACAAAAGTTAGAGCTTTCACAGACTGTGGGAGGAGCTGGGATGTGAAGGTCTGGCAGGAGAATCAGAGGGTCAGACAAATAATCGTGGTCATTTTAGCCAGGTGCACGGGGACAGGAGTTCTCAGCACCATGGAGCTCGCAGAAAAGCCTGAGAAGCAGCTGTGCGTGTGTGGTTGTCAAAGTGGGACCCAGAAAAGGGAGTTTGTGAAGTCTGTGGAAGCTGCTGCCATGTGCCTGGCAGGGAGCTTGAGGCTGAGTTGGTGAGCAGCGTCTGCCATTGGGAATATGAGAAGGAAGGCAGAGAGGACCAGCTGGGGCCCGCCAGGGACAGATACGTCTCTGTGTCATCGTGTCCGACCAACGTGACCTTCCAAAGGTGACGGGCTTTCTTTCATGTTCACCTTCCAAATCTTGTGCCAGTTCCTTTTCTTGGTCAACTCTAACCTGGAACCATCCTGGGAAGGGGATTCTGGAGAATAGGGTCCCAGCCTTGCACGGGAGCCGAGGTACCAAGCTGACAACCTTCTGGCACAGGCTAGCTATGTCCGAGACTGAGCACCATTGCTGTCTTTCAGAGGCTTCTTTTGTGACTGCACGTTCCAGTGTTTGCTCTACTCGTCCTTTTGGGTCTCGGAGTGGTAGCAGCCTCACTGATTCTACCGTTGGGTGACTGCCCTGCCCCTTGTGATTCCCTAACTCTCCTCACTCCTTTAAATGATCTTGATTTGCGTGTGCCACCTGCATTCTATTGTGACCTTGGCACCTGGTCCACTGGTATCTTGCGGGAGGCTACGGCAAAACAAAAGGCCTTTGATTGTCTTGGCCAATAATGAAAGGATACAAAAGAGCGATATTGTGAAAAGACATTTGCTCAAGTCTAGGAACATAAGGCAGCTTTTTATAGTTTTCTGTCTGATATTTTTAAAAGACTTTACAATGTCTTGTAGGAGCAACGGACTCTCTGTAATATGACTAAGGTAAGACAGGAAGTTATCAGGATGCATTTTATATAGTTTCTTATATATATTATATAGTTGATTATACATATAATATAGTTTATTCTTTTGCAAAGAAATAGCAATATTTCAACCACACATTAAGTTCAATACTCATCAATTATTGGTTGTCCGAATTCTACTTGTACTTCTTTTGCATGAGAAGTTGAAAAACTCCCTTTGTTTCCCCATCTGTACAATGAGGGACTTAGATGAAATTATCTCAGATATGTCTGTGCACTCACATTCTTTGAATCTATAATGTTTCAGTCAAGTTTGTGGAATATATTGGTGAGGTAAACGTGTGGAGACTTTTCTGGAGCACCGGGATGAATATTTTGTGAAACAAATTTCACCTTCCCAGCTGACTCAGAAAATCAGAGACATATATTTTTATTAATGGCTTTTAAAGTGTAAAAACGCGCACAGCCCTAATAGCACCACAGCCTCAGTCAGAGGTCAGCAAACAATAGCCCAGGGGCCAAAGGTAGCATACCACCCATTCTTGTAAAGTTTTCTTGAAACACAGCCATGCTGATTTGTTTACGTATTGCCTGTGGCTGCCTTTTCACAGCCAGGGCAGAGTTGAGCTGTTGCAAGGGAAATTATCTGGCCCACAAAGCCTCAAATACTTACTATCTGACCCTTTACAGAAAACATTGCCAATTACTTAAGCCTGGCTTAAGTAATAAACTTGTAAGCCGCTTTCTTCAAGTAAGATTTCCTATCCGTGTTTTTCAGAAATGATGTACCCTAAAATTCTAACAGTGGGTGATTTAAGGTACAAATAAGTGTACAAATGTTTATTTTGAAAGTATGAAAATTGTAACACTTGGTATGACACTTCCCAGGCAGCCCTAGGATCCAGTCTCAACTCTGTTCTTAACCAGCTAAACAACCTTGTGCAAGTTACCTATTTTTTCTTAATTGTAAAATCACGTAAGATAATATGTAGAACAACTTAGATTTGTATCCAAAAGGAAGTAGTTATTAAATACTAATTTGGACCCTGGAGAAAGGGAAAAGCTCTAGATCTATGGAGTTAGAAGGTTAGAAAATGCATCATATGGGTATAGATCTTGAAATGCAATGTTCAGTAAATTATTAAATACCCTTTTTCCTTCCATTGCCCTCACAAAGCCACTCCTTTAGCAGAAACACTTGAATCTCTCAGGCAGGTGACACATGTGAATTATGTGAATTATTCATGGGAGTGAGAAGCTGAAGCTGAATTTAGAAGGACAGCAGCCCAGCAATGCTATGCACTGGGACCCTGGCCAGCAAGGTTTCAGGATTTCATCACTCTCAAGCTAGAAAGGCCTCTGCGATGTCCACCGTGAAGGGCCTCTGCAAAGGAACCTTCCAACTGTGGATTCACGGGGACTTGATCTCTAAATGAGGAATAGACAAACTGCTGAGGAAGCCCGTGTTCATGAAATATCAAAGCCAGAACTATAAAGATTTAAAGATGCGATGCAGGGGCAAGCCTCAGGAACAGACTAGGTTTTAAAAGTTCATCTTTATATTTATTTTCAGAACAAAAGGGGTTTAAAAAATATATCATTACAAAGAAATCTAATTCTTCTCTTCTGGCTCTGCAGGGTTCAAAGTCCAATAACTCACTCTTGTGTCTCTGCCTGAGCTGGAGTTTAATAGATAAGAAGAGAACCTTAATGATTAATCAGCCTATGCACAGTTCCAGAACAAGAAACAGATGTTATTGTCATTTTATAGATGAAGAAACTGAGGCCCTGAGGGATAAAAACAGCTGTTTGAGGTCACATAGTTTTTTTCTTTTTTTTTAATTTGGCTGCATCGGGTCTTAGTTGTGGCATGTGGGATCTTTCGTTGTGGCTGGTGACCTCTTTGTTGCAGAGCGCGGGCCTAGTTGCCCCGCAGTATATGGGATCTTAGTTCCCTGACCAGGGATCGAACCTGAGTCCCCTGCATTGGAAGGCGGATTCTTAACCACTGAAGGTCATATAGTTTTTTGTGTGGAGTGAAAACGGATTTCTGGGTCTCTGATTCCTGCTCGACTCTGCTTCTCTCAACCACCCTGCTTCTCCAGAACCCAGAACCTGGGTTGACCACGCTGGGCCTGCCTCTGAAATACTGTGTGCCCTTGGCATGTTGAGAACCTCTCCATGTCTTTGTTTTCACTTCTGTAAAAATGGTCAGGATACCTGCCTACCCTTCCTCATAAGGATGTTGAAGCTCAAATGTGATCACCGACATGAAACTGTGATTCACGGATTTGGCAGGCACTTATTTTCCTATATAAAATCATCCCCTTCTTATTAAACTAATTTCATTCCAGCAGCCATCTGCCCAGGCGCAGGGAATAAATCATGATTAAACAATGACAGTTGTGGTGGTCCTGTTCCTTTCTGCCAGTGATTGAACTAGGGATTGTCATGTGACCCAGAACTGGTCAAGAAGATCTAGAAGAAAGCCTGGAGAGAGGCATGGGAAACTTTAAGGAAGTCCTATGCCACCTGATAAAGGCACAAGTGATGTGAAGAAAAGTTAGTGTCAGCAAAGGATGATCTCATGTGAGATGGAGGACACCACACAAGTGGAGCAAAGCAGATATCAGTTACAAACGCATTCACTTATTCAACAAATATTTATGGTATATGCACCATGCATTAGGCACTGGGAATACAACAGAGAATGAACAGACCAAAATCCCTGGCCCCATAGAGATTATATTCTAGAGACAGGAGACAAAGAAGTAAAACATGTAGTTTATTGGTGATATGCATGGAAGAAACAAATGAAGCAGGAATGAGGATGTGAGTGATTGAATGGTTCAAAGTTTAGATAGGGTGGTGAAGGATGCCCTCGTGGAGAAGGTAGCTTTTGAATAAAAGCCAGGAGGGGGCTTCCCTGGTGGCGCAGTGGTTGAGAGTCCGCCTGCCGATGCAGGGGACACGGGTTCATGTCCTAGTCCGGGAAGATCCCACATGCCGCGGAGCGGCTGGGCCCGTGAGCCATGGCCGCTGGGTCTGCGCGTCCGGAGCCTGTGCTCCGCAACGGGAGAGGCCACAACAGTGAGAGGCCCGCGTACCGCAAAAAAAAAAAAAAAAAAAAAAAAAAAAAAAGCCAGGAGGAAGCGAGGGAGTGAGCCATGGTGGAATCTGGAGTTAGAGCAGCCCTGTCCGAGGGCACAGCATGGCAACAGAGGGAAGTTTAGAAAGTGTGGTCAGCTGTATGGAGAGCCAGGCTGTGTGAAGCCTTGAAGCCACTGTGGGTCTTTGGCTCTTACTCTGAGTCACACAGGAAATCACTGGCAGGTTTTGAACAGGAAAATCATGTGATCATACCTTCATTTTAGCAGGATCATTCTGGCAGCTCTGTGCAAATAGGCTAAAGGGGAAAAGGGCAGAAATGAACCACTTAGGAGCATATTTTAACAATATAGGTGAGAGCCATGGGTGGCTTCAGCCACAGTGCTGGTGTGAACGTGTAAGAAGTGGTCCAGATTCTGGTTATTCTTTGAAGATGGAGTTGGCAGTTTTTTTTTAAAGATCGGAATGGGGTTGGAGGGAGTTGAACACAACTCTGAGGTTTTTGGTTTGAGCCCTGGAATAATGAAGTTGTCATTTACTGAGTGGGAAAGATTGTGGGAAGGGCATGTTTTGAGGGCCATGTCAGGAGCTTGTTTTCATTTTGTCTGAGATGCCTATTAGCTGTCAAAATGGACATGTCATGTAGGGCACTGGTTGACAAGTCCAACAAATTAGGCATGAATTAAATGGGAGAAACACCAGAAATGAGTCACAGGCAAGCATTTGTCACTGTGAGAAAAGCAGGATAATTTCTTCAAGCTTCACTTTCCTCATCATTGAAATGGGAGCAGCAGCAGGTGTTCTGTAGGTTTAATAAGAAGGTAAAAGTACCTAGCACCCTGCTTTGAGAAACAAACAGCAAGTAATAGTCCTTCATTCTTCTGCCTAAATGGAGTCATCAAGGATTAAGCTACTTGACCTTCCAGTTAATTTCCTCGGCCTAAGAATCAAAGAATATCTGAGTATGACGGGCTTAATGATTTACAATTTATAGCTATCGCATAGGACTGGAGTAAAGTTTTTTTTTCTATTTTATAAAAGAGGACAGATTCAGAAACAAAGTAATTTTCCCAAAGTCACACAGCTAGTACCACCTTTGAAGATCAGTTTTTCCATTATTTTTAACCTAACAAATTATGTATTTAAGGATATCCTCAAATACCTTTACTATTTTCTAACACTGATTTCTAAAAAGTGAACATTTTCCGTCCATGTTAACAAGTCATTTTTAGGAAGAGGTTCTCAAGATTCAGTTTTGAGAGAACATAGGTCCAGAGTAGTGAATTCTTACCGACGATAGAAACCAATACAGCAAGTATGAATGTTTCATAATGAATGATGATACCCCTCCTGGTTTACACCTATTGAATAGATCCGCTTGACAAATTCCTTAGTGATTATCTGACATTTCTACTCTTAGGTTGATCTAGAGGGAGAGTAATAAAGTTCTTATTAAGTTGCTTACTGATCAAAGAGATATTACCGAACTGTGATTTGATATTTTGGTGCTAGGAGCTCTGAGAAAAAATTTAATATAAGGACAATGTTACACAACTCTTGGATTTCAATTTAATCCTAAGTCAGTCCTGAGGTCCAGAGGGCCGTTGGTGCTTTGACAGTCGATAGTTGGATTAGGAAGTTGTTGATGAACAATGACGGGTAAACTGTGACCATGAAGGGAACACTGGGGAGATGCACTCACAGACTTGTACACTCAGGCTAAATTATACAGCAGGCAAAGAATGCGGTATTCTCTCCTTCCCTCCACTGCTACCCCCATGCCTATTTCTGAATCTTCTACAAATCTGCTTTAAAAAGTGACCTTAATTCTATGAGCATTTAGAACTTCAATCCATTGTTAATAAAATGAAAGAAAACACAGATACCTGGGAGAAAAATAAGACAAAGGAGAGTTAAAGTCCTTAAAGGAGAATTCACACATACAAGACCATAAGAAACACTGAAATCCCAAAAGACGAGAAGGCATAGATGCCGCAAGCCAACAATTCACAGAGTAATACATGCTTAATAAACACTGGGTAGGTGTTCAGACTCACTAGTAACCAACCACAGAGACTTCAAGTGAAAGAAACAGTAGCACTTTTCACCTATCAGATTAACCAAGGTTTAAAAATAGCATTCAAGGCCACTGTGTGGTAAAATCGGTATTTCATATGGTGTCGGTGGCAGCATAAATGGCACTTTCTGGGAAGCAAGCTGGCAACGTGCAGCAGCGACAGCACTAACCGCGCATGTACGCTTGGACCCTGTAATTCTATTTTACACATATTTCCAGTCACCTCTGTGAATACCCTAAGACTTAAGGGAAAAGACGTTCATTAAAGTTATTTATAAGCAAAACTTGAAAAGGTAAATGTCCATCAGTGAAGGTTTAAATTATGTTTAGCCATATGGTATACTCTATGTCATCATGGAATGCCTAAGAAAAACTTATATAATATAATGCAGAAAGTATGATAAATAGAGTAAAAGTGGGACACGGGATATCTTCTATAGATACACTATCTTATATTGATATAACTTACATAGGTATCTTATAGATATCTTATACAAGATGATCTGACCTATGTAAAATATATATGCATCAAAAAATATATTTTATTGCATTTCCTTTTAGTGTTTACAGTGGTTGATATTTAGCTGTTATAATAACAGGAAACTGCTTGAGTGTTCACACGTGCCACATTCTGTGCTGAGTGTTTTACAGGTACTGGTATTTAAACATTAACCATGGGATGACATTTTATCGTTTTTTGAACCCTTACCATGAATGCTTTTATTTTTCAGCACAGATTGTACAAGTGGGATGACAAGTTCCCACCCTTTTTTTTTTAAAAAAAAAACAGCTTTATTGAGGTATATTTGACATATCATAGAATTCATCCATTTCAAGTGTACAATTCAGTGATTTCTGCTAACTTTACTGAGAGGTGCAATCACCGCAGTCCAGTTGTAGAACACTTTATTCCCCTGGTAAGATGCTTTGTGCCCATTGGTAGTTAGTCCCCATTCCCACTTCCAGCCCCAGGTAACTACTAATCTACTTTCTATTTTGATAAATTTGCCTTTTCTGGACATTTCACATAAACGGAATCATATAATATGTGGTCCCTTGGTATTTTGTATCTGACTCCTGACTATCTTTTGTGTAGAATGCCTCTCTTGCCTTTATTTTCAACAAGGCCAATCTCTGTTCCTCCTTCAGATCCTAATTTGAACATCACCTCTGTGAGGATTTCCTCGCTGAGCCTACCCTCCACCCTCTCTGGAATCAGTCCCCCCTCCCTCTGAAGAGCTTGCTGCCTGTACGTACTTCGATCATGGTGTGTGTGTTGGGAGACAAACATGCCAGAGCCATCTTGGAAGCTCCTTAAAGTGAAGAACCAGCTTTCCTCTGTCCTCTCCTCCGTGTACGATCCTTCATGGCATTGAATCCTTTCTCAAGCATCTATTACGTATAGAATCCCAAAAGATAACAGATAACACGTTTCCTCCTCTCAGACCAGGACAGAGGTGTGAGGCCAGTGAGCAGAGTCTGCTCTAGATGTGATCACGTGTCTCCCTTCGTGCTTAACCTGCTTTCAACACAGCCCTTTGTTGCTGACAACTGGGGGCACTTCTGACGTTATTCCCCACTGTCCTATGGCCCCTGACATCCTCTGCTAGGGGAAGGGAGGAAAAACATAAAAAGCGCTTAGTCTATAATCTTTTTTCTCCTTTGATACCAAAAGATGGGCGGGAGCAGGTCTGACCCGACCTGGATGTTAGGATTGGGAGAGGCTCGTAGACTGACTTAGTACCGAGTGCTCTCTTTTGTCTGACTGCTGGCCTGGCCGCTCTTGCCCAGGTCACATTACCACTTGGGTAGGTGGCCACCCCTCGTGTTTCAGGTTACAGGAGAGTAGAAACATGTGAATCTTGTTGCTGCAGGAAATCCAGTTGTTCTCCTAGCTCTAAAATAAAATCTGGCGGATGTTTGTTAGAGACCACATACTTCACTCTTCAAAAGAAGGAAGAAAGATTAAACGTGATTTACATACCTGTCACTGGGATAGGCAGGCATTTGGGCTTTGCGATAAGCAACGGTCTGGAGAATTTTGAAGGAGAGATAATCAAGGAAATTGCAACTCTTTGAGCACAAACAGAAGCATCAATTAGAAAAGAAAGCTGAAATGGAGAGAATGTCTGTTGTCTAATTCAAGGCTGATGGGCTTCCTAAGTGTTTTAGACTAGAACAACTCGCATTTGGAGACTGCTCTGAGTTCTTTAAATAACACCGCAGATATATCAGGCATAATTAAATATGCAGTCACTAAAGGATGTTAAACTTTTTCCTCTTTCAAGACTCTCTGTGTTAGGGTTTAAAAATACAAGTGATGGCACAGGAAGTCCCAGCCAAAAGGAATTCAATTCTTTCTATCGATCATGGCCTAAAAAATATTGCTGCATTTGAAACAAAATCCTGTACAAGCTTAACACTTCGACCAGCTTAGACTGTGGCTGTGTTGGAATATTTGAACCCGATACGTAGTATGAGATGTGTGCAGGCCTCCTGTTCACTTCCTATTGTAGATATTTTCCCCTCTGTTTCAAAATCAGAAAAAGGAAATCCAACCCTGAGGGTTCCATTCCTGGCATATTTATGCCCCAGGCGGACTGAGAGTGTAAAATAGACTTTTCACAAACGCAGACACATCACGCTTTTCAGCCCAGGACAAGAAACTTCAACCGTTGCCAAGGCAACTGCAAGATTCTCGCTCCTAGGCTGGCTGCCTGAGAAGCATCTTGAAGTCCCAGCCTCCTGTGCTGTCACTCATTGTCAGGCCAAGTGCAAAGGCCTTGGGAGTGAATTCACGGCAAGAATCAGCCTATAAGCTTCCCAGAAACAATGGGACCGTCTCTGAATTATCGAAAAAGCAGGTGGGGCGTCACAGGAGTGAAGTATACACATGATACCTTTTAAAAATAACTGAATGATCCTATAGTGATGGATACAGGTCATTATACATTTGTCAAAACCCGTAAAATGTACAACACCCATAAAAAGGGAACCGTTATGTAAACCACGGACTTTGAGTGATTATGATGTGTCAGTGTAGGTTTATCAGTTGTAGCAAATGCACCACTTTGATGGGGAAGCTGACAGTGGGTGAAGCTGTGTGGGTGTGGGGAAAGGGGGTATATGTGAAACCTCTGTACTTGTTGCTCAGTTTCACTGTGAACCTGAAACTTCTCTAAATAATGAAGCTTATTACACACATGAACACACACACACACACACACACACACAAACACACAGATATAGGGAATCTCTAGGAGGGTGGGACAAGTCCAAAGGGCTTAAAGCAAGGCTGTGCGGGAGAGTTGCATTTGTTTGTAGCACAATAAGCAAAGAAACACAGAGAGTATGAAAGACCCAAAGAACACTCTGCTGCCCACTCTGCTGCTGTCTGGGGGAGAAAATAATTCGGCTCATTCAGGCTGGAAAACTAGCAACACTGGGACAGACTGTGTTTCTTATTTATATTCCTGGATGAAATGCGGAAACACGCTGAGATTTGTCAAGGTTACAAAGGAGAGAATATGGCCTTAAGAAAGGTGATGTTTTATATAATGGCCTAATTAATGCTGATATCTGTCCATCTCAGCCTCCTACCGGGAGCCAGGAAACCTTACTCCCCCAAGTCTATCCAGGGCCCAGACACCGGGGACTATTGTGTAACCACTGGAGGAGCATCTGTAGCTACTGCTATTTATTTTGAGCCCCTCCCCTTTTCTTTCCTCGACTCTGGTAATAGTTTTTGTTGCAGCTAGTACTGTTGCCCTTGCAAAGCCATGTCGGTGTGTAGTGTCAGGGAGTAGAGGGGATAACTGTCAAAGTGAAGATGAGGGGTCCCCCCAATAAAGCAATCTTGGGAAACCTGGGGTTAAGGTCACACATGCTTGCATTTTCACCTTGCCACCCTGAGGTCGTTTTTCCCACTCAAGTGGACCAGTTCAATCCAGTGTCTCTGATCTTGACCTTGATAAACCAAAACCATGACCGTGAAGTGAGTACATGTTGATAATAGAACAGAGCAATTAAGATGTTGGGCTCTACAGGGTCAGATGGCTTTACAGGTGAATTTTAGCAAACACTGAGAGAACAGCTAACACCTACCCTCCTCAAACTCTTCCAAACCATAGCAGAGGGAGGAACACTCCCAAACTCATTCTACGAGGCCACCATAACCCTGATACCAAAACCAGACAAGGATGCTACAAAAAAAGAAAACATCACTAATATCGCTAATATCACTGATGAACATAGGTGCAAAAATCCTCAACAAAACACTAGCAAACAGAATCCAGCAGCACATTGAAAGGATCACACACCATGATCAAGAAGAGTTTATCCCAGGAATGCAAGGATTCTTCAGTATATGCAAATCAATCAATGTGATACACCATATTAACAAACTGAAGTTTGATTAAAAACCTTATGATAATCTCAATAGATGCAGAAAAAGCTTTTGACAAAATTCAACACCCATTTATGGTAAAAACTCTCCAGAAAGTGGGCATAGAGGCAACTTACCTCAACAAAATAAAGGCCATATATGACAAAGCCACAGCCAACATCGTTCTCAATGGTGAAAAACTAAAACCATTTCCTCTAAGATTAGGAACAAGACAAGGTTGCCCACTCTCACCACTGTTATTCAACACAGTTTTGGAAGGTTTAGCCACAGCAATCAGAGAAGAAAAAGAAATAAAAGGAATCCAAATTGGAAAAGAAGTAAAACTGTCACTGTTTGCAGATGACATGATACTATACATAGAAAATTCTAAAGATGCCACCAGAAAACTACTAGAGCTAATCAATGAATCTGGTAAAGTAGCAAGATACAAAATTAATGCACAGAAATCTCTTGCATTCTTATACACTAACAACAAAAATTCTGAAAGAGAAATTAAGGAAACTCTCCCATTTACCATTGCAACAAAAAGAATAAAATACCTAGGAATAAATCTACTTAAGGAGACAAAAGACCTGTATGCAGAAAACTATAAGACATTATTAAAGAAATCAAAGGTGATACAAACAGATGGAGAGATATACCATGTTCTTGGATTGGAAGAATTGACATTGTGAAAATGACTATACTACCCAAAGCAATCTACAGATTCAATGTAATCCCTATCAAATTACCAATGGCATTTTTCACAGAACTAGAACAAACAATTTTACAATTTGTATGGGAACACAAAAGACCCTGAATAGCCAAGGCAATCCTGAGAAAGAAAAACGGAGTTGGAGGAATCAGGCTCCCGGACTTCAGACTGTATTACAAAGCTACAGTTATGAAGACAGTATGGTACTGACACAAAAACAGAAATATTGATCAATGGAACAGGATAGAAAGCCCAGAGATAAACCCACACACATATGGTCACCTTATCTTTGATAAGGAGGCAAGAATATATAATGGAGAAATGACAGCCTCTTCAATAAGTGGTGCTGGGAAAACTGGACAGCTACATGTAAAAGAATGAAATTAAAACACTTCTTAACACCACACACAAAAATAAACTCAAAATGGATTAAAGATCTAAATGTAAGGCCAGACACTGTAAAACTCTTAGAGGAAAACATAGGAAGAACACTCTATGACATAAATCACAGCAAGATCCTTTTTGACCTACCTCCTAGAGAAATGGAAATAAAAACAAAAATAAACAAATGGGACCTAATGAAACTTCAAAGCTTTTGCACAGCAAAGGAAACCATAAACAAGACCAAAAGACAACCCTCAGAATGGGAGAAAATATTTGCAAATGAAGCAACTGACAAGGTATTAATCTCCAAAATATACAAGCAGCTCATGCAGCTCAATATCAAAAAAACCCAAACAACCCAATCAGAAAATGGGCAGAAAACCTAAGTAGACATTTCTCCAAAGAAGATATACAGATTGCCAACAAACACATGAAAGATGCTTAACATCACTAATCATTAGAGAAATGCAAATCAAAACCACAATGAGGTATCACCTCACACCAGTCAGAATGGCCATCATAAAAATCTAGAAACAATATATGCTGGAGAGGGTGTGGAGAAAAGGGAACCCTCTGGTACTGTTGGTGGGAATGTAGATTGATACAGCCACTAAGGAGAACAGTATGGAGATTCCTTAAAAAACCAAAAATAGAACCACCATATGACCTAGCAATCCCACTACTGGGCACATACCCTGAGAAAACCATAATTCAAAAAGATACATGTACCACAGTGTTCACTGCAGCACTATTTACAGTAGCCAGGCCAGGGAAACAACCTAAATGTCCATCAACAGACAAATGGATAAAGAAGATGTGGCACATATATACAATGGAATATTACTCAGCCATAAGAAGGAACAAAATTGAGTTATTTGTAGCAAGGTGGATGGACCTAGAGTCTGTCATAGAGAGTGAAGTAAGTCAGAAAGAGAAAAACAAATACTGTATGCTAATGCATATATATGGAATCTAGAAAAATGGTACTGATGAACCTATTGGTAGGGCAAGAATAAAGATGCAGACGTAGAGAATGGTCTTGAGGACACAGTGGGGGAAGGGGAGGCAGAGACTCAGTAAGAGAGTAGCATTGACATATATACACTACCAAATGTAAAATAAATTGTTAGTGGGAAGCTGCTGCATAGCACAGGGAGATCAGCTCAGTGCTTTGTGATGACCTAGGGGGTGAGGTGGGGGGGGGGTGGGTGGGAGGGAGGCACAAGAGGGACGGGATATGGGGATATATGTATGCATATAGCTGATTCATTTTGTTATACAGCAGAAACTAACACAATATTGTAAAGCAATTATACTCCAATAAAGATGTATTAAAAAAAAAAAGATGTTGGGCTCTAGAGTTAGACTGCCAAGGTTGGAAGTTCAATTCTACCACTGACTAGCTGTTTGGCCTTGAGCAAATTACTTAACTTCTTGGTCCTTCAGGTTCTTCATCTGTAAAATGAGGGTAATAATAGCACTTATCTCATTGTGAGTTGTTGTGAGAATTAAATGATGTAATCTATGTAAAATGCCCAGAACAGTACCTAGCATGCTGTAATCACTGAAGTTGGCTCTTTGTTATACTATTGGCTTTCTGTCTCCCTCTCGTTTAGACCTGGGCATGGCTATCTCACTGCTTGATAGAATGCACCTGGGAATACAAAATTTAAGCCACAAGACAAGGAACAACGTATTCTGGTACAGTGGTATTAAGTTTCAATTTCATAACACAACTGAAAAAACAAAGTTAATAAATGTTGGTATTTTTCTAGACGCTTGCAGCAACAAAAATACAACCAACACAATAGATTTGAATCTCTTTAACACCAAGGCCTGCTTTATGAGATCTGTTCCATGGTATGTTTACTATAAGAGCTCAAGAAGCTTTAGGTGATAAAAATCTGTCCTCTAATATTTTTTAAAAAGACAGTGTTAGTAATAAATCCTATTATAGAACTTCAGCTTAGTTCTCATATGTGTTTTGTTTTCAGTCTTTAAGGAGGAGAAGACTGTTCTCTACCAACTTCCTTTATACTCTGCTTGGGCCAAGACAGTGCCTAGACAAGCTTATGAGTTGGCTCTGAGTTCAACAAACTAGTCATTGGGAAATTGTAGTTCTCCACTCTCCCTTCCCCCATATGCTTTCCTTGTCAGTCAAGGAAGAAATTGGCCTCGTGGATCATTATCCATTGATTTCGGGGTGGAGATGGAGTGGGTTCCTCAGAGTTAAATCACTGGCTATATTTGCCCAAGAAGCTGTTGCTTTTATTGTGTTATTAGGTGCCTCACAGGTATACATGCTAATGTTGTTATACTTGTTTAAAAACTATTTTATTATACTGATCATTCTGTAATAATAGTTTAAAATGCTTCTGAAGTTACCAAATGACTAGACAGAAGGAAAATCCAACTCACAGCTAGGTACAAGATGATCTTTTGCCATGTTTCAAAGAAAGACGTTAAAAATACATGTGGAATTATTTCTGTTACAGCAATGACCGAGAGAACTCTCTATGATGATGGAAATTTCTGTTACCTATGTTGTCCAATATGGTAGCTACTAGCCACATGTGGGTACTGAGCACCTGAAAAGTGGCTAGTGTGTCTGAGGAACTCAAGTTTTAATTTTATTTAATTCCAATAAATTTAAATTTAAAAAGCCACATATGGCTAAGCCTACCATATTGGGCAGTGTAAATTTAGGACATGATTAAAAGTCACTTAACCTCTCAAAGTCTCATTTTCTTAAAGTGCTAAAGGTTTGAACTAAGTCAATGGTTTTCAACATTGGCTACACAACAAAATCACTCAATCAGCTTTAAAAATACTGATACTTGTGTCTCTCATTCCAATCTAATTTATTGTGCAGCTGGGGTATTAAGGCTTTTTAAAAACTACCAAAGTAATTCTAAAGCACAGCCAAGGCTGGGAACTGCCACTGACCTACATTATTTTTAAGTTCTCTTCCAATTTTAGACTTAGCTGCAAATTATACTAAGGTTAGAGTTTTATAAGGCAAATAGGGCACTTGTTACTTCAGCTTGATGCATTAGAAAGTTACATATGGATATAGGCTTTTTACAAATATTGTCTGTCCTAAAACTTATCTGAAGACTAAATGTTCAAAGACATCAAGCCAGGTTGATTAGATATACTCTTCTTTGGAGTTGTTTCTAATTGATAATGACTGTGGGTTCAAGCTATAGGCAAGGAGGAGGCTTATGTGTATGTACTTGTTTGGGGATCTGACTGCAGCCTTGTGTCAAGGTTTGGCCATCTGCCCATAAACCTGCATGGGGTGACCTCACTGAGTAATCCAAGCTGCAAGTTCATGGAGATATCAGTGGGAGGTCTTTGGGCAAATCCACTTGGAGCACCACCCAACTGCTGAGTTTGTATCTTCCCTGGGATTAGGAAAACAAAGTTTTGGCCAAGCCATTCTCTCTAAAGCCGCCACAGAAATGGTTCCAGGAAGTGTCTGGACAGCTGTTCTCAGGACTTTTAAAGCTTCAAATAAATGTGCATTTCTTCTAGCTAGTGTATGCCTCAAACTGAGTAAAATAGGTGCAAGTATTCAGTTATTAAAACCTATTCAGTTTTTAAAAACTATTCAGTTTTGGGCTTCCCTGGTGGCTCAGTGGTTAAGAATCCGCCTGCCAATGCAGGGGACACGGGTTCTAGCCCTGGGCCAGGAGGATCCCACATGCCGCAGAGCAACTAAGCACATGCGCCACAACTACTGAGCCTGAGCTCTAGAGCCCATGAGCCGCAACCACTGAGCCCGTGCACCACAACTACTGAAGCCCATGTACGTTGAGCCCATGCTATGCACAAGAGAAGCCACCAAAATGAGAAAACCCGTGCACCGCAACAAAGAGTAGCCCCCGTGCAGCAACAAAGACCCAACACAGCCACAAATAAATAAATAAATACATTTATTTAAAAAAAAAACTATTCTGTTTTAAGGCTGAACTTGACTAATTGATATTTTATTTATATGGGAAAACAAAGGACTGTATGTAGTCAAAATATGGGAGAACGAAGGACTACCTGTGGTCAAAATGTTAAAGACCAACAAGAAGGTGGAGAGGAGGAGGATCACTTTACTGGTTTGCTTTATTTACCATCATTTTAAAATAAGATAACAGACAATGGACCAATGGAACAGAACAGAGCCCAGCACCAGACTCCATACATCTCTATACATCTGACATGACAGACATGATATTACAAATCAGTGGGGAAAAGGACTGCTTGTTAAATCTTACCAGAAAAATGCTTATCTATACATAAAAAATAAAATAAAATTAGATCCCTACCTCATACCAATAAATAAGTCAATTCCAAGAAGATTAAAGACCTAAATGTGAAAAGTAAAACTTTTAGAAAAATTGTAGGATATAAATTATCCTCCAACCCTTAGGTCAAAAGATAAAACAAAAACACCAGTAGAAATCACTGAAAGTTGCCTGCACAAGATTTAAAACTTCTATATATTAAGAAAGAAAAACAAAATTAAACAAAAAATCTCAGACTGGGAAATATATTTTCAACACACAGTGATAAAATTGAAGGCTCTTTCAAAGCAAGGAGACCTAAGGAAAAATGGGCAAACAATGCAAACAAGTTATTCTTCACAGAAGAGGGCACTGTAGTTTCCAATAAACATGTGAAAAGATGCTCAGCCTCTCCAACAATCAGGAAAATTTATTTTTAAAGTAATATACTATTTCACACCCATCAAATTAGCAAAAAGTATAAATATTGACGATATCATGAGAACAATGGGAGCTGTCAAACACTGCTAATGGGAACGAAATTGGAACAACCTCTTTGGAAAGTAATCTGACAATATCTAGAAAAGTTGAAGGTGTGCATATGCTTTAGTCCAGCAATGTGATTTGGAGCATGTATTCCAGAGAAAGTTTTGCACATGCATGCAAGGAGATATTTATAGAAATATCCACTGAGTATTCCTTACAGAAGCAAGGATGTAAACAAAATTGCTATAAATTGGAAAAATACTAAGCACGTTGTGGTATATAGTTCTACATATTAATGAATTAAAACTGTGGATATCAGTATGAATATGTCTCAGATAATGTTGGGTAAAAACCTAGTTGCAGAAGAAGATCCAATATGCTATTTATATAAGGCTTAAAATAAGCAAAATAATACTACTTATTGTTTTTAGGGGCTTACATATGTAGGTAGTTATAAAAAACATTTATTGTTTCATATACTTCAGGGAATGAAATGAGATTCAGGAGAAAAATGTCACAAAAGGTTTAAAAAATATCTAAAACGTTTTATTTATCAATCAGAATGGTGGGTTCAGAGGTGTTCATTATGCATAGTCTGGACGCTCAAAATGTTTCATCAAGAAATAAAGAACAGTTGGTTGGTTACCTTCCAAAGAATACTTGAATGATAAGACTTTGGTGATTAAAGGAAAAAAAAAGTTACAACTTAAACTCTATGATATCAACATTATAACACAAGCTTAATGGTTATTAAGCTTGTGTGTGCAGTGGGTGTGGATATTGGCCCCAAACTCAGGTGAGCAGGAAATAATTCTTAATTTTAATAAAGATCAATGTCTTTTCTATTTCAGGCCCCTATTTGGGCCTTGTCATGTATGGGAAAGAGGAAAACATTTAGTTTTGGATCAACTCTATCTTGGAGATCCTTAACCTTTTCTAAGGGATCTTACATTGTAGAAAGTGAAAGGGATTAGAATATGCAAGCCCAAAATATGCCACTTTGGCATAGGGATTATTTTGAGCTACAGGGAACAGATAAACAGCAGACACAGGAAAAGCTCTCTACCTTCTCCCTTTCTGTCTAAAATTAGGGCACAAATTTCCCTTTGTGAAGATGTCCTCCTTCTCTCCTGTACTAGGAAGAGGAGACATCTCATCACTGGAGATGGCGCCAACTTGAATCTGCATAAACAAACCTTACCGAAATAACCTTCATCTTCTGTTAGTTCCCCGCGTCTATTTAGCTTCCCCATATTTGCTGCCCATAGAAGTCCAAACTCCTCTCCTTTGTCTTGTCACATCTCTATAGTCTATTGCTCTTTGATATAATGGTATGTAAACTCTCAGGTCTAATCACTACTTTGGGTTTTTTCATTTCTTTTTTATGAAGCCCTCCCATGCTGCATGAATGTATTAACATCAAATAAAACTTGTATGCTTTTTTTTTCCCTGTTAATCTGTCTTTTGTTAATTTCATTTGCAGGGTCCCAGGTACTGAACATAAGGATAGAGGAAAAAGTGTTTCTTTTCCTTCTCTCCAAAAGAAAAAGGACATACAGGAAGAAAAAAAAAAAGTAGCTGCTTAGGCAAATACAGCAAGAGTTAATTATCTGATCAGTAATTTTAAGGAGCTCACTTATTTAAGAAAAAGCACACATATTGCAGACAGCTAAAAAGTACATATTTCAACTCCACATCTTGTCAGAAACTTTGCTCCTATTAGGTAATAGGTAATAAATGCTCACTGTTAAATTTGAACTAAATAACAAAGGTTTTGAAAAGTAGATTTTCTATAGACTGAATGCTTATGTCTCTCCCCCACCCCTGCCAGTTTCATACATTAAATTCTAACACTCAATATGATATTTGGGGATCTTTGGGAGGTGACTAGGTCATAAGGTTAGAAGCTTCATGAACAGGATTAGTGCCCTTATAAAAGAGGTCCCAGAGGGTTCCCTTGCCCCCTTCCACCATGTGAGGTTCAGCAAGAAGATAACCATCTATAAACCAGGAAGTGGGCAGATACCAAATCTGCCAGTGCCTTGATCCAGACTCCAAAAGTGTGAGAAATAAATGTCTGTTGTTTATAAGCCACCCAGTCTATAGTGTTTTGTTATAGCAGCCTGCACAGACTAAAACACAGGTGCATTGGAATAGCTTCAGATTTAACTAAGGCTGTTAGAATTACGAGGTCCTCATTCAAGCAGAGATAAGAGGTGGACATGGTTGCTGTGAGCAGACCTACACAAAGATGACTGAGGTCCCAGATCCCAGAAACTTTTACTGGCCCATCATCCTCTACCTTGCCAGGTCTCAGCTTGGCTTCTCCATGGGAAGTGGCCTTCTGATTCTCTCTGATTTTCTATTCTGATTCTCTCCCTCTTCCCTAGCCTATGATTCTCTCTGATTCTCTGTTCCGATTCTCTCCCTCTTCCCTAGCCTATGATTCTCTCTGATTCTCTATTCTGATTCTCTCCCTCTTCCCTAGCCTATGATTCTCTCTGATTCTCTGTTCTGATTCTCTCCCTCTTCCCTAGCCTATGATTCTCTCTGATTCTCTATTCTGATTCTCTCCCTCTTCCCTAGCCTATGATTCTCTCTGATTCTCTATTCTGATTCTCTCCCTCTTCCCTAGCCTATGATTCTCTCTGATTCTCTGTTCCGATTCTCTCCCTCTTCCCCAGCCTAACCAAAAAGCCAGAACCAGGTTCATCCTAAGGTGTTTGGAATATATTCAGGAGGCTTTTGGTATTCCATATTCTCTCTACCTACTTCTTGCTATCTACAACTCTTTTACAGCAAGGGACACATTTCTTAAATTCAAAATTGGTGATGTCTTTAAAGATCTGGTGGGGGGATAACAGTGGCTGAAACTTCTTACTCAGCCAGTGATTCTCAAAGTATTGTCTCTTGATCAGTAGTACCAGCATCGCTTGGGGACTTGTTAGTAATGCAGATTCTTGCCGCACCTCCTCCTAAAACTCTTGAATTAGAAACTCCGGAGGCGAGGCCCAGCATGCTAAAATTTTAGCACAACTGAACAATTAAACAAATGACTAAGAACAGAGCTTCCCACACCTTGTCACTCCAACTTAATTGGTGGTGAAGTTGATAGACGAAACACAGGAGCCTTGGAGTGTGCAGGAGGAGGTGTAAAAAGCACAGAACTTGAGTCTGATGGTGTTCAGTGGGAACCACAGGAGGCTTAAGGGTGCATCCTGTCCTTCTTGACTGCCCAGTGGAACAATGTAGAAGCCAACACTGCCATTTGGCAGTATGCTAAGCACTTAATTAACTCGCTGAATGACTGACTAAGCACTGATGACCTACTGTGTGCTGGGTATGAGACACAACAATGAATAAGTTTGATCCCTGTCCACTCAGAGCTTGGATTCTAGTTGGAAAAGCGAATAAGTAATTAAACAGTTACCCTTGTTGTAACTTCTGTGATAGTGTGTTAAATGCTATGGGAGCTGATGAAGGGCTTCTACCCTCAACTTGGGGTGTCAGGAAAGGTCTTGAGACCTAAAGCATGAATAGGAGTATGTCAGGGGAAGGGAGTGGGGCTTAGGGTACAGCATTCATTGAGTTTTCTTTTTAATAAAGGAGCTCTGTTTCCAGATGATTTGTTGATCTCTATCATTCCACTCAGGGCATTAAAAAATGCCCAAGATGTTTCTTAACTTGTCAAATGAAATATAATGTCCATAACAAAATATATCAGCTTCTGATTTACTCAGGCCCTTGAGGCCAGATAAACTTTCACCAGGCAAATCAGACTACAAGTTTAGATTTGAAGCTATTTAGGAAATAACATTCACCAAAGTTACAAAATGTGATAAAATATTACAGAAACTCTTTGCATGGAAGTTACAAATCACTGTTGCTTGTTTGATCAGTGTTTCAAGAAATAAATGATAGTATCTTTAATTTACTAAAGGGGATTTTTGTTGAGTGACTGTTTTTGACATTCACTGAGTATCTTCTACATGCCAGATTATAAAGGGAGATGAAAGGAGTTGGTAGTTAAAAGAAAAATAGTATTATCAGTAAGGATAATGTCCAGTGTATAGCTTAGACACCTAAGCTTCCTTCTAGTTCTCTTCATATGGCTTGTTTCATGGTAATTTCTCCCAAAGAGGGATTTTCCTTCAGTGGACATCCTCAGTCATCAGAACACCTTGCTGTGAGATCTGTGGGTCTCACATTTATCAGATGCAACACCCATTTCTAAAGTACTTTGCTAAACTCCATTGATGATCTCAAATGAAACATTTATAATATAACTACTTTCTTTTATATTTCCATTAGTGTATTATATTACACACATATTTTTAAATTGTATGTAGGGAGATTTTCTCTGTACATTTCAGTGTGTACAGTAGGGCTCAACTGCACTGGAAGACATGATGAAGTCACCTGTCAGGCACTTGAATATTTTCGTAGAATCACTTTGGAAACTACAGATACAAATGCAGATAGTTGTGTTGTTTTTCCAAATCATGACCAATTTGGTAAAATCCAAACAAAACAATGTATAATAGTTCCTCAATTTATGTGGTAGTTGCATTCTGGGAAATTTGAGTAAATATTAAAGCCATATACAAATTCTTCCTTCCTTCCTTCCTTCCTTCCTTCCTTCCTTCCTTCCTTCCTTCCTTCCTTCCTCCCTCCCTCCCTCCCTTCCTTCCTCCCTTCCTTCCTCCCTCCCTCCCTCCCTTCCTTCCTTCCATGTAAAAGATAACACAAATCTTTCACCTAGATAATTATAAACAGGTTCTTCAGCAACGTAAACATTCTCAGGACATTCAAGTCCTGTGGAGTTAGTATCTGTTGTACGGAACCATCTCTTAATCACAGGCAGGCTAGCATCCCTGGGCCACGGCCCACAATCAAAGACTCCCCACAATTTCCAAAACGACTTCCAGGAGACAATGTAAACCACGCTTCCCACCCACCTTGAGAATCATTGTCCTAAAATCTAGAATCTAGCTGAATTTTATCTTCCCCTTTCTCAACCCAGGCTTGCAGCTAGCGGCCAAAACAGAAAACATCTGAAACTCATTTAACACAGATGTCTTTGACTGCCAGCTTTATCTCTAGCTTTCTTCTAGGGATAATTTACCTCCTATTGGAATAAATGCCTAGTCTAAGGGAGAAAACTGTGTTCTGAAATGGAGCAGCAATTCTGGTGATAGGAATTTTGCCAGCAGAACCTGCCAAGTGGCCTCTTGCCATTCAGTCTACCTACAGGGCAGGACACAGGAGGGCCCGAGGTGGGGTTTTACACCTTTAAACCAAGAGGAGCAGTGTGGGCAGCAGCAGGAATCCCGGAAAGTTGCTGGCTTCTAGGAGGATGACCGGAGCCTGGGCTAGCTCCCAGAAAGCAAAACTGTAACTGTACCTAAATCAGTGTTCACCGATGGTCCCAGCAGGAACAAGCACAAATTAGGATAGTTCAGAGAGGTGGTAATGAAGGGATTGTTTACAAAGGTGTGGACAGTGCGGGATGCTGAGAGCTATTACTGTCCCTAGGCCTAAAGGGACAGGGGAGGAAGGAGTTCCTGAAACCTGGAAGGCAAAGGTCACTCAGAGCACCTGCTTTGAAGGCTAGAGTCCTCTGTGGAAGAATGCAGCCTGTCCAGGTGACCCTACAGGGAGGGAACTGGGGAAATCGCCTTCCTTCCTCTGCTCACTGCTGGGGAGGATGGACCCACCTGAAAGCCTGAGGATGAGGGAGCCTGTTGTGGCTCACGGTGGTCCGCCTCCTGGGCTGTGAGAGGGTGGCGGGTGGACCTGGAGGGCAAACAGCCAGAGATTTGTTGTGCTGGCCACTTGCTAACTTCTTTGATGGACCTGTTAGAATGCTAGTACGTTGTAAATTGATAGTCTTAATCTGTATCCTTAAAGGTGAACATATTAATCCACCTCTAAGATTCACATACATGGACATGGACCAAATTGCCTAGTATACAATTAATTTCGACAAAGAAAATGGAGAAAATTGTGCTTGAGACCACAGGTCAAGAAGATAAAAAGCAGGGCTTCCCTGGTGGCGCAGTGGTTGAGAGTCCACCTGCCGATGCAGGGGACACGGGTTCGTGCCCCGGTCTGGGAAGATCCCACATGCCGCGGAGCGGCTGGGCCCGTGAGCCATGGCCGCTGAGCCTGCGCGTCCGGAGCCTGTGCTCCGCAGCGGGAGAGGCCACAACAGTGAGAGGCCCGCGTACCGCAAAAAAAAAAAATTTCTGAGAGCCTCAAATGCTGTTTATAGCTGGTTTTTTCAAATTAGGATCCAAACAAGTTCCAAACATTGCATTTGGTTGTTTACTGACTACATCTTTTATTCTATACCTTCTGCCCATTTTTAATACAATTCATTTGTTGGAGAAACCAGTCCTCTATATTACAGAATATGCCACATTTTGAATTTGGCTGACTGCTTTCTCATGATGTTTAAGCAGTTCCTCTATTCTCCATATTTATTACTGGTAAAGTGATTGTTAGACCTGGAAACTTGGTTTAGGTTCAGGTTCAATTTTATTGGTAAGAATATGTCACAAATGGAGCTTTATGGTTCCTGTTGCCTCATATATTGAAACACAATGTTGAGGCCTAATTTTAGTGATGCCAAGATTGTTTAGTTATTAGGAGGTGGCAACCGGATCCCTCTGTTATAAAGTCCCCGGCAACTTAGCACTTAATGATTTATCAACCACTGATCACTTCCTAGATCCATTGTTTCACCGAGACTGAAAAATACCTCGAAGTCTATCATTCCTTCTGTAATTATTAGCTAGAATTCTTTTTGTGAAGAACTTGACCTCATCAACTCTTGGATGAGCTGAAACACAGCTCGTTCAGGAAAAGTGAAGTCTCGACTCTTTTATCAATTTTGAGAGCAAAGAGTTGGTAACCGAGCCAACTCAGATGGTGACCAGTGAGTCTTTCCATGAATGTCATTGTAAACTACTGAGTTTTTATATCACCGATGTCATGCTTTTTTGCTCAAATTGTCCCAACTTTGCAACGGAGCCTTTTCTGTTTAGTGTACTTTTGACACAACCTCTTCAGAGTTTGATTGTTTCCTTGCTTTCTAGCACAAAAACATATCTGACTCATTTTGTAAATGTCCTGATGTGGGCTTGAAATCAACTATTTCCTAAAGGAGCTTCTTTTAGTGGAGAATGATATCTAAAGATCATATTCTGGTCATTAAAGGAGATATTACTCTTGAACAAGAGCTAGATGCAATCAGACAGGTTTTCTAACTATGCACTAATTTTTTTTTTTTTTTTTTTTTTTGTGGTACACGGGTCTCTCACTGTTGTGGCCTCTCCCGTTGCGGAGCATAGGCTCCGGATGCGCAGGCTCAGCGGCCATGGCTCACGGGCCCAGCCGCTCCGCGGCATGTGGGATCTTCCCGGACCAGGGCACGAACCCGTGTCCCCTGCATCGGCAGGCGGACTCTCAACCACTGTGCCACCAGGGAAGCCCCTATGCACTAATATTGATAAAACTTTTGCAATTCCCTCAAGAGAAAATATCCTTATTGCAAATCTAAACTCAGTAGTCTTGATTTCAGTTTCCCTATGAAAACAATTTTTTTCTGCTTCTTTGATAACGTGAGTCTTAGGAATAAAATTATTTGTTTTAGCCAAATTGATAGGGAAGTGAACTGGTAGCAAGTACTATGAAACTATCCTAAGTATTTCCAAATGCCCAACTATGAAATTTTGGACTCAGAAGTTATGCTTCAAAAGTTATTTTTATTTTTGAATATTAACACATTTAAAAGAGTAAACATTTGCTCCTTTTTCGGTTGGAACATTAATGTTTTCCATTTTATAGATTATTTTAACTTTATAGATATTAACTATTTTGGTTGCATCCTTGGCTCAGAAATCTGTTCATTTTATTTGTGGCAGTCGTTTGCAATTCTTCAAATTAACATATGAAAAAATCTAACTCCAACTTTATTAGTAACCAAATGATATGCAAATTTTAAAAAGAGCATTCTTCTTACAACAAATTAGCATAGACTTAAAAAATTATACTCCATTCCAGGGAGATTTACAGTCTTACTTTTTAGACCTGCTCTGCTCTCATGATCTCATGAGATTTGGTTCTTTTCTATGTGGGGTGTCTTCTACCTCCTTCCTTCCCCACTATTAGAACTCCCCTCCCCCAAGCCCTCTCTTCTGACCTGCCAGGTTTGAAGTATAGTCTAGATAGAATTCATGGACCCACTACTTCTCTCTGTAAAAGGCCAGATAGTAAATATTTTAGCCTTTGCCGGGTAAGCCGCAAAATAATCGAGACATTATGTAGCTACTTGCGTAACATTTAAAATGTAACCATTAAAAAAGGAAAAACCATTTTTAGCTCCCAGGGCTGTGCAAAAACAGGTGGCCGGCTGGACTTGGCCCTCAGGCTGCAGTTTGTCAAACCCTGGCTCAGATCCTCCTGTAAGAAAGGAATAATGCCCGGTTCTGAGGATTACTGTCTAACAACCTCGAGGGGTTAGCTTCCTCCTGCTTCGCCTCAACTTGAGCCCTAGTTATGCTATTTTTCCCCAGCAGTGACTGAGTAAGGTGTAGCCTCCCACCGACAGCCAGTAAGGAAAAGGGACCTGAGTCCTCTAGCTGCAAGGAAATGAATTGGACCAGCAACCTGAAGGAGCTAGGAAGTGGCTGCTTCCCCAGAGCCTACAGGTAAGAGCCCAGCGGCCATCTCCATGTGGTCTTGTGAGATCCTGAGCAGAGAGCCAGCCGAACTCACCCAAGCTCTGAACAACGGAACTAGGAGATAATAACCAGCTGTTATTTTAAACCACTAAGTTTGTGGTAATTTGTCATACAGCAATAGAAAATGAATACACTGGGAACTGGTGTTTGCAGGGCACGGTCCCTGTAACCTAGAGCAGACCTGGGGGTGGGGGCGGGGGTAGCAAAGAAGGGATCTAAGAGCAAAGAAGCCAATGACCAGACAGACCGTATCATAATTTTGTTAGTACATCCTCAAAGGCTTTTGGCATATATGGGTCACTCTGTGTTTTCTCAATGATGATAAAGATTTCATCAACTAGCAAGGGAGGCTTCATTTGTGATGAACCATAGGATATTAGAAATTTCAGTTAAGTTTTGTTAGTCTTATTGGAGAAGGACTTTATTAATTGATGATGGCTATGTTAGCCTTTTTTTTTCAGACTGGTTCTCTCCCTCTGCTTTGACGTTTATGACTGAGGAACAGCTGCTAAGAGGGGTGGGGGGGCTGCAGAAAAAAAGCCCAGGGCCCTACAGATGAAGAGCAGTGAGTATTCCCGACAGGAAGCTTGGTAACCAGCTGCTGCTACCTGCAGCAAGTACCTGTGACAGCACAGGGAGTGATGGAGACAGCCAAATGTGCGCTCAGATAACCAAAGGCCAGCCCCCAAAGATCAGTTATGAAAATCCAAACAGACCCTAGGAGTCTCACTGCCTAGTTTTAAAAAATCCATTATTTCTTCCAGACAGAAGCATGTAGAGGAGCAAAATGGCTTATTTCAGTATACATGTAGAGAAAGCAATGTCACAGTAGAGCAAAGCTTCAAGGTTTTGTGATCAAAGGTTTGTGCAACTAATAGATAACACAGAAGAGAGATAATAGCCCTTTTGAAGGCATCTTGAGTGCTCCTATGAGAAGTGCAATCCAATTGTGGTATAATTGGCAGCCTCAGATAATGGTTTTTGTTCCTACAGTTTGTGCTATGCGAAGTCTGTGTCTATTAGTGTTAAAACTGTATGCATGACCAGGGCTGGGGCAGGAACCTCTGAAGCAATCATTAAAAGTAAGAAGGCAGATGGAATTGAATATATTGTGTATCAGAAGGTTTAGCATTCAATTTCCCTGATAACCAGTTCAAGCTTAATTGTACAGAATTCTGAGACCTCATTAATGAAATACAGTATAGTGTTTATACTAGTAATAGTATCATATTGATTATCTGATTTTAGAGTAAATAATTGAAGGGGAAATCACTTAGGTTTATTCTGCTTTTATTGTAGCAACTGTAGTCAGAAAAAATCCCTGTCATTAAAGTAAAACTCTTATTTATAGAAGAATACTAGCTAATAAATATAGAAGTGATGATTAGGATAGAAAATAATAGGTTTGCAAGACATAATGAAATAATTGATGCAGGCAAGAATCAATAATGAATGCTAAAACTATTAGCAGAAGGGTTGAGTTGACAGAGAACTAGGTATTCACATGGTACCAAAGTACCACCCCACAGATGACTTGCTAATAGCAGTTGGGGTGGAGTGCCTTTTACAACAGACAAATATGGCTATTATCACTTGGTAATTAAACTTACTATCCAATTGTCCCACTAGTAATGATGCCACGTGACTCCTGAGATAACGCCCTTAAATTTTACGTCATCACCTGTACTCTAACCAACAGTGTTTAAATGGAAGTTGGATCTGAAGGCTTGATTAGATTCAAATTAAAGCAGTACAAAGGAGAGAAGCACAAATTAAGTGACACTGTGAGGAAACAATGGGATATATTCAGAATGTGGGACTTGCAGAAGACAACTGGTCTGGTCTCTTTCAAAAAAGTCAAACGAAAGAAAAAAGGAAGTACTTGCTAGGTTAAGAAACTAAAGAGGCAGAACCAAGTTCAGTACAGAATACTTAATTGGATTTTGGTTAAACAAAATCTTTAAAAACAGTTTCAACCAATGGTGACATTTGAATATGGGTTACTCAAATGTCAAGAAGGGTCCTTGCAGGAAACGGAACACAAACTCAAAAGAACTTACTCATGAAGCACTTAGTGACAAGACGATTGAGAGGCGTGATCAGGGCTAAAGGAATCAACAAAAGATGCCAAGGAACCCAGGGTTAATAGGGAAGTCATTGCCAGCCACTCTTAGACCTTAATGAGCAGGTATGGGGGTAGTTAGGAGAGCCCAGTCATGGCTGGAGCCCTGGAAGGGAATGCTGCTTCACAGGAGATACAGTGGTAGGTGCAGCCAATGCCAGACCAGCACCCTGGCAGCGCGGAGCAGAGAAAAATATCCCAGCTTATCTTGCACACTCATCTCCTACTGGTGCTTCTGTTGGCCTCTGGTGCCTGTGGGCACCTCCCACTGGCTGAACCCGACTGGAAGCCTGGCTGTGGCAGTATGTACAAGTCAGCCTCTTGGGGCTCAGAGCACAGAAGGTGGATAATGCATCTACAGGTGGGGAGCAAAGGGACAATAAAGCACAGCTGGGGAGTAGAATAGAAAATTCTTGTTAATTGTTAGATGATAATAGTGTTGTGGTTCTATAAGAGAATGCCCTTAGTTTTTGTTTCTTTTGGAAATGCACATTGAAGTACTAAGGGATGCAGTGTCATGATGATTCATTTACTTTGAACTGGTTCAACAAGACAGGTAAATAAATAGAATAGATACTTGAAGCAAATATGGAAACAAGCTGGTAGGATTTTCTTCTTTATTGCTACCAGCTTTGTGCACTCAAGCTCCAATTGTGTCATGCCTGAAGAAACAGTCCTTTCTCTCTTTTCCCAAACCCAGCATCCGGCATACAGTAGATGCCAAAAATTGAATTTTGACCCAGACATCTCTTTCTCAATGATAATCATATTTACTGGCTACCCTATATACACTTCTATTATAAATAAACACACCACATATTTTGTCTCTCCTGCAAGGAAAGTTCCTTGATAGCAAGGACTTTTGTTTTATTCATCCTTGAGCACCTATTGTATGCCTCATGGTCTCCTCTAAAGCATGATAAGATTTGGTTCTATCATTCACAGAAGAAATGCTGTGAGAGGAGACAAGATTGAGAAACTAGAAGAAGTCAGAACAGAAGTTATATCAGGTGGTAGAGCCTTGCTATGGATTGAATGTATGTTCCCCGCCCCCCAAATTCACACATCGAAGCCCTAAGCCCCAATGTGATGCTATTTGGAGGTGGGGCCTTTGGAGGTAACTAGGTCGTGAGGCAGAGCCCTCATGATGGGATCAGCGTCCTTATGAGAAGAGACATGAGAGAGATGATCTCTTGATCATATGAGGACACGGCAAGAAGGCAACCATGTGAAAACCAGGAAGAAGACTCTCATCAGACATATAATCTACCAGCACCTTGGTCTTGGCTCTCCCATCCTCCAGAACAGTGAGAAATACATGTTTGTTGTCTGAGCCACCCAGTTTATGGTATTTTGTTATAGCGGCCTGAACTGATTAAGACACCTCTGATTTAACTATCAAAAATGACCTTCATATATGGTCAATTAATCAACGACAAAAGAGGCAAGACTATACAATGGAGAAAAAACAGTCTCTTCAATAAGTGGTATTGGGAAAACTGGACAGCTACATGTAACAGAATGAAATTAGAACATTCTCTAATACCATATACAAAAATAACTCAAAATAGATTAAAAACCTAAATGTAAGACCAGATACTATAAAACTCCTAGAGGAAAACATAGAACACTCTGACATAAATTGCAGCAATATTTTTGGCTCCATCTCCTAAAGTAAATGAATAAAAGCAAAAATAAACAAATGGGACCTAATTAAATTTAAAAGCTTTGGCACAGACAAGGAAATCACCTACAAAACAGACAATCTACTGAATGGGAGAAAATATTTGCAAATGATATGACCAATAAGGGATTACTATTCAGCATATATAAACAGCTCATACAACTCAACACCAAAAAAACAAACAACCTAGTCAAAAATGGACAGAAGACCTGAATAGACATTTTTCCAGAGAAGTCATACACATGGCCAACAGGTACATGAAAAGATGCTCGACATTGCTAATCATCAGGGAAATGCAAATCAAAATCACAATGACATATTGCCTCACACTCGTCAGAATGGCTATCATCAAAAAGAACACAAATAACAAATGTTGGTGAGGATGTGGAGAAAAGGGAACCCTCGTGCACTGTTGGCGGGAATGTAAATTGGTGCAGCCACTGTGGAAAACAGTATGGAGGTTCCTCAAAAAACTAAAAATAGAACTACCACACGACCTGGCAATTTCACTCCTGGGTATATATCTGATAAAAAGCAAAACCACTAATTCCAAAAGATACATGCACCCCAAAGTTCATAGCAGCATGATTTGCAATTGCCAAGATATGGAGGCAACCTAAGTGTCCATCAACAGACGAATGGATAAAGAAGGTATGGTGCATATATATACAATGGAATACTACTCAGCCGTGAAAAAGAATTTCGCCATTTGCAGCAACACGAATGGACTTGGAGGGCATTATGCTAAGTGAAATAAGTCAGACAAAGAAAGACAAATACTGTGTGATATCACTTATATATGGAATCTAAAAAATACAACAAACTAGTGATTGTAACAGAAAAGAAGCAGACTCACAGATATAGAGAACAAACTAGTGGTTACCAATGGGGAAAGGGAAGTGGGGAGGGGCAATATAGGGGTACGGGGGTAAGAGGTACAAACTATTAGGTACAAAATAAGCTACAAAGATATATTGTACAACATGGGGAATATAGTCAATATTTTATAATAACTATAAATGGGGTATAAGCTTTAAAAACTGTGAATCAGTATATTGTACACCTGTAACATAAATATAATATTGTACAGCAACTATACTTCAATATTTTTTAAAGTTAAAAAATGACTTTCATAAAGGAGAGAGGAAGGTAAAGGACAGAGCTTCAGAGGGAGAGAGGCTGAAAGACAACGCCTGAATAAATGGCTGACTCTCAGTGAAGTTCAGTCTAGGGTGAATGAGAGGCCATAAAGTGTGGGAAGGCAAATAGCCACAGGACCTTAGGAGAAGCTAAAGCTGCAGGAGGTCTGGGATGTCCACCGGTGAGGAAGAGTCAGGCAGTGTTTGGCCATCCAGACCAGCTAGCTCACAGGCAGAAGTGAGGTCCAGATATGAACAGGCCTTAGGGTCCAGGGATCAAAACAAGCAGGGAGAAAAAGGCAGAGTGCAGAATCCAGACAGGGAGGCTGACAACAAGATCTGAGAGATCTGAGAGGAGGCAAACTACGGATTAATGTAGATGATCATTTCTGGAAATTCTAGTTAGTGACTCACTCTGAACTCCTATAGCATGGTATCACTTGAAATGCACCTGTGTTATAATTACATGCACATTTAATAAGGGCTGCTTATTGAGCCCTTAGTATGTGCCAGTTACTCTTTTATACATACTATATTTAACTCATTTAAACTCACACTAATTCCATGAAGGTAAGTACTGTTATTATTCCTGTCTTACAGATGAGGAAAATCAGAGGTAAGAATGACTTATGTAAAACTGATCCACTACAGGCTGATCTTACAGAAGAAAGGTGCTGGCTTACTGCAGATTTCTATGGAAACTGATCAGGACTGATTGCCTTAAACCATGGACCATAGATAAACACACGTCTTGCCCTTCACCCCCTCTTCTTACTAGGAAGAGCTGGTGCTTCCCCAACCATGAAGGTTGAGGTGATGGATCCTGCCACTGGCTTGTACCCCAGTTCCCTGATCTTGCAGACAGAACAACTAGTGCTACCCTCGATCACGAATGCAGAGCTGGAGAGCTGGAAGGACAGAACTGGAGGCAAGAGCCCATCCCACCATACTGCTTCTGTAATTCCAGGCCCTGATGACTCCAGAGAGGAGCCTGAGCTATCCTGATCATGTAGCTCAAAAGTTCCACAACCCAGTAGTAAGTACAGGGCCCCTCTCCTGAAATCTGATATCCAAATCTGCCAGATTGCTGTGTGCTGTCCTAGGATGAGTAACCAGAGACCCATACACCCAGTCGTTTCCCTGTCTTCTAGTGTTTCCTGGTGAACGCTGCTTCAGAACGTTGCCGTTTGCCACTTTTTTTCCATAATAAATTAAAGCATGGAGAGGAACTTTTGAAAGTCATGTAGCCAATAGGTGGTGGAACTGAGATATGAACTCAGGCAGTCCGGTCTACCATCTCTTGTGCATGACTTCTAGTGGGTAGGTAAGCTTTTGTATCATATGTCTCTGCATTTCCCCATGATGTGTGGCACAAAGACTTGCACATACATTCTCATTAAATACTTGCATGACTGTAACAGTGATGTTAAATAATAAGAGAGGGAGTACTGGTTTAATAAAAACTCTTTCATAAAAGTAGCCCAGCAAAGTCTCTACACACAGGATACGAATGCTTTGCATTTAATCGCTAAGGTGTTTTGAAGTTGAATTCAAATTAATAAATGCTATTGCATCTGTCAGTTAAATGAAAGAGCCAATAAACAACCAACCCTACTTTCCAACCAAGAGGAAATGATCCTTTAAGGAATACAGAGGACTTGAGAGGGTGTATGATCAATGTTAAATTGTGTGATAGACTTTTAGAGTGTTAAGAGATGAGGCAAGAGACAAAGATAGAAATGGTGTAGCTGGCATAAGACTTTCTCACAAATGGGTCCCTAAGTGGATTTAGGAGGAATGACCTGATTTGGATAGAGAAAAAGAAGAGAAAACTTGCTTACAAAGATAATGAAAAGCACAGATGTAGACATGAACACAGAAGGTACTACAGGCCAGTGAGGAAGGGTCATGATCTAAATTAGGGAAACAGGTGAAGTCTAGAAACAGTGAGAGAAGTTAGAAAAAAACATGATAAGACAAACTATACAGTTTCAAACATTATCAGTGGGCACTTGATCTAGAAAGTAATATAGAGCTCATAGGTATAATGAAAGAAAGCAATGCTTTGCACAAATTAATCTGATAGAATTTATGGGATGTAAACCATGATTTAATATAACTCAGGGTGATGAAATTATGCACATGTCATAGGTGTGTCCATATTGAGAAAACTATCAATGTAGTGCAAAACCTGCCAATTGTAAGTCCTATATAAATTGAAATTAAGGCTTTTCTGCAAATCCTGGTGCTTAGTTATAGTATGCTATCAACAAAATACTTGCCAGTTAGTTATTTCTATAACTTGTACTCCACTGCCCAGTGTCTGGGCTTCAGTCATGTTTCTACATCCTCTTTCTTTGTCACTTTTACTTTAAATATGTTTCTGAATGTTCAAGTGTTTTCTATGGTATTTTAACATCAAAATAGTTTCAAAATTTTAATCTAACAAATTTATCAGTCTTTTCCTCGTAATATAATTTTCAGGAACTAGAAGGCTCGAAAAACCATTTCTGATCTGAGATCAGTGTTTTCTAGATTTTTAATTCATTTGTTTATTGTTCACTTGTTTACATATTTTACTTTCAATACTTTAATTCATCTGGAGTTTGGGTGTTTTGGATATAACAACGGTCTGACTTGATTATTTTTAAGTACACTTTTTCATGTATTTGTTGAAAAGTCTACTTCATTCCTAATAATTTGTAATCATATCTTTATTATATACTAAGAATATGATAAATACAATATATGTATATATTTTTTAAAAAAATAATCTGATAGTGATATATACAGTAGAGGATCTTGGCCAAGATGGTGGAGTAGGGAGATCCTGAGCTCACCTCCTCTCACGGGCACACCAAAACAACAACTATTTACAGAGCAACTACTGATGAGAAAAACCGGAATCTACCAGAAAAGATCTTCTACAATTAAAGGTATAAAAAAGGAACCACAATGAGATGGCTAGGAGGAGCGAATTCACAGTGTAGTCAAGACCCATGCCACCAGTGAGAAACTCACAAACAGGAGAATAATTACAATTGCAGAGATTCTCCTCAAGGAGCTAAGGGGTCTGAGCTCTACATCAGGTTCCCCAGCCTGGGGGTCCTACAAGGGGGATTTGAGTCCCTAGAACATTTGGCTTTGAAGGCCAGCAGGGCTTACTTTTGGAAGTCCCAGAGGGCTGTGGGAAACTTAAACAGTGCACACTCAATCTCACACGCTCCAGGACCCAGGGCAGAAGCAGTAATTTGAAAGAAGCCTGGATCAAACCCACCTGCAGATTTTCACCCACCCCTGGCTTCACCCACCAGTGGGTGGGCACCCCAGGATCTCCTGGACCTCAGCCTCACCTACCAGTGGGTGGACACAGACTCCAGGACCACTGCAGCTCCACAGTCTACCTTGTCAGGACCCAGCCAACACACCAGCAGGCCAAAGGGTCTTTAGGATTACTGACTTAAAAGACTTAAAAGACTTAAAGGTATTCCATGCAAATGGAAATCAAAAGAAAGCCAGGGTAGCAATACTTATATCAGACAAAATAGATCTTGTTTTAAAATAGAGTTTAAAACAAAGACTGTAACAAGAAGCACATTATATAATGATCAAGGGATCAATACAAGAAGAAGACATAACAATCATAAATATATATGCACCCAACATAGGGCACCTACATACATAAAGCAAATATTAACAGACACAAAACACAGACTCACAGATATAGAGAACAAACTAGTGGTTACCAGTGGGGAGATGGCTGGGGGGACGGGCAAGATAGTGGATAAGGGATTAAGAGATAAGAACTACTATGTATAAAGTAAATTAGCTACAAGGATATCTTGTACAGCACAGGGAATATAGCCAATATTTTGTAATAACTTTAAATGGAGTATAATCTATAAAAATATAGAATAACAATGTTGTATACCTGAAAGTAATATATTATAAATCAATTATACCTCAATTAAAAAAATTTAATCTTATAATAGTGGTTAAATGAATTGGAAGGAAGACCAATTAGAAGGTTTTTTGTGGACTTCCAGCAGCATGATAATCTGAACTAATGCAGATAGATGCTCCTCCCACTACCAAAACTCAGAAATATGGGATCCAATATTAATGGGTGATGGGCAATGATGGTAAAAAAGAACAATATGATAGATGACATGAAGTATGGGATTTGGGAGGATCAGATTTAAAATTCTAAGGTCCTTAAATGTAGCACGTATACTGGCCTGAAAATACAATACTAAAAGAAGAGGAATAAAACATATTTTCTAACCCAGTAGCAGGAATAAAGAAAAGAATACAAAGGTAGGGAAGGAATAGTCCCCCCTGGAACACGACAATAGAATATGAATGGTATATTCCTTATATGTAATATAGGTATTAAACACAGGGTGGGATGGACACAGTTTCAGAATAGTGGTTTATTCTGGAATTGTTCCATATAAGGAGGGAGGGAAGCAAATGGAACTGGGAGAGGGTTAAAAAAGGCTTCACCTCTACCTGTACTGTTTTTGGTTTCTTGAAAACATCCGAAGCAAGTACCTATATCTCCCTATTAAACCATGGGAGGAGTACATAGATGCGTTTATTCTTTAATTTCATGTTGTATAACAAAACATTTGAAAAGCTATTGAAATAAATGAATCTGACGTGAAGGGTCTAGTTTAGCAATGGACCAGAGCAGCCTTCTAACCTTCCCTTCTGCACTTCCACCCCAGCAGGAATCCCCTACATAATACCCATGAAGCTAGTGTGGCAACGAGAGTGCACATTTTCCAAGTCTCAAAGAGAGGTACTTTCTCACTTTTGTTACTAATGGTTTAAGATTTTATAAGACAAATGCAGTCATGCTTCATATCACTAAAGACAGAGGTTCGTTCTGTAATCTGTTTATAGTGCCCTCTAGTGGCAATTCTGCACCCTTCTCTAATGCGATACCTCACTTCATGTGTTGTATACATTTTCCAACATACCAATGAAACATACATTGAATTTTGTTTTTATTATTAAGCAGATATGAGCAATTCCAGAGTGATTGGCTTTCAATGTTATTATTCATTAATAATTATTTATGAAAGAATCATGCTTTTCTTTTTAACTGTAGGTTGAATCTATTAAATTTGTATAAGTAAAATGTTATCATTATAATACTTTAGAAATGTTGTATTTCACAGGAAACCTGTGGAGAAATGTCAATGCCCTCATTTTCAATCATATGTTTGAACCTTAGGGAAAACACTGAAATAATATGAAATAGTCCTGATGAGGTTTTCTATATTTATCAGAGTTGTGGTGGTTCTTTGTCTGATGATGTTGGTTGACAGCACTACAGGGTTATCAGTCATAATTTCACTTATTATTTAAAACTTGGTTGCAACCTTAGTTCTTTAATTTGAATCTAGCATCTTTTTGGCCAGTGGTTTTTAATTGACTTACCTAAGAAATTTCATGAAAATATAGATGTTTAGGACTTACTCCAGACTTACTGACTCTCTTTACTTGATTTTCTTGATATACTCTCCAGAGAGTCTTAGAAAATTCTGGGTATGTCCTTGGTATATTATGTACCTTAAGTCTCAAGATTATTATATGTAAAAATGAGATTCATCCATTTTTATGAATCAGATGAAACATGTACTGACTTTGAAAATTGACTAATTATTGTCCTTATAGACATTTTATCTAAAATGTTTTTGAAATGACTCCATTATCTTTATTTTACATGCCACAAAAACAACTAAATTTACTTATCAGTTGCAATATTCTTGTTATAAACTCTCATCAGACCTTTTACTTTGAAAACCGTCAATAATACATTTACCACAGCTGTTGTAAGTCTTTATCATCTACAAATAGATTGTGTTTTACTCTAATGCTTTCCTGAAGGTTCTGCAATCAGCTACAGATCAGAGTTTGTGTCTTCAAACAATACTGTCTCAGAATCCCACAGAAAAAGACTCTACCATGTACTTTAAATTAATGATACTTCAAAGAACAGACTTTTGGCAGTAGACTTCTGTTGGCATTGCTTAGACAGCTTTTAGTCTATCACTGAAGACTGAGTTGAGATTTCCAGAGCTCTTTATTTGAGAATAGATGGTGTGATAAAACTGCTAACCCGAGATACAGTCGAACAAGAATTAATTACCTGGGACAAATGAACTCCTGAAGCATGATGTGGTTATATGTTTGGAATATCACTGATATTGTGGGGGTTTTGGGGTTTTTTTTTTTGCGGTACGCGGGCCTCGCACTGTTGTGGCCTCTCCTGTTGTGGAGCACAGGCTCTGGACGCGCAGGCTCAGCGGCCATGGCTCACGGGCCCAGCCACTCCGCGGCACACAGGATCTTCCCGGACCGGGGCATGAACCTGTGTCCCCTGCATCGGTAGGCGGACTCTCAACCACTGTGCCACCAGGGAAGCCCCTGATATTGTTTTAACGTCATACTTTCTGGATATAAAAAGAAGCCCTTACCTCTTAATCTGTCTGTATCCCATAACAATTTAGTAGACTTTGCTTTTACAAAATGAAATAAAACATTTTTAAATGTTATATTTTTTCACTGAACTCCCCTCCCCCCTACGACTTGAATTCAGAAAATATTATTGAGTATCCTTACTTTTCACAGCAATAGAGTTATTTGCAAAGGTTCAACAAGAATCTGGCCTCCTTTTACCAGCCCATAACCAGAAAAATTAATTATGCAATCAAGGTCTTGCCTGGAATGTCATATTTGGGAGAGAGATGCCATTTAACCAGATATGACCAGAGATTTTTGAGGAACTAAAGTAGTCCCCCCAAAACTGGTCTGTTACCCAGCTTACAGGACCTAGCCTTCAGGAGAGTTAAGGAAGGTCACTTCTGGGCAGGCCAGGAAGCTTGGGGTATTTGAGGGACCTGAAGAACAGAGGAACAGAGGAATTTGCTCACAATATGGGTGTTGCCAGTGAAATCTGGAGGAGGTTTCAACTTGGCTAAGTGTCTAACCTCCAGGACAGCCTTTTAAAAGTCCATCTAAGACTCCTTGTGATACTTCCAGGAAAGCAAACTTCAGAAGGCCTATATCATAGGGCTTCCCTGGTGGCACAGAGGTTAAGAATCCGCCTGCCAATGCAGGGGATACGGGATCGGGTCCTGGTCTGGGAAGATCCCACATGCCGCAGAGCAACTAAGCCTGTGCGCCACAACTACTGAGCCTGCGCTCTAGAGCCCATGAGCCACAACTACTGAGCCCACATGCCACAACTACTGAAGCCTGCGTGCCTAGAGCCTGTGCTCCGCAACAAGAGAAGCCATCGCAATGAGAAGCCCACGCACCGCAACGAGGAATAACCCCCGCTCACTGAAACTAGAGAAAGCCCGCGCACAGCAACGAAGACCCAATGCAGCCAAAAATAAATAAATTTAAAATAAATTTATTTAAAAAAAGGCCTATATCATAAATTAATAGCCTGGTTGTTCCTATGTAAATAATCAGGCAAACCTATATGGTCTAGATGCCATCTATATTTTCTGGGCATAAATATTTTGATTAAAATTTATGGTTAAATATGCTATCAATATCTCTAGTTTTTTTTTTTCTGGTCATGAACTGATTCTTTATTAAATTCAACCTAGTTCTTTCTTTATAAATCACTTACTGTATAATTTGTTGGCTCAGTATTTAATATGAATGAGATAGAAAGAAGAATGCAATCTTTAAATCCTCACCAATTCATTGCTTCCTTTGGCGGGGGGATCGTGCATAAGCAGAAGAGAAGATGCAGAATGGTTACAAGGGAAATGGAGTCTAGGAGTCAAAGAACAAAAGCAGAGGAATTAAGGTTGTATTTCAGAAATGTGATACAGTACTCTTGTCAGCAAGTCACCCTCTTTTTTCTCTTCTGCCACAATTGGAGGAAAGGAATATTTCCAAATTTGCACTTAATTCTGAGAAAACAGTACTGTTGCCCCATAGGTATGTTTTACTCCTAGTGATAATGATTTGAGGTAAATTTAGATTTTTATGTCCACAAAACATCTATTATTAATTTCATATTTCTTTTACTATTTTCTATCAAATTCAAAAAAGGAGAATTGGAGAAGAACCAGTTTAAACGAAGTTTTGACTTTGTTCACTATGCCTCACAGCATACTTCTGGCCTTGCTACAGGCTTAAGTATTTTCACATGTTTTCTTGGTGGTTTCCCTCACTTAACTGGTCAAAACTGGTTTCTTTTAATTGAAGTATAATTGACATATGACATTAGTTTCAGATGTACAACATGATTCAATATTTGTTTACATCCATCACAACGGGTTTTAATTACTCTTTTAATAGTTCATATTGTACGCTACACTCCAAGGTGTAAATACATTTTGTTCCAGACAAAAGCAATGAAATGACATTTAAATATATTGGGAATGGAAGTCATAAGTTCTGAAGGCATCTGCTCTGGTGGGCTTTTCTTCTCCTGGGGCACCTGTGTTAGTTCAGGAACTGCAACCACAGAGGCATGAAATGAGGGCTCTTCTAAAAGGTTTCCAACCAGCCTTTACTAGATTAAAATTGGTTTTGTGTGTGCATTTTTAATTTATACTCTCCCTTACTTACTTCCAAAAGTTTCCATGAATTTTCCCCATCATCATAGCACTTCCAGACATAGTCCTCTAATCTCAGTGACGTGGGGGGGTGTGTGGGGAGCAGACAGCTCCACCATGTATGTAGCCCAGTGGTTAAGAGCTTGGACTCTAGGGCTCCACTATTCATATCCCAGCTCCCTACCTATAAGCAAGCGATTTCAATTCCCTCAGTTTTCTAATCTGGAAAATGGGCTTGGTCATAGTACTACTCATAGGGTTGTTGTGACGATTAAATAAGACAGCTGCGGGCTTCCCTGGTGGCGCAGTGGTTGAGAGTCCGCCTGCCGATGCAGGGGACATGGGTTCGTGCCCCGGTCCGGGAAGATCCCACATGCCACGGAGCTGGGCCCGTGAGCCATGGCCGCTGAGCCTGCGCGTCCGGAGCCTGTGCTCCGCAGCGGGAGAGGCCACAACGGTGAGAGACCCGTGTACCGCAAAAAAAAAAAAAAAAAGAGAGAGAGCTGCAAATAAAGAGCTTTTTATATGGCTAGCACATATGAAGCACTCAGAAGTTAGCTGCTATTATTACTACAACATTATTTTTAGCCACTGAGAAGACTTCATTCTCTCACAGAGCTCCAAAACAGGTGTAATAGAAATGGGAAACACTAGGCACGATTTAAAAAAATGGCAAGGCAGCAAACTTTTGATTTGGAGGTCACTTATATTTTCTGTGTGCTTGGTAGAAACTGGCAGCAAAGTTTTAGAAAAATGAACTTTTGTCTACAGCAGTTATAGGGTAACAAGTGATTGGGCTACTTACCTTTCCCCCTTCAGTGTTAGTGGAGGCTCCGTGCCTGGAAGCTAGAGCCAGGATAGCTGAAGTTCTTGATGAGCTCTTAATGAGACTCCTCGGAAGTTCGGTGCCTTTGGAGCGGCCCATCACAGGGGCTTTCCCTTAGGACCCCACTCACTTCACCTACCATTTGAAAAGATCTGAGTTATTATTACGTATTTCTTTTCCATCATGCCTTTCTCCCCAATTATTTTCTATCCGTGCTAATGTGCTAGAAGGGCTAAAAGAAAGCCACCCCTTTCTCATATGGCATGTCTATGTGTCAGCAGCCCATGGGAACTGGTTTTGTTAACATTTATACCCATTATTTGTTGAATCATTATTCTTACTTGTTCACTAAGGGAAGACTTTATCCCCCAAAGAGCCCCCCTCTTCCAAACCCGAGGGAACACTAGGCAGTGTCTCATTTGTTCGCAAATCAGCCTGTGTCTGCTGGGCTGCCTTGGGTGGGTCCTGTTTTGCACATCTGTCATGTGTCACCTCTTGGACCCTGCTGCCCTGCCCAGGGCGCTGAGTCTCGGGCTGCAAGAGCTTCCAGATGCTAAATGGAAAGTCATGCCTGTCAGTCCTTATTGGGCCAGAAATGGGCTGACTGCCACTCTCCATGGAGTTCCGACCTGGTGCGTGACGCTGGGCTGGGTACCAGATGCCAGAATGAACTCACCACTATCCTGTCTCTCCCCCAGGGTCCCTGTACCATCAAATGTCCTTCTCTGAGGCCCTCCCTCCCCTCTGTGAGATCCACTCATGCAAATACCTGCCTGGCAAGTGGATCCACAGTTCCATGGCCAGACTCAACTCAGCCTTCCCTCCCGGCTGTACTCGTCCCACCAGTCAGTTCTTCAGTGCCCCTCTGGTGTGTTCTCCACCCCCTATGGCTTTTCTCCCAGAGGACGACTGGAGGGATAGTCCATAACTCGGGCACCGTGCTGCTCCTCAGCTGGACCCGGGGTATTTCCTTTGCACAGTCAGCAGCTCGCGGACTCTCCAAATCTCCAAGACCGTGTGAGTCTCCTTATGAGGAGAGTTCACAGCTTCCCCTATGAGAAGCTGACCCCTACCCTAGGCCTTTTGGTTCCTACACTGAGCCCTTCATGGGTCCTCCTGATCCCGGGTAAGCCCCTGGTGTGTGTGTGTGTGTGTGTACAAGAGGAAGGTATGGAGCCTGTTTGGAGCTGATGTCTGGCCACCTGGCTGGGTTGATTCCTCCATTCTCATCTCCGGGCGCCCCCTGTTGCTCCAAAGGTTTGGCATTGCTCTCACCTGTCCCACTTCCACCATCTGGAGGGAAAAGCCTTTTCAGAGCTGCTGCTTAGGGCCATGTCCCAGGTCCTTGCTTTGGGTCTGACATGGAGTTGTCTGCAGCTCTAAGGCCTCTGAGAAGCCCACGTGTTGACAAGGTGCCATGTCTCTACCCCGATCCTGCCCCTGTGGCCACCCTTGCTAATTCATCCTTTCCCCACCAGTCCCCGCCACTGTAGCAGCCGGGGCCCCAACGGGACACAGATGGTATGTCAAATTAAGATAATCCAAAGAGGACTTGTTCACAAAAGGACCAAATACATAGGAGTGGGCGGGATGCATGAGAACCACAGTACCAGCAGCAACAGGGTCGTTTCCCCCACCCCACTCCGAGGCCCCACCCCTCCCAGAGGAGGGAGAGGAGATTCAAACCTGGAAGGAGGGAGTCCTGCTGAGCAGGCCCCCTTCGAAGAGGCCGGGATGTTCGGTGAGGTGCGCAGCCAGCCTGGGTGACCTTGCAGAGAGGGAGCCGGGGAACTGAGAACCCAGCCTTCCTCCCTGCTCCTTTCTCTCTCTCTGATCTCCCGCCAGTGGCTCCCATTGGCTGAACCCAGATGGAAGCCAGAGAGCCTGGATGCCTGTTGATGTAATCCGTACTGCTCAGTCCCATGGCAGGAGCAGGATGGAGGGACAAACCAAAGATATCTGGCACATTCAGGGCCCTCGCAGCTCATGAGGAAGAACAAAGCAACAGGTATCAATTTTAGCATCTTATTTAAAGTTGAGCAGATGGCTGTGTATTGGCCCTACCTGGTATTCTTCATGCCGACTGAGAAGATTTTAGCTTCTGGATCACCCAGGGCAGCACTGCTTTTCCCACATAGTGGTCTTCCTCTCAATGACAGTTAAAAAAATAATTGTGGCTGGGTCTACTGCCCTCAGTCTTGGGGCTTTCCCCTTTCAGGACTGTGAGATGGCTCCTCTAGACTTCCAGGCCCCCCAGGCTCAGAGCAGGGCCTACGCTGAGGCTTCTGATTCCCTTTGCAAATGTAGCTGCAGCTCTGCCTGCCCAAGCTCTGGGCTCTCTTCCAGATCTGCCCCATCTTTCTTCGGTGTCTTCAAGTCCTGCAAGTGAATCACCTAAGCAGCTAGAGCTGATGTTCTTAAGCCCATCTTCATAGCTCTGGTGGCAAAACACTGACCCCCTAGGTCTTCCTCCAGTGGTCTTCTGATTCCAGGGGCGCCTCCTCTCTTGGTTGCACTGAATAGTGAGGATTTGCGGTCTGCATTCTTAGGAGGAGATCCCACAGTGACTATAGGTAGCTTCTCCAAGGTGCCCCCACGTGGCCTGGTTTGTCTGATCCTTTTCTATTGCTCCCTCCTCTGCTGCTTTCTGCAAAAGGTTTGCCAAAGGCAACCTTCCTCTCTTTTTAATGACTGCTGAATTCTTTTTTCCATATCTTCCCACGATGTTAAACAATTGCCCATAAACTACAAGACATTAGCTAAATTGGATTCATCCATGAGGACTATAGCAGAAGGTCCTGTCTCCTCCTGTCCTGGCCAGGATCTCCAGGGTTGTACTGCCTAAGGGCATTTTTTTAAACCACCTCCCTCTCTTTAGAGAGAGGTCTTACCATCTTTCCCCACTACTGTCAGCTGAAGGTCATTCTGAGCTAGTCAATCCACTACTTTTTCCTGGTCTGTGAAAGGACATAGGAATTTTTCCAGAGGTTGGTAAATCTAATGCTGATGTATTAAAACCTTTCAGAAGCAGGAGGTCGGCAGGACTGCATATAAAACTTGTGAAATAAAATCCCAGATTTCTGTATATGGTTTCTGTGTTTGGGCTCCCCTAAAAGCAGACCCTAAAATGAAGATTTGGGTGGAGGTTATTAATTTGAGAGGTGATGCCAGGAAAAATGGTGATGGAGTGGGTGAGACAGAGATGGGAAAAAACCCTCAAATATATACAATGCATTTATGAGCAGGTTACTGCTATGGGCACTGGAGTGTAATCCTCTTGGGGGTGACTGAGAAACTTCACAGAACATACCTCAGAATTGCAGAATTGTCCTGCCGAGGAGAGAAATTTGGGCTATTTATGTACAAACTTCTGCCCCTCTTTGGTTGAAGGTGGATGCCGGGATGTTAATTCCCTTGCACCTCGAGGCAGCCCTGCACAAAGGTGCCCCCTCATCCAGAGAACGCCCTCAGGCAGAGAAGCAGAGCCCATCATCACCGAGGGAATTGTTTGCAGCTGAGTTCTGGCCTGGGCAGTGTCAGCATTAGTTATTTTCTTCTTCCGAAGAAGCATAAACAAATATTCTTTTCTAAGAATAGTGCATTTTAAAAATATGGGGACTTCCCTGGTGGCGCAGTGGTTAAGAATCCGCCTACCAATGCAGGGGACACAGGTTCGAGCCCTAGTCCAGGAAGATCCCACATTCCGCGGAGCAACTAAGCCTGTGCGCCACAACTACTGGGTCTGTGCTCTAGAGCCTGTGAGCCACAACTACTGAGCCTATGTGCCACAACTACTGAAGCCCGTGCTCCTAGAGCCCATGCTCCTCAACAAGAGAAGCCACTGCAATGAGAAGCCCATGCACCGCAGCGAAGAGTAGCCCGTGCTCACCGCAACTAGAGAAAGCCCGCACGCAGAAACGAAGACCCAACACAGCCAGAAATAAATTATAAACAAACAAACAAACAAATAAATAAATAAAAATTCCTTGGATTTGAACGGATTTGAATACTTACAAAGACCTTTAAAAATAAAAATATGTAGCATGTTAATCTTTTGGAGCTTTGTGTTTTCCCACCCACTTTTCCTACCAGCTGTGTCTCATGATAGGAAGGAAGATGGAATCAAGGCATCTGGAGTTGCTGTCACCATGTGTGGGTTTGTAATCCTCTCCACAGTAAGCACGTGGTTCATCATCCCCCGAAATTTCCCATGTTCTTCATGGACAGACCTCAGCAGGACGGCATCAACGGAAACATCGGGCTGACATGCCTGGAATATCCATCCTTGCTCCCAATGCCATTGGAAACAACTGAATCTCTGGAAAGAAAAACGTTTGATTTTCCTTCCCATTGAGATGAGATTGTTTTTTAAAAAAATAAAACAAAATTATATATTTAAGGCGTACAACATGATGGTTTATTATACAGAGTGAAATGATTACTATAGTCAAGCTAATTGACTTATCTCACATAGTTAACCATTGTGTGTGTGTGTGTGTGTGTGTGTGTGTGTGTGTGTGTATGTGTGTGTGTGTGGTGAGAGGACCTGAAATCTACTTATAAGTGAGGTCAGGCAGTTTTTTTTCTTTCTGTGTCTGGTTTATTTCATGTAGCGTAATGCCCTCCAGGTTCATCTATGTTGTTGCAAATACCGAGATCTCCTTCTTTTCTGAGGCTGAATAATATTCCGTTGTACACGTAACATACTACAATTTCTTTATCCATTCATTGTCGACCATATCTTGGCTATTGTGAATAATGCTGCAATGAACGTGGGAGCTCAGATGAGGTACTGATTTCATTTCCTTTCGGTGTACACCCAGAAGAGGGATTGCTGGATCATATGGTAGAAAAAACTCTTTTTGAACCACTTGGTCAGGGGTACAGCTTTTCCACTATGCTTCTGCTTGAGCTACTGCTGGTCCCACAGCCTCAAATTACATGAGTGATTTGCATGGAGAAAGAAAGAGAAAGAAGAAGTTTCTCTGAGGGGGTAATAGGGCAAGATTACTACCTTCTTCATTTCCCTGTTTCCCAGCCCGGCATCAGGGACTAGCTCTGATTCCTGTGTTTCCAGGTAGTCAATGGCAGTTGAAGTAGCTGTTGATATTAGGGATCTGAGACTTGGGGTATGAAGCATTGCATCCCTAACTTTAGAGGGCCAAGTGTGACACAGCTGGAGAGATGTTTTCTCTGTTTCTGTGTGGTGCCTTGTACAGTGTCTAGGGAGAAAGAAGAGCCAGAAGCCACATGTCCCTTTAGCACGTGGAGGGATTTGCAGCTCTGGGAACTCAGGAGGGCTCTGGCAGGCGGGGAGGCCTCCCTGAAGAAGCTGGAAGCAGCAAACAGAGCTAGGAAGGGCAAAAGGGAACCTGCCCACCACCACTCACTTCTCCAAGGTGTTGTGGGAGAGCCCAAGGGGTATTAGGTTTGCTCAAGACACATGTCCTGTAGGGGTAGGTTGGGGCCAGTGAGCCAGCAAAGTGAGAAGAAGGGTAAGCTTGGCAGCATAAGGATGAGACTTGAATATAGGAGGCCTGGAATATTCCGGTTGCAATCAGAAAAATATCATGTCCTTAGCAATTTCACTAAATGAAAGTCATAAAATCTGTCTCTCTTTCTGTTAACTCCTGTTCTTTCTGCTTTTAGCACTCTCCAACTGCAGATCAGAGGCAAAAAGAAATCAACTTCCAGCAAGCGGAATAAATGGTGATTAACTTCTTCCCTTTAATCCTTTAGCTAACAGCAGTGAATATCATGCATGAGTTTGATGATCCCAGGTGGAACCAACTCATTTGTGTGGGGGGTTGGGCAGCTCTGCTGGGTGTCTGCTTTATTTTCATGGGGGCTTTCTTCCTGAGCCCCAAGTTTTAGTCAGTAGCTATAATTATGATGATTAATTATAGAAAGCGGTGTTAGCCAACTCATTTTAATTTACTATCACTTTTTTTTTTTTTTGGCTGCGTTGGGTCTTTGTTGCTGCGCATGGGCATTCTCTAGTTGCAGCAAGTGGGGGCTACTCCTCGTTGCAGTGCACGGGTTTCTCATTGTGGTGGCTTCTCTTGTTGCAGAGCATGGGCTCCAGGCGTGCAGACTTCAGTAGTTGCAGCACACAGGCTCAGTAGTTGCAGCACGTGGGCCCTAGAGTGTGAGGGCTTCAGTAGTTGCGGCGTGTGGGCTCAGTAGTTGTGGCGTGGGGGCTCAGTAGTTGTGGCGTGGGGGCTCAGTAGTTGTGACTCACGGGCTCTAAAGCACAGGCTCAGTAGTTGTGGTGCACGGGCTCTAAAGCACAGGCTCAGCAGTTGTGGTGCACGGGCTTAGTTGCTCCGCAGCATGTGGGATCTTCCTGGACCAGGGATTGAACCCCTGCCCCTACATTGGCAGGCAGATTCTCAACCACTGTGCCACCAGGGAAGTCCACTACCACTTAACTTAAAAAAAATTCAGATGGGAGAAAATATAAGCCATACTTCTCTTTAGAGGTTTAGAGGATATATAAAACAAAGCTTTGACTTTCTTCTTAACCATGGAATTATTCCCATTATCAGAAAGAATTGAGGTTTCTATCCAAATAAAAGCCTAGATACTCACTAAGTCTATTGTGCTGGACAGCATTTTTCTTTTGGTGTTGCAAGAGTCATTAGTGTCCCCAAAAGTGTTCTATGGTTAAATGAGTGGTAACCAATGTGTTAGATAATGTCAAACGGGTTTGATTACTGCAAGATTACTTCTCAAAGACTAGTATGCTCATGTAGGTAGTCTGATTTCCATGATAAGGGAATATGAATGGTCACTTCATGGATAGATACGTTTGGGATACTGTCAGTATATCTTGCAGAAGGCTGGTGCTCTAGAACATAATTTTGAAAATGCCACGTATTATAGACCACCACCACCCAGATCCCCTTTTAAGGTAAGACCTGCTGCCCAGATGCAAGGAATGTGATAGCAGACTGTCTTCAGCTGTCTGCTTCTCCAGACTCTGCCTCAGCTGCAAAGAGCCTCCTTACCCTTCCATGAGCAACCCATCCAGTGGCTGAGCAAGGTGGGTATAAAGGACCCATCCTCTCGTCCAATCCTAACTGTAAATACTTGCTCCAGAGCTCCTGAGTGGGTTGATCCAGGCTTTGTTAAGTCTGCATCATTGTTTGACTTCTCCCTCTGCCCAATGCTGTTTCATCTTCCTTTCACAGGTCTTGATCCCCAATCAACATCTTGTACCCCAGACTCTGTCTCAGCATCTGCTTCTATAAAACCAAACCTCTGACATTATGTAGATTAAAACACCTGAAATTACTGTACTTTATGAATCAAGGATACTTATGCAATGGATAGAATGTTTGTGTCCCCAAAATTCATGTTGAAGCCTATCTCCAATGTGATGGTATTTGGAGGTGGAGTCTTTGTGAGGTGATTAGGTCGTAAGGGTGAAACCTTCATGAATAGGATTAGTGCCCTTATAAAAGACCCCAGAGAGCTCCTTTGTCCCTTCTACCATGTGAGAGCAAAGTGAAAACTGGGTCCTCACCAGACATTGAATCTGCTGGCACCTTGATCTTAGACTTCCCAGCCTCCAGAATTGTGCAAAATAAATGTTTATTGTTTAAGCCATCCAGTCTATGGTATTCTGTTATAGCAGCCTGACACCTTAAATGCCAATTTTACTGACATGCTATTAATTTTTAAGGTAGGAAGAGTTAAACCTTGTTAAATTACATATAACCAAGCATTTAGTACCTAGGTTATTTATAAATCGAATACCTCCTATAATGTTATTCATTTACTCAATTATCTAATACAATTAATTAGAAGCAATGTGTCTATTTCACAATATATTTCAAGTTCTAATATAACAAAGTCCAGGGTACAAAAACTTGTTTACCTCAAAGTGGCTGAAATACTTCACATATGTAACAGTATACAGTAAAACTGATGAGTTACAAAAACCCAGTCTTCCCTCTTGAGTTTTCCCTTTATTCTCACATGATTACTACACTCAGAGTACTTCACTTCTGACACTTCTAGTCACCAAATGTGTGGGGTTTTTCCTCATACCAAGCAATTCTGCGATACAAGCTGGCTGTTTTATAATTTAACTCAATTCTGATACTCTCTGCCTAGAGATAGTGTCAGACCCCATAGGTTAAGGGCTCAGTCCCACGAGGCTGCCCCCCAACTCCACTTCAGATGTCAGTTTCAAGTAGTAGGTTCCCAGGTTACCCACAACTCTGTCTGACTTGGCTACAAATCAAAAGTGCCCATGACTTCCTCCTCCCTTGGATTGGATTAATTGCCAGGGGGGCTCACAGAACTCAGGGAAACAGTTAACTATGTTTATAGTTTATTAAAGGATGTGATAAAGGATGAGCAGATAAACAGCCTGATGAAGAACTACATAGGGCAAGGTCTGTCCCTGTGGAGCTGAGGTGCGTCACCCTCCTGGTACGTGGCTGTGTTCCCCCACCTAGAAGCCCGCAGAACCCCATACAATTGAAATTTTATGAAGCCTTCCTCATGTGGGCATGATCAATTATTAATTCCATTTCCAGCCCCTCACCCCTCTCTGAAAAAGTATATGTGTGAGGGGGAGCTGAAAATTCCAAGCCTCTAATTATGGCTCGGAGTTTCTGGTGACCAGCCCCATCCAGGAGCCATCCAGAAGGCTGTCCAGAGTCACCTCAACAGAACAAAAGATCGTTCTAGGGCTCTTATCACTTAGAAATTTACAAGGGTTTCAGGAGATCTGTGTCAGGAAACAGGAGCAGAGATGAGTGTACACATATACACATGTATATGTGTGTATGAAATTATTATTTCACAACAAAATTGTTAATACTATTACCTAAATAAAACAAATTCAAGCTAATGGAAAGTCTGTCAACTAATTGGCCAAAGATCCCACTGTTGAACTAAAGCAGGTTTAATTGGAAGGAGTTCAGAGTCTTAGAAATATTTAAGAATGTAAAGAAAAATTCTAGACATTTTCAAAACAATTCATCCCATTACGTGTTGATGGCTCGGGCACTTCTAATCCTTCTATGCTACAAATAAACATAGCCATAATAAGAAAGAAGAAAATAATCGATTTGTTAGTGATGAAAAAATTCATATTTTAAGGCAAGACAAGAAAAATTTAAACATAAAATGTTTCTTTGCCCATTTGGACCTCCTTCCTCCCCTCTAGTGTGCATTGTACATCTGCATTAACCAGACCTCCCATGGCAGAAATACCTAACCATAAAGATCGAATCTTCTTCTTCCGGCACCAGCCATGTAACTCCTTAGAAGAAAACATTCCTTTCTCAGTCCTGTAAGGGATGACGATGATCCACCACTTGCCTTGTACATGCACACATCTTTGGTGAACTTTATACAATGATAATGTATCATTTCCCTTAAAGACAGCAACTGGTGCAGAAAAGACTTGTCAGACTATCTAGGGAGATACTGGACCACATCTAATGGAAGTTCTTAGCCTAAACACTTACTTATGACTTTATTAATGTTACTAGCTATATTGCTTGTATTCTGCCTTTTTTTGTTTCTGTTTTTTTTTGCGGTTCGCGGGCCTCTCACTGTTGTGGCCTCTCCCGTTGTGGAGCACAGGCTCCGGACGCGCAGGCTCAGCGGCCATGGCTCATGAGCCCAGCCGCTCCGCGGTATGTGGGATCTTCCCAGACCGGGGCAGGAACCTGTGTCCCTTGCATCAGCAGGCGGACTCTCAACCACTGCGCCACCAGGGAAGCCCCTATTCTGCCTATTTTACAATATTATTGTTTCTTGCATTACCAAATGTGTGACTGAGTCTCGGATAAAAATAATGCTGACTAGGCGACTTGAAATGATTGACCAAATATATAGTTCTGTAAGATCAACGACTGTAATAGTGTAACTCTAGGTATGGGAAGAAGCAACAAGAGGGAACAATTTCCTGGACCACAACAGACTAGTAAGACAGGGAGTCCACAGGCTTTTGGCTACTGTTAACATGGCCTAGTCCAATGATAGCACATTGAGTGGCCTACTGATAAAATCCTTGCCTGACCTGGGAATGAACATTCTTAGCACGATGGCACAAACCCGTAACAAAATGCCTCCCAAACCTTGGTCAAAATTAAGACTGAAAGGGGAAGGATTGTAAAATAAAGAATGTTGTCCACCATCCAGTTCCATAAGAATCAAGTCATTGGCCAATGCAGTTGCTGACCTACAGTAACCCAGAAAGGATTAAGGGTGAAGATCAGGATGATACACTTTGTGCTCTAGGAATACAGCAGAACTGGCCCTCAGATAGTTAGGTGTTTTCAGGAAAAAGTGTTAGGAATCCAGTTTCTTGCATCTTCCCATACTTAGAAAAGCACTAAAGCCATTAACTAAGGTATCTGTTCCTTGCGAATGCAGTAACCTTCTACCAAGATGTGTGCCTGATTGCATGTACTCTTTTGTCAAAATCAGATATATACTGGCCTCTCCCCTTACCTCTTTGGAATAGTTCTCAGAGCTTTCTGAAAGACTGTCTCCCAGGTTATCATCCTCAGGTTGGATCAAATAAAAATTTCCTTCTCTTTTTAGATTGTCTACGGATTAATTTTTTGTTGACATTATAATAAATGAAACAAAATAAATGGAAGAATGTGAGTTGAAAAGCCAGAAGTAGAAATGAAAAGGGACTAAAAGAAAGATCTCCATACTGATACAACTTTAGCCTAAGCAGTTTAACCAAAGAGGAAAAGAAGGACAATCAAAACATGCAAGGTTCTTCTACATAGGAAATAGGGAGGTGATAGTGAAGAGACATGGGGTCAGGAAACTCCCCAGGGGTCCTATCAAGGGACAGAGTTAGCAGAGGACAACCTGAATAGCATCTCAAAGGACTCCAGAGTGAATGGAAGGGACAGACAGCCTGCAAGCAGCCACTCATGGGTTTGGGACATTCATGTGTGTTTAAATCAGGAAAGTAAAGCCCAGTAAAAATATCCCCTGGTGTTCTTCTGTTCCCACTCTCCAACCAAGTGGGAGCAGACAGCAACAATTCATAGAATTAGATGGGAAAGCCATTGGGTTTCATGCCTTTTTTTTTTTTGTATCTGCTGTTAATCCCAAACTCCTAATTTATCCCTCCCCCACTCTCTTTCCCTTTGGTAACCATGAGCTTGTTTTCTATGTCTGTGAGACTGTTTCTGTTTCATAAATAAGTTCATTTGTGTCATATTTTATATTCCACATATAAGTGATATCATATGATATTTGTCTGTCTCTGTCTGACTTACTTCAGTTAGTATGATAATCTCCAGGTCCATCCATATTGCTGCAAATGGTATTATTTCATTCTTTTTTAAAATTAATTAATTAATTTTGGGGGGGGCTGTGTTGGGTCTTTGTTGCTGCATGAGGCTTTCTCTAGTTGTGGTGAACGGGGGCTACTCCTTGCTGCAGTGCGCAGGCTTCTCATTGTGGTGGCTTCTCTTGTTGCGGAGCACAGGCTCTAGGCGTGTGGGCTTCAGTAGTTGTGGCTTGTGGGCTCTAGAGCACAGGCTCAGTAGTTGTGGCGCATGGGCTTGGTTGCTCCGTGGCATGTGGGATCTTCCCGGACCAGGCTTGAACCCGTGTCCCCTGCATTGGCAGGCGGATTCTTAACCACTGTGCCACCAGGGAAGTCCCTATTTCATTCTTTTTAATGGCTGAGTAATATTCCATTTGAGATATACATACATATACATATATATATATATATATATATATATATGGCATCTTTATTCATCTGTCCATGTCTTGGCTATTGTAAATAGTGCTGCTGTGAACATAGGGGTGCATGTATCTTTTTGAATTATAGTTTTCTCCAGATATATGCTCAGGAGTGGGACTGCTGGATCATAAGGCAACACTATTTTCAGTTTTTAAAGGAACCTCCATACTGTTCTCCATAGTGGCTGTTATCAATTTACATTCCCACCAATAGAGCAAAAGGTTCCCTTTTCACCACACCCTCTCTGGCATTTGTTATTTGTAGACTTTTTAATGATGGCCATTCTGACTAGTGTGAGGTGGTAGCTCATTGTAGTTTTGACTTGCATTTCTCTAACAATTGGCAGTGTTGAGCATCTTTTCATGTGCCTATTGGCCATCTGAATATCTTCTTTGGAGAGATGTCTATTTAGGCCTTCTGCCCATTTTTTGATTGGGTTGTTTACTTTTTTGTTATTGAGTTGTATGAGCTGTTTGTATATTTTGGAAATTAATCCCTTGTTGGTCGTATCATTTGTAAATATTTTCTCCCAGTCTGTAGGTTTTCTCTTTTTTTTTATGGTTTTCTTTGCCGTGCAAAAGCTTATAAGTTTGATTAGGTCCCATTTGTTTATTTTTGCTTTTATTTCTATTGCCTTGGGAGACTGACCTAAGAAAACATTGGTACGATTTATGTCAGAGAATATTTTGCCTATGTTGTCTTCCAGGAGTTTTGTGGTATCATGTCTTATATTTAAGTCTTTAGGCTGTTTTGAGAGTTTCATGCCCTTTAATGACATGAAGTTGCTAAGGAGAAACAGTATAGAAATTACCATTTTATTGATTTTATTATTACATAAGTATCTTTAATTAGTTCCAAATAATCATAATTTACATTTATTTCATTCTTAGTATGTGTCCACCAACATATATGTTAAATTTTTAAGTCAGGTTTTCAAGTGGTTTGATATCAGAGCTACTCATCTCTCCCTCAAGCCTACATATTTTCCTAGAGGGTTTCTTGTCTGTAACCCAGGAAGAAAGACAAGTTAGGATGTTAGAGTTAAGTCCACAAATATATGGACTGAAATATGGGGGATCAGGAAGACGTGGGAACAGGGACCCATTTTCCAAAGCTGATTACTGCAGAAACAGATAGCCAATGTTCCAGGCATGACAGATGGAAGCACAGCACAGGGGAACCCATTTTTCCAAGATGGACAAACTGAAAGATGTAAAAAGAAGTGAAGAGAAATGTCTATTTCATATTATTAAATAAAAGTATATACGTGTATCATTTAAGTACACGGATAACTTATATGTGGAATGTAAAAAATACAACAAACTAGTAAATATAACAAAAAAGAAGCAGACTCACAGATATAGAGAACAAGCTAGTGGTTACCAGTGGGGAGAGGGAAGGGGGAGGGGCAAGATAGGGTTAGGGGATTAAGAGTTACCATCTGTTATGTATAAAATAAGTTACAGGGATATATTGTACAACACAGGGAATATAGCCAATATTTTATAATAATGATAAATGGAGCATAACCTTTAAAAATTGTGAATCACTATATTGTACACCTGTAACTTATATAATATTGTACATCAACTATACTTCAATAATAAATAAAAAATAAATACACAGGTAAGAGCCTAAGGGATTCCTATTGTTAAAAAAATTTAAACATGCAGAAACACCAAATTTCGCTGTAACTTGGCCTCTATTTTCAGATCTTTAAAATACCTTTGCATTTTATATATCTATAATGACACAGTTAAATATCTATTGAAAATGTGGAGCTTTTTCACATCTTAAATAAATGGTGTCATATTGCACATATTCTGCAACTTAAATTTTCACCCAGTATTTCTGGAACATTGTTCCACAACGTTCACATTAAAAACCAAACCAAACCAAAGTAAACCAAAAAATTCAGCATGCTATTCCACAGTATGAATGTACCATGACAGATGTCATCAGTTCCCTACTGATAGGCACTTAGATGATTTCTAAGATTTCCCTTATTGGTACCGTGGTGAACATAATTGTACACCCCTTTTTGTACATGTGAGCTACTGTTTCTCCAGAGCAGAGTGTTTCCTATCATATACTATTTCTAGCACAGACAAGCCTGTCTGTAAGGATCCAAATTCTACTCTGTCCCTTTTCAGCTGTGTGTTGGGCAAATTACTTAACCTCTCTGTGCCCTTGTTTCATTTCCTCAAATTAGGTAATAATAAAATGTCTTTATAGGATTCGAGTGATGATTAAATGAGCTGATATAATATCCTAGGAACAGTGCCAGAGACATTTTGAGGGCCATAGAGCATTAGGTACTATTGTTACTCAGACAAATTATACAAACCTCTTATGTTTTAAGTAGATGATTCTGGGAAGGTAGTCAGGGGCTGGCTGTGCAGGCTTTGTTTGTTCAGCACTCTCAGGACAACAACAAAAAAACCCTTCCCATGACACAAGATGTGAAAGGAGAGGTGGCCAGATTTATTTTAACAATACTAACATGATTTTATTTACTCTGCAACCAATATACGCCAGGCCCTTTGTTACTAGACATCTCAATGAATTCTCGAAACAACCCTCTGTGATATGGCCTGTTTTATGCCCATTTTACAGATGAGATAAACCAAGACCCAGAGTATCAGGAATGACACTAATTTACTTCTTTAAACTTACTTCCTCTGTGCATTTACACACACCCATACATATATACACACTCAGATATATATGTGTGTATATGTATGTAGATCTGTTTATGTGTATACACATAAGTGTAACTATAACATGTAACCTGGTAGGTCAGATTCTTTGAAAAAAACTCTATTATTTCAGTGTTTTACCCCCACCCCACAAAGGGAACAGGAGGTTGTCTCTGACCTAAGTATTTGAATAAAGAATCAGACAAAATGAAGAACAGTGAGAAAAGTGTGAAGAGATCCTCTTCTACAAGGTCTGGGATGACCCAGAGCTCCGGCCTTGAGGTGCATAGGCTCAACATGGGCTCTTAGAATTTCTGACTTTCTCCTGTGCTGTGGGCTGCAAAGCCCTAGTTAGAGCTCAGAGAAGCCAGGATTGAGGCATTAAAGGAGCCCAGGGCAGGACCCTGATTTGCCAGATTACTGATAAAAGTAGCTAAAAGATATGCTGGGCCTCTAGGCCTCAGAAACAAGCGTAGATTTTCCCGAGTGGAGATCCCTGATTCAGGGTATCATAAGGATCAGAGGATGAGGCTGGAATTGAGGAATCTTGCCTAGCGAAGTTTAGGCTGGGTGTCCAGTAGGGACAGACATCTCCGTCAGGTTGGGCTAAGGCTGTAGGGCCAGGCAGAGGTGGAAGCAGAATTTGGGTAGAACACAGCCACCTTCCTCTTGGCTGGAAGAGTCTGGCCTTGCCTCCATAATGACTGCCCCATATCATGAATCTCCTGCTTTTGCATCCTTCATTTAATTTGCCAATTCTTAAACCAAACCTGATTTTTGAGGCCAGTTCCTTCTGGGCAGTGTAACCTGGAAACATGACTTTCCTAAACAGGAACTATTTTGTTTTGTCTGCAGATTGGCCTTGACTGAGGTGCCTTGTTAATTTCCGCTCCTCTAGGTGACTGGGATGAATGCCGGTGGGCTCCGGCTGTCATTCTTCTTTGATCCCTTGAGAGTCCCTCTGTGGAGTCGCTGCTTACCTACTGTGACTCTTTAATCTTCCTGAGGCAAACATGAATAGAAAGATACTTTGTGTGATCTCAGAAACGAATAGATTGTAAATCACCTATACTTCAATAAAAAAATTTTAAAAAAGGAAATGAATAGATCTTTCCAGTATTGTATTAAGAATGATTTCTAAAAATATTTTTATTACAGCATATTTGGTGGATAGATAGAAGGAAAGCAAAAGTAATGATGATACAAAACTAAAACACCCAGACTCCTGTAATTATTAACTGCAGCAAATTATTTCAACACTTAGTGGTTTAAAACACTTATTATCTTTTTAATGTGGGTCAGAAGTTCCATAGTGGCTTAGCTGGGTGGTTCTGTCTCAGGTTCTCTCATGAGGTTGCAGGAAAGGTGCGATCAGGGCTGCAGTCATCTGGAGACTTCACTGGGGCTGGCGGATTCTCTTCCAAAACGGTTCATCCACATGGTGATGGTTGTTGAAAGGAGGCCTCAGTTCCTCCCAATGTGGGACGGTGGCAGGATTCCTTCACAGGGAGCAACTGAAGAGAGAGTAAGGTGAAAGCCTCATCGCCGCTTGTAATCTAGCCTCGGAAATCACACACTGTCATTTCTGCAACGTGCTCTTAGTTACACAAGGCAGCTGGATTGAATGTGACACATTACCAGCAGTCAAGGATCCTTGAGAGCCATTTTGGTGGCTGACTACCACACTAATCAAAAGAAATTGAGATGGAATTCAAACAGAGGAGGTAGATCACGGTGGCTAGATTGTGTCTCCGGTAGTAAGGCTGGAAGGAATTGATATGGAGAGGTCCGTAGAGGGCTCCGGTTCCAAGGTAACCTGACCAGTGGTGCAGTCCATGTACACTTCTCAGGACGAATTTAGGCCAGGCTTGGAGCTGGTGCTCTTAGGAGACACGGCTCAGGATAATTTCCTGCTGACATTGATGCCCGATCTTTTTCATTCTTCTCTTGATAGATCTCAGTAGTTACATTTAGTATATGGTTCTTCTCCATCATTTCAAAATGTGCCTAATTTTCAAAGAATTCCCATTCCTCTTTGAAAAATGTTGTATTTTCTTATTGCTCCAATGCTTCAGTAACTGGAAAACTTCTCTTGTCCCTGGCTATTGCCTTTCTTTACTAAAAAACGGTACAACCCAACTCAAGGAAATTTTATTCTGAGTGTTTATCTCTAGTCTTCTTTTTCATTATTTGTCTCCTGCACTTATCTGAGAATTTAAGAAATGAATCTTTTATCTTTGTATAGCCAGTGCTTTTTCCAGACCTGGCACATAGTAGGTATTAAATTAATATATGTTGCTAAAATATATTTGAACATTAGAGGCCACCAAACATGGAAATATATTCTGTAGTTTATTCCCTCTGCTGCTTACAGAGCCAGTGAAGCACATTAAAAAACAAACAAACAAGAAAACCAGTTTATTTTTAATTGCTTCAAAGTTATACCTTTACATTTTTTTCTTTTTTGGTTAACTTAGCAGAAATGCCCATTTCCTCCATAGAATAAGAGGATTTTCCCAATTAGTGTTAATGATCTCCTGCCCTGGCTCCCTTTTTCCACATTGTCTCGGGGAATTTTCTTGGTGATTTTCCATCCCTTTCAGAGTTAATGTTGTGGATGGCGGGTGGGCTGGGGGAGAGTATTTGTAGAGCTATGTAAGGGGTATAATTAGGATGGTGGTTTTGTGGCCCTGACTCTCCCCTCTCTTTGAAGATGATGTAAAAAATCTATGAATTAGTTGTCCTTGTGGCAAAAGAGTAAAAGCCTAGGTTAACTCAAGAAAAGATAAGAAATTTATTAATAGGGCCCCATGGAAGTCATGGATGAAAAAGAAGTCAGATCTCCGGAAGAGAGTGGAAACAGGTAGCAGGAAACCAACAATACCCACCACCCCAATCTCTACATAGACTGTTTTCCTCTTCTCTTCAACCCCCATGGATGGCCAAGTATGGCCACTGAGTTAATTGTGTCCTCTGGGAAGCAGACACAGCATGATGTAGATCTGACCCCTGCCACAGGAAAGTGGGGAGGAAACAGGATCAGGCAGGGAGAGCCTCAGACCGGGATGCAGACATGATGGGGGCTCCAGAGCGAAGACGATCTGTAAGAGATCCGTGTTAACAGAAACATCCAGGCTCTAGAGCCCCCATGATGCTTAGTCATGGGAGGAGGGGTTGCCTAGAACAAGTGCGGCCTCAGCTCAAAAGCTGAAGGCTGTCACATTTCTCACTTCTGGAAGTCGTCAGCTAACAGCACACTTGCATCTCCCAGCTCTGTCTTGGAGGGAAAATTGAATCGTACACTTCTGTGGTTGCCACAGCCATCAAGAAATCAAATGTTTCCTTGTCGTTGCAAATCAAAACTAAGGCTATTCCTAAAGGTTGTAATAACGTTCTGCTCTGGTAGCCCTGGGGGCATTGCATCACTCTATACTTTTCCTCCATTCTGCCCACCTCTGTAGCAGTCTGTGTTTTGAACTCTCCTTAAATGACTCAGCTTGCAGATGCCGCATTTCCTGCTGGGAACTTGACTGACACATGTAAGGCAATGACCTGGGACAGTGTTTTGGAAATCTGGGAAAAAGTTTCAGTGGGTAAATGTCAAGCGGTGTGTGTGTGTGTGTGTGTGTGTGTGTGTGTGTGTGTGTGTGTGTTTGTGGGAAGGGTAGGAAGGAGGAGATGCAGGCAGTGAAGTTGTAAAGGTAGGTTCCTTGGAGGTTACAGTCTTGAAGGCAGTAGAGTATCAAAGTCTACACTTTTCAGGGGTTGGGAAAAGTATCGTATAGTGTTGTGAGAAATGAAAGTAATACATTCCATAAAAGCACATCCTGTAACTACCATGATGTATCACAAGGAGTTGCTTAAGAGATGGCTAGATTGTTGCAATGAGATGTGGGGACACGGTAAAGTTAATGTTTTGTAGAAGGAAAGAAAGAAATGAACCCTTGAGTATTTGCCCTGTGCTGGTGTCCTGACATAACATTTCACTCAAGGAGACAAGCCTATTGACTTTGTTTCTTTCAAGCTATGAAGCCCATGAGCTGGCCATGAGACAGTGTATCTTGCTCTGGGGCTTAGAAAAAGACATCTTCAGAATGGTGTCCGCTGTGAGGATTCCCGCTGACGTATACAGAGGTAAAGAAACCACTGGGGTTTTTTCTGCCTTTTGACTATTACTGACCAATTGCTGTGGGTGGTGAGTTTCTAATATGAATTTTAATTAATTCCCACTGGGTCTTACTATCAAAACACTAAGCATGGCTTCTGCACATGTAGACAATTCATGCACCCAGTTTCTTAGCTGTCGCTCTAGTTCCTCCTGTGACCAACAAACTGAGCACTTTATATGCCACAGGCCACCTTTTATTTTTATGTAAGACTACTTAGAACAGTGTCTGGTACTAGATGCTCTATATATGAACTCAATTGATCTTCAAAGAACTCAATGAGGTGGATACTAAGTTACATGTCCAGGTCAGAGGTGGAGTCAGGATTTGAACTCAGGCAACTGGCTCTGTAGCTTATGCTCTTGACCGTCATGCAACAGGGCCTCTCCTGAGGTTTGAATGGGTGGGCCATATGCGCATGTGAGCAGATTGCACCAGTTGGGTAAGCCTTCATTCTTCCTCCAAAAGCGCCTCCAAAGAGGACTTTCTGAGTCTAGGCTATAAAAATACCAACCTGAGTTTTTTTTTCACCTGCAAGATCTTTCACCTTAGATCTTAGTTGTTGTCTGTTTTGCAAGCAAAACGGAAAGTCTAGTCAAGTATGTTCCTCTAGAATTCCCATCAAGGCCAGGAAAATAGCACAGGAAGCTGCTTATGGATTTGAGGAACCATAAGAAGATCCTTCTGCCCCCAAATATGTCTCTAATAGCTTGGATTGTGTCTGAAATGCCCCTTCTTGGAGTTAGTCCTTCAAGTCATGGATTCATTGGAGTCTTGAGCCCCAGAATAAATTTCTCAAAGCTCCTTTGCCAATAGGTATCTGCTGGGCTTCCCTGGTGGCGCAGTGGTTGAGAGTCCGCCTGCCGATGCAGGGGACACGGGTTTGGGCCCCGGTCCGGGAAGATCCCACATGCCATGGAGCGGCTGGGCCCGTGAGTCATGGCCGCTGAGCCTGCACGTCCGGAGCCTGTGCTCCACAATGGGAGAGGCCACAACAGTGAGAGGCCCGCGTACTCAAAAAAAAAAAAAAAAAAAAAAAAAAAAAAAATAGGAATCTGCTTTCTAAAGACTAACAGAAACCTACTCACACTAGCTCTAGAAATAAAGAGAATTTTATCCAAATGATACAAGTGTTGTTTGCCAAAGTACAAGGGCAGAAAGTGGCTTGGGAATTGGTTCTAAGCAATTTTTTGGTTTCTAGGGAATTCCTAATTCCAAGACAAATATTCTCGCTGAGGCTGCGTGAGCACCCTTCAGTGCAATTCCCCACAGGGAAAGGAGAGTGAGGCGAACACGAGGACTGGCCCTCTCTGCTTTGGCCCTGTCATGGCAGGAAATGCCATTTCAATGCCATGCACACCTCAGCCCAAGGGCCAACAGGGCCTGATGTCTCAGAATCCCAATTCCCCGTCCCCTAAAAAATGTGATTGGCTCAGCTCTTGTCAGGTGTCCACCCTGGGTCCACTCACCTGGCCTGAGAATGGGGCCACATGGTAGCTGCCAGGTCATGAGTGTGAAATGGACAGAAAGGGAGCTGCCAGGGCTGGGAAGTGGATGCACACAAAGAAGAAAATGATAATGTTTTGGAGAACGCTTCAGCAGGCTGTATGGAATCAGCATCATACCTAAGTGTGTCTTCTTTTCTTCTCCATCTTTTTTCTTTTTAACTCGAAAGGGACCTTATAAATTTAGTTCAGTCCTTTTTTTCGCTTTTCCAGCTGAGAACTGAGGTTCATGGATGTGATGGTGACCTACCTGGGGTTACAGAGCTGGTTAGGACTCCCGGCTTCTATCTCTGCCCCTGACTGCTGGTCCTTCACTCTACCCTCTGCCCCACTGTCTCCAATCCTGCATTTTCTCTAACCTGACATCCTTATCTGACCTCTCAGTTAAACTATGTTGTGGAAGAAAGAACTCATACACCCTCACCCACTCCCCCACCCCCTGCTAAGAACCAGTTGTGAGCAAAGTATATTTCCTTGGAATTCCCCTCAGGTTAAAGAAGCAGACTTGCTGTTAATGTTAATACCACCAAAGGGCTTAAAAGCAAATTGTGGAAAAAGAAAAAAAATCATTTGATCATAGCTGATAAAGACACTCTGGCATGATAGGGAAGCTTTAATACATTCCTCCCAGGGTCTGGCTTGGTCTGAACCTTACCTGCAAAGAATTAGTGGCTTGTATAGTTACCCAGTAACATCTCACATTTGCCAAGGCCTTGATTAATGTTTAAAGAAACATGGGCAATGCCACATGCTATTCTTTTAAAAGAGCCACTACTGAGTTGAAATGGGTCAGTTTTTTCTCCAAAGAACTGTAATCCTATTGTGTATTACAAATAATAATATCTAATATTTACTGAACACTTTCTATGTGCCAGGTTCTAGTCTAAGTGTCTTATATCTCTTTTCTAATCCTCACAACAACCCTAAGAGACATATGTATTTTCCCCATTTTCCTGGCAAAGAAGAAATTAAGCCTCAGAGAGGTTGTGACTTGCCCTATATCAAGCAGATAGTAAAGGGCAGAGTGAGGATTCAAATTTAGGTCTTTATGTCCCTAAAAACTGTTCCTTCAGGACTTCCCTGGTGGCACAGTGGTTAAGAATCCGCCTGCCAATGCAGGGGACACGGATTCGATCCCTGGTCCAGGAAGATAACACATTCTGTGGAGCACCTAAGCCCGTGCACCACAACTACTGAGCCTGCGCTCTAGAGGCCATGAGCCACAACTACTGAGCCCACGTGCCACAACTACTGAAGCCTGCACACCTACAGCCCATGCTCTGCAACAAGAGAAGCCACCGCAATGAGAAGCCTGCGCACCAAAACGAAGAGTAGTCCCTGCTCGCTGCAACTAGAGAAAGCCCGTGCACAGTAACGAAGACCCACTGCGGCGATAAATAAATAAACAAACAAACAAATAAATAAATAAATAAATTCATTTAAAAGAAAACCGTTCCTTTAATCACACCGTTATGATGCCTCTTTAGGTACTTTTATATAGAACTAGCATAGTTTACGCCTGGTAGTTTTCAATCGGAAAGCAAGGGTTTAAAATTTATTCTTCAAAAGTTTCCCAATCCTTATCCCGCCCCCTACCCCAATACAAATGATCTAAAAGCTGCAAGGGTTATGACAAATAAATGGGCTTAGTGTATGAGGACCTTTATTTGGAATAGAGTCAAAAGGCAAGAGGACTAAGAGTTGCTCATTTAGAATTTCAGTTATTATTAGTCTCTTATGAGTATAATTCTAATCTCTCCCACCAGAGGGCAGTTATCACATGAAAATATGAAACCACTCCTAGTGTTAACATGAGCCAAGATAGCTGCTTGGATTGGTCCTATTTTGGAGGGAGAAACCTTGCACCAAACACTGAGGTTCAGTCAGAAGCATTCTTCTGTTTCCAAGATTTTATAATGTATTCCATTTAAATACCATCTGGGTTTCAGTAACCTGTACGGCCCTAGAAAATTCGATTTATATGCTTTTTCATGAGGATTCCAAAGAGTAGCTGAGAAAAAGGATTAAAGTTTTTGATAGACAGCAAAGACTTCAAGTATCCAGTCTGCTTATGATTTGGAGAGACCACCAGAAACACTTCTATTTATTGATCACGTTGCACAATGCCTTATAGTGAAAATGCTTTATGGCCAGAATCAGATCCAATTTTCCCAACGTCCCTGGCAGGTAAGTTCTGTTAATTTTGCCCGTTTTAGAGATGAGGACATTGAAACATACTCAGGTGAAGCAATGTGCCAAAGAATACACGCTTAGTTTATATCCTTAAGCAGCATGAAGCAGTGGATCTGCTGGAGATGTGTTGGGCCCAATTTCAGAGACTGGGCACCAAGTTCAGGAGTGAGGTCCACTGGTGCTCAGAAAATCCATGTCAGGAAAAGGAGGATGAGGCAGATTAAACAGGAAGCTACCTGGTTGCTCTCGCCGGCTGCACTGCAGGCTCCACGACTAAGTCAAAAAGCATAGCTGTGTGAGTGATGGTTACAGACCATCTTTCCATGGTAGGTGAGGATCCCCTGTGCTGTTTTAAACCAGAACTTAGACAGCCTGGTATGAGTCTAGCTAGCAGGTGAGGGTGTAGGAACTAGGACCCATGCCTACAGAACAAACAGGGTGGGTTCTCCATGGGTCCCCTGGACCCAGACACCGGCTGAGATTCGGAAAAGGATCCAGGCTTTAAGAGGGCCTGTGGAACTTGGCAGGGAAGAAAGCAAAGGGAGGAGAAAATCTTGGCCAATGTTTAGCTTTACGAATTGGGCCAACTCCAAGAGCTGGCCGATTCCAGCTCTAATTTGAATCTGGTTGGAGACTCAGGAGGACAGGCAGACTCCCGGTTGTTGGCTATGCTACAGGCTCTGGGAAGGCCAGCTTTGATGTGGGTCCCTGTGATAGTAGCTGAGGCTGTTAATGAGTCGTTGGTTATAACGGACTCGGGAGCAGAAGCAGAGCCAATCCTGAACGTGGGTGGCTTGGTAAACCCCCCAGGAAGGACTCAGGGAAGGCAGAGTGAACACAGTGTGCGCTCACTCCTGGTCCCCCATGAGCAGTGCCAGATGAACCTGGCCGCAACGCTGCCATCAGGAAGCAACTTACAAGTTCAGAGTTGTGGACCTGAAGCTTCACAAGTACGTTATAAATCAATTGAACTAGTAGAATCTTTCAAAGCTTTTCTCATCCACCACTTGTTGAACACCTGGTCTATCTCCCAGGATTCCTAGCAGCATGCCTTGCTTAATAATGCATAAAATTAGATCCAGGGGTCTATAAGGTGCCAGGTGAACCTCATACACAGCAAGTAGAGGAAAATTGCTTTCAACTGAAGAAATACGGGCACTCACAGGCAGAAGGAGTGTGGAGTTGAGCCTTAAGGGAAGGACAGATTTTGAGCATCAGAAGTAGGATGAGGGCATCTGTATTTGTTTCATGACTGTGGTAACAAGTTACCACAAACTGCAAGACTTGACCTAATGGACTGTTATTCTCTCACAGTTCTGGAGGCCAGCAGTCCAAAATCAAGGAGTCAACAGGACGAGCTCCATCTGGAGGCTCCACGGGAGAATCTTGCCTCTTCCAGTTTAGAGTGGCTGCTGGAATTCCTTGGTTTGCGGCCCCATCACTCCAGTCTTCAAGACCAGCATCTTCAAATCTCTCTTTGCTCTGTCTTCATACCGCCTTCTCCTCTGTGTGTGTCAAATCTCCCTCTGCCTCCTTTCTCTTGTGATGACATTTGGGGCTTGTCCAGATAATCCAGGAAAATCTCATCTCAAGATCCTTAATTTAATCACATCTGTAAAGTCTTCGCCATATAAGGGAACATTTATAGATTCCAGGGTTTAGGACACTGGTATCTTTTTTTTGGACGGGGGGGATATTCTTCAGCCTACTATAGCATCCTGACTACAAGAAATAGCATGAGGGGGAAAAAGAGAGAAGCAGGAGTGTTTGGAGGACAGCAGAACAGTGAGTCTAGAGGACAGGGATCATACACTGTAGCCCCAGAAAATATGGCTTCCACATCTACCGTTTTGGTCATATTGGTGGGGAATATCACTCCCAGACCAAAGAGTTAGGAATATATGATGGAGGAAATTCCATAAAGGTAGATTTAGAAAGAATAGTCGAGATCAGAATGTACAACCAAACAGTTTTCATGTGAGAAAGCCTAGAACCACTGCTAGTATTTGATCTAAGGAAGGGTGATGTGATGGAAGTGGTGTCTCGGGAAGATGACCTCCTCCATCCTTTCAATCCTGTTAAAATGTCTTTGCACTTATGGCTTCTATCTAAAATGTGATCTCCTTCATGGCCGTAAGGCTAACATTCCAGAGCTGACTCTGGCCTCCAAGATTGCAGCAAGGTCCAATTAAATTACCATTCAAATATTTTTAGGATTCCCTTAGGCAGATGTCTATGTTCTAACTTGGTTGTCACTTTTATCTCTTTCCAGACTGCTGCTATCATCTGCTTCTGTCTCATTACTTTTTCCTCAGGTACTGGAGGCCCTTTGCACTTGTTTCCCTAAAGCCTGGTACAATCCCTTGCTTAATTCCCTCAAAGACTAGTTGACACCAGGCTGAAATGCTGAACAAAAATCTTATTCATGATTTGAGGATGACATGAGGAAATTACTTTGTTTAAAAGGAATATTTAAAGCAGGATATTGGCCATCTAGCTCTCAGACTCGATCAACCATGGCCCCTCAGGGCCCCTTGCTAACCAGTTCTCTCCTTTCCATCAAACTAACAGTCACTTTTCTTAAAAACATCTTATTAAAACAAAACAAGCCTTCCAGACCTCATGTCAGCCTCTAGTGAATCTTTTCCATTCCCTCCCACCCAGCTCCTTGAAATTGCAATATGCACTACCCAACCAACTGCAGTCCAACCTCTGCCCGACTTCGCCTCTGACTCTCCTTAAGTCAAAGGCACCCTCACTGCTAAGTCTGTGCTTCCATCCTTATCTTCCTTAACCTCTCAGCATTTGACACAAGCCATGCTGTCTGGTCTCACTACACCTCTTGCTTTCCTACCTACTCAATGTCTCACTGCAGCCGCAGAAGTAAAACCAGTCTAGACCATCACAGTCTCCCTGTAGAGGGGTAACTCATCCCACAAAGATGATAAACTACCTTACTTAATAATGGAAAAAGTTAACTAAGTGTTGCCCAAACTGTGGGCTGTGAAATCAATTTGGTGAGTTGCAAGGCTCACTGTTAAGCTAAATGGAATTAAACAGAGACCATCAGAGTGTGTCACATGTAGTAAAGCTAAGGGTTTTGTACCCAGTATGTGTATATGTGTGTTCACTGGTGATGCTGAGTATGTTTCTTGTTGTGGGTATAGTCAGAAAAGTAAAAAAGGATCTTCATGGAGTTAGCTTCTATATTTCAGAACAGAATTTAAACTTTAATTTGGAACAAAACCCCAAAATCTTCAATAGGCCTTTTGATTACAAGGAGAAAGAGTGTTTACTCTAAAACAAGGATTCTGGTGTCACTCTTAGAGCAACTGGTAGATATTCGAAAACAAAAATGCCATACAAGGCTCACCCCTCCAGCCTCATTTCTCCCGCTCCCTACTCTGTGGTCTGCATTGTGGCTACACCTTGTCCTCTTGTCCTCCAATCACAGGTTCTCTTCTGGCTCCAGGCCCTGGAATGTGCCATTCTATTGCTGGGAACACTCAAATCCCCCCTTCCCTTTCCAAAGCTCCATTTGTCCCCCTCTGTCAGCTTATCCAGACTGAGATATCACTCTTTTTAGGGAACCTTCTCAGACCCCAAGCCTAGTTGGTACTGAAATCCCCCAGATGAGCCCCTGGGCCATTGGGGTCTGGATGAGCAATTCATGAAGCTGACTAGAGCTGTGTCTCTCACTTTTTTAAAATTATTGCTCCATCCCTCCATCCCCCAGGAGTCTTTCAAGACATTTTTCACCTGATTTCGCCTCCCTCTCCCTGGTGAAATTTTAATACCACAGATATTCTTTATGTCTGTTTATGTACTTGGCCCCTTTGGAGAGTCATAATCCATTATCTATAGCTAAGATTTGGTATAATCTTAGATAATATGATATGTATAAAATAGAGAACTAATAGGAACCTGCTGTATAAAAAATAAATAAAATACAATTCAAAAAAACTCTTAGATAATATGGATTTTGTTTCTTTTTTTTTTGTTCCATAAGAACAGATTTTTGCCCCATTGAGAACGCATGGAATAGGATATGATAAAACTCTACTTGTCGTCTTGACAGCACTAAGACAAAACTAGTTCGCATTCTTTCCATCAAGAGGCTTATGTCAAATGCTGAAGAGGTTAAGGTAAATAAGGTTAAAGTATAGATTTAGCAACGAGGCTGGCTTTGACCTCATTGAGGGCAGACTTATTTTGCAGCAACGTGGAGAGTGACCGTTGAATACAGGCTACCATTCAAGGAGCTGGGCTGGGAGGGGATAGAATAATTAGCTAGGGGATGACATAAGGTCTAGAAGGTTTTGTTTTGTTTTAGAAGGATGGGGCACAATGGACTTTAGGCTGATGGAGAGGAGCCTGTGGACACCGAGAGACTAGACAACATCGAGAAAGGGCTAAGTGGTTGGACAGAAGCCCAGAGGAGGATGGAGGGGACAAGGGAATCCCGAGCAGAGGGGATGCGAGCACAGCCAGCTTCTCCCCGCTCAGACGTCTGGGCGTGAACGTGGAGGCAAGTCCCCTCAGCTGGGAGAGAGAGACCCGGGGCACAGGGAAGGCCTGAGGAGAGGAAGAAGTTTGCCATCTCCACTCTGGAGAAATAGGAGAAGCTGATCGAAATACACAGAAGGATGGCCAAGTGACATCGAGGGCCAGCTGAATGAAAAGCACAAAATTTGTAACAGTTGGATTATTTCTTTTTCCTAACACTTTCCAGGCACTGTCTTAGATGCTGGGGCTACAGCAGTGAACCCTATGTTTCTGACCTCAAAGTGCCATTGTCTGTCTTCCCCAGCTGGAATTTAAATCCAGAAGTAAGGTAGTTTTTTTGTTTGTTTTTGTTTTTGTTTTGGCTGTGCGGCATGTGGGATCTTAGTTCCCTGACCACGGATCGAACCCGAGCCCCCTGCAGTGCGAGCGTGGAGTCTTAACCACTGGATAGCCAGGGAAGTCCCCAAGACTTTGGATTTTGGTTTTTTTCGGGGGGGCGGGGGCGGTTCCACCACATAGCTTGTATATGGGATCTCAGTTCCCCAGACAGGGACCAAACCCGTGGCCCCTGCAGTGAGAGCACAGACTCTTAACCTCTGGCCCACCAGGGAAGTCAGAAGTAAGATAGTTTTAGATGCTGATAATGGCGATGGAGATAAAATAGGGAAGTGACAGGAGGAAGACTCTGGCTAGATGATCAGGAAAGACCTGCCTGAAGAGATGACAACTGACCTGAATCCTGAATGGCTTCTGCCATTCTGAGGGTGGAGCTTTCAAAGCAAAAGGGACTCCAAGTGCAAAGGGCCTGAGGAAGAAAAAAGGTTGGAGTATTCGAGGACAGACAGGAGGCCAGTGAGGCTGAATCATATAGGATCTGGGGAGAGAGGCGGGGAGGAGGTCAGCAGGGGCCAAGAAATAGGTTCTTGAAGGCCATGGTCAGGATTTTGGATTTCATTCTGGTTACAAGGAGAAGCTTCTGGTTGGGATTTTTAAGCAAGGGAGTGACGTACTCTATCCTATGCTTTGGAACAGTGGCTCTGCTTACAATGGGGAGGATGGACAGTAGGGTAAGAGTGGGGGCAGGGAGACCAGATCAGAAGCCTGGGAGATTCTCCAGAAGGGTCAAGGGAGTTGATGAGAAGGAAGGCAGTTCAGGTGTAGGATTAGGGTCAAAGGACAGTTTGGGGAAAACAATAGAAATCTCGGGTGTTTGCGTGGGAAATGTGAATACTCTTTTTTAACCTCAGCAACTCACGCAAGCAACGTGGAAACACCACTCCTATCTGCTCCTTCTTACCCATTTTAGAGATCCCTGGAGGCAAGAAACTATAAGACTAACTGGACATGTTTTTCTCTGTCCACCCTACCAGCATCTTTCCAGTATTTATTTTTTAACAGAGTTTATTTTTTTTAGAGGAGTTTTAGTTTTAGGTTTTTAAATAGACATTTTTTTACAGCAGTTTTTTAGAACAGGGATTGGGGGGAGGGGAGATGCATAGGTGGAGCACAAAGGATTTTTAGGGCAGTGAAACTACTCTGTATGATACTATTTTGGTGGATACATGCAATTATACCTTTGTGCAGATTCATAGAACGGGCAGCACAAAGAGTGAAGCCAAACGGAAATTATTGTCTTTGGGTGATTATAATGTGTTAATGTAGATTCATCAGTTGTAACAAATGTACCGCTCTGGCGGGGATGCGGGCATGTTCATAGGGGAGGTTATGCATGTGTAGGGACAGGAAGTATATGGAAAGATCTCTGTATCTTCTCAGTTTTGCTGGGACTCTTTTTAGGAATTTAAAGCCAAATCCTTAGTACCTTATCTATTTCCTGCCACTGGCAGTGAGTTCTGTTTTTGACTTACCACTCAGAGAGGCACTGAGGAAAACATCTCTCAATATTTTATGAGCTAGAGGACATTAACATCTCAAAGAGTACATTTTTCCCTTGAGGGTCACCAACCTGCGAAACGAAGGTCAAAAAAGCTGAGTGTGAACGTGATTAGGGCATGTTCTTAAATATATACCAAAAAGTCCACACAGATTTTTAGAGTAATGAAAAAGAGCTAAAGGAAATGGTTCCCTTCTGTTTTCAGATTTTTTATTTTTTGTAGATTTTTTTATTTCATTCTAAGAAAACGGATATGCGTTTTAAGGAAAGGTTTTCTGGAGTCTACCCATTCTAGAAAATACTAACCTCTGTGGAGAGGAAGTGTTCTATGTTTAAAACCTTCTTGAGTGTATGCGCATTGCCTACACACTGCAGAAATGAAAAGCACAAATGTGTTTATAGTGGTAAGCAAGCCTCCCACCAGCCCCTACCTCCTGATCACTCTGTTACCCTCTCAGGAGGTACCTGCCATTCCCCATGACACAGCTTCCAGAGAGATTCTATTTGTACAAGCAAATACCTACTTATAAAAAAGATAAATTGTAGTGTATTATATGCTGTTCTGGACTTTTCTTTCGTACCTAACATGTCTTGGAGACCCTTCTATAGCAGTGGATAAAGAGTTGCCGCATGCTTTTTCAGTGTAAGTTTAATGTTAAGGTATTACAGTTAAGAAATTATATGTTATTTATTTTTGCCAATGAAACAGCAGAGCTGCAACTAGATTAATCCTTAGCTTTCTGGGCTTTAGTATCAAATAGTTCAAAGCTTTAACATTTTTCTCTCCCCCAGGGCTCTATTTTCCTTACTAAGATGCCCCATTCTATGCCTGTCCAACTCCCATCTGAGGTTCGACATCATTGTGTGGTTTAGTCCTAGGATCTCATTTTTGATGAGTCAAATGTAATAAACCCAGATGGCGTGGCTCAGATGTCCCTTAAGTATAAAAGATTAAAGGATGAAGTGAAAGTAAATATATAGGACAGAGGGCTGAGGGTTTGTTGAATGTTTGATATTTGAATGTGTGTGTGTATCTTAATTCCTAATCAGTTACAGCTAAATTCACCGCCCCCCCCCCCCAGCTGTGCACTTGGAGACTAGGATTAATGCAGTTTTAGCTCATATCATAAGACGAGTGCACATCTCTGGGCTGTTCTGATCCGCTAGATCACTGTAGTTCACAAGGACGAAGCACTCCCTCAGATATTTCTCAAACACTGTTTCTGATTCTCTTTTTCTCTGGCGGTAAGCAAGGCAGACACACTTGCCAGGGATAACTGAGAATGTAAGGGCAATCCTTGACTCGGCAGCTCGAGCAGGCTGTGTTGCTAAAAGCAACTTCGAAACATGCCCTATAAATAGCCGTTCATTGTCAGCAGGAGTGAAAAGACAAGAGGGAGTGTGCGGCGCTGTGATTCAGGCCTAATTAAAGGGTTGCGTCTGCGCAGGGTTATAAGCGAAGAGCGGCTCCAACAGATCCTCTAGTCAGTAGGCAACTGCGAGGGTTCGACACGGACAACGTAGCCGGGGCGGAAGGCGTTCGATGCTGGCTTTGCCTCCACTATGGCAAAAATCATCTTGAGGCATCTCATAGAGACTCCAGTGCGATACGAGGAGGAGTTTGAAGCTCGAGGTCTGGAAGACTGCAGGCTGGATCACGCTTTATATGAACTGCCCGGGCCAACCACCGTGGACCTGGGGAAAGCCAGGGTGGCCCAGCCTGCCCCCGTGGACACCGTAGAGATGCCGCCCCAGAGAGACGAATCCCGCTTCCAGGTCCTGCTGGACGTGGTCCAGTTCCAACCCGAAGATATCATCATTCAGACCTTCGAAGGCTGGCTGCTGATTAAGGCTCAACACGGAACCAGAATGGACGAGCACGGTTTTATCTCAAGAAGCTTCACCCGACAGTATAAACTGCCCGACGGCACTGAAACCAAAGATTTGTCTGCCATCCTCTGTCACGACGGAATTCTGGTGGTGGAAGTGAAGGATTCAGTTGGGACCAAGTGAAATCTTATCGGTGCCTGTTCACACAGCACGAGGAAGATTCTGTTTCAGCCCATGGTGTCACGAGAATGTGTGTATTACCTACGTTTGAAATGATTTTTATGAAGATTAAAACTATAGACATAGTTCCTGGTATATTGAGGTTGTCTTTGTTACTTTTACTCAGAAAGGAAAATTATTAAATATGTTCCTACAGCTCAAGTTGTTGCTATTCTTACACCTGAGAAACATGAACAGTTTAGGAGACCATAGTCTGATAGCAGAGACGACTCAGAATTATTTCTTCGTTACTCCAACAATGCCAGAGAAGCCGCCTTTTTAACAATTGATGGCAAAAGAGCCACATTAATTTAAGAAATTCTTATCCATTTTATGAAAACTGTTTGTATTGCTGAAAAGAGCTGTGATCCCCTTCGCTTGATAAGCTTTTCTTTTCAGTAGATTTTATCACAGTGGAGTGGAGCTTTGTAAACCTAGAGTCTGAAGGTTAAAATATAGTATTTGAAAACTAGGTCTGAAATATATTTATGATTCACTACATTTGTTACTGCCTTAAACTTACGTTGGAATTTTCAGATATAAATCTGATTTTTAAAAGTTCCAAATACATACCTCTTTTTTCTTTAAGCTAAACTGGATCTTATCTGCAGTGTTTTCTGAAGCACAGCGTATGTTCTGTGGCTATTTATGAAACATTAAGATGTATTAACTCATACCCATAAATTGAGTTTAGGAAACCACTTTAAAAAGTATAATTATTGAATTCAAAAAATTTTAAACTATGCTTTTTAAATGTTACTTAAAATTTTAGATTTCGGAAGATGGCAAAATGTACTGCATCTGTTCTCACTGCATAATCCTTGGCTTTAAATAGCCTGGCAGGCAGTGGAAGTTCAGAGGCCGGAGCTTACATGGGAGTCTGAGTTTTTACAGCACAGGGGCTGCTTCTATTTCCCCCAACTGCTGCTTTGGCCCAAGGGAGCGCCTGACACACTGGTGATTAGGAATATTGTGTTCAACAGCTGGTCTGTGACATTCCAAAGATTTGCTATCTCATTCTGTACATATGAAATATTTCTTTGAGGAAGTAGCTGCTTTTACCCCATACCCCATGTGAGGCTGAGGACAGTGCTATGAATAGAAGAGGAATTCAGGTGTGGAAGACACCAGGGTAGCTACTGATTGCTGACAATACTGCTGAACTCCTCTATGGTGCTTTATTCGTAGTTCACATGCAAAAACGAGAGATATGAAACAACAGAAAAATAAATCGGACAGTTATGCAAGTGGTTTTGAAAACAGAGATGTTTGTTTACGGTCTAATTAAATTGAAAGGATTTTGAAGCTTCATGTTCATATGAGGTTACGGCCCATGCAGTGATGTTTGTGCATGCAACTTGAGAATCACAAATTTTGTTTGACAAAGTGAATATTACAGACCACCTCTGCTACATAACGAAGTTAATGGTAATTAATGGGATTGCATCTACTAATATGATTAGAACTGAGATACCATTTGTCCCACATTATTCTTTCCCATTGCTGGACAGAATAGTGTGAACACAAACTAGTGCTTTGAGAAACAAACACAAAAACCCCTCTCATGTGGCCTTGATCTTACTCTAGATGAGATCTTCTGAGAAAGCTCAGAAAGTGAAATTCTTACCACCAGGAGCCACTGATAGGAAATGTTTAAAAATTATAATTAAAATAAACACATCATTCAATTAACATTTATTTTTTCTAAGACAAATTTTAAAGTAATACACAGCCATTTTTTTGATTTGGAAAATAGATCAAATATTGTCAAAAATAAAAACCATTTATTGGTTGATAACATTTTCAACTAATCTTCACCATTCCTTACTTTAAATACTACTCTAAAGTATAAATGCTTGTGGTTGTAGGTTGGGGATAGAAATGGTGAAAAAAAAAAGGAAAAAAAAACCCCATTAATATTCTTTACGACCATGAGATAGCTACTTTTAATTCCTACTTCAATCTTCTCTTGCACATAAATACATGTATCACTCTTCACAAAATTAGGACTATATTTGCAAGGAGTTTTTTTTGTTTTGTTTTGTTTTTTAACATCTTTATTGGAGTATAATTGCTTTACAATGGTGTGTTAGTTTCTGCTGTATAACAAAGTGAATCAGCTATATGTATACATATATCCCCATATCTCCTCCCTCTTGCGTTTCCTTCCCACCCTCCCTATCCCACCCTCCCTATCCCACCCCTCTAGCTGGACACGAAGCACCGAGCTGATCTCCCTGTGCTATGCAGCTGCTTCCCACTAGCTATCGATTTTACATTTGGTAGTGTACATATGTCCATGCTACTCTCTCACTTCGTCCCAGCTTACACCTCCCCATCCCCGTGTCCTCAAGTCCATTCTCTATGCCTGTGTCTTTATTCCTGTCATGCCCCTAGATTCTTCAGAACCATTTTTTTTTTTAGATTCCATATATATGTGTTAGCATATGGTATTTGTTTTTCTCTTTCTGACTTACTTCACTCTGTATGACAGTCCCTAGGTCCATCCACCTCACTACAAATAACTCAATTTCATTTCTTTTTATGGCTGAGTAATATTCCATTGTATATATGTGCCACATCGTTTTTATTCATTCATCTGTCAATGGACACTTAGGTTGCTTCCGTGTCCTGGCTATTGTAAATAGAGCTGCTATGAACACTGTGGTACATGTATCTTTTTGAATTATGGTTTTCTCAGGGTATATGCCAAGTAATGGGATTGCTGAGTCATGTGGTAGTTCTATTTTTAGTTTTTTAAGGGACTCCCATACTGTTCTCCAGATGGCTGTATCAATTTACATTCCCACCAACAGTGCAAGAGGGTTCCCTTTTCTTCACACCCTCTCCAGCATTTATTGTTTGTAGATTTTTTTTGTGGTCTGCGGGTCTCTCACTTTTGCGGCCTCTCCCACTGCGGAGCACAGGCTCTGGATGCGCAGGCTCAGCGGCCATGGCTCACGGGCCCAGCCACTCCGCGGCACGTGGGATCCCCCCAGACCGGGGCACGAACCCGGGTCCCCTGCATCAGCAGGCGGACTCCCAACCACTGCGCCACCAGGGAAGCCTGTTTGTAGATTTTTTGATGATGACCATTCTGACTGGTGTGAGGTGATACCTCACTGTAGTTTTGATTTGCATTTCTCTAATGATTAGTGATGTTGAGCATCCTTTCATGTGTTTGTTGGCAATCTGTATATCTTCTTTGGAGAAATGTCTATTTAGGTCTTCTGCCCATTTTTGGATTGGGTTGTTTGTTTTTTGGATATTGAACTGCATGAGCTGCTTGTATATTTTGGAGATTAATCCTTTGTCAATTGCTTCATTTGCAAATATTTTCTCCCATTCTGAGGGTTGTCTTTTCGTTTTGTTTATGGTTTCCTTTGCTGTACAAAAGCTTTTAAGTTCCATTAGGTCCCATTTGTTTACTTTTGTTTTTATTTCCATTTCTATAGGAGGTTGGTAAAAAAGGATCTTGCTGTGATTTATGTCAGAGTGTTCTGCCTATGTTTTCCTCTAAGAGTTTTACAGTGTCTGGCTTTACATTTAGGTCTTTAATCCATTTTGAGTTTATTTTTGTGTATGGTGTTAGAGAGTGTTCTAATTTCATTCTTTTACATGTAGCTGTCCAGTTTTCCCAGCACCACTTATTGAAGAGGCTGTCTTTTCTCCATTGTATATTCTTGCCTCCTTGATCAAAGATAAGGTGACCATATGTGCGTGGGTTTATCTCTGGGCTTTCTATCCTGTTCCATTAATCTATATTTCTATTTTTGTGCCAGTACCATACTGTCTTGATTACTGTAGCTTTGCGGTATAGTCTGAAGTCCAGGAGCCTGATTCCTCCAGCTCCGTTTTTCTTTCTCAAGATTGCTTTGGCTATTCGGGGTCTTTTGTGTTTCCATACAAATTGTGCAATTTTTTGTTCTAGTTCTGTGAAAAATGCCATTGGTAGTTTGATAGGGATTACACTGAATCTGCAGATTGCTTTGTGTAGCATAGTCATTTTCACAATATTGATTCTTCCAATCCAAGAACATGGTGTATATCTCCATCTATTTGTATCATCTTTGATTTCTTTCATCAGTGTCTTATAGTTTTCTGCATACAGGTCTTTTGTCTCCTTAGATAGGTTTATTCCTAGGTATTTTATTCTTTTTGTTGCAATGGTAAATAGGAGTGTTCCCTTAATTTCTCTTTCAAATTTTTCATCAGTAGTGTATAGGATTGCAAGAGATTTCTGTGCATTAATTTTGTATCCTGATACTTTACCAAATGCATTGATTAGCTCTAGTAGTTTTCTGGTAGCATCTATAGGATTCTCTTTATATAGTATCACGTCATCTGCAAATAGTGACAGTTTTACTTCTTCTTTTCTGATTTGGATTCCTTTTCTTTCTTTTTCTTCTCTGAATGCTGTGGCTACATCTTCCAAAACTATGTTGAATAATAGTGGTGAGAGTGGGCAACCTTGTCTTGTTCCTGATCTTAGTGGAAATGGTTTCAGTTTTTCACCATTGAGAATGACGTTGGCTGTGGGTTTGTCATATATGGCGTTTTTTTTGAGGTAAGTTCCTTCTATGCCCACTTTCTGGAGGGTTTTTATCATAAATGGGTGTTGAATTCTGTCGAAAGCTTTTTCTGCATCTATTGAGATTATCATATGGTTTTTCTCCTTCAGTTTGTTAGTATGGTTTATCACATTGATTGATTTGCATATATTGAAGAATCCTTGCATTCCTGGAATAAACCCCACGTGATCATGGTATATGATCCTTTTAATGTGCTGTTGGATTCTGTTTGCTGGTATTTTGTTGAGGTTTTTTGCATTTATGTTCATCAGTAATATTGGATTGTAGTTTTCTTTTTTTGTGACATCTTTGTCTGCTCTTGGTATCAGGGTGATGGCCTCATAGAATGAGTTTGGGAGTGTTCCTCCCTCTGCTATATTTTGGAAGAGTTTGAGAAGGATAGGTGTTAGCTCTTCCCTAAATGTTTGATAGAATTCACCTGTGAAACTTCTGTCCTGGGCTTTTGTTTTTTGGAAGATTTTTAATCACAGTTTCAATTTCAGTGCTTGTGATTGGTCTGTTTATATTTTCTATTTCTTCCTGGTTCTGTCTTGGAAGGTTGTGCTTTTCTAAGAATTTGTCCATTTCTTCCAGGTTGTCCATTTTATTGGCATATAGTTGCTTGTAGTAATCTCTCATGATCCTTTGTATTTCTGCCATGTCAGTTGTTAGTTCTCCTTTTTCATTTCTAATTCTATTGATTTGAGTCCTCTCCCTTTTTTTCTTGATGAGTCTGGCTAATGGTTTAGCCATTTTGTTTATCTTCTCAAAGAACCAGCTTTTAGTTTTATTAATCTTTGCTATTGTTTCCTTCATTTCTTTTTCATTTATTTCTGATCTGATCTTTATGATTTCTTTCCTTCTGCTAACTCTGGGGTTATTTTTTTGTTCTTCTTTCTCTAATTGCTTTAGGTGTAAGGTTAGGTTGTTTATTTGAGATGTTTCTTGTTTCTTGAGGTAGGATTGTATTGCTATAAACTTCCCTCTCAGAACTGCTTTTGCTGCATCCCATAGGTTTTGGGTCATTATGTTTTCATTGTCATTTGTTTCTAGGTATTTTTTGATTTCCTCTTTGATTTCTTCAGTGATCTTTTGGTTATTTAGTAGTGCATTGTTTAGGCTTCATGTGTTTGTACTTTTTACAGATTTTTTCTTGTAATTGATATCTAGTCTCATAGCATTGTGGTCAGAAAAGATACTTGATACGATTTCAATTTTCTTAAATTTACTAAGGCTTGATTTGTGACCCAAGATAAGATCTGTCCTGGAGGATGTTCCATGAGCACTTGAGAAGGAAGTGTGTTCTGTTGTTTTTGGATGGAATGTCTTATAAATGTCAATTAAGCCCATCTTTTTTAATATATCACTTAAAGCTTGTGTTTCCTTTTTTATTTTCATTTTGGATGATCTGTCCATTGGTGAAAGTGAGGTGTTAAAGTCCCCTACTATGATTGTGTTATTGTCGATTTCCCCTTTTATGGCTGTTAGCATTTGCCTTATGTATTGTGGTACTCCTATGTTGGGTGCATAAATATTTACACTGTTATATCTTCTTCTTGGATCGATCCCTTGATCACTAGGTAGTGTCCTTCTTTGTCTCTTGTAATAGTCTTTATTTTAAAGTCTATTTTATCTGATATGAGAATTGCTACTCCAGCTTTCTTTTGATTTCCATTTGCATGGAATATATTTTTCCATCCCCTCATTCTCAGTCTGTATGTGGCCCTAGGTCTGAAGTGGGTCTCTTATAGACAGTATATATATGGGTCTTTGCAAGGAGTTTGATATCCTGATCATACTCGTTCTTGTCTGTTGCCCTTCCCACCTCCCACTAACCCAGACCCATCCTCTGCCCTTCTTAGCCCCAGTCTGAGCCCAAGCAGGCTGACCCCTATGAGCCACGTCATTCTAGTCTCCAACTGGGTTCAGCCAATGGGAGGCACTGACTGCAGAGAGGGGCTGGAGAGAGGTGGTCGGTGGGCAGGAGGGGAGAAATGTCAGGGCATTTCTTTCCCCACTAACAGTCTGCTGCAGACAAAGGCTCTGGCAGGACCTGCATCCTCCCAGGACAGGAGCTCTGGAGAGACAACCTTTCCCCCAGGACTTGGACGCCAGCATTCTAAACCTTTTGCCCCTTCAGCACTTGGGGTGGTGTTGTTCTCTGCCTTTTCTTGTTCCTGGTGCTTCAAGAACCTCTATTGATTCCCTTTACTTTGCCTGCTCTCCCATAAGTGATTCCTTCATTAAAGTCCTTTTCAGGAGATAAAAGAAATTTTCACATATTGAGGTATGGTGAAGTCATGGCTAATACATGAGTTTACCTGAATTTTAACTGCTAACTAAAACAGCCTGTTTGTACCCTATCAAATGTACACTGTACATCTGCTTTAATTGTTAAAGAAAAAGGCACATTGACTAGAAGTAAAGAATGTCCGGGCTTCCCTGGTGGCGCAGTGGTTGACAGTCCGCCTGCCGATGCAGGGGACATGGGTTCGTGCCGTGGTCCGGGAAGATCCCACATGCCACGGAGCGGCTGGGCCCGTGAGCCATGGCCACTGAGCCTGCGCGTCCAGAGCCTGTGCTCCGCAATGGGAGAGGCTACAACAGTGAGAGGCCCGTGTACCGCAAAAAAAAAAAAAAAAAGAATGTCCATGTTAAAAATAAAGATCAAATGCCTCCCTTCCTGGCCTGCCAGTGCTAGAACTCCTTTGATGATAAGACTCCCTTCCCAGGGGCCAAGGCCATACTGACTCGCTATGTATCTGTTTTTCTGAAACCTTGAATGAATGGATTCCTGACTTATTTGATGTTCTTGGTTCTGACAAGATATAAAACTGTGTTGAAATCCGTGATTCTCTGGAGCGGTTCTCTGGAGCGGTTATCTGAGAAGCTGTCTTCCAGGCTATAGTCCTCAGTTTGGCTCAGATAAAACTCTTTTCTATTCCTATTATAGATTTTTTTTATTGATTGTTTTCATCAACACAGGAGATGGAATTCTGGCTGGTTTTCTTTGTTTGTTTGTTTTTGCCAGAACCCTGATTGATTGAATTCTTCTTCTCTTCTTTTTTTAAATACTTATATTGGAGTAGAGTTGATTTACAATGTTGTGTTAGTTTCTGCTGTACAGCAAAGTGCATCAGTTATACATATACATATATCCACTCTTTTTTAGACTTTTTTCCCATATAGGCCATTACAGAGTATTGAGTAGAGTTCCCTGTGCCATACAGTAGGTCCTTATTAGTTATCTATTTTATATACAGAGTGTGTATATGTCAATCCCAATCTCCCAGTTTATCCCTTCCCCCTGCTTTACTTCTTAAGTGATTAAAAAAAAATAGAGCATTACTTTCTTTTGCTAGCAAACATGAACTGATCTGTAATGGCTATGCACTACTGCAACACAGATAAATGGTATTATAATTTAACCATTCCTTTTCACTACTGGCTCCAACAGAAAGCAGATGGCACTGTTAAATTGGAATAATTCAAATTAGAATAATTTATTTATAAAGACACTAATTACAAAGGAGTGAGCAGGGTGGAGAGGAGCTACAAGGCAGTGTCATAACCTGAGGGTAGCACTGTAGAGCTCTTAGGTCCCCCGGTCCAGAGGGATGAGAGGAGGAAGCAGGTCTCAGAAATCAAAAAGAAAGTCAGATAGAGGAGACCATCAGCTGTAACTTTTATTTGAGGGACCAGCCCAAGGTAACCTCATAGGCACCGGGAGAATAAATACTTTCTCCCTCCAGTCTCCTACCAGGGCACCCCATTGCCTGGACTTATCTGGTAGCCAGAGGGTGTGGGCTTCCTGTAAATACAGTTCAACAACCTCCCAGGGCAGAGAAAAGTGGAGAGTGACTCCTGGGGTCCAGGGGCAAACTCCAGCACTTCAGTAATGTGAGGACTGTTGCCATAGCTCTCTCTTAGGAAAGCTTTTCTACAAAATACAGCCTGAGACAAGGATTGAAGAGCCGACAGTTTATTTGGGGCGTGTAAGCCCAGGATGGTAAAGGTGAGGAAATGGGGGAAGGAAGCAAGAAAAAATGGGAAACAAAGTGATGCGATGTGCTGCCATGCTGGCCACTGTTTCACAATGAACTACAAACAGACCGCAGCCTCTGGGCAGGGATGTCGGCTCAGCACCTGGAACTTCTCCAGAAAATTTTCAGGAAGAAATCAAATCTTAGAGCAATCCACAGGGAAGAAAGGAAAGGGAATGTGCCCCATTCCGTACTATATCCTATATCTCATCAGTCAAGGTTCAACTCACAGGGAGTAGACTTTCCTACACTCTGAGTTATATCATCCAACCCCTTAGTGGCTGCTCAGAAAATCAGACCCCATGCCCCACAGTGTGACATTTCATCCAGGCTAGGAGCAGGATGACTCAGCATGATTAGGGCTCAGTCAGGGTGAGGAGTGCAGCCTCGGGGACTCCACTTGGACTCCAGCTACCTAAGGAGGCTAGACAAAGGCTCCGGCAAAGGTGGCAGCATCACGGTCTGGGAGGCAGGGGATACTTTCAAAAAAAAGAGGGCAGGTGAGAAGGTACACAGGGTCTGTAGCCACAACAACCTCAGATCCAGAACTGCAGGAAGAGGGTGCCAGGCAAATCACACATCTTACAGCATCTACACTGCCTTCAAACTATGGACTGTAATATCACCTTAATTTTTAATCTGCTTAGGTGGAAAGTCAGTCCTCTTAAACTTCTCTGGATTTTTCTTTTTCTGAAGATAGTGGACCAATCCTGGAAGTCCAGAAGATTTTGATTCCACTGATCTCCCCAAGTCCAAACTGACCTTATCTTATTTCTCACCTACTTGTGATGATCTGGAAATTGCTGCTAATGGGTCTTAGCACATTCAAAGAGTGATTTCAAAAAACACAAATAACAACTTCAGGTTAAAAAAAAAAAATCTAAAATACCTAATAATCATTTACTCAAGCTTAACAAAAATCATTTTTTCAATAATGACCACTGTTCTCTTCAGAGGTTCTCAAATAATTAGTTGGAAAGAAGAATTAAAATGTTGGTTCATTATGCTGGCTAATAGCTTAGACATTATATTTTGAAAATAACTCTGTGTTAGCAATTGAGTTGGCTAGATGTTCTCCACAAAATAACAGAGCAGTATTTTAAATTTGAAAAGTAAATTATTCTAAGTAACTATTTTTTTCTATATTTCCTTAGCATTGTTTAATATATAAGAGCATGTATGTTTGCATGTATATGTTTATAAAATTCTGTTTATTAATGTTTTCTAACTTCAAGGACAAATACAAAAAAACATATTGTGGTAAGATAAAATGGTCTCTATGATACCATTCTTTGTAATTTGTTGAGACCTCTTCATGACCCAGTATGTAGTAACTTTTCTTAAATGCACTATGTATATATGAAAATAATCCATGTGTATATTTTCTATTTGAGAATATATATGAACAATCTCCTAAGGAAGGAGACAAAAGCAAAAATAAACAAATGGGAGCTAATTAAAAGCTTTTGCACAGCAAAGGAAATCATTGACAAAATGAATAGACAACCTACTGAATTGGAGAAAATATTTGCAAATGATATGACCACTAAGGGGTTAATATTCAAAATGTATAAACAGCTCATACAACTCAATATCAAAAATACCCCCCAAACAACCCAGTTAAAAATGGGCAGAAGACCTGAATAGAGACTGCAGTGAAACCTGAGACAGCGGGCATGGGAGCAGGGGGCAGGCAGACATCTTGGGATCCGAAGAGTGGCCAGGCCGGCTGAGCAGGGGGCCGCGGACACCAAGTCTGTTCTCAGAGAGATGGGCCATGGAGACGAGCTGCTGCCATGACTGGAGGCTTATTCATCTATAATCACAAGGGTGAGGTACTCATTGCCCAAGTCTACCGAGATGACATTTGGAGGAACGCAGCAGTTGCCTTTTGGGTCAATGTTATCCATGCCGGGCAGCGGGTACGCAGTCCCATCACCAACATTGCTCGCACCAGTTTCTTTCACGTTAAGTGGTCCAACATCTGGCTGGCAACTGTCACCAAGCAGAATGTCAGTGCTGCCATGGTCTTCGAATTCCTCTGTAAGATGTGTGACATAATGGCTGCCTACTTTTGCAAGATCAGCAAAGAGAACATCAAGAACAATTTTGTGCTCATATATCAGCTGCTGGATGAGATCCTAGACTTTGGCTACCCAGAGAACTCAGAGACAGGCGCGCTGAAAACCTTCATCACCCAGCAGGGCATCAAGAGCCAGCATCAGACAAAAAAGAGCAGTCTCAGATCACACTGGGCAGATTGTCTGGTGGCGGGAGGGCATCAAGTATAGCCAGAACGAGCTCTTCCTGGATGTGCTGGAGAGTGTGAACCTCCTCATGTTCCCACTGGGCCAGGTGCTGAGTGCCCATGTGTCAGGCCGGGTGGTGATGAAGAGCCACCCGAGTGGCATGCCCGAGTGCAAGTTTGGGATGAATGACAAGGCTGTCATTGAGAAGCAGGGCAAAGGCACAGCTGATGAAACAAGCAAGAGCGGGAAGCAATCAATTGCCATTGACGACAGCACCTTCCACCAGTGTGTGTGACTCAGCAAGTGTGACTCGGAGCGCAGCATCAGCTTCATCCCACCGGACGGAGAGTCTGAGCTCATGAGGTACGGCATCACCAAGGACGTCATCCTTCCTTTCCGAGTGATCCTGCTAGCTCGGGAAGTGGGACGCACCAAGCTGGAGGTCAAGGTGGTCATTAAGTCCAACTTCAAGCCCTCACTACTGGCTCAGAAGATTAAGGTGAGGATCCCAACCCCACTGAACACCAGTGGGGTGCAGGTGATCTGTATGAAGGGGAAGGCCAAGTACAAGGCCAGCGAGAACGCCATCATGTGGAAGATCAAGTGCATGGCAGTCATGAAGAAATAGCAGATCAGTGCTAAGATTGAGCTTCTGCCCACCAACAACAAGAAGAGATGGGCTCGACCCCCCCATTTCAATGAACTTTGAGGTGCCATTCGCACCTTCTGGCCGCAAGGTGCGCTACTTGAAGGTGTTTGAACCGAAGCTGGACTACAGCGACCATGATGTCATCAAATGGGTGCGCTACATTGGCCACAGTGGCATTTATGAGACCTGCTGCCAGCTGCCTAGTGGCAGCTAGCCCGCCTCCCCACCCCCCTGTTCCACAGGTCTGGGTGCCCTCCACCACCACACATCAGTGTCTCCTCCCTCCTGCTTTGCTGCCTTCCACTTGCACCAGCCCGAGTCTAGGTCTGGACCAACCACACTGCAAGCAGGGCTCCCTGGGCAGGGTGGTTTCTGAGGCTCCTGTTCCTCCATGCATCTGCCTGCCCCAGCCCAATGCCAGCCTCTGAGTTCTGCGACCAAAGCCAGGTGGGCCCCATCTGCTCCCCTCCCCTGTGGCCACATCTCTCTGGAGTGGGAGGATTGGCTGCCCCTCACCTTAGAGCTCCCCGAAAGGCAAGAAATGGATCCCCAGCCCTCAGTTCCTACTCTGCTTTGGGATAGGGTGAGCTTCATTTTGTACACGTGTGACTTCATCCAGTTATAAACCTAATAAACTCTGTAGAATGGGAAAAAAACAACACCACCTGAACAGACACTTTTCCAAAGAAGACATACAGATGGCCAACAGGCACATGAAAAGATGCTTAACATTGCTAATCATCAGGGAAATGCAAATCAAAACCACAATGGGATATCACCTCACACCTGTCAGAATGTCTATCATCAAAAAGATCACAAATAACAAATGTTGGCAAGGATGTGTACACTGTTGGTGGGAATGCAAATTGGTTCAGCTACTGTGGAAAACAGTACAGATGTTCCTCAAAAAACTAAAAATAGAATTATATGCTACAGCGATTCTGCTTCTGAGTATATATTCAACAAAAGCAAAAACACTAGTTTGAAAAGATACATGCACCCTAATATTCATAGCAGCATTATTTACAGTATCCAAGATATGGTAGCAATCTAAATGTCAATCAACAGATGAGAGGATAGAGAAGATGTGGTACATATACACAGTGGAATACTACTCATCCATAAAAAAGAATGAAAGTTTGCAATTTACAACATGGATAGACCTGGAGGGTACTATTCTTAGTGAAATAAGTCAGATAGAGAAAGACAAATACTGTATGTTATTACTTATATGTGGAATCTAAAAAATAAAACTAATGAATATAACGAAACAGAAAAAAAAACCCTCCTTGTATTATCTAGTAATATATATTAAGATCCCATATTAGAGAATTAGAATTTGCACATACCACTTAGCAGTATCCATTTCAAAACATATCTGAATAACAAAACTTTTTATATTTGACATTTCCCCTCAGTTTTCAAAGCTATTCTTTCCCAATAATTTTCATCAGAACCTAAGAACACTTGGGAGATGCTCTACCAAATGTTAAAACATATTGTCACGCTATGATAATTAAAACACTGTGTTATTGCACAAGAATAAATTAATCAATGGAACAGAGTTGGAAACACTGAACAGAATCCCATTATAAAAATTTAGTTTGATAATGGTAGCTGATAAAATAAATAGGAGTATAATTCAATATATGCACCTAAGATAACTGTGTAGTTATCTAGAAAAATTAAATTAAAAGCTTATCCCTGGGCTTCCCTGGTGGCTCAGTGGTTGAGAGTTCGCCTGCCGATGCAGGGGACACGGGTTTGTGCCCCGGTCCGGGAAGATCCCACATGCCGCGGAGCGGCTGGGCCCGTGAGCCATGGCCGCTGAGCCTGCGCGTCCAGAGCCTGTGCTCCGCAACGGGAGAGGCCACAACGGTGAGAGGCCCGCGTACCGCAAAAAAAAGAAAAAAAGCTTATCCCTATTACACACTACAATCAAAAAGAAAAATTACAAATGAATTTTAAAAGTACTAAATGTAAAACACACAAAAAATGCCATAAATATCCACTGTGCTGGTTATTCTTTATTCTCTCACCTTTCACTGCCCTGTTCTGTGCCCCCAGGGGACAGCTCTCTGGTTTCAAGTTGGATTTACCCAACTGACAGCACCAGCAAGACAGCAGCCTATGGAATGACAGACAGATTGGAGTATTTTTGATCTTTGACTCTTGCTGTTTCTATTCCAGGTTCTGGCAGAGGTTGCCTCCGTCTGTCAGCAGCTCTGATGAGGCTTCCCTCTCTCCTCTGGCTCCAGCCCACAATGGACCAATAGTTCTGTTTCCTTTTCCCTGTTCCTCAAGGGGGCTCAAGGGGGTAATGACTTCCCATTGTTACTGGTCTCTGGGTGCCTATAAGTCTGCATCAATTCTGATGTGTGGGAGTTTTTCCCATATCACCAAGCAATTCTGCCATGCCAGCTGGGTATACTAAAATTCAACTCAGTTCTGATACTATCTACCCATAGTTCCTACAAGTTAAGGGGTCAGCCCAACAAGATTGCTCCCCTAACCCCAACTTCAGACATCAGTTGCAATCCCAGATTATTACCTGTGTTTCTGATCAACTGGCTATAGACTGGCGATTCCAATGACCCCTTCCTTGGGTTGGATTAATTTGCTGGAGCAGCTCAGAGAAACATTTTACTTATTAGATTACTAGTTTATTATAAAAGGGTATATAACTCAGGAAGAGGCAGATGGAAGAGATGCATAGGACAAGGTATGGGGAAAGGGTGAGGAGCCTCCATACTTTCTCTGGGTGCCTCTCTCCTTGAATCTTCACACGTTCACCAACGTGGAAACTCTCTGAACCCCTTCCTTTGGGTTTTTATGGAGGTTTCATTACATAGGTATGATTAATTAAATCCTTGGCCATTGGTGATTGAATTCAATTTCTAGCCCCTTTCCTCTTCCAGGGATGAGGAGTGAAAATTTTCCAAACCTCTAACCACATGATTGGCTCCCCTGGCATCAGCCCCCATCCTAGGTTACCAAGGGGCTTTCCAAAAGTCACCATTAACCTAACAAAAGACAACTCTGTGACTCTCCCCACTTAGGAAACTCCAAGGATTTTAGGAGTTCTGTAACAGAAATGGAGACTAAGACCAACTATATATTTCTTACTAGAAATCCCAATATCACAGTGCCTGAACATTTATGTTGGTCCCTCAGCCCTGCCCACATCTCTGTAAATAATCACTTTATTATATATTTTTTTAAAAATCCAAGCTAAGTATGCTTTTTGTTTCCCCTCGGAACTCTGAATGATGTATCCACCTATATATTCTTCATTTGGCACAAAAAAGGCATCTTTAAACAAATAAACAGAAAGACAACAAAAAAATAGGAGAACATGAAAGGAAATCTTTAAAAATTAAGGAATATTTGCAATTTTTTAGATTTTTTCTAGTCTATGTTTGAGACTAAAAAGTATGATGATATTCAGTGTTGCTGAGTATGGTAAACAATACCTCTTTGTTGCTGATCCGTACCATAAATTAGCACAATCTTTCTGCCAGATAGTATGTTAAGGCTCAGTATAATTTTAGAAGTAGAAGAGTAAGAATTAAAGAATTTACTCTAATGACACAATAAAAACTTGCACAAAAATTTTTGAGGCATTCTTTACTTTGAAGTATTGAAAATGTAAGAAATTTGTTAAACAAACTAAACTCTATCCATATAATAAAACACTATACTGTCAATAAAAATCATCTTCCAGAAAAATACTGAGTGAAGTGGAAAAATGCTCACTAAATTTAAGGAGGGAAAGCAAGTTACAAAAGGTATATAAAATTCCCACCTTTATTTTCAGTGGGCATATCTCCATGTCAATAAGTTTTTGTTTAGGATGTGATTCTAATGGCAGTATTGTACTTCATAATATGGATATGCCAAAACTTATTGTACGCCGAGAAGAATCAAAGGTTAAGTTTAAAAATGTCAAAAGAGGAGAGGGATCAAGATGGTGGAGTAAGAAGACATGGAGCTCACCTCCCACCATAAACATATCAAAGATATATCTGCATGAGGAACAATTCTCACGGAAAACTAACTGGAAACTGGCAGAACTCCTACACAACCAAGGCTGCAAGAAAGATTCCCCCACATATACTGGGATCCCCAGTTCCAGCTGAGTAAATAAATGCATACCTATCGATAATTACTTTAAATGTCAATGGACTAAATGTTCCAATCTATAGACATAGGATGGCTGACTGGATAAAAAAACAAGATACTCCAATATGCTGCCTATGAGAGACTCACTTCAGGGTAAAAGACACACACAGACTGAAAGTGAGGGGATGGAAAAAGATATTTCATGCAAATGGAAACAAAAAGAAAGCAGGAGTAGCAATACTTGTATCAGACAAAATCGACTTTAAAAGGAAAGCTATAACAAAAGACAAAGAAGGGCATTACATAATAAAAGTGATCAATACAAGAAGAGGGTATTACACCCATTGACATACACGCACCCAGTATAGGAGCAAAACAAATACTAACAGACATAAAGGGAGAAATTGACAGGAATACAATTATAATAGGAGACTTTAGTACTCCTCTGATATCAATGGACAGCTTTCCCAGACAGAAAATCAATAGGCAACAGAGATCCTAAATGACACCATAGAATAGTTGGACTGAGTTGATATCTATAGGATAGTACATCTGAAAAACAAAAAAAGCAGAATACACACTCTTTTCAAGCATGCATGGAACATTTTCTAGGATTGACCACATACTAGTATACCAAACAAGCCTCAACAAATTTAAGAGGATAGAAATTATTTCAAGCATCTTTTCTGACCACAATGGTGTGAAACTAGAAATCAGCCACAGAAAGAAAAACAGGGGAAAACAAATGATCACAAGGAGACTAAATAACATGCTGCTAAAAAACCAATGGGTCAACGATGAAATCAAAGAGGAAATCAGACAATACCTCAAGACAAACAACAATGAAAACACAACCTTATAAAATCTATGGGATGCAGCAAAAGCAGTTCTAAGAGGGAAGTTCATAGTGATACAGGCCTTCCTCGAGAAAAAAGAAAAATCTCAAATAAACAACCTAACCTGTCACCTAAAAGAATTAGAAAAAGAAGAACAAACAAAGCCCAAAATCAGCAGAAGGAAAGAAATAATAAAGTGAGGAAATAAATAAAATAGAGATAAAAAAATAGAAAATATCAATGAAACCAAGAGCTTCTTTTTGAAAAGATAAACAAAATTGATAAACTTTTAGTCAGATTCGTCAAGAAAAAAAGAGAGCCCAAATCAGTAAAATCAGAAATGAAAAAGGAGAAGCTAGAACCAACATCACAGGAATACAAAGGATCACAAGAGATTACTATGAACAAGTATTTGTCAATAAAATGAACAACCAGGAAGAAATGGATAAATTTCTAGAAAAAATACAGCCTACCAAGAAGGAGTCAAGAAGAAACAGACAATTTGAACAGACTGATCATTAGAAGCTAAATTGAAACTGTAATAAGAAAAACTCCCGGCAAACAAAAGTTCAGGACCAGACGGCTTCACAGGAGAATTCTACCAAACATATAAAGAAGAGCTTATACTATCCTTCTCAAACTGTTCAAAAAAATTGAAGAGGAAGGAACACTCCCAAATTCATTTCACAAGGCCATTACCCTGAAACTAAAACCAGACAAGGACACCACAAAAAAAGAAAATTACAGGCCAATATCTTTAATGAATATAGATGCAAAAATCCTCAACAAAATATTAGCAAACCAAATCCAACAATACATAAAAAGGATCATACACCATGATCAAGGTGGATTTATTCCAGAGTCACAAGGATGGTTCAGCATAGGCAAAAGTGTTTTACTCATTCAATGAACATGTCCCATCTCTATTCTATTGGATTATTCTGAAGAAATCAGCATTTTCAGGACCAAAAATCCTAAGAGGTTATGAGCTATAAAATGCAATAAGCACAGATCACTTTTATTTCTAAAAGCCTAGTTTTCAGTGCATTGCAAATTATTTTCCAATTTGAACTGAGACGCAGCCCAGAACTTCATTTAAGCTCAGAGTTTATTAGTGGGGGAGATCAAATGAGCTGTCTTGGCTGAACGGCAGGCCAGGAAAGCATGTCTCCTTTCCTCACTCCCCCTGGTGGATTTGACTGGATGGGACAGCCACCATCATGTCCCTCTGTGAAATGCTACACTGAGGTTGCCAAGCACATACATGCCATTCTCCTGAAACACTACTCTTCGAAAGGGTGGAATTTCCTTGTGCTCTTGTTTCATCTCCCCAAGCCCAGTATTCTCAACTTCTCCAAGCAATGCTCAAAGTCTTGGAGAACTCAGTGTGGCTTTAATTTTCAGTTGCTATCAAATGGGATACAATTAATTTCTTGTGGAACTGATTTTTTTTAATTTGCCAGGAATTTCTAAAGAGGCTCTTTCGGTGCTAAGTCTATGAATAAACTTTATTCTTGGGGCAAGGAAGAAATATCTCTTAAAAAATAAAAAACCTCTAAGGATTGTAACTTCATGGCAAAAAAACAGAGTAATTAGGAAAGTAGACTTTGAAAGCAAACAAATATAGACAGATGGGGGTTTGAGTACTAACTTTGTAACTTTCTAATCTGGTCATTTTGGTCAGTTTGCTTAACCCCTCTATGCTTCAGTTTCCTCACCTGTAAAATGGGGATAATTATAGTACTGATCACATGTGTTTTGAAGATTAAATGAGATGAAGATATAGGGTGACCAACAGGCCTGGTTTTTGCCCAGGCCTGAGGGGTTTCTTGGGACACAAGACTTTCAGTGCTAAAGCTGAGATATTCGCAGACTAGGATGGCTGGTCACCCTATAAGAGGTCAGGTACTTATATAATGCCTGGTATCCATAAATGATAGCCATTATTTTATGTATTACAGATATCTTTAAGCATATTCCCATGGACATGCTTTTTTTTTTTTTTTTTTTTTTTTTTTTTTTTTTGCGGTACGCGGGCCTCTCACTGTCGTGGCCTTCCCGTTGCGGAGCCGCGCAGGCTCAGCGGCCATGGCTCACGGGCCCAGCCGCTCCGCGGCACGTGGGATCCTCCCGGACCGGGGCACGAACCCACGGCCCCTGCATCGGCAGGCGGACTCTCAACCACTGCACCACCAGGGAAGCCCTCCCATGGACATGTTTTCTACATAGGTTAATTAGACACATCTCGACTTTATGCTTTATAAAAAGACTAAAACATATAACAAGAAAAAATGCTTCATTAGTAGATCAGCATCACTGTCCATTTTTAAGGTCTACTTGGTTATTTCTAAAATTCTGCAAGTCTATTTTTTTGCTTACTGACTTCAAGTCTTGAAAAACCTCACACTGCTCTGTGAAGTAGTACGTAAGTACACATTTCTTCAAAAGTGCACTGTGACAGGGAGGGTGGGAGGGAGGGAGATGCAAGAGGGAAGACATATGGGAACATATGTATATGTATAACGGATTCACTTTGTTATAAAGCAGAAACTAACACACCATTGTAGAACAATTATACCCCAATAAAGATGTTAAAAAAAAAAAGTGCACTGTGGCAAGATAAGAAGCTTTGTCACAATAAGAAATGACTTGTAGAATAATCTTTTTAGTACAACGAATAAAAAGTCATTTAGGGGACATCAAGATTTTGGATACAATATTTCCATGTGAAATATTTCCAGTTAAGATGGCCTACTGAGCATATTTCTTTATCAGTTCTCTCCTACCTGTCAGTCCTATTTAACAACATAAATTTCTCTTTTGTCCTTATTCTCAGGCATTGCAGAGACTAGGAGGGAGCTTATCAGGTGACCTCAGATCCTGGCAAACTCGTGGCTGACCAAAAGCTCTTGGGATCACATTGACAAATCAGGGGAAAGGGATGCAGAGCCATTGTTTTCTAAGTTTGTCTGGTTTTAAGAGTCACCTGGGGCTCTTATTAAACATACAGATTTCTGGGTTCCTCCAATAGAGATACTGATTCAGAGAGGGGGTGGAGAGCCCTTGAACCTGTAATTGATTGGTGTCCCCTGAGACGCTTATGATGGGGCAAGTTTGGAAATGGTTCTCAACCAGGGATTCTCATTATGCCTGGAGGTCTCCAAGCACTTAATGCCCTGGAACCAAGGATGCTAAACATCCCACAGTGCTTGAGCCAACACAAGACACAAAACAAGCCCTGGAAACAGGACAACCACTGTATAGAATTTTAAATGGAACTCTACACTTCATTCAGACACTCCATTAACGTTTGTTAATCTAACAAAATTACCAGTATCCCAAGGAGCTAGACTAAATATAGGCTGACCTGCAGATGATAACATCTCCCTCTTGAGGGATAAGGGAAAATTACTTTCATACAAGCAATTATTTTTAAACAGATTTATTCCTGTTCTTATTTTCTTCAAAGATTATATAATGCTATGTTTTATATGTAACACCAGGAGAGAGAGTACTATTCCTTTCAGAAGGGACATTCTGAAAGAAAAGAAATAACCACGTGTAAAAAGATATTCTTTAACAAGTCTTGTTCGTCATTTCCTTCCTACTTACTGCTCATCAACATGGCATGCATAATGCTTCTCCTCCTATTTACCTTTTTATTCTTTCTGCAGTGGTTCTCAAGTATAGTTCTCTATACCTGGAAGGTTTAATTTTCCTAGGGTTCTGTCTTCTCCTATTTTAAGTTTTCTTCTTGTATTTTCTTCTCCCCCAAGTGCCTTTATTTCCCGTGCTTACTTTCTGTCCATCTACTTCTCTTTCTTTCATTTTCTCTCTAGCATTTAGTCCCTCCTGCCTTATGATCTAGAACCTTTAGTGCCTGTATCATTCCTTGGAGGTTACAGGCCAGCTGCCTGATGTGGGATGACCAGCTGTCCCAGTTTGCCCTGTACTAAGACCCCTCTGTCCCAGGCCAACCAGGATGGCTGATCACTCCACTTAACCAGTAACCTGGGGAAATAATACACTGACACCAGGTGGAGGGAGGAGTAACTCTGTTATTGGTAGTACCCTGCTGGGTGGCTGTAGTTTTTTAATTAGGGATTGTTGGAAGAGCATGCAAATGCAAATAAACCAAATAGAGGTCAGAACCAATTATTAGCAAGAGTTTCTCTGGTCCTTTCTGTGAAGGACCAGAGAAACCAAGTATGTGACTAAAAGAGACTTGGAAGATCAGTGTGAGAGACTGAGTTGGTCATTAGAGCTGAAGGCTGTGAAGCTGATGTGTAGCCCTGCCTGTGGAGAAAAGAGGATAGTTTTGGCACTGAGATGTTTGAGCCGAGTAAAAACCACTGATGACGTAGTCTATTCCAGAGTAACCGACAAATCAGGAGGACGCATTGAAGAGGCAGAAATGGCTCTTCCTGCTTCTGGGAAGCATTGTGGAGGCTGAGTCTTACCAGTCTGAGTTGCAGGATCAGAGACTTCTCACCGGCGAGCTGAGTGGGCGTTCTCTCAGGGGCTCAGTGGAGCCCCGAACAGCCTTCTGTGGCTTTCTCCAGTATTCTGGATCAGAGCGAATTAGAGTAGTTAGGGGCTAAAATGTCTGACCGAAAACAAGCTTCACCACCCCTGTCGTTCTACCATGAAAAGGACCATTCCTCTTTTACCTTCAGACTGTCTTTGTATGTGCCAATATCCTTAGTCAAAGGCCATATACTAAAATATAACTCATCCCCACTGCGATGCTAACTGATGACCCACGGTTTGTTTTATTTTTAGGAGCCATAGAAAGAGCAGCTCTGTCACCTCTTCACTTCCCCTGTGAGAGAGGATTCCTGCTTCCAGGCGCACACGATGCCTATTTGACAAATTAGACAATTTTGAATACATGACTTATTCTTCCGTAATTAATTCATTCTAGCGGAAAGCACAGAACTCTGAGATTCTTAACAGACGAAGGGAGTGAAATCCAAGACTCTCAAGTACTTCTGGGGGAAGTCTGACTCAACCATTGTTCCTTGTTTTCATTCAGCAAACCGTTTATTGAGCATTTAGTACATACTGAGCACTCTGCTTGGTGTTGTAGATAAAACAAGGAAAATAGTGTAATTCTTGACCTCAAGGCACGGACGCTATGGTTTTTAGAAAGTTACGTACATGTGAATAATAAAGGCGACAGGTGCTAGAGTCAAAGCGTATTCACGTTACAAGGTAAGGGTGTAGTCCGTTCTGCCTGGGCTGTGGTCCCTGTAGAGATCTAGCCTACCAGCTCTGGAGGAGAAGGTCTGTGACCGTGATTGATTTATTCATCATTGATCTCTACTGCCTCACACTTAGTAGGTGCTCAGTAAATAGTTTTTCAATGAGCAAAAGATGGTGTTGCCATAAAGCGTGGGGGATGTGCACAGAAACGATGCACGTAGTTCAGCCAAAGGGTCCAGGTACTGCATGATCGGGCCCTGCCTCCCTCTCCAGCTGCCATCTCCCATGCTCTGCTCCCCTTCCATCATGCTGAGCAGTTAAGGCTTTATCCTGAAAGCAATGGGGAGGGGGGGCCCAGAGCGTAGTTTTATGTCGGGCTCTGACATGGTCAGCTTTGTGTTTTAGAAAGATAATTCTGGCTGCAGTGTGAAGGATGGATTAGAGGGGGGAACTCTGGAGTAGGGAAGATCATTCAGATTAGCAGTCATTCAGTTGGGAGAATGCACACAAGAATTGCCCGGTAACTGTCCAGGGCCCACCCCAGACCATTTGAACCAGAATCTCTGGGTATGGAATCCAGATATCAGTAGTTATAAATTGTCCCAGGTGATTCCGGTGAGACATGAAGTTGAGTAGCATAAGATGGTTGCAGAATGGAAAAAGGGGGCATAGATACTCGGGCTATTAAAGGTAGAGGAGCACCACCACTAAGTAACAGAGCAGGGGCCATGAAGACAGGGAGGAATTGAATTACTCACAGGTTCTGGCTGGAGTCATTGACATGGGAAGTAAGATGACTGACCTTTCTAAGTTCCCTGGAGTATCATGCTTTCAGTACAGATGCTCCGTCAACCCAGGGCAGTTGATCACCCTACAGGAAGGATAGTGATAACTTTTACCAAAATAAGTAATAGGCATCAGAGTGTGGTTGGGAGAAAGATGATTAATTTTAAACATGGGTGACAGCTGCTAAGTATTGGTGACTAAGGCTGCCCTAAAGCTCACAGCTGAGGATCAAATGAGCTAAATACCCCACATTCTAAATTCCTAGAATCACAGCTGTTAGGGCCATACATCCTCAGCAGGGCTTGCTAAGAGAAACCAGGAAGCAGAACAAGCACCGCCACATCCCACCCTAATATGAGGTTGAAAGGGAGAAGGCTGTTGCCTTTTGTAGAAGTACGTTACTCACGTAGAACTACTTATTTTCCAGAACAGGGCAGGGTGGCTCTGGGCTACCTCTCATCCTCAGAGCCAAGGGGGGGAGCTGACAAGAGAACTGCTCACAGGTGTGTGGGTCTCCGGCTGTGCCGGTCCCTGTCTGGACAGTTAGAGGGCACAGGCTCACTGTGCAGGCCCCATGCTACCAGGGTAGAGGAAATGCACATGGGGGAGAGATGCTATGGTGCGGGACTGCTGGGTGAAGCAGGTTGAACCTTCAGGTTTGGAAGATGGATCCCACGTGTGCCTGAAGACGCAGGAGTTGGCTGTGGTGAGTAGGTCATATTTGGAGCGCTGTTCTTACCTGAGAAAGCCACAGCAAAGAGGAATGGGGTATATGGCTGCCAGCTTAGGGGCTGGGCCTGACGCTGAGAATGAAGCTCTCTCGTGAGGGACCCCTAACACCCAGAGCTGCTGCTTGGGAGCAAATTCCTTGTCAGATGAATGTGTCAGCCTCCATCTGCCCACACTGAGCACAAGGACAGTAAGCTGGGTCCCGCAAGTCCCCTCTCCCTTCCTTAACCCTCCTTCCTGAGCTCTATCAGAGGGGTATGTGATGGAAAGACATGGGCAGGTCTGTGTGGGCCAGACCGCATCCACAGCCCTGTTCTGCTGCGGGGTCAGGAGAGGAGATGGGAGAGAAGAGAGACAGTGATTGGGGATGAAACTAGAGCTTTGAGACACTGAATCTTGGGGGTAGGAAGTCATTGTTTTAACAGCTGGAAGTAACAGTTCTAAGAACTGAGAGGGCCAGAAAGTTAGAGCAATGGGCTGAAATCACTAAGGAAGCCCACTTTCCATGGGAAAGGGGATTTTGACGCAGCAGTCACTGCCACGTGGGCAACCCCGAGGAGGGACCCAGGTAGTGAGAAACCGAAGCCTTCTGCCAACAGTGAAGTGGGCCCTTCTCAGATGACTGCGACCTCATGGGAAATCCTGAGACAGAACCTCAGGCACTCCTTCATTCCCAGCCTCCAGAAATGTGAGATAATAAATGTTGTTTTAAGTTGCTAGTTTGGAGGTCATGTGGCCATAGATAAGGAATAAGAGTTGTCCTGAGTTGGGCCAAGGAGGCCAGGCCTTTATATCTGACTCGCTGACTAGTCATGGGGTGCAGGCCGCTCCTCGGAGGAGGAGGATTTGGATGAGGCCGCTTCCTTCAGCTAAGGCAGCCCCCGAAGAGGGCAGTCCGCTGAAGGCTATTTACCAACAATATTCTCCCCAGCTGGGTGATTCAGTCCTTTATTCCTCAGGAGGGATCTGGGCAGCTCATCACAGCATTCACCATGAAGTGTTTAGTTTGGGGCTTCTATGGGCCTCCAGAAAGAAGCTTCTGGAGCACAAAAAAGGTGCTGGTAAGCTAGGACTCAAGAGTTTGAGAGTCTGGGAGTATCCGCCATGCATCCTATTCTCTTCGTTACCACTGCTCTCCTTTTAAATGTTGGGGTTTCCTGGGGTGTCATTCTTGACTTCCTCTCCATGTCTGAGTAGAAAAACCAGGGAGATTGGTGTCCATAAAGCAAGGAGGAGGAGAGAAATAGGAAGAAGGTGGTGGTCGCTGAATGTAACGGTTGGGGTCTCGGGAGAAAACAGACGACAGACTCAAGGGGAGAGACAGAAAACGCTTGATGAAGGAACTCTTGACAGAATTGTGGCCAGGGTTGGGGGGAGCACCAGAGGGACCTTGAGGCACCACCTGCCACCAGGCCTGCAGGGGTGAGGGCAGGGAGGGCACACAGGGGAGGCTCTTTGTGGAAAAGGCTGTCCATCGGGAGCCGTGGCCTTCCGAGGGGGACCCAGCGATCCAAGGATGCTTGGCAGGGCCAAGGGCATACCCGCTGGCTTCACTCTCCTCCTGCCCTCTGGGTTTCCGCCAAACCCACCTGGGAGCCAGACGGTCCAGGAGTCGTTGGTGCAGCCCACACAAGTCAGCTCCCTGCTGGCTGCCCCGGCGGCACAAGGCAGGGCGGAGGACGTTGGAAAGTGGCTCTGCAAGGGCAAAAGTGAAAGGTGTTCAGCAGACAAGAATTAGATGTGCTCATGACCAGCTCCCTCTTAGAAGCGATTTAAAATAACTGCAAAGGTTGGGGTATACTTAAGTTTTAAGGATAGTATCTGAGAGAAACTACTCCTCTCTTCTCCCATAGTGTCCCTGATGCCACTAACAGATCGTAGATAAAGAGGCCACGGGTCTGATCCCCGGAGTATTACTTTCCTAGGAAATTATATTCAGCTCTGTATCTTGACTGTGGCATTGTACTAGAGTCCGGCAAGATGTCCAGAGGTAAACAGGAAAAGGGTACAGGAAAACTACTTTTTACAACTGCATGTGAATCTTCAATCATTTCAAAATAAAACATGCAATTAAAATCGCATTCCCTTATTCATATTCCACTCATTCCACTTATGATAATTGAACCTGAAGCTTTAAAAGTGATGCAGAGTTCCCCAGGAATCGCTGAGCTAGTTTGCATTCTCATCTCATCAGAATGAAAACTTTGAGTCACCTGATCTGCTATGATTTGGATCGTGCTTCTGTCGAACGCAGCTGTTGCTGCCTTGAATAAGGAAGAATGAATCTCAGGCCCAGGAGAGGGGCCTGAGGCCTCGGAATGCCAGTGACCAAAATAGACCATAACTGGGTCTGTTTCACAGGCACACTTCGGTCTACTCCTTGCACTGATATTGTGATAGAACAGCTCTGCACGGCAGGCCATGCTTCTACAGACAGATCTTAAAATCCTTAGATGCTGTATTTATGAGTCTGTTTTTGTTTGTTTTTTAGATTGCCAGAGGGTGAAGGGGATTAAGAAGAAACACACCTGCAGTTATAAAATAAGTAAGCCACAGGGATATCATATACAGCATAAGGAATATGATCAATAATATTGTAATAATTTTGTATGGGGACAGAGGGTTACTAGGCTTATCAAGGTGATCGTTTTGTAATATATGCAAATGTCAAATCGCTATGTAGTACATCTGAAACTAACAGTATTGTACATCAACTATATTTCAATAATAAAAAATCCTTAGATGTTATTGCTTCCTTTCAGAGGCTCTTAGTTAATGGAATTAACTAGCTTATTTATCATTAGACTAAAGTAGTAATTTAAAAAACAAATCTACACTAACAAGCTCATTTGGGAAACAACAGCTGCTCCAAGATTCCAGAGAAGGGGGAATTAAAAACCTGATCCCAGCTGAAGACATTTCTAGACTGAAAGTGCCTGATGTCTAACTCAATTGAAATGTGTTTGGAATATGTGTGGAATGTATAAAGTTTCCATGAACTTTTTTTCTTCAGATTTTTTAGCTCTATGATGTTACATTTCACAGGCTAAATATAGAATGGCTTGGTAGCCTAAGATTACAGAACAAAAATGATAATTCTCGGCCCTGTATACAAAACAACTCTCACTGATAATGTGTGCTCTTTGTTCTTTTCCTTGAAGATTAAGCAGTTTTATAGTTTTATCTCTCGGTAGGATGTACTTCATACAGGATGACTCTGGATTCCTTTTTCTATATATAATTGGTACAGTCAGGACTGAAATTTTATTTTCTCTCTCCTCATAGAAAATAATATAAGCACCTTATTAAACAGCACCTAGACCAAGAAATGCAAGGGCGTTATAATACTTCTAAGCTCATTATGATCTTAGTGAACAGGTTTAGATTCAGGACAATACCGGAAATGATTATAAAGTGCATGCCTGATCAATTTCAATGGAGTCATTACTTAGTGTGAGTTTATGAGTAAATTTATGCACATCACTGTCAAATGCAGCCATGCTTGTGGAAATATAGGAAGTCATTACAGTATCGCTTCATAACAGAAAGTGTACTATCAAGACCCATAGATGTCACCACTAAAAATGGTCCCTTTCCTAGGCATTTATACTTGTATTTTTTTTTTTTTTTTTTTTGCGGTACGCGGGCCTCTCACCGTTGTGGCCTCTCCCGTTGCGGAGCACAGGCTCTGGACGCGCAGGCTCAGCGGCCATGGCTCACGGGCCCAGACGCTCCACGGCATGTGGGATCTTCCCGGACCGGGGCACGAACCCGTGTCCCCTGCATCGGCAGGCGGACTCTCAACCACTGCGCCACCAGGGAAGGCCCCACTTGTATCTTGATCACCCAAGAAAGAGTAGCTGAGGAAGGTCAGCAGAAGGTCAGGTCTAAGGCAGAATACACGATTCCTTTATGAAATAAACTGCCTTGTTTTATCTGGCCCCTTAAACGATCCCACTAATTACATTCAAGCAAGCAGGGTGGGAACAGATTAGATTATGTGGAATTTAAAACAAAGGGTCTAGTGCATCTCCATGGCTGTTTCGTTAGAATCTGTTAGCTATAAATTACATTTAGAGTTGTTACTATCATTTATCTTCAACGCCTTATAACTTCCCATCATCAGAGTGAACCACCAGGTGGACGAAACTCTCTGGGCCTCTTCTCAGTTCAGGAAACAGTCAGTGGCATCGTGGAAATTTTCCTTTTGTATTCAATCCTGATTTAGGTTCAGAGCCTAAATGAAGTCACTGCTGTGCAATTGTGTGACCTTGGGGAAGTTATATGACTTTCCTGAGCTTCGATTTCCTCATCTGTAAAAGGAGGGTAATGTGAGATTCAGAAGTAATGTATTTAAAGCACCTAGCACTTCTGTGCTAGGCCATAATAGGCCCGAATCAATAGGTGTCTCCACTAAATAAAGCAGATCAGCGGGCTTGACTTGAAATGTATTCCTACTTTAAACGATTTCCCGATAATAAATCGGAGACAGATTGATAACAGCCTTTTACGGCTCCTCCTATATGTGAGAAACGTGTGGGAAACAAAGCAGAACACTTAGGGCTTGTTTCAGAGATAAAAGACTAGATAGTGCCCTCTAGTGGTAAACGGGTAAAACGTCTGAAGGACATCTATTTTTTTACTTGGATTCAGACTGAAGTCACAGAAATACCTAGAATGTAAAATCATGGGGTCAAATATAATTAATATTTGGATAGGGTTTTAACTTTCACACCATCCTATAAAACAATGAAATGAAGGAAAACCTTACCTATTATAAGACAAATCGCAGTTTAATCATATGAGCGACAAAAGAATCAGAGCCAGAAACTATTTTCTTTTTCAATCAAAGGTGACCACTTTGATTCATTTTTGCACTCATGACTAAGTATTACATAAAGAAATTAGTTCAGTAGGATGAATTAACAGACTTCCTTCCCAGTTCACTGATCGTTTCACAGGATTTCTGGTAGTCTCTGACAGTTTAGAAAACAGGAATTGGGCTATATAATCTTCTCCAATGATTCTCTCTAAGCATTAGTTGATACAGAACTTCCCTTAACTGGACATTAACGAAGCTGCTCCCATCTAGCTCCTGAACTCTCAGAATCTCCACTTCTACCAGCACTATTGCCCTTGAAGTTCAATCAGGGCAGTGTCAGCTAGTAGTTAAAAGCAAGAACTCTGAGGCCAGACTGGGTTCAGCTCTATGACTCAGTTTTCTCATCAAGAAAACAGCAGTGTTAATATCAGCTGCTTCGTAGGATTGTTCTAAGGATTGATTAAGTTCTTATGTGGGAAGTGATTAGAACAGATCCTGGAATTACTATTATTGCACAGCTCTTATGTGCCCTTCCTTCTCAGTATTACAGAGAATGCAGCAGAAGCTTAAGATCCAGGCCCTGCCCACAAAGAGTTTATGATTTACATGGGAAGACCTTGTTAGAGGGGTGGGTCTTTCCCCACTTCTTGGTTTGCAACGGGAGGACTTTTCCTGAAACATATCCAGGGCCACTCATACTCTTGTCCTCCCCGCGAGAAGTGGAGTGACTCAGTTGGAGTGGGGTGACCTTGGGGACAACCCCATGAGGAAGAGGTGCATCTTTTTAACACAGGTACAGGCTCATTTGACCCTCACTCTATAGCACATCCTCCAACTTAGCTTGGTCAACAATACAGGTGATGACTGGATTCTGCCAGCCAACCATTTGGTCTAGTTCTCCATTTGTTCAGAACTCAGTCTGAGAACTGGACAGCTATTTATTGAGGGGACCCCCTTGGAGACCCCAACAGAACACACTGATCCATAAAAGCAAGTCAATACTAACCTGTATGGTGTGGACCTACCATATAAACCTGTCCAGAACTGAGAATCTGGTGTAGGTTGAAGCAACAGAAAAGAGTTTCATGGAAACGGGACTTATGCTGGCTCTTAAAGAATGGGATAGAATTTGGGTGGGAGGAGGGAGGAAAAAAGAATCCTTCTGCAAGCAGAGCAATTTTTTCCTAAACCTTGCAGCAGTTTGCACTTCTATGCAATTGGAATAAAATATAAAATATTGGTTAAAATTAGAAAGTCATTTTCTGTTTGATGACTACATGGTACCATAGCCAAGCTGTGGCAGAGAAATAGGTGACGTAGTTCCTCGCTGCCTGATTTTCCAATCACGTGTGACCCAAGTGCCGGGAAAGTTCTAAGTACTTTACACATATTAGTCACTTATTCCTTACAACAACCCTATGATCTAGATATTATTATGTCCCCCATTTTACAGCTGAGGAGACCAGAGCACAGAGAGTGGTCATTTGTTCAATATCAGTAAGAGATAGAACAGGGGTTTGAACCCAGGCAGTCTGACCCCAGACTCCATTCTCTCACCTCAGTCTGCTGTGTGATTTCCCAGTCCAAGGGAGGGGTTTGGGGTGAGCCTTCCTTGTGAAGGTGGTCAGTAAAGAGACCAGCCTGACCGGAGCGAAGGTTTGGACTTCGGAGGCTGCAACGGGAGGCTGAGAGGTAGGTGGGGCTGGTTGATAGAGGGGTTGGAAAGCCAGAGGTTTGGATGCAGAGATAAAAAGAAAAGGCAGGATTAACCCTAACATGCTCCGCCCACTCAAGAACAATTCTATATTGTTCATCACAGTAGTTCCAAAGAAGGCTTCAAGGGTTTCAGTTTGGTTGAATGGACATTACGTAGATATGAGGATATGGCAGAACAAAACCAGCACCTGATCCCTCTGTGCATGGGCTGGGCCACCGATGGGCAGGGCCCGTGAAACACATCCTCATTCATTCTTGCCTTCCAGCTGTCTGCTTAGAAGACAAGCAAGGCTGGAAGTATGAGTTTGAGATTTCATATGTATTTAAGAGCTGAAACCACGACATGTGAAGCTCCCTGAAAAAAAGTTGCCAAAGGAGGATGGAGAGAAATACCGATGGAAGAGGGAATTTGGGCAACTCAGCGCTGTGGAAGTCAGCCGATCTGCACAATGTAAGAAGATCCCGGCCGGCTACTCTGAAGGGGTGGTAGAAGATGAGTACAAGTATGAAGCCAGGAGATTAAACAGTGAGCTGAAAAGTACTGAAGAGAGGAAATGAAGCTTGGTTTCTTCCCTTCCATCACTAGTACGTTGGGTAAGGAAAGGAACACCTGGTTCCTGTCATGCTTCTGACTTCTCCACCCTCCCAGGGCACAGGGCATCTTTTAAGTTGGCTAAGATGATGTGGTGGTGGTGAAGGGGTACAGTTTTTTGTTTTTTTGTTTTTTTTTGCAGTACGCGGGCCTCTCACTGTTGTGGCCTCTCCCGTTACGGAGCACAGGCTCCGGGCGCGCAGGCTCAGCGGCCATGGCTCACGGGCCCAGCCACTCTGCGGCATGTGGGATCTTCCCGGACCAGAGCACGAACCCGTGTCCCCTGCATCGGCAGGCGGACTCTCAACCACTGCGCCGCCAGGGAAGCCCTGAGGGGGTACACTTTTGAGAGGCTGGGCAATAAAAAGAAATCAGGAAAGGGAAGCAGATTTTTCAAAGGTCTTTTAAGATAGAACTTAACAGAACACACAGCCCACGGTATCATAGGTGTTTGATCCTTCCTGTAAAATGCCGTGATTACGTTATTAAGATCTTTGTATCAGTATGGTTCCCACCAGCAAAGCAGAAGCCACTATGACTACTTGAAACAGGGAGATTTAATGCATGTAATTTGTTATGTAGGTGACAGAAAAAGTCAAAAAGCCAAACTGAGGACCGTGAGGCAACCTAGAAATTAGCAACAGCAGGAAGCCACTTCCTTGCCAAGTCTATAGGGTCAAAGAGAAGAGGCCAGATCACTGGAACTCAGAGGCCAATTTCACCTGTAGAAACTGGGAATGGTGGGCCTGTTGGGAAAACTGGCTGAAGAAGAGGTGCAGCTGCTGCCCGAGCATCCCGGGAATAGCGGGGCAGATAGACTCTAGCTTTTCCCTTCCGCCCACTCCAGTCTCCCTCCAGCACCTCCCATGGCCAAGTCCAGCTGGGCATTCACTGACAGGGGAGCCTGGGAAATGCACCCAGGAGCGGTCAGGCCCCAGGACACAGGGCAAAGCAGGGGACTGGCCAGGGGGGCACCTGAGGGCAAACATGTATCAGACCTGATCGGTGCTCTTATAACATTTGACCCATCATGGGGACGGTCTCTTCCTTGTACAGAAGAGCCAAGATCCACCTGCGGGTGAAGTCATTTCTACCAGAAACCAATTAGACTCATTCTTCAACCTCAGTTCCAGAAGAATCGAGACGCCTAATGGTGGCTCTCGTGTGGTAGGCCACACGGTTTCTCCTAGATGGAGGGAGATGGGCTGAGAAGTAGAGAGTGAAGGGTCAAGGAGAGGAGCCCATGAGCACCTCCCAACACCCTTTAGAAGCTGCGAGAAAAATACTGAGACGGGGAGCAGAGTGGAACAAGGCCAGGTAGGCTGGAGGCTGAGTTATGGTAGGAATAGAGACCTCTACCATTTAAGCCAGAGGGTTTACATGTTTCATATACTTTCGCTTTCATTTTCTTTCAGTATTTTGATAAATTAAGAAAGACATTTGAAACCCCTGCATGTGACACTGGTGTTATGGTGTTGGGTGGGGTGAGTGGATTTCTGTCCAAGCTTATGTCACAGCTTTAGAGAGGAAGTGGATCCCTGGGGCTGGTGGTCATGGGGGGATTGACATGACTGAAGCCCAAGGGGAAGTGAAGCCCATAATAGAAGCTTCAGGTAGGGAAGCAGTTGCTTGTGTGCCCTGACTATATAACCCTAACAGTAAGCTTAGTGATCTGGAGTTTTAATAGCTAATAGTTATTGAACACTGTCTAACTCCATGCCCTCTTATATACACTGCCTGTGTCAATTAATTTAACCCACATAACAACCCTATGAGGTAGGTGCAGGTTATAGATGTGGAAATTGAGGCTTAAAGGTTAAATAACTTGCCCTGGGTAAATTGTGGAGCCAGGAGTAAATTCCAGGCAGGCTGTTTCCAGAGCCTGCCTGTTTAACCACTATGGGCAAATCTAAGAACCTTGAAAAAAAGAAGAGAAGATGTCTTTCGGGAAAGAGAGAAGACTCTGGAAAAGATAAAATGAGGGAGGGAGCTCTTAGAAGGAGATGGGAAGGGCTGGAGAGGAGAGGACAAGTGACTGGTTCTGTGAGAAAGTCTCTGCTACATTAACATGACATCAGCCAAGCTTGAACATTTCTGCAGGGAACACTGTGCTGTACAGTCTGTGTCTGATGATTCCAATAGCTAGATTCCCTGTGGATCTGTTGTCTGTTGTTTCTGTTGGTTCTTATTCAGGGCCTTGTCTCCTCATGTTTCTGGCAATCATTGAGAGGTGGGGTTGTATATGAAAAATAAGTTATGGAAATATGTTGAAGCCTAGACTTGTGTTAATCATCCTCAAAAAAAGACTTTTGTTTGTTTCTGGGGAGTGCTGGCAATCTGGGATCAGCTTAACTCAAGTTCAAGGCCTGAGGTTTTCTGAACTACCAGGTGATGATAAACCAAGCCTGGTATGAGCTGGGTTATTTCGGATTTACTCTTTCTCCTCTGGTTGTGGGAGAGGACTTTTGGGTCTTAGGCCAAAGCAAAGGATTACTTACCATGGAAAAATGTTATAAAAATAATGAGAAAGCAACGAATGGATTGCTATTTTCATCACAAGTTGGTTCTATCAACTCTTGTGATTCTGGGCTATGGACCGAGGCAGGTGGCAAGGTGAAAGGTCAGGGTGAGGACACAACCAGTAAACTGGACAGGGAAGTACAGAAATGGATGAGTGGAAATTCAATGCTGAGCTTTTAGAAAGACCCTGAACAATCTAACCTCACTCTCTGCTTCAGAGAGTGAACATTAGTAATGAGGGTACCACAAGCTGTGACATCCTTGTCACATCACGAAGAGACAATGAGGGTGGGAGGAGGGTCCCTGCTCAAGCACAAAAGGGCCCAGGCCAGTGGGCTCCCTGACCTTGTTTTTCCCGCCAGACCATCTCTGGGCTGCTAAGGGGGCTCCCAGGAGCTGCGGAGGGCAAACTGAGTGCCATGACTCAAAATTGCCAGGGGCGGGGATGGTCAGGGTCTGGGATTTGATTTGATCCTATTTTAATAATCGATTAGCTTAAAGAAGGTAATTTGGATAAAGAAGATGTGGTACATAAACACAATGTAATATTATTCAGCCATAAAAAAGAATGAAATAATGCCATCTGCAGCAACATGGACGGACCTAGAGATTATCATACTAAGTGAAGTAAGTCAGAAAGAGAAAGACAAATATCATATGATATCACTTATATGTGGAATCTAAAAAAAATGATACAGGGACTTCCCTGGTGGTCCAGTGGTTAAGACTCTGTGCTTCCACTACAGGGTGTGTGGGTTTGATCCCTGGTCGGGGAAGTTCCGCAGGCCGCGCGGTGTGCCCTTCCCCCCCCAAAAAAGACTCCATGCTCCCAGTGCAGGGGGCATGGGTCTGATCCCTGGTCAGGGAGCTAAGATCCAAAAAAAAGATGCAAATGTACTTATTTACAAAACAGAAACAGATTCACAGACATAGAAAACAAACTTCTGGTTACCAAATGGGAAAGGGGGGGAGGGATAAATTAGGAGTTTGGGATTAACATACGCACACTACTATATATAAAACAGGTAAGCAACAAGACCTACTGTATAGCACAGAGAACTCTACTCAATATTCTGTAATAACCTAAACGGGAAAAGAATCTGAAAAAGAATAAGTATAAATATATGTAGAACTGAATCACTTTGTTGTACACCTGAAACTAACACATTGTAAATCAACTATACTACAGTAAAAAATAAAAATTGGCAGGGGTGGGGATGTTCAGGATCTGGGATTTGATTTTGTCCTATTTTTAAGCTAATAAATTAGCCTGTTACTATTCAACGAATGCTGGCAGAAGACATCGACTTGTGCTTCAGAGAGAAGGGACTTTGACCACACTCATGGCACAGCATGACCACTACCACATTGACATGGACTCCTCTTGCCACCGGCAAGTCCCCTGGGGGTAACACAGGGGGCCTGGGATGGCCACCTGCGTGTGCGGTGAGTTGCGTTACAGGAGGGGACACTGAGCTTGGGGAGTCCAGTGTTTTCGAGCCAGCAGTAAACAGCCTCCCGCTTTGTCCCAGGGGGGACACATTATCTCATTCCTCAAGGTTGCCCTTTGCAGACACAACCCTGAGAAAAGACCCAGGAGAAGCGTGGCCCTGCCTTCTTGCCACACCCAGCAAGAATGCACAGGGCCTCTCAGGGCTCATGGTAGAATAACTTTCCCCACGGAGGTGGTGTTGGGGGATAACTTAAAATGTGTACAGTCTTAAAAAGATTATTATTTTCCATTTGTAGTCTCCAACAATGGGAGTCAAAGCCCCAATTGTTAGGGTTCTGCTATTTTGGGGGACCCAGTCCGGCTAGCTAGCACGGCTTCCACCACTGCTGTCTCCTGAAGTTTGCTGCCTCCTTTCACTCAGCTGTGCTTGTTTTCAATTATGCTCTTTTGCATGCTCTGCTGATTTTGAAAGCAGCGTGCACAGTGGCATGGTTGCGGATCTTGGCATTAAGAAAGCTGGGTTTAGGTCCAAGCTCTACCATTTACCAAACAAGAGACCAAAAAGCCCATCAGGTAATTCAAAGTTGGGCTAACATAGTACCTTCCCTTTGTTTATACACTTCAAGATCATCATTTTGCAAGTCACACTTCTCCTCCTCCCAAAACGTGTTCCTCTGCCTCCTGCATTCTTTATCTCACGTAGGGACACCATCTACCTGTCCAGATTCTTGTCCCCCATGCCTCTGCCTCCGGTTTGCCAGCTTTACCTTCTAAGTAGTATTGTTCTTATCATCCTCTACTCACTCTCCTCCCTGACATTGTTCATCTTTATCATGTTCCACCTGGAATCACTCAATAGTTCCCTCAGGAGCTTCTAGCATCAGGCTCACCACCCTTCAGTGGAACCATCTTACTGCCTGGTCTTTTCATTTCCCTCATTTCAAATACCTCTCATCCTCGTCCAGTCCAGTCTCCTTACAGCATGATCCTTACATGATCTCCTTACAGCATGATCCTTAAGTCCTTCTACACCTCACCTTGTGTTATTATTACTTACTTCTTGTGTTTCTCAGCTCCCACCATGGTGTTTTACATCTTTGGGTCTCTTTTGCTCTTCCTACATGGAATGCCAATCCTCTCTGTGACTAAGCCCTACTCCTTTAAAAACTCAGGTCTGGTAATAGCGAATGATGCAATACAAGAAAAGGAAATTAGGAGTATAAAGTTGGAAATGGTATTATACTCCAGGAAAACCCAAAACAATCAAAAGAAAAATTACTATAAGCAATAAGAGAATTCAGTAAGGTAGTCTGATCAAAATAGTACCCAGAAACATCCATCAGATAGGGAACGGAACGTTTCAATACATTATGGTACATCCATACAGTGTGATGTTATGGTACAGTAAAAGAGAATGAGGACATGCTCCATATCCTGACATGGAAATATGTCTAAGATATGTTGTTTAAAAAAGTTGCTTTACAATGTATACAATATGCCACCTTTGTGTAAAGGTGGAGGAGGGATAAATATATTTGTGTAAGGAAACTCTTGAATGATAACAAGAAATTATAAAAGTTTTTGCTTTTGGACAGCAATAGTGGAGAGGGTTGGAAGTAGAGAGGACAGTATATGGCCAAGACTTTCCACTGTATATTTTATGTTGTTGAGTGTTGAATTAGATGAGTTATTCAAAAGACTTAAAACAAAAACAAAATAAAAACCAAAACCTCAAGCAGCACCTCTGTTCCTTTATGTCTCCTTCATATGAGAGGAAGTCCAGTGTGGTGGCTGGGAGCAGAGGCATGGCATCCCGCAAACCTGGATTTAATCCCATGGCTCCACTTACCAGCTTTTTGACCTTAGGAAAGTCATGTATTCTCTGAGTCTCAATTTCCTCCTTTATAATTTGGGAATAACAACCCTCAAAACAACCCTTTTAGATGAATATTAGGTGTGATAATGTTTGTAATGTAATTAACACAATGCTTTATATAAAATCAGCACTTGACATTTTATACATACATATTTACATATACCTACATATGCGTGTTTGTGTATATACATGTATACACACACACACACACACACACACACAGTTGACCCTTGAATAACATGGGGGTTAGGGGCGCTGAAACCCCATGCAGTCATAAATCCAAGTACTGCTATCTCTGCCTCAAAAACAAAGGAATTGATAAATGTCTCACCCAGGGGCAGAAAGTTGAAACAGTTTGGATAGAACCAGGACTCAAACCCTAGTTCCGTTGATTCCAGATGCTGTGATCTCTAACTGAAAACAAACTTGTCCCCATACTTCATTTAGAGATCTTTAAAATGGCCATAAAAAACAAACTTAATGGTGACCAAAGGGGGAAGGGGGTGGTGGAGGGGTAAATTAGGAGTTTGGGATTAGTGGATAAAAACTACTATGTCTAAAATAGATAAACAACAAGGTCCTATTGTATAATACAGGGAACTATATTCAATGCCCTATAATAAACTGTAATGGAAAAGAATATGGAAAAACACACATATATATATATATATATATATATATATATAACTAAAACACTTTGCTGTACATTAGAAACTAACACAACATTGTAAATTAACTATACTTCAATATAAAATTTAAAAAATAAAGATCTTTAAAATAAAAATACAGGTATTATATTTATTGGAAAAAACTCCATGTATAAATGGACCCTTGCAGTTAAAACCTGTGCTGTTTAAGAGTCAACTGTATACACACACACACACACACACACACACACACACACACACACACACACAGATACAGATATAAATACATACCTGTATGTTCCAGGAGAAGTATAGTTCATGCTCCAGCTTTACTTCACAGGGCTCAGATGCTCTTTCTCTCTTCAGGATTCAGACAGGTAAGAAGTAACTTGGACTTTCAAAACAGGTGCTGCAAACTGGAAGCCAATAGAGGAAATGTTGCCCGTGGAAACATGTTATCAGACTCACATAATGTTTTCAGAATCAGAACATTTTACATACAGATCAGGGTTTCTGGCTTCTTAGAAAAATTAAGGCATATGGCAATACAGGGCCCATATTCCAGCTTGTCCCCAGGGGACAGTGCTGTGTGTCAATGTCCCCTGTAGACGGGGCAAACTCTCATTTCACCACAGGCCCCCAACTTCCTACCACTCACCACCGCCCCGTCCCCACCAGTCCCATTTATGTTACTTCTTTCCCACATGGGCATTTGAATTGATGACTTCTTACTTACAATGTTATTTTTCTCTCGTATTTAAGCATCTATCTTTCACATTTAAATAATAGGTCTGCTCTGAACCCACTTCACGTAAGTCAGATTACTGGATTAGCACATCGTTTTACCCTTAGATTGTATTATAAATGGCAGTGCTCTCCTAGAATGCTATATATTAAGTTCTCAGGGTGATGAATGTTCTGTCTGTTGCATGCATATTCATTTCCCTTCCAACTCATTTCCTTGTCTTAGAGACATTTGTTAGTGTGTTTTGATAGGTGTCTTGGGGGATTTATTAAGATGTTGTGAAAACCGACCCTGAATAAATTTTCACTTAGGTTTTGTTTGGCAGTTTCTTCTTTTAGGTTTGCTTGTTGGTTTACTTCTCTGAATTTTAGATTCTCCTGCAATTTCTGACCTCCAGGCAAAGGTGGATGAATGCAGTTCTGAAATGGTAATGAGATAAAGGCTTCATGAGAATTAATAGGCGAGAGAGAAGGACACAGCTGCTCCAGGGAGAGCCACCCTCGTCTGAGGAAATCAAGGGCTTCTCTCAACAGGATGCTTTTTTACTTTTCTCTGTTCCTCTTCTCTTCTTGATCTCATATAGTCTAACTTTAGAGATGACTTTTTTCTTTTCTGAGCTAAGGGATGAAAATGGAAGACTCTTCCTACTTCCATATCCAAGAACTGAAACTCACTGTATTTATCCCAAACATCTCCTTTGATTCTTCTCGCAACGTGGGCTAATGACCACTTTGTAACATGCTTATATTTCCTATAGCTGCTACATATTTGTTGACTTCCAACATGAACTACTTCAGTACCTCCTGTATTCCTGCCATTAGGATAGCCACAGAGAATATATGTGTGAACCAAGGATAATGTCAATCTGTAAGAACCATCACCTCAAACTCTTGGAATTTTCACTCTGAAATCCACGTAAAGGGGGCAGATTGGTAACAAATCCACAACACAATGGGACAGATGCCATGAAACAGATATGAACAGAATACTGTGAGAACACAAGGGAAGGAATAAATTATTCTGCCAGGTTTGCCAAGAGAAGCTTCTTGGGGGAAGGTTAACAGGATTTCAAAGTATGACCAACAGTTTTGCCAAACAGATTAAGAGAGGTGGGTACTCCAGGCAGAGGAAAGAGCCCATGTAAAAGTCCCAAGTCTTGACAGGCACGTAGCCTGTTGAGGAAACAGTGGGAAAGCTAGTATGGCTAAAGTGGAAAGTAAATAATACCAGGGCATTTGCAACAGTCCATTATAGTAAGAAATGAGCCTAAACTCAGGTGGTGGTGGAATGGATGGAGGAGAGGGGCTAACCTCAAGATACAGGTAAGAGAGGAAGGGGCAACAGGAGTTAAGGGTAACTGAAGTTTCCATCTTGGGAGTATCTCTGTACTCTAACACCATCACCAGAGGAGGAAAACCCAGGAGTGGGCAGGTCTGGGGTCAGCCAGCAGGGTTTGGATACCGTGACCCCGTTGAATGACCTCTGTGGCTAAATCCAAATGGATGTTCTTCATTTTCGTTTGCCAATGTGACTTTTTCTCTCTCTTCTGTGAATTTTTTTCTATTTCCTAAGACATCACTCTCTGAATTTCCTCTTACCTATCTGATCCCTCCTTCTCAGGCATGCAGAAGAAAAGGGGTGTCTGAAGGAGGTTATCTGTGGTTGGCTACTGTTCCTATCTCTTGTCCACACTCTCTCACTACGGTAATTTCCCATTTCACAGCTCCTCAATTACTACCTATGAACTGGTGACTTCTAACTCCAAGTCTGCATCCTTCATCTCTCTCTGGGTTCCAGACCTTTTTGTGCAACTGCCTACTGAACATTTCCACCTGGGTGTCCTGTAGGCACCTCAAACTCAGTGTCTGAAACTACACTCTCATCTTCCCAAGCCAAACCTGCTCTCATGTATGTCTCATCTCAGCAAATGACCCCTCTATCCACTTGGTTACCCAGGCTCCTCTCAATTCTAAGTTCCACTGGACCATGTCCATCTTGGTTACCACTAACATAGTGAGTGGCCCACACATAGCAGACATGTATTGGTATAACAAATGAAGGAGGCAGATTGGCTCCTTAGGTTTCTGAGTTTTGTCAATCCTCCTGGAATAAAAGTCATCCTCCCAACCCACTTTGGTCTGAATTAATCAAAGCAAGCACCATTTGCTTCAGAAAGACTTCCCTAACTACCACCCCACATCCCTCCAAGATCTGCTAAGTTCCATAATTTCCTGCATACATCCTAACCATAGCTCATAGCATACGGCTTCCATGCCGAGTTCATCCACCAGCTCCCTAAAGGATGAAGCAGGTACTTCGTAATATCATAGTGCCTACTTGCTTGATGGAAGGAAGCAAAGAAGGAAAGACAAACTGATAGGAATTCTGTGAGAGACATCCAAAACATATTTTAAAATGAGTGTGGGGCTTGGAAGAAATCTGTGACAGACAGGGATGTGAATTATCTATGGTGATGCCACTGGGGTGATTGCTTTTGCCCTGGAAGATGTGTGAGGGACGAACTCTCCTATGTCTATAGGAGCTGAGATGGAAGTTGGTCTCTGGTATAAGGTACCAAAGAGTAACAAGGACTCGCATGAACGTCCTTATCTAAAGGGGAAAAGCCAATAATTGCTATGTGGAAGTGCTGCCCAGTGTAGTCAGATCTTCTGATTTTTTTCCAAAAGAAGTCAGAAATCTATATTTTTGGATGAATGAAAAATCTCCTACATTTTAAATGTTGGTCAAACTAAACATTAGGCCAGATTCAGGCCTTGGCTTGACAAACTGTGACCTTTGGTACAAAACACTGAGGAATGTTGACTTCTAAACTATCAAATTGTGTATATATTGACAATGAAACAGAGGTCACAATTTGAAAGAGGACAGTAAAAAATCAAATGAGGAAATGTATCTATAAGAATGCCCTCATCAATCAATAGCTGAGTTAACTTAGGAAACACATGTTTGAAGAAAGTGGAAATTTTATAAAGGGAGCCATCAGGTAAAGAATATTGAATCAGGTTCTTGATTTGATTTTGGAGTAGGAATCACCTGTGTGTGAAAGGGGTCCAGTACTAAAAAACAAGCGATTTGTCCAATAGTGGCAGACAGTGTTTTAGGTCCTTGTGGTATATTCTCAGCTATAAATACCATGCAGAAGAAGCAAACATCATAGAAGCCAAATATGAAAATGTGTCTAAGTCGATGAGCTCTCTGCTCATTTCAGGGATGAAATGCACAACTTGGGAAATTGATTTTAATTAAGAATTGGACTGGATTTTGTTCAAGATGGAGGAGTAGAAGGAGGTGCTCTCACTCCCTCTTGCGAGAACACCAGAATCACAACTAACTGCTGAACAATCATCGACAGGAAGACACTGGAACTTACCAAAAAAGATACCCTACATCCAAAAACAAAGGAGAAGCCACAGTGAGACAGCAGGAGGGGCGCAATCACAGTAAAATCAAATCCCATAACTGCTGGGTGGGTGACTCACAGACTGGAGAACACTTATATCACAGAAGTCCACCCACTGGAGTGAAGGTTCTGAGCCCCATGTCAGGCTTCCAAACCTGGGGGTCTGGCAACGGGAGGAGGAATTCCTAGAGAATCAGACTTTGAAGGTTAGCGGGATTTGATCGCAGGACTTTGAGAGGACTGGGGGAAACAGAGACTCCACTCTTGGAGAGACTGAACCAGACCTACCTGCTAGTGTTGGAGGGTATCCTGCAGAGGGGGGAGTGGCTCTGTCTCACTGTGAGGACAAGGACACTGGCAGCAGAAGTTCTGGGAAGTACTCCTTGGCGTGAGCCCTCCCAGAGTCCGCCATTAGCCCCACCAAAGAGCCTGGGTAGGCTCCAGTGTTGGGTCACCTCAGGCCAAACAACTAACAGGGAGGGGACCCAGTCCCACCCATCAGCAGACAAGCAGATTAAAGTTTTACTGAGCTCTGCCCACCAGAGCAACATCCAGCTCTACCCCCCACCAGTCCCTCCCATCAGGAAACTTCCACAAGCCTCTTAGATAGCCTCATCCACCAGAGGACAGACAGCAGAAGCAAAAAGAACTATAATCCTGCAGCCTGTGGAAGAAAAACCACATTCACAGAAAGATAGACAAGATGAAAAGGTAGAGGGCTATGTACCAGATGAAGGAACAAGATAAAACCCCAGAAAAACAACTAAATGAAGTGGAGATAGGCAACCTTCCAGAAAAAAGAATTCAGAATAATGATAGTGAAGATGATCCAGGACCTTAGAAAAAGAATGGAGGCAAAGATTGAGAAGATGCAAGAAATGTTCAACAAAGATCTAGAAGAATTAAAGAACAAACAAACAGGATGAACAATACAATAACTGAAATGAAAAATACATTAGAAGGAATCAGTAGCAGAATAACTGAGGCAGAAGAACGGATAAGTGACCTGGAAGACAGAATGGTGGACTTCATTGCTGCAGAACAGAGTCAAGAAAAAAGAATGAAAAGAAATGAAGACAGCCTAAGAGACCTCTGGGACAACATTAAATGCAACAACATTCGCATTATAGGGGTCTCAGAGGGAGAAGAGAGAGAGAAAGGACCTGAGAAAATATTTGAAGAGATTATAGTCGAAAACTTCCCTAACATGGGAAAGGAAATAGCTACCCAAGTCCAGGAAGTGCAGAGAGTCCCATACAGGATAAACCCAAGGAGAAACATGCTGAAACACATAGTAATCAAATTGGCAAAAATTAAAGACAAAGAAAAATTATTGAAAGCAGCAAGGGAAAAACAACGAATAACATAACTCCCATAAGGTTAACAGCTGATTTCTCAGCAGAAACTCTACAAGCCAGAAGGGAGTGGTATGATATACTTAAAGTGATGAAAGGGAAGAACCTACAGCCAAGATTACTCTACCCTGCGAGGATCTCATTCAGATTCGATGGAGAAATCAAAAGCTTTACAGACAAGCAGAAGCTGAGAGAATTCAGCACCACCAAACCAGGTCGACAACAAATGCTAAAGGAACTTCGCTAAGTGGGAAACACAAGAGAAGAAAAGGACCTACAAAAACAAACCTAAAACAATTAAGAAAATGATAATAGGAACATACATATTGATAATTACCTTAAACATGAATGGATTAAATGCTCCAACCGGAAACACAGGCTTGCTGAATGGATACAAAAACAAGACCCATACATATGCTGTCTACAAGAGACCCACTTCAGACCTAGGGACACATACAGACTGAAAGTGAGGGGATGGAAGAAGATATTCCATGCAAATAGAAATCTAAAGAAAGCTGGAGTAGCAATACTCATATCAGATGAAATAGACTTTAAAATAAAGAATATTACAAGAGACAAGGAAGGACACTACATAATGATCAAGGGATCAATCCAAGAAGAAGATATAACAATTATAAATATATGTGCACCCAACATAGGAGCACCTCAATACATAAGGCAATGCTAACAGCTATAAAAGAGGAAATTGACAGTAACACAATAATAGTGGGGAATTTTAACACCTCACTTACACCAATAGACAGATCATCCAAACAGAAAATTAATAAGGAAACACAAGCTTTAAATGATACAATAGACCAGATAGATTAATTATTTATAGGATATTCCATCCAAAACCAGCAGATTACACTTCCTTCTCAAGTGCACATGGAACATTCTTCAGGATAGATCACATCTTGGTTCACAAATCAAGCCTCAGTAAATTTAAGAAAATTGAAATCATACCAAGCATCTTTTCTGACAATAACGCTATGAGATTAGAAATCAACTACAGGGAAAACAACTTAAAAAGCACAAACACATGGAGGCTAAACAATACGTTACTAAATAACCAAGAGATCACTGAAGAAATCAAAGAGGAAAAAAAAAAATACCTAGAGACACGTGACAATGAAAACACGACAATCCAAAACCTATGGGATGTGGCAAAAGCATTTCTAAGAGGGAGGTTTATAGCTATCCAAGCCTACCTCAAGAAACAAGAAAAATCTCAAATAAACAATCTAAACTTAGACCTAAAGGAACTAGAGAAAGAAGAACAAACAAAAGCCAAAGTTAGCAGAAGAAATCATAAAGATCAGAGCAGAAATAAATGAAATAGAAACAAAGAAAACAATAGCAAAGATCAATAAAACTAAAAGCTGGTTCTTTGAGAAGATAAACAAGATTGATAAACCATTAGCCAGATTCATCAAGAAAAAGAGGAAGAGCACTCAAATCAATAAAATTAGAAATGAAAAAGGAGAAGTTACAACAGACGCCACAGAAATACAAAGCATCCTAAGTGACTACTACAAGCAACTCTATGCCAATAAAATGGACAACCTGGAAAAAATGGACAAATTCTTAGAAAGGTATAACCTTCCAAGACTGAACCAGGAAGAAAGAGAAAATATGAACAGACCAATCACAAGCACTGAAATTGAAACTGTGATTAAAAATCTTCAACAAACAAAAGTCCAGGACCAGATGGCTTCACAGGTGAATTCTAGCAAACATTTAGAGAAGAGCTAACACCCATCCTTCTCAAACTCTTCCAAAAGATTGCAGAGGAAGGAACACTCCCAAACTCATTCTATGAGGCCAACATCACCCTGATACCAAAACCAGAAAAAGATACTACAAAAAATGAAAATTATAGCCCAATATCACTAATAAATATAGATACAAAAATCCTCAACAAAATACTAGCAAACAGAATCCAACAACACATTAAAAGGATCATACACCATGATCAGGTGGGATTTATCCCAGGGATGCAAGGATTCTTCAATATACACAAATCAATCAATGTGATACACCATATTAACAAATTGAAGAATAAAAACCATATGATCATCTCAATAGATGCAGAAAAAGCTTTTGACAAAATTCAACACCCATTTATGATAAAAACCCTCCAGAAAGTGGGCATAGAGGGAACCTACCTCAACATAATAAAGGCCATATATGACAAACACAGCAAACATCATTCTCAGTGGTGAAAAACTGAAAGCATTTCCTCTAAGATCAGGTACAAGACAAGGATGTCCACTCTCACCACTATTATTCAACATAGCTTTGGAAGTCCTAGCCACGGCAATCAGAGAAGAAAAGGAAAAAAAAAAGGAATACAAATTGGAAAAGAGGAAGTAAAACTGTCACTGTTTGCAGATGACATGATACTATACATAGAGAATCCTAAAGATGCCACCAGAAAACTACTAGAGCTAATGAATGAATTTGGTAGGGTTGCAGGATACAAAATTAATGCACAGAAATTTCTTGCATTCCTATACACTAATGATGAAAAATCTGAAAGAGAAATTAAGGAAACACTCCCATTTACCATTGCAACAAAAAGAATAAAATACCTAGGAATAAACCTACCGAGGGAGACAAAAGACCTGTATGCAGAAAACTATAAGACACTGATGAAAGAAATTAAAGATGATACCAACAGATGGAGAGATATACCATGTTCTTGGATTGGAAGAATCAATATTGTGAAAATGACTATACTACCCAAAGCAATCTACATCTTCAATGCAATCCCTATCAAATTACCAATGGCATTTTTTATGGAACCAGAACAAAAAATCTTAAAATTTGTATGGAGATAAAAAGACCTCATATAGCCAAAGCAGTCCTGAGGGGAAAAAACCGGAGCTGGAGGAATCAGACTCCCTGACTTCAGACTCTACTACAAAGATACAGTCATCAAGAAAATACGGTACTGGCACAAAAACAGAAACATAGATCAATGGAACAAGATAGAAAGCCCAGAGATAAATCCATGCACCTATGGTCAACTAATCTATGACAAAGGAGGCAAAGACATACAATGGAGAAAAGACTGTCTCTTCAATAAGTGGTGCTGGGAAAACTGGATAGCTACAATGTCAAAGAATGAAATTAGAACACTCCCTAACATCATACACAGAAATAAACTCAAAATGGATTAGAGACCTAAATGTAAGACTGGACACTATAAAACTCTCAGAGGAAAACTTAGGAAGGATACTCTTTGACATAAATCACAGCAAGATCTTTTTTGATCCACCTCCTAGAGTAATGGAAATAAAACCAAAAATAAAGAAATGGGACCTAATGAAACTTCAAAGCATTTGCACAGCAAAGAAAACCATAAGCAAGACACAAAGACAACCCTCAGAATGGGAGAAAATATTTGCAAATGAATCAACGGAACAAGGATTAATCTCCAAAATATATAAACAGCTCATGCAGCTCAATATTAAAAAAACAAACAACCCAATCAAAAAATGGGCAGAAGATCTAAATAGACATTTCTCCAAAGAAGACATACAGATGGCCAAGAAGCACATGAAAAGCTGCTCAACATCACTAATTATTAGAGAAATGCAAATCAAAACTACAATGAGGTATCACCTCACACCAGTTAGAATGGGCATCATCAGGAAATCTACAAACAACAAATGCTGGAGGGGGTTTGGAGAAAAGGGAACCGTCTTGTGCTGTTGCTGGGAATGTAAACTGATACAGCCATTATGGAGAATAGTACGGAGATTCCTTAAAAAACTAAAAATAGAATTCCCATATGACCCGGTAATCCCACTACTGGGCATATACCCAGAGAAAACCATAATTCAAAAAGACACATGCACCCCAATGCTCATTGCAGCACTATTTACAATAGCTAGGTCATGGAAGCAACCTAAATGCCCATTGACAGACGAATGGATAAAGAAGTTGTGGTACGTATATACAATGGAATATTACTCAGCCATAAAAAGGAACAAAATTGGGTCATTTGTAGAGATGTGGATGGGTCTAAAGACTGTCATACAGAGTGAAGTAAGACAGAAAGAGAAAGACAAATATTGTATATTAACGCATATATGTGGTATTTAGAAAAGTGGTACAGATGAACCAGTTTGCAGGGCAGAAATAGAGACACAGATGTAGAGGACAAATGTTCGGACACCAAGCGGGGAAAGCGGTGAGGGGTGGTGGTGGTGTGATGAATTGGGAGATTGGGATTGACATGTATACACTGATATGTATAAAATGGATGACTAATAAGAACCTGCTGTATAAAAAAATAAATAAAATAAAATTTTTTTAAAAAAAATTGGACTATGTTTTAAATTATATTAAAATTACTTTTACACTTTGAGCATTATAAAATACTACACAAACTCAGTACTTCATTAAATACTACTGTAAACCCATGAAGTGAGTTATTTTTATTCCCACTTTGCAGACTAAGAAACTAGTGTTCAGAAAGCTTCATTCATTCATTGATTCATTCATTCATTTGACAAATATTTATTTGATTTAATATGCTGGGCATGCAGTGGTGAACAAAGCAGACAAAAATCCCTGCCCTCATGGAGCTACTAGTCCTGGTGAAACCAGGTAGACACAGAGACACAGTAAATAGCCTTCCTTTCAGACACAAAGCTGCCCTTGCACCCAGTCCTCCTATTAAATCTCAGCTACAAAACTTCTAGCAAGTGGTCACTATTGTTTCATAACAGCAGTTTTGAGGCGCCAGCAGGGGGAGGACCTGCGCCCCAGACAGTGGAAGTTCTCAGGACAACTGAGTAGCCGCTGGCCCTCTCCCCAGCCTCGCGACCTCGGCAGAGAACCCTCTCTGCTCTCTGTGACACTGCTCTGCCCATGGAAGAGCTGCTGTGAAAATACAGCAGCAAATAAGATTTTAAAAGATGGAAGTGCTTGTAAAATCCTATGTATATATTTGTGTAATTCTTGATACAGTAAACAAAGAGCTTTCAAGTAAATTGTAAATATAGTGCTATTTTTATAATAGTATACAAAGAGCCAAATATAAATTAGCCAACTGTGAAATTTCCAGTAATCTCAGAAAATATCGAGTGGTGTTCCGGGTGGTTGAGTTAGCTTTAAGGTCGTTGATTTTTTTTTTTTTTTTTGCGGTACGCGGGCCTCTCACTATTGTGGCCTCTCCCGTTGCGAAGCACAGGCTCCGGACGCGCAGGCTCAGCGGCCACGGCTCACGGGCCCAGCCGCTCCGCGGCATGTGAGATCTTCGCGGACCGGGGGACGAACCCGTGTCCCCTGCATCGGCAGGCGGACTTTCAACCACTGCGCCACCAGGGAAGCCCAAGGTTGTTGGTTTAGAGAAGTGTCATTTAGCTGTCCTTAGAAATAGTTAGTTATAACTGGCAGCCGAGAGGCTGAGGCAAATAGAGCCAGACACAGCAAGAGCTACTAAGAAGAGCTGACCTCCAGGGAGATAATAAGTGGGCATTCCCTCATTCATGCACGGAACAAATATTTGTGGGTTTCCTACCATGTCTGTTCTGTTCATTGCTGTATTCTCACTCCCCCAGACTTGCTGCCCTGAAAAAGGTTTACATTCTAATAGGGAGAGACTGTGAATATATCGATGTGTTTATATTAGGTAGTAAGTGCTATGAAGGAAAGTGGCACTGGATGATGGAAGGAGATGAGGAAAAGGGAGATGGTATTTATCAGAGTAATTAAAGCCCGCTGTCTCAGTAAACAAACCATGTAATCTCACTGGCTTACCAAACAAAGGCTTTTTCTCTCACAAAATCCAACTGGGGTTGGTGACTCAGGGGCCCAGGCTCCGTCCATCTTACTTCCGGGTTCTCCAAGGCAGGAGAAGAAGGGAGAGATGGAGGAGCCACAGAGACTCTGAAGGGCAGGTGCAGCATGGTGGATCTCTGGGGGAGGAGGAATCCAGAAAGAGAAAACAGCAAAGACAGCAAAGCTGGGCAACGTGGAACATCAACAACTCTTCTTAGATCCATAAAAGAAGTGAGGTCACAGGACAAACCCTCCAAAACTGGAGAGACCCACAGGAGAATATAGAGAATCACAACTTACAAGAGGAGAAACCTCCACAGGAACCAGTGCCAGGGTAGGAAAACCTGAACTGTAATTCAGGAATTGCTGGAGGCTTAGCGTGGACAACTCCGAGAGTTACAAACTCCAGGGAGACCCAGTCATCGGGGGTCCCACACTTGTGTGCGTTTTGCCTCTTGGATCTCTACCAGGTTCTCACAGTGCATGCTGGAGGAATATTCTGGCAGGGAAAAAGGAACCATTTTGAAATATGCCAGAGTATTCTGTTCTTCTTAACAAGGCCCGCCCTCAGGAGAAACTATTTAACCAAAGCCTAACCTGTTTGGGCTTTAACAGAGCCCAGCTGACCTAGGGGAAGGGAACTGGCTCAACTCCAGTCCCCTCTAGCCATCCAGTCCCACCTAAGAGAAGAACACGTGAAGTTTACAATGCAGAGGTACAAGCTCATGAAACCTAATCGTAGCCTATATTAAAGCTTCCCAGCCTCCTACACCTTACCGTCTGTTGCTAACAGCTCCTTTTACCCAGTACATCATGCCTGGCTATCAAGAAAGTATGACAAGGCATACTGAAAGGCAAAAAAACATAGTTGGAAGAGAGAAAGAGCAAGCCACAGAACCAGATTCATGGATGGCCAGGATGCTGGAATGATCAGATCAGGAATTTAAAACAACTATGATTAATAGGCTAAGGGCTGTAATGGATGAAGGAGACAACATGCAAGTACTGATGGGCAGTGTAAGCAGAGAGGAGGAAATTCTAAGAAAGAACCGAACGAAATGCTGGAGATCAAAAACACTGTAAGAGAAATGAAGAATGCCTTTGATGAATTTATAGTAGATTGCACATGACTGAGGAAAGGGTGTGTGGGCACCAGCTTATAGGAGATGTAGCTCTTCATGCCCTTGAACTTGGTCTGCTTGGTGGGGTCATCTATGGTACACTGGAAAAAGGGGTTCTCCTTCCACTTGTGGCTGTAGACCCCCAGTACCACACAGCTTGTCCCTGTCCTTCCCCCTCTTATGACTGCTTTTCAGCATCATACTGGAAGTCCTAGCTAAGGCAATGAAGAATAGGGTATAAAAGTTATACAGATTGGGAAGGAAGAAATAAAACTGTCTTTGTTTGCAGATGATATAATTGTTTATGCAGAAAATCTGGAAGAGTCAACAACAACTCCCTCCTGAAATTCATAATACATTATAGCAGGGTTGCAGGATGCAAGGTTAATATACAAAAGCCAACTGTTTTCCAGCAGCAATGAACAAGTGGAACTGAAATTAAAAACACAACACCACTTACATTAGCACCCCCCAAAATGAAATACTTAGGCATAAATCTAACAAAATGTGTAAGATCTACATGAGGAAACAACAAAACTGAGGAAAGAAATTAAAGAACAACTACACAAATAGATATTCAATGTTCATGAGTAGAAATACTCAATATTGCTAAGATGTCAATTCTTCCCAACTTGATCTATAGATTCAATGCACTTCCAATCAAAATCCCAGCAAGTTGTTTTATAGATATCGACAAACTGATTCTCAAGTTTATACAGAGAGGTAAAAAACAAGAATAGTCAACACAATATTGACGAAGAAGAACAAAGTTAGAGGACTGACAGTACTCAACTTCAAGCCTTACTCTAAAGCTGCAGTAATCAAGACAGTGTGGTATTGGTGAAAGAAGAGACAGATAAATCAATGGAACAGAATAGAGAGCCCAGTAACAGACTCACAGAGTCACCTGATCTTTGACAAAAGAGCAAAGATAGGTTTTTCAACAAATGGTGCTGGAACAACTAGACATCCACATGCAAAAAAATGAATCTAGACACAGACCCCACACCTTTCACAAAAATTAACTCAAAATGGATCAGAGACCTAAATGTAAAAATGCAAAACTATAAAACTCCTAGAAGATAACATAGGAGAAAACCTAGATGACCTTGGGTATGCAATGACTTTTTAGATATAACTTCAAAGGCACTATCCATGAAAGAAATAATTGGTAAGCTGGACTTCATTAAAATCAAAAACGTCTGCTCTGGGCTTCCCTGGTGGCGCAGTGGTTGAGAGTCCGCCTGCCAATGCAGGGGACATGGGTTCGTGTCCCGGTCCGGGAAGATCCCACATGCCACAGAGCGGCTGGGCCCGTGAGCCATGGCCGCTGAGCCTGCGCGTCCGGAGCCTGTGCTCCGCAGTGGGAGAGGCCACAACAGTGAGAGGCCCGCATACCACAAAAAAAAAAAAAACCCAGAAAACAAAAAACTTCTGTTCTGTGAAAGATGATGTCAAGAGAATGAGAAGACAAGCCACAGACTGGCAGCAATATTTGCAAAAGACACATTTGATAAAGGACTCTTATCCAAAATATACAAAAACATTCTTAAAAATCAAAAATAAGAAAACAAACAACCCAATTTAAAAATGGGCCAAAGACCTTAATAGACGCCTCACTGAAGAAGATATACAGATGGCAAATAAGCGCATGAAAAGATGCTCTACATCGTATGTCATCAGGGAAATGCAAATTAAAACAACAGTGACATACCACTACACACTTATTAGAATGGCCAAAATCCGGAACACTGACAACACCAAATGATGGTGAGCACGTGGAACGAGAGAGACTCACATTCATTGCTGGTGGGAGTGCAAAGTCGTGCAGTCACCGCAGAAGACCACGGGCATTTTCTTACAAAACTAAACATACTCTTACTATACAATCCAGTAATCGTGCTCCTTGATATTCACCCAAAGGAGTGGCTAACTTATAGCCACACAAAAACCCACACAAGGATGTTTACAGCAGCTTTATTCATAATCGGCAAAACTTGGAAGCAACCAAGATGTCCTTCAGTAGGTAAGTGGATAAACTGTGACATTCCCAGGCAATGAAATATTATTCAGCGCTAGAAAGAAGTGAGCTATCAGGCCATTGAAAAGAAATGGAGGAACCTTAAACGCATATTACCAAATGAAAGAAGCCAATATGAAAAGGCTACACAGTATGCTTCCAACTACATGACATTCTGGAAAAGGCAAAACTTTGGAGATAGAAAAGATATCAGTGTTTGCCAGGGGTTAGGAGGGAAGGAGAGAGGGATTAATAGACAGAGGAGTTTCAGGGCAGTGAAACTATTCTGTATGATAATATAATGGTAGATACATGTCATTATACATTTGTCCAAACCCATAGAACGTACAACACTGAGTGAATCCTGACATAAGCTATGGACTTCGGGTGATAATGATGTGTCCATGGGGAGGCTGTGTGTGTGGCGGGGAGGGAGCATATGGAAAATCTCTGTACTTTCTCCTCAGTTTGCTATGAACCTAATACTGCTCTAAAAAAAAAAGTCTACTAAAAAAAAGAAAAAAAATGAAAGGCACGCTTGGCTTGTTCCAGAAATAGCAAAGAAACCACTGTGGTTTCTCTCTAGTGGAAGAGAGGGATGGAAAGAGAGGCAGGGGCCTGGCCACCTCTCAGGCCAAGGGAAGAAGTGTGAAAATGCAGTTGTTTGGAGCCATTTAGTGTCCCTTAATGACTTGTCTTTATAAAAGCATAATAAAATAGAAATAGTTGATGGCTATAATGATGATTCTGTAAATTGAATTATGAATAATATGCTCCATTTTCTAGAGAAATCTTTTAAAAATGTTATTACTGTATCTACTTCTGTAAGTGAACAGTTTTAAGTTTCTAATACTGGAGTATATTTTCTAGATATCCAAGACCCTTAAGTGGTAGGGTCTTTCCTGCCATTAGGGTGCCACAGGGCCAGGTACCACATCCCTGTTCTTCATGAACCCCGAGCATTTGCTCGTGCACTGGCGCTGCAAACAACCTCCGAATCCCAACGGTTCCTCAACCACTGCTCTACAGAGCAGTCCAACCTGTCTGTAAATGCCATACTCTCAAACTCCTGGAAGTTTCACACCCAAAATAGATTTTCAGTCTCCCTCTCTATTTGAAAGCCTGAAACGTTGCAAGTTTCCTGCTACTTTAACTCTTTAACCTAAGGAGTAACTACCAGATGAATAGTAAGGATGAAACTAAATGTATTTATCTGAAATATTCTAGATTAGCTTCTCAGAAGTTACTAAGTAAAATAAATTGTATTCTAGATGTTTCACAAATGTTGCCTTCATGTTTCTGACCACATAAATTGTTGACGCCGAAATTCAATGACCTCTGTTACTTACTGTGAGAATTGTCCTAACCCAGAATTTTCAGCTACAAATGGTGTAATTCAGAATTTGCTTACTGCATTGAATTAAGGTTTTGCATTAGGGATAAACACTATGGGAGTGATTCTGGTATACTGGGTTGGTGGTTTTGTACAGAATGCTTAGAATACCACAGCTCTTACAATAATTGTATACTCTTCTGGCTTGTTTCCCAGATTTGCTTGAAAAAGGTCAGAGGACAGGATGAAATTAATGACATATGAATGCTAACACCCAATCAGAGGTATCTTCAAAAGAATAATTAGGCTAGACAATAAGAGGGGGTTCTGAGAAGAAAAAGCTTTAGGCAAATTATACACTGAAGGAAAAGAAGATGTGAAACAAGGCAACTCTAGGAGACTGGAGTTGATTAATATTTCAGGAAGTGATTTTTTATCTACTTATCTTAAAAATAATATAAATATAGTGAGGCAGAGATGAATGGAGAGGGATGGTCACTGATCTCAGACTAGGAGCAGGGGTGTGAACACTGGTACCCTTCCTGGGGCATATACCCCAAAATTGTAAGTTAGGACGCCCATTATCTTTATGAAGGAGGACAGAGGTTTTGCTTTCCAAAATAACAATAACAACAGCAACAGCAGCAGCAAACACTTAAACTGTGCTTACCACGAATAATGCTAGTCATATATTAAGCTCTGTTTCATTTTCCTCATCTATAAATAGGGATTACATGATTATCAAATCCCCACAGCAAACCTAGGAGTCCAGTAAGTAACTTGCTCAAGGTCTTACAGATAGGTATTAACAGGAGGCCGATTGAACCCAGCAGCCTGGCGCGGAAGCTTAAGGTCTCATTCATGTGGCTTAGGGAGGGGAAGGGACACATGCAAAATGCTAGCTCTCTCTGCACACTTCTTTTAGTGTAAACTCTCCAGTGCCTCCTTCCCCACACCACCCTTAGCCTCTTAATTGGTCAAACACAGCGCCTTTCCTTACTTTGCTCTTGTCATTCTCCCTTTTTTGACAAAAAGCCTCCAGTGGGGAGAAGATGAAAGGGAGCTTCTCCGTCCGTCTACAGCCCCGACACAGGCATCCTGTCTCTCTTCTTAGCGCAACGCTAATATTCATTGAAAATCCTTTAACAGACGCATGGGTTAAGTCATCGCAGGAGTATTCAATGAGCGCTCAGAGTGGGAACGCTTATCAGCAATGCAAACATTTACTTACTTTCTAGGATACGTTTTTTAACTTAAAAGCCTAAAAAAGTCTCAGACAATTTACTTCTGAATAGAAACCTTCACCCGCAGCTCTCACCCCTGAGCCTCACTGCGCGTCACAGGCCACAAGGCGGCAGTGGCAGCTACGGAGTCAGAGCCGGGGGCGGGCGCGGCGGCTCGGCCATCGCTTGCTCTCGCCTGGCGCGCGGCTCTCGGCCGTGGATTAGCGTAGCTGGGGACGTGGGAGGCCGCGGGCCCCGCCCCCAACCGGCCGCGGCGGCCGCCCAGCGCGGCAGTCAGCGCTACAAGCCGAGCGGCGCGGAGGGCGCGGAGGGTGCGACCGGCGGGCAGGGGCACAGGAGTGTGCGCCGCCTTCGGGGCTTTTCTCCGCGCGCCAGGGCGCGGGCACCACCGCGGCCCCCTCGGGCCGGCAGCAGGCTCGGGGCGCCAGGAGTCGGGGGCAGCCCTCCGGGGCGCCGGGACCATGGCGCTGCGCGCCCGGGCGCTGTACGACTTCAGGTCGGAGAACCCGGGCGAGATCTCGCTGCGGGAGCACGAGGTGCTGAGCCTGTGCAGCGAGCAGGACATCGAGGGCTGGCTCGAGGGGATCAACAGCCGCGGGGACCGCGGCCTCTTCCCGGCCTCGTACGTGCAGGTGATCCGAGCCCCCGAGCCCGGCCCGGCGGGCGACGGCGGCCCGGGCGCCCCGGCTCGCTACGCCAACGTGCCACCCGGCGGTTTCGAGCCCCTGCCCGCCGCGCCGCCCGCCTCCTTCAAGCCGCCGCCCGACGCCTTCCAGCCGCTGCTGCAACCGCAGCAGGCGCCGCCGCCGAGCACCTTCCAGCCGCCGGGCGCTGGCTTCTCGTATGGCGGGGGTGCCCTGCAGCCGTCGCCGCAGCAGCTCTACGGCGGCGGCTACCAGGCCAGCCAGGGCAGCGACGATGACTGGGACGACGAGTGGGACGACAGCTCCACGGTGGCTGACGAGCCGGGCGTGCTGGGCAGCGGCGCGTACCCGGACCTCGACGGCTCGTCGTCGGGGGGCGTCGGCGCTGCGGGCCGCTACCGTCTGTCCACACGCACCGACTTGTCGCTGGGCTCCCGCGGCGGCTCGGCGCCCCCGCAGCACCACCCGTCGGGGGCCAAGAGCTCGGCCACCGTGAGCCGCAACCTCAATCGCTTCTCCACCTTCGTCAAGTCGGGCGGGGAGGCCTTCGTGCTGGGCGAGGCGTCGGGCTTCGTGAAGGACGGGGACAAGCTGTGCGTGGTGCTGGGGCCCTACGGCCCCGAGTGGCAGGAGAACCCCTACCCCTTCCAGTGCACCATCGACGACCCCACCAAGCAGACCAAGTTCAAGGGCATGAAGAGCTACATCTCCTACAAGCTGGTGCCCACGCACACGCAGGTGCCAGTGCACCGGCGCTACAAGCACTTTGACTGGCTGTATGCGCGCCTAGCCGAGAAGTTCCCCGTCATCTCGGTGCCCCACCTGCCCGAGAAGCAGGCCACCGGCCGCTTCGAGGAGGACTTCATCTCCAAGCGCAGGAAGGGCCTGATCTGGTGGATGAACCACATGGCCAGCCACCCGGTGCTGGCGCAGTGCGACGTCTTCCAGCACTTCCTGACCTGCCCCAGCAGCACCGACGAGAAGGCCTGGAAACAGGGCAAGAGGAAGGCCGAGAAGGATGAGATGGTGGGCGCCAACTTCTTCCTGACCCTGAGCACACCCCCCGCCGCCGCCCTCGACCTGCAGGAGGTGGAGAGCAAGATCGACGGCTTCAAGTGCTTCACCAAGAAGATGGACGACAGCGCGCTGCAGCTCAACCACACGGCCAATGAATTCGCGCGCAAGCAGGTGACGGGCTTCAAGAAGGAGTATCAGAAGGTGGGCCAGTCCTTCCGCGGCCTCAGCCAGGCCTTTGAGCTGGACCAGCAGGCCTTCTCGGCCGGCCTGAACCAGGCCATCGCCTTCACCGGAGATGCCTACGACGCCATCGGCGAGCTCTTCGCCGACCAGCCCAGGCAGGACCTGGACCCCGTCATGGACCTGTTAGCGCTGTATCAGGGGCACCTGGCCAACTTCCCCGACATCATCCACGTTCAGAAAGGTAAAGCCTGGCCTTTAGAGCAGGTGGTGTGGAATGTGTTGTTCAGGCTGAAAGGGTGACTTTGACAGAACTACCATCGTCTGTTTCAGATTAATATCCCACAGGTCGGGAATACAGCAGGGATGTGGACAGCCAAGCGGTGCCCTGAGCATAGGGCGGATTGGGGGCCGGTAGCTTCCTCCTTAAAATATTTGCGGACAGGGCGCGGGTACTCTTCAGAGGAGTTTCTGAGAGTACTTTTGATGACAGTGCTGTCATTTTAGAGTTTGAATAGTCGGGCAATGAGCTTCTGGAATCTGTAATCTTGTGTCTAGGGTAGAATTAGAAGGGGACCCAAACCATGTTAGGCATCCATTTGGACACTGGTAGTGTCACTTAGTCGTGGGTTTCCGGAAGTGTGGAAATAAGGGGGGGGAATGGATATCTGCAAATAAAGGTAAGTTCTGCTTTCGCCCTGCACACCACTCAGTCACTGCGTTGGTAGACATTAGGGTCAGTTCTCTGAGGTACTGGCTGGGGCAGCTTAGGAATTGTCTGCACAGGCTTCTTGCTTGCAACCTTTGTGAGATGAGGTAAAAGACCCACTCTAATTTCAGGAAGTTTTAAGAAAATTAATCTCTTTAGGTTCGGTCATTTTGAGTTTGGAGTCTATTAACAGACTGAAATTAAGAACATTATTTAGGAGAATGATGCAGGGAAGCTATGTAGAACGTATAGAATCTCTGAGTATTGTGTCTGAGAGCAGTGTTTCTGGTATCCCAGTGAGTTAGCTGCCTAGCTGCCTGTCAGAGCTTGTTTTGTTAGTAGCTGTTAGAGTCCCCAACTATTGTTAAAGCACTGAAGTTTGCAGATTGTTTTTTTACAATCTGCAATAAATAAATTAGTAATTCCTGTCTTAACATTAGTCACTAACTTCTGATAGCATGCCTCGAGTGAGGGAGAATGGGGAGGGGGTGGAGTTAGGGAGGCAGCCTTGCCTGTGAATGTTTTCTGTTCAGTGTGGAGAGGGAAGAGGGAGTCACCTAACTACCTTCCTGAGGTGGTGGAAACCTTGGGCCACCAGGTCTCGCCTTCAGTAATGAGATGCTCACTGCCCTGCCATGTGGGCCAGTCCCTTTACCAACAGCCCTGATCTTTGACCTATTCTTCCTGGTATTGAACTAAAACTTGCCTCTCTTGATTCTCTTTCTGTTCCCTGGAACCACACAAAATAAGTCTGTTCCTTACCAACATGTCAGCCCTTCAGACCTTTGGGGACAGCAGCTTCCTTCCCCTCTGCAGCAGTCCTTCCCCTTCCAAGTATGTGACAGTCTTCTAACTTACCAAAGGGGGGGTCCTTCAGACACGTTGATCTTGGCTTAGCCTCTGATAAAATGCACCCCAAACATCTGCAGTACTAGTTTTAGTAGAGAACAGTAACTTTCTTGGCAATTTACATTTTGTAAGTGCAGTGTAAGGCTGAATTAGCTATTTGAGCAGCCATATCGCTTTGGACCTGCATTGAAGCTGCATCTACATTCCTTATGCTTTTTTGCATAAATTGCTGTGAACCCTTGACATTTTGGATGGTGCTGGTGCAACTGGCTCTTTGAGCCTTTAATGCAGGACCTTACATTTAAATTCCATTGTGTTACATCAGTGCTGGCCGCCTTTTTAACTGTTTCTGTAAGTTTATGCAAATTGTTGGTAAGTAGTTGAAAGGGTGGAGCCAGGACAGACTCCTGCAGCCACACATGGGTGACTGGCTACTACAGGGTTTCATCCATCCATCCATTCACTGGTTTTACTGTCATCAGACCACACACTCAGTCTTGTCAGGTGCTCTGCCGTTGAAATTATTTATTAGAAAAGGTGTGATGTTTGCTCTAAGGTCTATTTTGAGTTTATATGTAGCCTGTTAAACCATATACATAGTTTATTTTTTTAACTCTAGAACTAAAATTGTTTCCTGCTGGGATTTGAGAAACTTCCTTCATTAAAACCAGTACCATTTTTACGTTGTTTAAACAATTCAAGGGCACTAAACATAACCTTTAGGAACTTCGGAAAAGAACACCAGTTGATGTTCAACGTAGTTTGTTTCTGGGGTATCCTTGGTGTGTAACGTACAGGGAACCTGTGTCCCTAGATGACGTGTCTTTAGAATGTACTGCCATTTAAAGCTATAGTGTGCAGTACATAAGGCTAAAAGCACTTGTTTACAGCCAGCGTTTATCAAGGATGCTAGTGCTGGCATTTTTAGGAATGCAGATGAGCTTTAGCCAGGCTAAAGCTTTTTGAACATGTTCTGGATGTTCACGTGGTTGTAAAGAGCAGCTCAGACACCTCCCCCCACAGCCCCGTACACAGTTGCTGTTGGAATGAATCGTTCTTAGTCTGAGCACTTGGGGATTTTGTTTGCAAGTTGTTTTTTCCTCCAAGGCCTCAAAGTGTAATCATATCAGTGGCCTTACTGTGACTTTTGAGAGGAGAGCCAAAAAAAAAAAAAAAAAGTGAAAATCTTTAAGCAGCGTATACAATCTTTTGTTGTAAGTATTTGGTCCAAAGTTTATATTTCAACTTGGGAGAAATTTAAAAATTCAAAATAGTTATTTCAAGTCTGAAGTCTTCATTGTTTACAGTAAGAGAAAAACAGTTTCACCACTTTTACATTTTACATGTTCTAATCATATATTAAGAGACCCACATTCAGCTGAGTCAGAAAATGATTAGAAAGTGCTTTTTAATTACTAAAGCAGTTAAGAAGGAGAGTTAATTAGTTTTTTCCCCCCTTAATTCTGGGGGAAAGGACAGGAACAGTAGGCTCCTCTGAGCCCTTTTCTTATCCAGGAGACTGCTGCCATCAGCCAGCTTTCCTAGCGTCCTGAACCTGTGCTGTTCCATGCTGGGTCTGCAAGCCACGTGGGACTGTTTAAGTTAGTTAAAATAAAGTTCAGTTCCTTAGTCACACTAGCTATATTTCAAGTGTTTTATAGCTAGCGGCTACCATATTGGACAACAGAGGTGAGGAATATTTCCATCCCCACTGCAGGTTCTAATTGGAGAGTGTGGAGCTGGACCGTTGGCCATAGTTTAACTGTCAGTCCTGTCATAAGTTTGCCCGGCAAATTGATGATCTTTTCACATACTTTCCAGATAGTTTGCTTTTTTCTTGGTCATCGCCTGGCATCTCCTCTCCATATAGACTTAGGTGATAAAAAATGGGAGGGGAAACAGGTCCTGCTAGATCCCTCTCTACAGAACTTCCCAGGCACTCAACCAGTGAGTAATATTTCTGCAGTGTGAGGATGTCCACCTGCTTTGCAGCCTGCCTTCATGTCCCATTAAGAAAATGCAACTGGTCTCAGGATGGACATCTGAGGCTGGTGAGGAACCAGCTCCAGAAAGAGGGTGGAAAACTCAGATACTCTCAAATGTGGTGGACTGGGATTTTCTGACTCTACTTAGTACCGAAACCATCGCTTAAACTTAATAATGGTTTTAGTATAAGTACTTTCTGCAAAAGTGAAAAGAGCCTTGTGTTTCCTTCAGCGAAAAGGGAATGGTTAGAATTCTGATTTTTTTCGTTAACTGATGAAGTCTTAAATAAACAGACCTATTTCTGTTAATGGAGTTGAGTGTGGGAAGAAGGCAGTTCGCTGTAGTTTGAAGTACAGTAGGTGGAATTCAGAACCTGTTTGAATTTTCTTCATATTTTGCTTTGTCTTCACAGGAGTCCCTTAAATTCTTTGTTCATGGGCAGTTCATTGTTCGCTGACTAAGCAGTCTACACAGGTCTTATCACTGAGCTTTGTAACCCTGTGGTCTTGATTGTCTTTTCTTGAAATGGCAGCCTTTTATCCTTTCCCTCTTTATCGCCCCTGCCTGCAGTATGTCTTTATAATGCCGGCCTTGCTGAGTTTGGGGTGGTACATAGAATATATTTCACTATCAGTTTCCTAGCATATTCAGTTCTGTTTCCAAAGATACAATTAACCTCTAATATTTAATGAAGCTTAATCTGAATGGCAGTGAGTTGTGGTGGTTTAAAAGCTTTAGGCTTATCTCTTGGGGAATATTGCGAAAGGGAAAGGCTGTAATGTTAGATGATGAGAAATGTTGGTTTCATCTTTGTTTATGAATCTGGACTAGATAGCCAGAGGGAGGCATTTATGAAATTGTATTCCAGAGAAAAGGTATAAAATCATGTAAAAGTGATTGGTTGGTAAAATGTAGTCTTAGTGTGTGAAGTGAGGATGCAGAACTAGATATATAAACAAGGCAGTGCTGTTTTCTGTACTTGTAAATTAAACATGCAGGCAGGGTCTACTTCACTGCCCTCTGTAAACGTTCCAGATGGAGCCTTCTTTTGAACAGAAAACAGCCCCGGGACCTCAGGAATGGTACACCAGTAGTGGGCCTATCAGTCTTGTGGGGTAGAATTTCACCATTGTGCTTCCTTTCAGCACAGGGAGGGTCGGTCTTATGTCCCTCAGACATTAATTAAAGATAGCCGGAGTCCCGGCAGGGCACACGAGGTGAGGCTGGGCCACCGTGAGCCCTTCCCTCTCTGCTCCCCTTTCTCCTGTAGCTAAAAATAGCCCTGAGAGGGTGGTGCCAGGAATACAGAGAAAAGGTCTAATAGGCGGGCTGTTTACAAGCTCATCCTTATTTTGAAACCTCGGCTAGAAACCGAGGTCATTCATCTTTTTTGCTTTAGCCCCGTCTTAACTGCACCCATTTCTCCTCTCCTGTCCTTCCATCCCCAGCTCCTTTTTTTTTTTTGCGGTACGCGGGCCTCTCACTGTTGTGGCCTCTCCCGTTGCGGAGCACAGGCTCCAGACGTGCAGGCTCAGCGGCCATGGCTCACGGGCCCAGCCACTTCATGGCATGTGGGATCTTCCCGGACCGGGGCATGAACCCGTGTCCCCTGCATCGGCAGGTGGACTCTCAACCACTGCGCCACCAGGGAAGCCCTCCCAGCTACTTTTTAAGGACACTTCAGTTCCAGGCCTTAATCTTTGGTCCAACTATATTTTCTTAGTGAAGATGAGGTTACCTTTGGGGCTTTTGTTATAGATGACTGAATTCCTTGGTTAAAATGTCAGCATGGGGCTTCCCTGGTGGCACAGTGGTTGAGAGTCTGCCTGCCGATGCAGGGGACACGGGTTCGTGCCCCGGTCTGGGAAGATCCCACATGCCACGGAGCGGCTGGGCCCGTGAGCCATGGCCGCTGAGCCTGCGCGTCTGGAGCCTGTGCTCCGCAACGGGAGAGGCCACAACAGTGAGAGGCCCGCGCACCGCAAAAAAAAAATAAAAAATGTCAGCATGACTGGCCACCAACAGTCTTGGTCACGATCTAGATGGGGATACTGCTCACATCACCCTGTCATTGGTTTCTCTGACTTCTTTTTTGAGCCACGAAGCCCTCGTGAGAATCACACCGGGAAGCCCAGTCTGTTAGGCTGGTCACCACAGAGCCCAAAGGAGGCGGGGACCCACACTCCCACCCATGGTCTTCTGAGGACTCTTGGACTCAGCTGGACTTTCCTCTTTATTCAGAAGTATCCTCCTCACAGGCTCCTGTCTGGTCATCTTTGGATTTCCAAAGACTGTGTGGAACCCAAACAACCGATACAAACATGACATTTTTCTTAAACTACATTCCCTCTTTTCAGGCTGAATAAAAATCTGCTATATTGTCTCTCAAAGTGTTTTAAAACCAAAGTGTAATATCAAGTTAGATTTGATTTGCCATCAATTTATGATGATCACACACACACACACACACACACACACACACACACACACACAGCACAATAATGCTTAGATCTGTTTAGAGAGACAGTGCCCGGAAGACCTGTACTGTCTGTCATCCCGCGTTTACAGAGACTCGATTCGTGTCTGCAGGAGGGACAGACAGGACTCTGATCCTCATGAATTTTGTTTGTTTGTTTGTTTGTTTTAAATTTTATTTCTTGGCCGCGCCAAGCAGCATGTGGGAGCTTAGTTCCCCGACCAGGGATCAAACCCGTGTCCCCTTCAGTGGAAGCATGGAGTCTTAAACACTGGACCACCAGGAAGTCCCCTCATGGAGTTTTTTGACTAGTGGCGGAGAAGCTGTGTGCCAGGTTGCTGAGAGCCCTCAGGGCTACACAGAGGAGATGGGGCTGGCCCAGTTCTGACAGGGAGCTGAGTCAGCTCTAGAGCCCCACAGGCACAGTCTCACCACTGTGGGCCAGCCTGGCATCTGGGCGACCAGTGTGTGATGTGAGCGGAGCTTTGGGCAAGCTGTTCTAACCTCTGTAAGCCTTGTTTTGAATTGACAAAGTGGGAACACTTCCTCATAAGGTTATCATGAGGATCAAATGTTATGGTTCTTAGTAACTGCTCACTTAAATGCTTTATTTTTGCAAAGTAAAATGGTACCTTTAAAATGGGAGGTACTGTCCCTTAAAAGGCAGTTCCAGGGATCTTATCATCCCTCCTGGTGGCCTTTTACCACCAGAATTGCAGGCAAAAGGATGAAACGCCAAGGGAGCATCGGTATAGCAGTTGAGCGTTGTATTTTAACTCAGCTGTTCTCTATTGCACACCAGAAGAAATGGTAACAGAGGAATAAACGTCAGTGTTAGTGGGGTCACCAGTTTGCTGTCGCCAGTCCCTCTCCTCCTCCAAATTACTTGTGGCCTGCACCAAGCACTGGCATTTCTGAGCTTCAGTTCCCTCATCTGTATATGTGAGGTTCATGATTTCCTAGGTATCGTTCTGTTGGTTGACTTTAATAGCATCGTTCCTGCATTGAAAATAAAATACTCCTAAGTATATGATGAACATTTCGACATTGTTTCAGTCTAGTTTGAGTAGCGTTCTATTTGCTTACGAGACTGTGCAATCTAGGAGTGTGAAAATCCTTTATCAGTTGATGTGAAAGAAGAGTCATGCGTGTTTAGTTTGGATCAGCAAACGTGCATGCAGGGCTTGCCCTGCCAGGTGCTGCGGACGTGAAAGTGATGACTACCTGGCCTCTTGCCTGCGGGCGAGAGCTCCCAGGTGTTCGGAAGCCGAGGCAAGCTGGGTGCCGGAGCAGCTTCCCTCCGACCCCAGTGAGGTTGTAATTAATAGGGCCACGAGAGAGAGAAGGTGTGACGGGCTTTTTCCCTCCTACAGACTGTACTTCGCTTTGAGTTCTAAGTGCTGTCTCCTCTCCGGAAGTAGAACCAGTCTTGCATTGTTGGTCTTGGATTTGTAGCTTGGTTAAACTTCAGTGTGGACGAGTTTTAGTCCATGTCATTTCTGCTCCTTTTCTTAGAACTTTACATCTCTTACTGTGATGTGACTTTTCTCTTCTGATAAAGAAATTTTATGTGTTATTTAGCGGGTCGGAGACAGTGGTTACGGAGGGGAGCTTAACATCATTCGATTTATTCATGGGATCCTCTGAAAGATAAACCTGATTTTACTTAACAGATATTGAAGTGCCCATCATAGGTCAGGCACTATAAAGATGCTAGGGTTGCATCAGTAGTCAAAACAAAGGTCACTGCCCTTGTGGCGTTTACATTCTAGCAGGGTGGAGCCACAAGGGGAAACACACAGTACGTAATTACAATGTAATTATAATGTACGTCAAAGGATGATATGTGTTAGGGGGAAAAATTAAAGTGGAACGGTTCAAGTGGGGATGGGGCAGAATGAAAAGGGTGATCGTTGAGGCCTCCCTGAGAAGGAGAGATTTCAGCCGAGGCCTGCAGGAGGTGAGGGCATTAGCCAAGCAGGTATGGGGCAGAGCTTCTCAGGCAGAAGATAACAGCTAGAGCAAAGGCGTTGGCATGGGTGTGTGCTGGCCAGGCAGGAGGAGGCCAGGTGCTTGGAGCTAAGAGGGTCTGAGTAGGAGATGAGGTCCCGGAAGGTTCGGCTTACAGGGCTTTAGAGGTCATTGTCAGGATCTGGAGTAAAAGCTCAAGTGAGAAGGGAGCCATTGCAGGTCTTGAGCGAAGGAATGATGTACCCAATAGGCCTTGGAAGAGACCTAGTCCAGTTGGTGTGTTGAGAATAGGATGGGGAGGGGGGAGGGGGCCAAAGGCAGGAGCAGGGAGCCAATAATCTAATAATCCAGGTGAGAGATGATGAGACAGTGAGGAGGGGTCCCACTGCAGGTATGTTTTGGAGGTAGAATCTGCAGGTTTTCCTAAGGGATCAGATGTGGCACCTGAGAGGAAGAGGAGTCATCAAGGGTGAATGGTTTTTGGCTTCACCAACACTGAGAATGGAGTTTCCGTCAGCTGAGATGAGGAAGGCTGTGAGTGGCACAGAGGTGGGGATGGGCCGTCAGGACGTGAGTGTAATGCTTGGAGACTGACAGGCTCCTGTGTTCTGTTCCACATCTCCCCCACCCAACACGTGCACAGTCAAGCCTCAGGTCGAGTTCTCTTCCTTGGAGTATCCCAGCCCTTTTCCAAGTCACCATCGCTGATGGAACGCTGACTGGTGTGCCAGAGACTATACATTGCTTGGTTAGTGTGTGGGGATCAGAGTTTTTACGTTCCTCTAGTATGAAGTTCCACCGTTTTGTGCATGCGTAGTAAGTACTTAATGAATGCTTGTTGAATTAATGAAGTAGTCACTCCCGTAAGTATTTTCTGGTTGATTTTAAAATAGATTTCTTCTGTGATTCATAGAATGTTTTTGTTTTTCAATTTATATGATGATGGATAACAGGGTTTAAAAGTGTACAGGAAATAAAGATAGGATCTGGTTATGGTTTATGGATGAAGTCATTAACATGTGAGCGATTTAAACGTCTTAGACTTAAGTATCTACGAAATGACTTTCCATAATTCATTGAGACGGTGGGGAGGAAGTTTGAAAATGCTTTATGTGCCAGAAAAATTAATATTATGTACCTTGGGTTTCACTTTATATTGATTCCTGGTGTTTAAACTTGTATATCATACACTTCTTTCCTCTTCGGTAAGCCTTCATGATAATACTGAAGGTCCCTTTTGCTTCATTCGAAGCATATGATCCAGAGTGAGTGCATTCACCTTGTTGAGTGTCTTGGATACACACAGCACTGAGCGTCTTAAGCAGGAGGTCCTTGCCCTCAGGGAAGATGCAGTTCCATGAGGGAGGGAGGACGTGTGTGCAGAAAATTGAAATAGGAGGTAGATCTAACTTAGTGCCTGTATAATAAGAGTGCGTGGGAGTCAGGAGGATGGAGAGTTGCTGTTATTTGTGTTAGAGGTTTGGGTGGTAGCACTGGTTTTCCCTTTGAAAGATAATTGTATTTTGACTTTTGGAGGAACATTGATGGAAGGTGCATGGTTGATCTTGAGAATGCTTTAGGCTAGCTTTGATAAGCATATGAAAGCTGATACGCTGCAAGCGCAGGGCTCAGGTCAGTGAGGGAGGCTGACAGGGTGAGTTAGCTGTCACTGTACAGCGTGACTCATGCAGTTGTGGGCACGTGCCATGGTGTGAAGTAGGACAGAGGAGGCAGGCATGGTTAACTATGCAGAGTGAACGGGAGAGTTCAGGGGTGGCTTCTCCCAGGCTCAGTCTAAGAAGAGTTTTGAAAAGCAGTTGGAAGTTTGCCTGGTAGGCAGAGCAGGGAAGGGCATTCTGGGCAGAGGGAACCATATGTACAAAAATCAGGGATTAAATTCTGGGTGCCTCGCACAGTCAGCCTTGGGTGGTTGCAGCTAGCTGTACATGGGCCCCACCCTGGATCTGTTGAATCTGAATGTCAGGAATGTGTGGCCTAGACATTGATGTTCTTAAGAAAGGTCCTCACGTGATTTTGATGTGCTGCTGGAGTTGATGGGGGGAGCATCATGGAAGATCAGACAAGGGTATTGATGTGGTCGGGCCGGCACTTTAGATGCGCAGGTCCTGGAGACAGGTGTGAAGGGTGGCTCAGGGTGGGGCAAGATGGGGAGTTCTTGCAGTGATTCAGGCAAGACACGTTGCAGTCCTAAACTGAGGCAGTGTCTGTGGGAGTGGGGAGGAGGAGACACAGGGGCTGTGTGCCAACAGGAGTAGGGCAAGGGACAGGAAGGAGTGTAAAATGACCTGCACACTAGGGCCTGTGGAGCCATCAGTGGAGATGCTTGGAGATGGAGCAGGGGTCTGCAGACTACAGCCTGCGGGTCCAGCCCACCCAGGTGCCTGTCTGTTTATAGCACTTGAGCGAAGGATGCTTTTTACATTTTTTAAAGGTTCCATTTTTAATGGTTATATAGGCCTCGATTTTGCCTCGTCTTGCAAAGCATCAAATATTTACTATCTGACCCTTAAAGAAAATGTTTGCTGACCCTTGACTTGGAGGTCCAGCAGGTTAGGTAGCTGGTGTATGTGTAGCTGTGGCCGCCAGTTTGGCCTGTTTGCTTTGTGAGCAGCGGTATTGCGGGCAGTCACATCCATTGTGTCTCATTCTGTTCAGGAGTGGGTATAGCAGCAGGGTGGTAGTGCGCCTGGACGCACAGCTGCGTGGGGCTGAGTTCCCACCAGCAGCTCCTCTCAGCCTCCGTTTCTTTGGGTGGACCATTTGCCATTTCTATGGCAAATGTCTTTAAGCATTAACTATTAGCTGTTGTATTTGTTTGCCAGGACTGCTGAAACAAGTTACCACAAACCGGGTGGCTTAAAAAAAGTAGAAATTTATTCTCTCACACACAGTTCTGGAGTCTAGAAGTCCAAAATGAAGGTGTCGGCAGGGCCACACTGCCTCCAAAGGCTCTAGGGGAGGCTCCCTCCAGCTTCTGGTGGTTGCCGGCACTCCTTGCTGTTCTTGGCTCCGGTCTCTCTCCGTCTTCACCTGGCGTTCTCCCTGTGTGTCCCTTTGTCTCCTTTTCTTTTAAGGATGCTAACTAATCACGTTGGATTTAGGGACCATCCTAACGGAGTACAACCTTACCTAAACTAATAGATCCAAATAAGATCACAGTCACAGTTTCCAAGTGGATGTGAATTTTGTTGGAGCGGGGTGGGGGGGTAGATACTATTGAACCCAGCACAGCTGTTAACTCCCCCGCTGGGTACCTGTGGGAGCTGAGGCTCAGGGACGTAAAGTGAGTTCCAGGATCACACAGCTAATAAGGAGCCAGCATTTGAGTTCACTTTTTGCCTTGACCTTGGTCAGTACTCTTTATGCTACAGTAAGTAGTACATCTGCTAGAAAATTGAGTTTTATCCTGTAGGCAGTCAACAGCCACTAAAGGTTTGAAACTGAAGAGTGACATCGGAATTGTGATAGAAGTAGGGAACATACTTTGGGGGCTTCCTGTGTGCCAGGCACGATGCTTCACATTTTCTATGCATTATATCCATTTAAACCTCATGGGAGATTTTGAGGTATATTCTCTCTTTATCCCCACTTGGCAGACAGGAAGTGAGCCACAGAAACCTAACTGTGAGCTCTTGCAGGCATCCCTCAGTGAGTGCAGCCTGGTCCCCAAGAAGCTGCTCCTGGGGGCTGAGTACAGGCGGGCAGAGGCTTATTAGTAGACCAGGCTCGAGGCGGGCTTTGAAGTTTTCCGTCTGGGTGACAGAAAGTAGTGATACCAGGAATAGAAAGAGGCAGGTTAAGAAAAGGAGAAGGGTTAGAGGGAAAGAGAAGGAATGGGGCTGAAGGGAGTCTTAGAAATCCTATTTTCTGTTTTTTTAAAATTATACTTAGTTATATTGACATCTGTGATTTTCACAAAAGCCCACCTATTGCCTGCAGTGAGACCTCTTTAAAAACTAGTAAATGTCAACATGGGTAATCTATAAGTTTCCATGCTTTTTGAGTTGTATTTCATGTCTATCTTAAAATGATATATTTCTAGCTGCTTTGTTTTGGCTTCAGCTGGTTATTTACAACTAGTTCAGGAAGTCCAGATGTGGCCAGAGTAAAGACTCAGAGCCAGTGGAAACCTGGTCCCTGCCAGTGTCAGGAAGCAGGAAAACCCCAGGGTCAAGAGTGTTCCTAAGTTTACAGCCGCTGATGTAGAAATTGTCTCCAAAGCTTAGTGATTATAAAGCCATGTGAAGTTCCAGTCATAAGGGCCACAGCAGACGGCACTAAGGAAAGCGATTAATGCTGGCCTAGCTGCTCACCACTGGTACCACCATAGCTTAAATAGCAGTTGGTTAACACCAGGGTTTACAATTACAGTTCTAAAGTTAAAAACTAGACATTATTTGAGAAGAATACTTGAAGGAAAGAGTCTTTGAAAATATTACTCTAACTGTAGTACGAACTGCAGCCCTCTCAGAAGCAGTCGTGGCAATCAAGGATCCTGGCTTTGGGCGGGTAGCTCACATCTCCCTGGTTTCCATTCTAAAGGGCCGGTGCCACCTCACTCTCTTCCTGCCCCATATAGAGGGGCCTATCTGTTTAGCAGCTTCTATTAGATTTATTTTAGCTTGGGCCTCCCTTTATCTTCTGGAAAGAAAGAAACTAAGGTTTACCTTTGGTTAAAGGTAGTTTCCAATGTTCACTTTTCTCTTAGGTACATGTATGTTTTGTTGTATGTCAAAGGCCATTTCAATTCAAAGTGCTGGCAGCTTGCGAACATATCTAATGCCGCTTTATTTGTACAGACCAATATTCATGCATGTATATCAGGAAACAAAAGAACTAGGAAATTAGGAACTGTGAACAATGGACCTCAGTCATCAACTGTATTCTCTGAATTTAAACCATTATATGGATTCTGTTTTACAACATCAGTTGTTTTTTCAAGTTTTATTGTATGTTCATGATTATCAAGGATATTCTTTCTACTTTATATTATTATGATTTTCTGGGTATAAAACCTTTAAGAAAAAAAATGATACATGCTTTTCTTATTCTCAGATTTTAAAGTCTTTATCTATGTTTGCTTGGCCATGGGCAAATCAACATTTTCACCATTGTATCCAGACGCTGCTGAAATAAAGACACTGTTTTGCAGAATTCTCTTGAATCTATCACCCTAGTATCTTTATCACAGATTTAATATTCAGTATCAGCTGAAACATAAGAACGTTTATTATATGTAAAATTTCCTAGCGATGAACAGCCTATTTTACCAAATGAGCCACAAGAGATACAATCATGTGATTTCCCTCTTCATTTTTGGAACAAGGTGAGCTGTGTGAATGTATGTACATAGTGAGTAAAAGTAATCAAATGTTTTAAGATGTGGTGCACTCAAGTGAATGCTTTCATTCATACGAAATGTCCTTCTGCCCTTACACTTGTGGTGATTGCTGAATGAAGCTGTAAGGGCTGCTTAATTAGGATATAATAAGGCTTTTACCTAGAACAAACGACTTCTTCTTGTACCTTCAGGACCAAACCAAGCCTAGAGGCTTGAGTTCTTTAAATGATTAATTTTTTCATTATCAAGCAACCAGGTTTTTGTTGTTATTGCTTTTTGCAATTTATGATCCTTGTCCCGAGAGCCTCTTCCCTCCTTTTAAAATGACTCAGAAGTTCTCTTTGTGAATTGAAAGTGAATCTTAAATTAATTATATCTTTGCATTTTGATAGTTCTTGGCTCTAAGGACACTTAATCCCTTCAAAAAATTGCTGTCACTGTCTTGAGTTCAGTAGTACTATTCGTGCCCTCCAGAGTTTACTAATGTGGTCCAAATCTGGAGCCCACTTAGTAGGATGTGATTCAGGAATAGAATTTTGAGGGCCTGGAGGCAGGTCAGGGGTTGCTTATCCCTGAGATGAGGCTTCTGGAGGACTTGGCGTGGCGTGCTGTGTACCGGGGCTGGTCCATGGGGCTTTGAGATCTCAGGGAGGAGGCAGCCCCCATCGGGCAGGTACAGGGAACTGCTTGGGCTGGGAAGTTGGGCAGCCCAGGTTCATGTGCAGCTGACACCTCATAAAGTTGCTTACCTTGTCTAAGTTTCCTGGCCACCTCTGAGAGAAGAAAACGAGACCCCGCGAGGTGCAGACCACAGCTTTTGCATAGAGCAGGTGCTCACGTGGGACTGTTTTGCCTGGATGGACGGCCGTCCTGTCTCTGTTACGTAATGCCAGCCTTTGTTTTTTGAGCCGTTTTACTCAAAAAAAAAAAAAAAAATCAAAAAGTAAATATTGGAGCAGAGAGGGGAAGGAGGAATCAACAAGTGGGTGGGTGGAGACCAAAAGGAGGAAGGAAAGGGGAGGGGAAAGAGTTAATGGGGAGTTAGCAGGGACCCAGAGGGGTGGGTACCAGTGATGAGAGGATAAGAGCAAAGTAGGCCACATTGACCAAATTAGCATTCTCTTTCAACATTTTACGCATACGAGGGAATGAAGAAAAACAGGTCTAGTCCAGTCTCAGGCAACTTCTGCGCAGCTGTCCCTGTGCCCTTCAGCCCGTCTCCTGTTCTGTCCCTCACACCAAAGTCTGGGTTTTCTGGGGCAGGGCCCTGGGAAGACAGAAAATCTAGTTAATGTTTCTGGCACAGTCATGATTTCAAAATTAAATAAAATGCTTGCTTTTTTTTTTTTTTTTTTAAAGGGAGAAAATGTAGCTTTTGGATCCCTGTTGCTTAGTGACTGGGCCTTTTGTATAATTGGTCTGAGGAGGGACAAAGCATACTGAGAATAAGAGATTTGGTTGAAGAAAGGAAGGCAAAGTTCAGGTGCAGAAACTGGTGGGTTGGGAGCGTTTGGAGCAGCCAGCAAGCCCTGGGGGGCCTGAGGGAGGTGGAGGAGAGGCCTTAACCAGGGAAACTGGAAGGAAGCTGGACAACTTCTTCAGCTGAATTTACGGCCTCCCTGGTTAAAATGCCTGAGGCACTGCAGTGGTTTTTTGCCCCTGTCTAGTTTTGCTGGGTCAGAAGTTGCCAGGAAAGTGCTTTCTCTCTGCAAATCAGAAGCAAACGATACAGCAGAGTTTAATGTAGTGTGACTGTATTTGCTAATGTGCTTTAGTTCAGCTGGTAGTGGGTTCTTAAAATGTGCTAATTGACTACATGACACCAGAGCTTCACTGCTCTCATTGTAGAAAAACCAAAATGGCAATAAAATGCTTCCTAAACAGTTTTACTGATGTACGTAATTTAATGGCATGCTGTGTAAATAACATGATGCTTTTGAAAATGGTGCTGGGACTTCCCTGGTGGCGCAGCGGTTAAGAATCCGCCTGCCAATGCAGGGGACGTGGGTTCGAGCCCTGGTCTGGGAAGATCCCACATGCCGCAGAGCAACTAAGTCCGTGCACCACAACTACTGAAGCCTGCGCGCCTGAAGTCCGTGCTCCACAAGAGAGGCCACTGCAATGAGAAGCCCGCACGCCACAATGAAGAGTAGCGCCCGCTCGCTGCAAGTAGTGAAAGCCTGTGCGCAGCAATGAAGACCCAACGCAGCCAATCAATCAATCAATCGATCAATCAATAAATTTAAAAAAAAAAGAAAGAAAAAATGGTGCTGACTTCCTGGATTGTAATTAATCTATAAAATGAGTTTGTTTGAGTTTGAGCCTTTTAAGGTTATAATATTAATGAACTTTGTCATATGATTGATTTCTTTATGTTTTTATGTTCACCACCAACGTGTAATATTCCTCTGAAATTGAGTGCATGCGGATTATGAGGCAGGATGCTCATTCCAGCCTGAGCATGCTTTAAAACTGTGCTCACACTGTAAGATACCAAGCGGATGGTAGGAGAGGGCTGGGAGTGAATTTAGGACATGAGTTCTGCTGGGTTTGGTGATGGTGAAGCAGGCAAAGTGCCTTTCTCTGAGACTGGGCAATTGCGATAAGTATACAGATGAACCTGTTAGGAATTTTGCATGTACAGAGTCAGCTAAGAATGCCAAAGGAGTCTGGGAGATTTTGTTAATAGCAGGTCGTAAAGCAAAGTTGAAATACTGGTTTAGTTTTCCTTTTACCTCTCCAAACATGGAAAAGGAAGGACCCTTTTCAGCAGAGTGGAGCAGAGGCCCTGCCTGGTATGTTGAGTGGGAAGTGGCAGGGCTGGCAGGCAGGTAGGAAGGGTGGGTTCTTTGCCAGGAATTAGCTGTGGGACTTTGGACAAGTCACTTAGCCTGTTGTTAGAGAGACTGAGAAAACTGTACCAAAAACCCTTATTGTGCATTAAAAAGAAAATCTGGGACCCAACTCTGCCCTTCTCACTGAGGAATCAGCTCTCCCGGCTTCCCCAGTGGGTGCCTTGCCAGGACAGAGTGATGGATGAGAATGAAGTCCTCAGGGTTCCTTCTCCACCCTTTGGAATAAAGGCTTAGGGTGATCAGTTCCTGGGTGAACCTTCTATCCTGTGGAGAAATTTAAATAATTTGTCCAACTGATTTAATAATTAGATTGAGTGCTCAGCTGAGGGTTCCCTCTCAGCCTGTAAGCCTTTTTAGGAGGGGCTGTCTCTGTGTTCCTTTCAGCCACCCTCTGAGGAAGAAACACCTGAAATGTGTCCAGCTCAGCCCGGTGTCCTGAACGGGAGCTGGGTTGCTTTTGCCTGTTTGGAAGCAAAGTCCTGGGTGTGGTGGAAATATATTGCCCCACTTTCATTAATACTTTTTCCTGTACTTCAAATACACTTTAAGAGTTTATTTTCAGTTGTGTAACTTGGGGAGGCTGAACCGTTTTTCATTTGTTACCTTCTTGTTATTTTGTCTTGTTATTTTTTTTTAAATGAAGAATATAATACTGCTTTGTGTTGTCAGCCCCTTCTTATTTAATGTCAGAATTTAATACTTGCCTCCACCATTTTCTTTTCATAGTAAAATCTTATTTTGCCCATATATTATTCCATATAATGTCTGTCTTTTAGCCTGAGAGACAGTTTTACAGTTATGTACTTAGGTTCCCATTCTAAAATGTGTTTCCCTCTGATCTCTCCTATTTTTAATTTTCTTTAATTTTTTTAAACATCTTTATTGGAGTATAACTGCTTTACAATGGTGTGTTAGTTTCTGCTGTGTAACAAAGTGAATCAACCATACATATACGTATATCCCCATATCCCCTCCCTCTTGTATGTCCCTCCCACCATCCCTATCCCACCCCTCTAGGTGGTCACAGAGCACCAAGCTGATCTCCCTGTGCTGTGTGGCTGCTTCCCACTAGCTATGTGTTTGACACTAATTTTCTTTCATTTTAAAATCACTGCCCTACCCATGAGTGTTTTGGGGACTTCTGTTTAATACAACAGCAACTACTTTTCCTCTTAGGCTTTATTTTATCATTTCTCTCCCTTAATTCTTTGTTTTTCCTTTTCTGTTATGAAAGCAAGATAGCAATGTGATGTTTATGAGAGGAGAGACCTGGCAGGGGATAGATACCTTCTAAATTAGCCACATAAAAAGTACAGGTTTTGAAAACCCTTGCCTGTTTTTTTATCAATTGCATGATAAAAATGTGTGTTCCCTCTGCTCTTTAGATTCTGGGCCATGGTTTTAGCTTTTATTTACACTCCTCTTGGGTTTGGTAAAAAATGCAGTACGGCTGAGAGAGTACTTAAAAATATGCTGTAATGCTTTGTTACAACTCTACAGCTGGTTATATTGTACCTCTGCAGTTGTTTCTTAAGCTACAAATTAATTTTTTAAGCTATCTTAGAAGTAGCAAGTCTGTAGTGATCTAACTCTGCTCCAGTAGTTTTCTTTCTCCAACTCTCACTCCTTAGAAGCTAAACCTGATTGAAAATGTGGCTATCTCTGCCTTCCTTGTGATACTTAATATTTTAAGTATGAAAATATGTGAAGCGTAGAAGTGTGTACAGATAATTCCCAGTTTGAGAATCGGCAAACTGCGAGAATACGCCATTTGTGACAAAACCCAAGTGCTAGTTCTATTACTTAAACTATTTTTCTTACATCTAAACCAATGTTTGTAATATAATTTCTATTGGAAAAGTATGTACCCACTTTGATCTTGAGAGAACCCAGAATTTAGAGATGCAGTGGGTAGAAGGGGGGTAAGAGGGAAGCTTCAGGGAAACTCCAGAAAGTACTGGATTGGCCAAAAAGTTCGTTTGGGTTTTTTCTTAAGATGTTACTGAAAACCCGAGTGAACTTTTTGCCCAACCCAATAGTTCTGTTTGTCAATCCCCAAGTGTTTAAACACCCATGCTGTTTGTTCAGATGGATAGCTTGAGCTGTTTAAAGGATGTCACTTTTTTTTTTTTCCTGTTCACTCTCAGACAGTAAACCAGTTAATTAACTTCCATAATTAGCTTTACTGAAGGACTTGACTTTATCTTTCTCATAAGAAAGCAAACACACTAAACCCTTAGTGTTTAATGTATAGGAAGTGTTAATGTATAGTGTTAAAATGTATAGGAAGAACTAACCAGAGGATTGTAAGGTGAATATTTAAAAGCAAAATGGTTTTCTTCTTAAAGGAAATAATTTTTTAAACTTTGAATAATATTTTACAAAAGATAACTTCCTTTTTGGGGGGTTTGGCGTTGAAGGTCTTTGGGGTTGTCATCCTGAACTTTAACAGCCAGCTGCTTAGAGAAGAACTGGACTGCTGTCTCAACTCAGGAACTCTTATGATTTTTCAAAAAGTATATTGCTGGGACTTCCCTGGTGGTGCAGCGGTTAGGAATCTGCCTGCCAATGCAGGGGACACGGGTTCGAGCCCTGGTCTAGGAAGATCTTACATGCCACGGAGCAACTAAGCCCGTGTGCCACAACTACTGAGCCTGCGCTCTAGAGCCCACGCACCACAACTACTGAGCCCGCGCGCCTAGAGCCCGTGCCCCGCACCAAGAGAAGCCACCGCAATGAGAAGACCGCGCACCGCAATGAAGAGTAGCCCCTGCTCGCCACAACTAGAGAAAGCCCGCGCGCAGCAACAAAGACCCAGTGCAGCCCCACCCCCCCCAAAAACTATACTGCTATCAGCCTGTTTTATTGTTAATCATTTTTGTTCTGAAGGTGGATCTGGGGGAAAATCAGTTTAGCTACATTTTAGTTAAAAGAGGTTGTTGCTGTTGTTATTTTAAAACTTGCTCTAAATTCGTGGGTCCCGTTTTGTGGAGACGTGATCTTCTTTGATTACACCTAGCACTCACTCTTCTACCAGAGTTTGTACATTCATAGAATGCTGTTTGATACATATGCTGCCTTGTATAGCTTTTTAATGGTTTCAGGCATGTAAATCTTGTCACATCAAAAAATAGTCCCTAAGATAGGAAGTATGTCTCTTCTTAAAAAACATATCTTATATCTCCTCCTATTTCCTTGCTACTTGCAATCCTGATGCATTATGCTAATGGATTTGAATTGCATTAAGTGCGTTAACCCAAAATTCCAAGTAAAATTGGCCTTTGGGTGCTTACTCTCCTCAGTATTTTTTTCTGTCCTTCCTAGTTTGCAAAATAATTTTTTGCTGGGATGTCCAACTGCACTAGAGCAAACAAAGGCAAAGCCCATCCAGGGGTTGTATGTTACTATTTTTGGTGGTAGTTCTTAATTTATATAACTTTCCAGTAAGATCTAAGTCGGGGGGGAGAGAGGCAGGGGAAGAGAGGCCCCCCTCCCCCATGTAGGTCTGAGCTTACATTTTCAAAATAATGAAATATGTACTGCTTTTTCGATGTTTTGTGGCATCCTAATCATATGCTACAAAGATAAGAAAATCAGACATCTTATAAATATTAAAATCAGACATCTTATAAATATTAAAAGGCTTTGCAGGTACAATTAGTGAATTGAATGAGGTTCGTAAGATTCCAGAGGGAAATTTTCAAAACCTATATGGTTTATTTTACATACTCACAAGGTCTTCTGACTTGCATGTCAGAATAAAAGTCCGGGACCTGCAAGGAAGGTGGGAAGGGAGAAGGGCAGTGCGGGAGCCCCAGCTCTGGGGCAGGGGGTGGGGAGACCTGGGGTCAAGGGGAGGAGAGGGGATAGCTGATCCTCAGTGGCCCAGCCCTTATCCCCTGCACCCTGCTCACCAGCGCCCACCTTGCTTTTTTGCCTATTCAGGCTCCAGTTTCTTTTCTGAATATTTGTAGTGTTTGCTTTGAAGTCATTGTACACTCAGATCCCATCTCCTCTGCCTCTTACTGGGTTACCGCTGACTTTGAGGCTCGAAGAGGTTGGGTGGCTTTCTCAGTTCCCTTGTCATAAAATAGTAGCAATGTCTGTTGCAAAGTAGCAGCAGGGTGAGAGTTGGTACACGGAAAGTGCCTCGCCTATATTGTGACTATTTTTGGCTGCTACCATTTACTGTTATCTACGCCTGTTCCCTGCCTCTCGCCCTTCCTCCCCCCTTTGTCCACAGCACTGCTTGGCACGTAGCAGGCCCTCCGAGCATTTTCCCTTGTGACACGATCACGTTATCTTGGAGAAAGCCATATTCAGCTCCTATGCAGAATTCTGTGCTTTGTGGTCCTGTTTCACTTCATGTCATGGTTGTGTGCCTGTCCTCAGTGTGCTTTGCAAGGTGATTTCCTCGAGAGCTTCCGGAGGGTGGGGACTTGAACATTTCTTGTGAGTTTCTCCGTGTGCCAGCTCTGTGCTCTACACTAGACCCTCCATAAATGTTGGTAAAGCTGAGATTCTAGCCCCAGAGCCCAACTGTTTGGGGCTCTGTGTTATTTAGTAAATAAACTTATAGTTGGGAGAAAAGTGAGTCTTAAATTCTCGGCTCCTTTAGTATGTACACTCAGAAAGCTTAAAGGTGTCAAATGCCAAAAGGCCTTCAGACCTTGCAGAGATTTAATACTCGTACCGTGTCCAGGAGTTTTGAAAATGTATGCCGATGTGATTCAGGTTGTGAAAACTTCAGTCTTGTTCATTTGTAAGTTGGTTTCATGGATGCACGTCTGCAGTCTGCAGTTCTGTGTAATAGAATGTCATTTCTGAGAATATGGCGATCTCATCTGGAGTCTGACAAGCTGCAGGTTCATTGACATTGGCACAGCTCAGGGCCAGGTTTCTGAGCTCCTCTGTGCTGGACTCTAGTGACTAGAACAAGTAATACCTGCAGCATATTCGCAGGACAGGCCACAGCTGCTGCACAGCTGCCCGGGGGTCTGCGGGAGCAGGGCGCCGGCGCCTGTCCTCTGTGTTCGCACGGTGGGCCCCGCACCTCGGCCCCGAATCACATGAACAGTCAGATCTCCTGAGACTTGGCTCTCTTGACTTCTTGTTCTCACCCTCAACCATTTGAAACATAAATTTCATATTCTCAGCCATCTTTTTGAAATATTTTTCTTTTCTTTTTTAGTTTTCTGTCTCATACTTTCCTGGTCTCTTCAATTTCAATTTTTACATATAAACCGGGACAGGACACTTGTACAAATATAATGAACATAAGTTTGCTACAAAAAATTATTTTCTCTCTCTGAGGGGGAGCACCCTTTCTCTGTTTAGTATTGAGACCACAAGCAGGCAGGTTTCACTGCTTCCCGAGTCCCGTCCGCCATGGGGAAAATGTTAAGAGCGCTGTATTTTCAGGGCGATGGCTTCTTAGGGGAATGGGTCAGGGGTCTTCCTGTAGCTCTGCTAACACGAACGGCATCTCCGCTGTGTGGTCACAGGGGAAGCAGGGCATTTTCTCTACTCCAGGGCTCACCTGCTTTTCAGGTAAAGATCTTCTTTAGAATAAATAAATGAAAATATACATACATACATACGTAGCTATAACATTTGTTGTCGGTGGGTTTTAATTTCTCGGGTCTTTGAGCTGTGCCAAAAAAAAAGACGCTGTTTAGGCTCTGAAAGGCGCTGTATTTAATACTAGGTTTACTCTATATTATTTTGTAGATTTGAAGAAATTTAGATATAGGGCTTTTCCCCTGTGTATTTCACCATCAGCTAAAACTGAACATTTCCACAACAAAGTTGCTCAGCTTTCCCACTGCCTTCTAAACAGGCTACCTTTCCCCCCCTGTAGCATCACCATGTCCGCAGACCTCCAAGCCAGGTGTCCTAGACGTTTCTCTCTTTCATCATGGTTTAGTAGAATGGGTGCCAGGTGGAGTCAGGTATTCTGAATTCTTGAGCTGGCTGTGCTCAAGTGATCTGAGCTTTATCATTTTTACGAACCCATGAATAGTCTTTATTTTTCCTACCCCCTAAGCATCCTCAACCTTTTGTGTTTTCATATGACTATGCTTCTAGGGGAGGGTCTGCCCTCATGTGGCACCTGCCACAGAGACCGTGCTTTTCCCTCCTCCTTGCACACACCCTCTGGTGAGACATTTCTTGACTGGAGGCTATGACACCTTCTGGCTTCATTCCCAGATCATCACTAGGGCAGACTCAAAACTCACTGATCTTTACAGCTCCTAAAGAAAAGGAGGCGAGGGACTTCCCTGGCGGTCCAGTGGTTAGGACTCTGAGCTTCTAATGAAGCTCAGAGCACAGGTTTGATCCCTGGTTGGAGAACTAAGATCCCACATGCCACATGGCCAAAAAAAAAAAAAAAGAAAAGAAAGAAAAGGAGGCAAATTTTTACTTCACAGGGCCATTATGCTGCAGGTACGGGTCTCCTGATAGAATGTGGAGTCAAAACCAGGCATGCATGCAGTATTCTCCCCTTTATAAATGTCTCTCTTAATATATGCATATATAATGGTGTCACACCTTTTCTCTTAAGAATGTTAAAACTGCGAAGTTGCTTAGTTTGTCTTTTTAGGGACAATTCCTTGGAGTTTGATATCTGTCATTTATAGTTTCTCTGCCTGCAAGAGATGAAACATGCTATAGCTACTTGGTCAATGGCAAAAGCTGGTTTTGATAACTGAAGTTGCAGCAATGGAGGTGTTTTCAGGAACTTTACCAGATTTCTTCTTTTTTAATAAGTGATTATGGCCAACCCTTTAAACGCCAAAGGACTTTAAAATAGTTCAGGCAAGTATTTATAATGCCCAGCATTCTGTTTACTATGTAGCTGAACCACTGGGATACATACATATTTTTTAATTAATTTTTGTCTTAACTACAGGAGCTCTTACCAAAGTAAAGGAGAGTAGGCGACACGTGGAAGAAGGGAAGATGGAGATCCAAAAGGCTGATGGCATTCAGGATCGCTGTAACACTATTTCTTTTGCCACTTTGGCAGAAATTCACCACTTCCATCAAATTCGAGTAAGAGACTTTAAATCACAGATGCAGCATTTCTTACAACAACAAATAATATTTTTCCAAAAAGTGACGCAGAAGTTGGAAGAGGCTCTTCACAAATATGATAGTGTTTAATGACTGGAGGTTGGATTATGGACTTTTTTTCAGTTCAAGGATAATTTCTACAGCAGAATAAAAACTGCTATCAAAGAGCTATTGCCAACTGTCAGCAGTGGTACAAGGATGGTTTTGTGTTCAACTGAAACTCGGCTGAATATATAATTATGTAGGAAAGAAGCAGTTAATATGGTTATATAATAGAAACAGTACCACACATTGTAACTAAATTATACTATGTATGCCTACACTACCATTGTAACTTTTGGAATAATGATTATACTATTTGCCTTATTGCTTTTTGAAGTATGGGTATTTTAGTGCATACTTTGTAGACCTCAAAACCCATGAAGGGTCTCAAAGAAGCTGGCTGGATAAAAGCCTGCTGCGGATGCCTTTTTACTCTCACAGATTGGGATTACCTAAATTCAACTTATTCTCTGTTTACAAACTCCAACTAGAGCAGCTATGCGACTTTGTGCCTTTAGACTCTTGGTTTTTTCATTTCTCCACCCCCCCACCCCCTTTTTAAAGTAACCACAACTTTTCTGACTGAAAGAGTGAAAGGCCAGTGCACATAATGACAAACTGCTGGGAACCTCCTGTTGATGCTGGGGGGGTGGGGTGGGAGGATCAGCTGTCATCAGTTTGCCCAGCAAGTTTTGTCTCCTGATACATGCTGGTGAGCACAGTGGAGGGACACGCATGCTCATCTTTGGATGTGGTGTCTGTTAGGGAAGAAAACGGTGCCACTCTGTTCCCTTAGATGCTACAGTAGCATAGCCTCTTCACTCAAGTGTCCTGGAAACTTGGTGTGGAGATTTCATCGAACATGTCTTATAACCCAGAGAAGGAGTCTAATCAATTGGAGACACGAGCACAGAATCAGTGACAACACACACTCGGTTTTAATTCTAAGGAGGGTTTTCTTTTCTTTTCTTTTTTTTAGCTTGAAGATTTTCTTTTAACATTCAGTGTAATTTTTGTTTTGTTTTGTTTTGTTACTGGATCTACACTGTTAACTGATGGAGACTCCACTGTGATTCACTCGTTTACTTATCAAAAACTTTTCAGGGATGTCTGTAAAATTCAGTGTTATACGTGATGAAAAGTAGTGTTGGTTGATCTAAGGAGGGACCAGAAATAATTTCTACTATTCCAAATGCTGACGGAAAAAAGTATTTGTTTTTGTTTCTGTTTTTAAGTATTGATAAGCCCCCAGAACATTTAACCTTAAAAATTACCTTAAGTATATTCTTTTATTATTATAAGGGAAATACGATGGCTGATAAATACCAAAACGATTCAAAAGCAGCTTAATTTAAAAAGCACAAAGAGATTCTGGTTAGAAATGCCAAAATCTCAATGTTTTTCTAGTTGCTGAGCTCAATAATGTGATTCTTGAGTTTACAGATTTAAAAACTGTCACTGAAAGGTTAAAGTATTTACTGTTTTTAATGAAGTCAAACTTATGCTGCCTCAGAAATCCCTGGGTATAAAAATGGTAACATAGAAGTAAAGAGGTCAGTTTGAAATGCTGGTGAGTCACATTGATTAAAGAAAAGGGTCAATTTGCAGATAGTCATACAAAGAGAAGGTTATTGAAATGATTACTCAACAGCACATTTACTCTAAAAAGTAATCTCACATGGGTTGAATTTTTAAGATCAGAGTATCATAATTTTGATCAAAATTTTATATCTTAGGTAACTTAGAGCCAGATTTAACATCATGTGGCTTTGTCTCTACTACCAACATGTGGAACTGTAACCAAATATATTGTTCTTTAAAAAATAACTTTCTCTTGTTGATTGCAAAATACAGTTCTATAAACAAAACCCATATATATATATATATGTGTGTGTGTATATATATATGTGTGTGTATATATATATATATATATATGTGTGTGTATATATATATATATATAAATGTTAATTTTATTGCAGAAGTTTGGAGATTATAATGATAGCATTTAATTTAAGTTTGAGTCTGTATTGGACAAATAAGCACTATGCTTTTCAAATGATTGGAAAATCAGTTTTACTTGCCTCCTTTTTTGGCAGTGGTTTGATTTTGTTTGTTTGTTTAAGTAAAAATCACTAAACTTTGCAATGGTAGCATTGAAATTATCTGAGGTGTCTTGTATGATTGTGCTTTGGCCAGGGTGGACATAGCTTAAATTATAAAAACTAAAGATTAAAGAAAAAGGAAGTATAAGTTCATGCTGCCTATTTAGAAGAAAACTTTCATCCTTCATAACTATATAACATTATAATGCCACTGATTCATAAGGGGTTTAAATTAATTCTGTGGGGTAGGACACCGGAATTATTAGTGTTCATTTTCATCTAAGATCTTTATATCTCTAACGTTCTTGGTCCTATTGAAACATTTCAGTATACAAAAATACTGCAATGTTAATACCCAAGAGAAAAGCCATCATAATGTGTATGCTGGTCATTATGATCAGTGTGGTACAGTTTTTTAAAATAAACTATCATGCCCTTCATGCCATTATTTGTCTTTATTTCTATAATTTATACTTCAGATATATGATGTATTTAGAACAGGAGGGCATGCACTTGAGCTTGGCTTTGCTATTTTAATTAGAGACAGAGTCGTTTATATGCTGCAAGTCTAATGCAGCGAGACTGGTTCTACAGCCGTGCATTGGAACCCTGTTTCTCTTCGAGGCTTTTGTATCTGAAGGTACAGTTTAAAACTGGAATAAGGGAACACATTTGAAAATGAAACGGAAAGTCAGTGCTCCTTGGCTTGAATAGAGTCATAATTGGGATTTTCTTAGGCTTCACTGATACAGTCGTCTTAGATTTATTCACGACAATACAGCAGATTCTTAAATGCCGATTTTTAATTGTCTTGAATTTTGCTGCTGTTCTCATCATTAAGGACTTGAAAAAATGTTTTAGTCTCTCAAGTCAAGCATGTAAAGTTTATTGTATAAACTTTTAAATGTCATTCTTTCCTAAGTTCATTTTTTCTATTCATTTACTAAGCCATTTTTTCCATTTATGCCCTTATTTCCTCAGAATCGAATACCATGTCTGATACTTTTAAATCCATAAGCATTATCCAGTTTTCTCATTTCCAACCTTATCTTTGGCTAACAGAATAAGTAAAACAGGATACTATTTATTTACAGGCTAAAAATCTTGAATATTGTTTTTTTCCTTCAAAATGTTACGATTAGTGCAGATCAGCCATGTTTATCTTTTAAAAATAAACGAAGGTTGCTTTATTTCTCAGCTTCAATGGAATATTATAATTATTTTTTCTCCAGTAGTCAAGGAGGCATTTATTTAATGTGAAAGACTTAAACAGAAAGATAGAAGAGTGAGTTCACTGTCTTAAGCTTCCATCTGCAGTTGCCATATAAATTGTTCATGAAATTCTGTAGTAAATTTGATTAATTTAAATCTATAAGCCATTTGGGCGGTCCCACTGAGTATCTGCTTATGTTAGTAACTTCAGTAACTATTAAGCTTATAGCAATAAATTGTGAGTGAGACGTTTTGAAATAATAGTTGTCGTGAGCCCAGCACCTGACGCATAGTAGGTACGTAAGGAAAGCACTTCACACGCTGTCTCCATTGGAAACTGATGCTGTTGGCTGCCAGCTCAAACCAGCCTGATCCAGAATGTAAAGGGTCACGGGTGGGTACCGGAACCTGGCGAACCCCACACGGGGCCAAAAGTCCCATCTTTTGGGACTAAGTACTAAGAACAAGAACTAAGCTTGCCCTCTACGTGGGGCTTTTTAATTTGTCAATTTCTTTTCTTTATGGGTCTATTTTATTCTTCTCCTGTGGCTAGGCTTTCTCAGCACCTTCTAATACATCTAAAACGGCCAAGCCATCTTGCAGTTCATAAGTTTCCTTGGGCCAGTGGCGGACACCTGACCCAAGCTGGACAAATCAGCTGTGGCCTGGGATTAGGGGGTGGGGCATGAGAAGGAGAGGTTCTCTTAGAGGGTGTTTGAGGGAAGAAAGGAAACCACAGGAGCTAATGTCAAGTCAAAGGTTTAATTCCACTTGGTCAGGGTCAGAATCAGCCATGACAAGTTCCCCTTGGTCACAGGTTGCTTCTACCTACCACGTGGAGCATTGTTAGAATTCTAACAATGCTCCACGCGGTAGGCTCTGGTGAGTCTGAGGTGGGTGGAGTAGATTTCTAGGCAGAGTGCAGAAGGGTGCCATGCTAGGGGTCTGGGGGCAGGAACATGGGAAAACCCAGCTGAGGATTCACGTCTATCCCAGGCCTCTGAGTTGGTGGGCAGTTAATCTAGGATTGGATCATAGCTAAAGCCTTTCTAGGGACCATCAGTTCCTCCTACTTGGTCCCGACCCTAGGATGTCCCAATCCCATCATTCCAGTGGCAGAGATGGAGCTTCCAAAAGTGGCCTCTTTTATTAAAGGCAGTTCAACTTGTAAGAGGCTTAGAAACACACAAGGTGTGTGTATGGTATTCCTTTGCTGTGGGTCCCATCAGCCTATCTGGAAATGATTTCTAAGTTTGAAATGGTCAGACGCATCAGATCTTATTTTTCTAGTGGTTTAAATTTTCAGTCACTCGAGGAAATGGCTTTCAGGACTTAACCAACTGCTGAGTTGCTGGACTTCTCTGTGAGCATAGTGGGGAAGCTGACCCAGCATATCGGTGAGAAAGGCAACACATTGGAGCCAGGGGTCATATTCTAGCTTGTCTACTCTCTGAATGACCTCAGGCAACTCACCAACCCATCTCTGAGCCTCAGTTTCCTCATTTGTATGATAGGCCTACTTAGATTTTATTAGAGAGTATTAGATTAACTAGTATGTACAGTCCTTAACTATTTGGCAGTACTCCCTCTCTGAATAACCATAGGAAGTGATAAAAATTCCAGAAGTAGGTACTTAATAAATGATAGCAATGTTCCCAAACGTTGTGTGATCTTGAGCTAGTCACTTAATCTCTCTGAGCCAGTTTTCTATCCATAGTGGGATAGAGTATCTGCTTCTCAGAAATACTGCAAGAATTGAATGACATATGAAACGCCCTGAGCCCAATGCATGGCAAGAGTAAGAACAATAAAGATCCCCTGTGATTACGTGAGAAGGGATGAGATGAAGGGTTTAAATAATAAGAACTTCTCATCAGCTGTAAGGAATCCACGCTCCAGTCCCCGTCAGGCGGGAGGTCCCACTGTCAGCCACGGCGCTCTCACCTTGGCACCTGTCTTGGCCAGCTCTCCCCATCCAGCCCGGCCTCAGGTCCAAACCCCCATCCTGGTTCCAGAACCCTGGCACAGCATCCTTGCATATTCTGACTCGAAGCCTAATTCACTGCTGCTCAGACCGACCAAGTTTCTCCTGCTGGGGTGGGCAGGGGCTCAGCTCTCCAGAGATCAGCCCTTTTCCATAAGGCTCCCAACTTGCTCTTAAAGAGTTTAAATACCAGTATGTTCAGGAAGTTGTTCTCTACCAGAATATCTGAAGACAGCTTGGAATTCTGTTTTTGCTTACCAAATTAATAATGATTTTATTGACGTCTGCTGTCCTGTATTTGAACAAAAATACCCATGAGGAAAGTGAAACCTGTAATCCTGGGGAAATAGGCAGTTTTCTTAACATGTGGTGCTTTGTAATAGCTCCTATTCTAGAATCCATGGGAAGAAAATTTGACTTTTTAGGTACCCATGCTGACAGGTGATCCCATGATAAATTGCACAGTTATCTGAAGGATTAAAAACTGTAGGTGTCAATCATCTAAAAAAAACCCAAAGATTTTCAGATACCAATATAGAATTTTCCCAAGAAAAATTACATGACAAAAAGAAAAGGGCAGAATCATATTTTATATGCTACCCTTTGAATAAAAGAGAAAACAATTATGTTTGCTTATATATGCCTGGATTATTTCTAAAAGTAGAGACAAACAATTAGTAACAAGGTAACATTGTTTGCTTTGGGTTCTGGGAACTGGGCAGCAGGGGGTTAGGGGTGGGAGGGAGATTTTTATTTACATGCCTTTGTATATGTTTGAATTTGAATGATTGAATGTATTTTTTGTTTTAAAAATAAAAATAAGGATAAATTTTAAAATTGACAGAGGGACTAGCCAAAAAAAAAAAAAAAAGATATACAAAGGAGGATAGAGCCATAGCTCTGTGCCAGCGCCTCTGAGACCCGGAAGCAGGTTATCCAAACGTAGAACGAACGATCGCATGTGAACAGTGGACTCACAGTAGTGAGCAAATCAATCTTCATTGTGTTATTCCTTGTTGAAATCCAACAGCATTATTAGGAAGTGTACTGTTACCAGAATGGGTAAAGTTGACTGTCGAGAAATGTATGACCAAACCGTAGTCTTGTTTTCTGTGGTACAGGTTACTCTTTTTGTCTTCCTCCCTGCCCTGTGAAACCTTCCACAATGCTCTGATCCCTGTGTCTGGTCCCTTCTCTGCACCCCTGTCACTTCTGTGATGACATTTAGCAACTAAGCACGCATGGATCCTGGGCTGAGATGGATTTCTTTTTCCTACCACTTAGATTTCAAGTGTGTATTCTGCTCTAGGTATGGTACTATAACTGGCCGTTACGTACATTATTTTATCTACAGAACTCAATTACAAAACCATTTCACAAACAAGGAAACTGAGGCTTCCAGACATTCCATGACGGTTGCAACAGCCAGAAAGAGGCAGAGTTGGGATTTGAACCCAGGTCAGCTGACCCCACAGCTTGGGTTACTCCTATTTGAGAACAGAGGCACAAGTGCTTGAGCCGAGGAGGAGGTGGCGGTGATATTCCCTCTGAGAACCAGCCCTGTCCCCTGTCCTCACTGCCTCGGGACCTGGCCGTGATCGAGGCCTGGGAAGTTAAGTGCAGGAGGACTGTGCTTGGAGAACAGGACCTCTGGGACTCGCCAGGTTTGTGAATCACACTAAATAGCATCTTATGAAAGAAAGGAAAGGCCAAAACTCTGCGTTCGCACCACCAGCGCAAGCAGTGGGCCTTCTTGTGAGGGCTGTTTTCCACAAAGACAGACCTGTGTTCTGGTTCCAGGAGAACAGAGGTGTCGGCCGCAGGCGGACCGGCTCTGCTCAGCTGCGGGCCTGCTTCCACGCAGCCCGTCCAATTCGAATCAGCACCTGGGCAGCAGGACCCATGGTCGCATGTCACTCCCTACCCAGCCCTTTGTGATCAGCCATCGTTTTGACTCTCAGATCCACATATGCCAGGTTGCTGCTGTGTGTTCTCCCTAAACACAACTGGCAGAGCTTGAAAGGCACAAGCTGAGCTCCAGGAATCAAGAGGAAAGCTGTCCTCCGAGTGGATGGCCAAGGGGGTCTCACAGGTCAAGACCAGGAACTCACCATCATGGAAGCTGTTGGGAGTCTGAAGCCCTAAATAAGATGAACAAGTCACCAGTTGCCATGCTGGTTCTTTCACTCCTTCAATACGAAAACTTTGAATGGAACCAGACCACATGCCTTCTGACCAGCACATCCTCTCTCCTTTACTCTGTGGGAAACCAAATCATCATCAAAAGGTTGCTGTGAAAAAGGTAGTTAACCCCAACATCAACACACCTTTGAATCACTTACCTTCGAAAACTTGATGAAGCCATTGGTACAATAGAGATATCCTGGATGCTTATTCATTTGTTTGAACAAATATTTACTGAATGCCTATTTTCCAGGCACTGTTCTAGGCGCTGGGAATACAGCAGTTAACAAAAACCATCCAAAATCCCTGCCCTCATGAATTTACATTCTAGTGGGGGAGACATAATTATCACATGTATTAGTGAAATATAGGATATTTAGATGATTATAAGTGGCATGGAGAAAGAAAAAGTGGGGTTGGGAATGAGTCGTGTGAGGTGGGAGAATTTGTTATTTTAAATATGGGTGGCCAGGACAGACCTCCCAACCTGAAGCAAAGACCTGAAGGACTTGAGAGTGAGCCCTGTGGATACGTAGGGGAAGAACATTCCAGAGCATCAACAGGGCCTCTCACTGTTGTGGCCTCTCCCGTTGCGGAGCACAGGCTCTGGACGCGCAGGCTCAGCGGCCATGGCTCACGGGCCCAGCCGCTCCGCGGTATGTGGGATCTTCCCGGACCGGGGCACGAACCCGCGTCCCCCGCATCGGCAGGCGGACTCCCAACCACTGCGCCACCAGGGAAGCCCTGTTGGGAGGACTTTGGCTTTTACTCTGAGTGAGATGGGAGCCAATGAAGGGTTTGAGGGGAAAAGAGCATGATCCGCCTCATGTTTTGACAGGGTAACTTAGCTGCTCGCTGGGGCCAGCAAAGGCAGAAGCAGAGAGGCCAGTTAGGAGGCTTTGTGATAATCCAGACACACTGGGGGCCACAGTAAAATGGAGGCAGCGGAGGCTGAGGACAGTTGGGTTGAGTCTCCTGACCAGGGCGCCACATCACCAGTACAGAGCTTAGCAAGCCCAGGAACAGTGTCTTCCTTGTTTCCTATGCCCCCATATGGTGGATGACCACCCCTTCTAATTAGATAACTGCTTACTCTATAATTTCACCATCTGCCTTGCTCTGATTTCAGGACCGTTCATTCTCCTTAGCATGGCTCTTCTATTAAGCATTGATTTTGTAACTCAGCTCTCAGAGAACACTCTTAAATAAGAGTGTTTAAGTATAAGATTTAAGTATAATTATATTTATATAAATATATATATAAATATATATATATATATTTATATTTAAGTATAAGTATATCTTAAGTATAAGATTTAAGTCCCTAGGGGCCCCTCCATCACTGTCCCCAAGTATAAGAGCCTGACTAGAGGTCTGACACAGAAAATTGACTTCCATGGTTCTGGGTGCATGCATCTGTATTACAGCAGTAGGTTGGCTATCCTGGTCACGGCCTGAGAATCTTGTCTCTCTCAGTACCGTGATGTCTGCCTGGTCACCATGGTGGCTACCTCTGACCAGTGCTGGTGTCTCCAACATAGGGGTTGAGGACCGAGCGCTTGCCTCTCCATCCACCCTGGGGACCTCCTAACTGCCTGGTCAGGATGCTGTCACGTGATATTTGCAAACTGAATTGACAAACTTTAACAGACTGTTCACAATTCTTTTGGATTCCTTCCCACTACGCAACTATGTGCAAACACTGCGTGCATTGCTCTTCATGGTTGGGCCTGCACCGTGCTCTGTGCTCTGCCCACCGGGTGCCCAGGGTGCCCCTGCAGTACCACTGTCTGTCCTTGGTGAGCCTTTTTACTGAAGCTTCCTTTGGCTCCCATTTGTTCCTTTGTCTTTTGTTTTCGTTTTTTACCATTGTTTGTCTTTTAATAAATATCTGTACATGAGTTGATAAAACTTGAAGGGATTTCTGTCTCAGTCTCTCCTACTTTCATTTATGGTATTTTTTGACCCTGGTTTTACATTATCATCACTTGAGGAACTTTAAAAAGTGTTAAGAAGCCTGGACCCCACTCTAGACCAAATGAATCAGAATCTAGAGAGTGGGGCACAGGCTTCAGCCTGTTTTAAAAGCTCCCCAGATGATTTTGATGCACAACTTGGCTTTCTTTCTTCCCGTCAACATAAACAGGGCCTGGCACCGGCAGGCTGTTGCAGCTTCTCATTCACCAAGGCACTCAAAGTTTCCCTCTACATGAGGTCTTACAGAGTCATAACCAGGGAAGGGATTGAAGGAAGAAAACCTTCATTATATAAATTCAAATCTCTGTTTCAGTTCCAGAACACATGCTCTGTCCTGAACTTTGAATGAATACATAATTTTATTTCATTGTATTTTGTATGTGTTAAAAGGAACGATCTGTTAAATATAAATGATTAAAATATACCACAAAATGGTTTTCCTTCTTTAATGCATCAGGGCTTTAAAGAACCAGAAGTGGCTCCAGCCTACCTGGGGCTGAGGGGCTTCGGCCTGGAGGGAAGAGGACAGGGCAGGGACTTCCAGGAGCCAGGTCTTCCTTTTCTGGCCCTGAGACGCTGATCCCTTCATTCTCTCCTGAAAAGAAGATGTTATGATTCTATGATGAAGGTGGGGAAACTGAGGTTCAGAGAATGTAAAAAAGCTAATTATGTAAAAGTCCTTGTGTAGGGTTTTAAAGTTTTCTGGTTTTTTCAGATGCTACCCCACCCACATTGGACATCATACCAACTAGCCTAGTGTAAGCTGTTTCTTCCCCCCGGACGGCCTTCCAAGTCTTCTTTGTCTGGCTGAATATCCCGCTTCTCCCCTGAGACTGGGTTCAGGCATTTCCTCCTGGCAGCTGTCCTGTCCCGCCTTCCCACCCTGACTTCCCGCATGAGAAGCTCCCTGTGCGAGGTACCCATGCTTTCCTCTGCTTTGCCATGTCTTGCACTTGGTATACTTCTCTTGCTTCTTCTCCTCTAGTCAGTGAGCTGCTTTTCTCTATATTTTCCAGTGTTTAGCACAGTGCTTGGCATATTTATAGGTTGATGGTGAGAAGGAAATAAGACTGGGTGACCCCAAAGTACTATAATCTCAGTGTTGTGTTCTATTTGCTATGCATTTATAATTTATTGACTGGAATCTCTTTGCTATATTTTCCCTCCCTTTTACTTTAAATTGATTGGCAAGCCCTCACGAAAGCAGAAAGAGAGGTTATCTCCCGCAGCTCTCTCTTTGATGAAAGCCTAAAGTCTTCAACATCCGTGGTAATGATGCAATATTTTGTCAGGCTTTTATTAATGGGTGTTTAGGTGGTTTACAGTTTGGGGGGGGTAGTCACAAATGATGCTGCAGTGAGCTTCTTTAGTCATTGCATTAGTTTCCTATCGTTGCTGTAACAAATTTATCGCAAACTTGGTGGCTTGAAACGTAAATATATTACCTTACAGTTTTGGGGATCAGAAACCCAAAACAGATTTCATTGAGCTAAAATTAAGGTATCAGCTGGGCGGCATTTTTCTGTGGAGACTCTAGGGGAGAATCCTTTCTCTTGCCTTTTCCAGCTTCTAAAAGTTGCTTCCTTCCTTGGCTCCCGGCTCCCTTCCATTCTTCAAAACCAGCAAATGTTGATTGAGTCTTTCCCACACCAGCATCGAATCACTCCTACACTGACTGTGCTGCTGCCGCTCGTCCACATTTAAATGACCTCTGGGATTTCATTGGGCCCGTCTGGTATCATCCAGGAGCATCATATTAAGGTCAGCTGATTAGCAACCTTCATTCCATGTGCAGCCTTTATCACCTCCTGCCGTGAACATGAGATATTCACAGGTACTCAGGTTCTGGGGATTAAATTGTAGGCATCTTTGGGTGACCATTGTTTACCTTACTACAGCTACATATCTTTGAACATTTGTATGACTGTCTTTGTGCAATAAATTAACTAGAAATGAACTTGCAGGGCTGGGGGGAGCAAGGTGGGGGGAGAATGCACAAAAATTTTTAATTGCCCTCTTAAAGGTTTAGATTTCCCCTAGCATGCCCTTATTGCCCTCACCCTAACCAGTACTGGTTTTTGTTTTTTTTTTGGCTGTGTGCCATGTGGCTTGTGGGATCTTAGTTCCCTGACCAGGGATTGAACCTGGGCTCTTGGTAGTGAAAGCCTGGAGTCCTAACCACTGGACCGCCAGGGAATTCCCAAGGCCTGAATATTTTGTTTTAAATATTTGCCAATCCTACTGTTAAAAGTCAATTAGTACTACAGAATTTGAAAACTGAGCAAATCTGGCATGTGCATTGACATTAAGAAGCTGATGGGGAGTTCCCTGGTGGTGCAGTGGTTAAGAATCCACCTGCCAAGGCAGGGGACACGGGTTCGAGCCCTGGTCTGGGAAGATCCCACATGCCACCGAGCAACTAAGCCTGTGCACCACAACTAATGAGGCTGAGCTCTAGAGCCTGCGAGCCACAGCTACTGAGCCTGTATGCCACAACTACTGAAGCACGCACACCTAGAGCGTGTGCTCTGCAACAAGAGAAGCCACTGCAGTGAGAAGCCTGTGCACTGCGTGAACAGTAGCCCCTGCTCGCCGCAACTAGAGAAAGCCTGTATGCAGCAACGAAGACCCAACACAGCCAACAAATAAAAAAAATATTTTAATGAAAAGAAGCTGATGGGACACAAAAGTGTTTTTGATCCAAAAGTTGATTGAGTTTGCATTTCAAAGGACTAATGCAGGTGTTTTTCATCTACTTCATCTTTGTAACTGTGTTTTGCTTAGGTTAATATTTAAATAGTTTTGCATTCTCTAAGTACCATCAGTCAGTGAGTAAAGATGTGGCACAGAATCAATGGGAAGGGAAATACCCTATGATGGACATTTTCTTGCTAGCAATTCATAAAATAGGATCTGAAGCCATTGGTTTATTAATTAGTCCATTAGTATTTAATATACTCTTAATGCATGCCAGGTACTACCTGACTTCCAAGAATTTCCAAAACAGTAAAAAGGATAAGACACAAGTGCCAGTACATGGTAGGAGATTTGAGAATTGACTGTACTTGTGTAAAATTCATCCATTGCAATTTATATGATTTAACATTATAATAGATCACCTTTATTTTGGAAAACTTTATGATTTTACCTAAATAGTTAGATATTCAGGCAATGTATCAATATTACATGCAGTTGCCAAAACTTTTGTTTCTTAAAAATTTGTTGTCTCAAAAAATAATCTAAAAACTTGATTTTCTAATATAAGCCGGTCACAAAAAGACAAATTCCACTTATAGGAGGTACCTAGAGTAGTCAGATTCATAGAGACAGAAAGTAGAATGGTGGTTGCTGGGCTGGGGAGAGGGGGAAATAGGACTTGTTTAATGGTTATGGAGTTTCAGTTTTGCTAGATGAATAGAGTTCTGGAGAACAGCTGTAGAACAAGGGGAAGGTACTAAATACTACTAAACTGTACGCTCAAAAATTACTGAGACAGTAAATTTTATGTTATGTGTATTTTACCACAACTTTAAAAAGTCTAAAAAATAGTTATCTACTAAGCAGTCATAGGAGAAATTTACTGCAAACATTTATTGAGTGCCAACTCTGTTGGGCACTTCCATGCATCACCTTGTTTAATTCTCCCAACAACCCTCTGTGATAGGTATTAATTGATCTATTTCATAGGTGAAAAGACTAAGTAACTTGCCCAAAGTCACACAAGCTGGGATTTGAGCCAGATTTATCTTTCTCCTGCGCCCTCATGCCCAATAATTAAAGATGCGTGAGTGAGATGAAAGTGTTTTGCACTGTGAACACCATCCCAAATATTCTCTAAGGTAGACATGCCCATATTAAAAGTGACACAAGGACACAATTACTTAACTGGAATATAAAATTCCTAGAAACATTCACTGGCTTCCCCAGCTGAGGTTTATCTTACTAAACAATTAGGATTTTAATTCCCTTCCTTTCTTCCCTCCTTCCCTCTTTTCATTCTTTTTTTGTTTCAGTATTAGAGTAATGTCTACATCACGGTCACACAGAGCAGTACAACCTATGTTGAGGTAACTTATCATTAAAGTTGCCCCTGCCCGTACCATTCTTTCATTCAGAGAGGGCTGGAAAGATCTGTAAGGGACAAAGGGCTTGCCCTGCCCATTCCTCCCCTAATGTGGGCCCTGGATGATATCACATAAAAAGTCATTTCCTGCTTGGTCCTTATCTCTAATTCTGACTAAATTATTAGCCTTACTTCCTTTACTTGTGTGTAATGGAATTTAGGAATAAAAGTAAAATCACTTCCTATTGGAGTTTACACTTAGGTCCCTTAAAGTTCATGTACTTGGACGCTTTTTTTTGTCCCTGGGGACCATGAGATTGTGTGATGTAGAAAAAGAACAAGCCATTAAACATGACATGCTGAAATTCAGTGAGAATCATGGATTCCTTACTCATGAATCTGGAGCTGCCTCTCCCAAAGGGAGGCCGTGGCACCGAATGACAAATCTCTATGTGAAAGTGTGAACCATCAAGCATGTTCCTTCAGGGTCCCTGTCCCATAAGGAGGGAGAGTGGAGCCCGAATTTGTGCTCTTCATTAGGAGACCAGGCTGCTTATTCAGTAGCCACTACCAAGAGGATGGCCTCTAAGAAGTTTACATTTAATCAGTTATAAGTGTCCATAGTTAGATGGCTCTATGATCAAGAGTCAAACTAGTAACTCAACCTTCACTGAAAACCGATCATCTCCTTTACCCCCTTTGATTATCAGAACTTTTCCCTTTGTCCCCCAAAACTTATTCATTCATTGTCAAATGCTGAAATAGGCTGCTTTTAATGCAACAAACAGAGAGTGACATTTGTTGGATAGAATTAATGGCCTTGAGAATGAAAATACTCAGGGTCTTTTGAATCTTGACTTTTAAATAGACCTTGTGTGTCTTTATTATTCCCCTTATCAACAGGAAGCAGATATACAAAGGAAAGAACCTGATACAAGGCAACAAGTTTTAAAATTTATATATTTTTTTCATCAGACCATGATTATTTGGGGAAGCTTAACATCCAGCTTGGATTTTTCTGAAATGAGGTTTTTGTTTTTCTGATGATAAAATTAATACATGATAAGTAATACCTGATAAGTATAAGTATTATAAAGACAATCGCTCCCATTTATTGAGCAGTTTTCCTTTACGGATGAAGCTCCCTGCTCAGTGCTTGGTAACAATGAGCTCATTCCCTCCTGACGGCCCTGCGGGGTAGGCACTGATATTACTCCGTTTACTGGCAAAGGTGCTCAGGCACCATGAGTGAGGTAACTGGCCAGAGGGATTTAAATCCAGGTCATCTAACTCCAGAACCTGTGTTCTTAATGATAATAGAGTCTCTGGTGTTTCTTTCTGGCTTGTCTTCTAAAAATATTATAAAGGCAGAAAAATTTTGCGTTAGATTTAAATATTCTTTATACCATTTGAGTAGAATGGTCATGAGAAAGGGAGCGATAAGAAAAGGGACCATCTCCTCTCCCCTGCCTTTTTAAAAAATATTTATTTATTTATTTATTTTTGGCTGTGTCAGGAGGTCTTAGTTGTGGCACGTGGGATCTTTCGTTGTGGTGCATGGGCTCCTCTCTAGTTGTGGCGTGTGGGCTTCTCTCTAGTGGCACGTGGGCCTAGTTGCCCCGCGGCATGTGGGATCTTAGTTCCCTGACCAGGGATTGAACTCATGTCTCCTGCATTGGAAGGCAGATTCTTAACCCCTGGACCACCAGGGAAGTCCCTCCCCTGCCTTTTGGCTGCACGATCTCAGGCTAGGACTCTACCTGACGCTCCCCCTTTGTGATCCATGTCGAGGTAGTGCTAACCCTGGCAGGGCTGGTTTGACCTTTTAGGAGACCCCTTGCAAGTCCACTCCTACAGTTTCCCCCATGATTTTGTATGGGTCTGATTTTTTATATTTCCCTTTCTGTTTGAAATAGCTTGAATAATTTCTCTTTTCTGGAGCTGAAGCCTGGACTTATGTGACATAACTATTATATGCATATATAATTTTTATACTTGAAAGCAGATACAGGTTTACAAATTGCTTTTTTCAACTTACTGTTTTCTCATAACTTTTAACAAATTTTACAATTAAGTGTTCACTAGTTGTATGATATTCCTTCATATAAATGTAGCATCATTTATCTTCTATTCCTTTATTAATGGACATTTAGATTCTTTTCATATTTTTACACTTATAAATGAGTAGTTTTTTTGACATAGTGCATTAGTTTTCTATTGCTGGTGTAACAGATGGCTATAGACCTGATGGCTTAACACAACACAAACTTACCTTGAAGTCTGGGAAGCCAGAAGTCCAAAATGACCCTCACTGGGCTGAATTCTAGGTGTTGGCAGGACTGCATTCATGCTGGAGGTTCTAGGGGAGGATCTGTTTCTTTGCCTTTTCCAGCTTCTTGAGGCTGCCCACATTCATTGGCTCCTGGACCCTTCCATCTTCAAAGACAACAATGGCTGGTTGAATCCTTCTTACACTGCATAACTCTGACACTGACTCTCCTGTCCCCTTCTTTCACTTATAAGACCCTAGTGATTACACTGGGTCTACCTAGGTAATCGTTGATAATCTCTCTGTCTCAAAGTCATCTGATCAGCAACCTCAGTTCCACCTGCAGCCTGACTCCCTGCCATGTAACATAACATATTCACAGGTTCTAGGAATTAGGATGTGCGGGGACCATTTGGGAGAAACATGATTCCGCCTACCACATGCAATAATTCTGCTTTGAGGAGTCCATCCAGCAGAAAGAAGCAGAGATGCAGATAAAGGAAAATGTTAAAGCTTCTGACATGTCGAATATAATTGTACCAACTTATATCCCATTTACAAATTTGAAAAATTCCCATCTCATTCTCACCACAGTATTGCTAGCATGGAGTATTACTGTTCCTCAACGTCTTTCTAACATCGGAGATTAATAAATACAACACCCGCATGTGATAGAAAATTCAAACGCTACAAAAGAGTACACAGTGCAAAGTAAGTCTCCTGCTTACCTGTATCCTCCAGAGGCAACCACTGATGCCAGGTTTTTATATATCATTGTAGAGATATTCCATACATTTATAAGCACATGTGTAGATGTGTCCCTCCTTTTTACATAAATGGTAGTATACTGTGCACGTTCTTCTGATCTCCTCATAGGTTTTCGAAATAGGATTGGTGTGGGTAAATAAATATACTATCTCTGATCTAGAAGTTCTATATGTTCGAAAATAGCCACAATTAAGGTTTATTTTATTTTAGTGAATGATGGACCATATAGAGACCCTCTCTTTTTTTACTTACAAGCATGAGTGCATTAGGATTCCGTTTTTTGTAGGTGCAAAGGCATACTGAAAGAAGTTCAGTCTCTAAAGAGATATGCAACTCCATTATTAGATCTTAATGTTGTGTTTACACTATGAAAATGGATGGTGTGTTCTGTAATAAGAAAACAGTAGCTGTTTCAAGCTCAGAGAAACTTATAGTGTAATGTATCAAAATGTGTAATAAAGCAGATTTTTCTACTATGAATTCATATTTTTATAAAGAATTATACTGTCACCACATCTAATAATCTCTTTCTGAAACTCTCTGTAGCATTCCCCAACTGTGGTTTGGAAGATAACAGTTGTGATGGAAAAAAACCTATTATCAAAGAAATTCAACACAGCTTCCTTATATTCAAATAATAATCAGTTATAAAACAGAGAGAAAAAATACAGCATTCACAATAGTAGCAAAAATTGAACACATAGGAAAAAACATTAAACACATAAAAATAAGCTATGAAGTTTTATGAGACTATTACAGAGGGTGAATAAATGGAGAGATATAATTTTTTTTAAAGTATAGACTCTTAAAAATAATACAACTTTCCTCTGGTCTCTACATTCAATATAAACACAATCAAAACTCCAGTAAATTTTTGAAGAAAATTATTAAAGTGATGCTAAACTTTATCTAGTAATTAAAGTGTGCTATCCTAGAGGAGTACAAAAGAAATTTCTTCGACTTCTAGATATCGAGCCTTATTATAAAATTACACTAATTACAATAGTATGATATGGAGACAGAACTAAACAGATCAATGGAACAGAATATGAAGTCTAGAAATAGATTTTAATTTTAAAGGAAACATGTAGATGCAAAAGAAGGTCCTCAAATCATTGCAGAAAAGATATCATTATTCATAAATAAATTGGGACCAATTTGCTTCCTGTTTGAAAAAAAACAAATTATAATCCTTAAAAAATTATAAATCCTTACGATCAGATTTATTTACAAAACATAAACCATCAACATTTAAGATGAACATTTATTGGAATGTTGTTATACTCTTGGGAAAAGAAATAATTTTGCTTCTCTAGTTTTCTTCTCTAGGATTTGACAAAACATTCCATTCCACCCCACACTCTTTCTTTAGATTTGTCAAACTTGGGCAAGTACAATCAAATTTTGCTGACTTGGGAACAAAGGTGACTTAGCCTTTTTTAAGCAGAAGCATGGATTTTATTGTGTGTGTGTGTGTGTGTGTGTGTGTGTGTATGGTGTGCTTTGGTCCTCAGGAATTGTGTGTGAGGACAAAGGTCACTGGGAAATGAACTAGAGTGAGGATTTTCTGGCCCAGGAAAGGTTGGGGAAGAGTAGAGTGTGAAGGATCCTGTCGGAGCTGTATGTACAGTGAAGGCCAAACAGAGGGAGACCTGAAGCAGGCAGAGAGTATCATATAAATTTTGAAGTAGGCAGATTTAGGGCTTTCCCCAGCCCTAAACTGCCTTGGCTGGGAGATGAGGATGTTTCCCTTTGTTCTTATGAAAACGTCAGGGCAATGTGATGAACAAAAGGAAAGGCAGGGAAGAACAAAAGGAAGGTGCTGGGAGGATGTGTTTTGCTTTGCACTGCATGTCCTACTCTCTTTATAGAAACCAGAGCCACTTAAGTAGTTCACTCTAAACCACCAGAGTATCTGCTAATAGGCAAGTGAGTACAGACAAGATCACAGATTTAGCAGAAGCGGCTATTGGCTGTAACAGAGTGGTGGCACCCTGGAGGATACTCGGGAAGTATCCCATGCTGGCCCAGCCTCTCAGAGCACCTTGGCACCCACTTCTTGCCTGGTGTCTTGGGGCTCCCTCCACGTCTGTGGAGGCCGCTGGGTGCCAGTTATGCCTGGGATCTCTGCGTGGAATATTCTGTGGAAGTGGGGAGTTGCTGCTGGAAGGGAATGTTGGTCCCTGGGTTTGGGAACTTCTCCTGTGTGTAATGAGTGCCTTCCTCCCTAATGTACTATTTGCTTTTAAAGTTTCCTTAGAAACCATGCATATAATACTGAACTCACCCTTGGCCCCATCCTGACACATTTTTTGTGGAAGTCACAAGAACTCTTCTTTTTAATTGTGGCCTTTTGCTTCTCCCCGCATTCCCTCGGTCTCCAAAGTGTGACCATTCAAGAGGGCCAAGGCCTCATTTGTCAAGCCAAGAT